>NC_087443.1:79069385-79735219 GCF_036321535.1 Camelus dromedarius | reverse complement strand
TTAGAAAGTGTGTATTCCTCACTGAACAAAATTCTGTGTGCATTGCTTGTTAAATCACTGAACTCCCCTTGAGCTGTTACGAGTGATCTTTCTAATTCTTCATTTTATTAGAGCAGCTTCTCAAAACAATCTAGAGTTCTGGGTAGAATTTCTGCATCAGACTCAAAATTCTGTACACATTTGAAAGAAAAATCCCCAATTGTAATTACTCCACATTTCAGCTTTTAAATTAATAAAAGTAATCATTCCTTTTGAGTATGAATAACGTTATCTTACAAATGATAAGAAAATAGTGACCTAAGGCTGGCGTTTTCCCCTCTCAGAAAATCCGCACACTGCCTTAACTGTTGGCAGCCAGCAGTTTTCTGGGCCGTGGAGCCGGGGCGGTCACCGCACCTCCCATGTGGGATCTCCCACAGCTCAGGCCACACGAGGAGACCCTCACTGCCTCTGATTCCTTCTTTCCCATTGGACTTTCTCCCACCACCATCTCTTTTCCCTGAGGCTGGCCCTCTGCGTCTAGTCTCAGAGCCCAGGAACGCGTAAGGTCCCCAGAGTGCATTACAGGGGAGGAGTCCGGGCCGGGACCCAGAAGGAGCTTTGGTTTAAGGGAGGAAGAAAGTGAAATTCTTGTGGACTGCGAGGTTCACCTGTGTTGGCTTATTTCTTTCTCATAGTTTCCCTGAGAAGCAGGCTCAACCCTTTCACAGGTGAGAAAATCGAGGCTCAGAGACATTCAGAAACTCCTGCGAGGCCACGCGGCCCACTGCAGAGCCAGGCCCCCAGTCTGCTCCGCCTCATTCCAAAGCCCCTTCCTTTCAACTGAGCACTTAACCCAGGTTGTAGGAACTCTGCGTCTTCTGCTGGACAAACTGACCATGTCCAACCTGGTCTGAGACCCCATCAGGATGTCCCCTGCTAGATCAGGGCCAGCCCCACGATGTAAGGCCAACAGCCACCTACATGCCCACCCCACACCTTGGGCAACTTTGTAAATGGCAAACCAATGCCAGATTCATGTGAAAGTTAAAAACACTAGAATTCAAATAACAGCTGTGCCAGGAGCTTTGTTAAGAAACCCTTCGGTTCTCTCAGGCTCTAACAACCCTGCCGTGTCAGTGTTATCCCCATTTTAGAGATGGGAAAACTGAGCCCTGTGTGGGCTGAGTGGTTGCCAAAGACCAGGGATCTGGGATCCAGCTCAGTGCAAGGCCCTTGTTCTCTACCCCTTCAGAAGTAACCACGACCCAGGTCACTAGCCCCAGGCCCCGATACTCTGTGTGCCCTCGTGGTCCCCTTGCATCCAGCCTGCTCCTCCTGCAAAACCTACATCGTTTCCCCTCAGAATCAGGACGATCTGTACTCCTGTGAAGCTGGGAATTTAAAGGATTTCTCCCTAAGCCTGGTAGTGAGGGCCAGAGGGCGGGCCTTCTCTTAGACTGTTCACAGTGTGGTCCCCGAAGGTCCCAGCATGGCTCTTTGGGACCTAAAGATGGACAGTGAATATTAGCTGAAATGCCTGTTCCTATACGAGGTGACACCCCCCGTAGCATCAGCCAGTGCCACCTACTGCATGAGTGATGTTCCCACTTGCGGGAGGGGGTTGGGGGCAGGTGAACTTACCCTTATCCGTTACATCATGTTCTGGTTTATATGGAACAGACCAAGAAACACTGAGATGTACTTTGAGATTTTTAAATAAATTATGATTGAATTCCTGTCAGCTCATTTGATCACCATAATTCTGCCATTATTCCAAGGGATTTTTCTTTTCTTTTTTTGAACTAAACTGAGTTCCGGGGCTCTACCATTGGTGGAAGGAGTGAGTGCTGGGCTGGGAGGTCTCTGTCCTCCAGCAGGGAGGGGGGCCCTGGAGGAGCCGCCAGAGACAAAGGAGCGGAAATTCCATTTCTTCTCCCTCCTGCTTTTACTTATGTATCTTCCTTTCTTCCCCTTCCTTCTCCTACTCGTGATGTTCTCCTCCCTGGAAAGTAGCCAGCAAGCCAGCCTGGCTGCCGGTGAGGGTGACGCTGAGCCTACTAAGAGACAAAACTGGGAAGATGACTGGTAACCGGAATCTAGTGCTCAGCCCTAAGTGCTGTGCCAAGAAATGTGGCTTTACTTCATGGTTACTGGGTGGGGGTTGGAGGGGAGGAGATGGAAACTGAGGCCCAGAGGGAAAAAAAAATGCCCTCTCCCCTAAGACAGCTAGTTTGGAATGGTTCTAGAAAGCCCAGATGGGAGCATCCGCAGGTCATTTGGAAATTCGTTCACCAATGTTCTTGCTCATTTCTTTAGCAATCATGCTTTGCGGACCCACTAAGCACCCATCACTGCTCAGGGCTAACAGCAAACAAGTACCCTGTGCAAATCCTAAGGGAGGTACTCCATAAAAACCAGCGGCTGCAGAAAGGTAAGGAAGAACACCAAGGAGAAAGGAAGGCGGGCAGCGGGAGGTGGGTCTGCAGGAGGGCGAAGGAGAAAGTGGAGGTGTGGGCGTGGCTTTAACTCCCTTGTTCTCGCCTCATCTCCTTTTTCTGTGTTTCTTCCTTTCTCTGTTGCTCTGGCCGCGCATGTGCAGGAGCTGAAGGGGGAACAGCATTCATAGGCACGAAGGCTCCAGGGGAGGAAGCCCCCTCAATTGTACTCCTCCTTTGAAACCTGTCGGTGCAACAGTTGCAGATCCCAGCAGGAGGGCACCCACCCAGCTGGTACACCCTGAGGGTCCCTACTGTCAGGTCAGCTGTGCTTCTCCTGGACCCGGGAGGCAAAGACCTTCCTTCCTGGAGCCAGCCAAGTGTTCACACTGATTTACTGTTGGGCGTTGAAACTATTAACTTTTGTTTTTAATTATGATGGTTTGCTGAGCTCTGGAAAGCCCTGGTTGTGAGTTAGCTGCTGTAAAAATGTGAAAGGAAAGCAGCCCCACGTCAGTTGCCTGAGAGCAGATGATAAAATCGCTTTCCGTGTTTGCAGAAGGGATCGCCTCGGTACAACAGTCCAATGATGGAGAAGCAACTCCAGAACAGGCACTGAACTTCAGCTGCACTTGACGGCTCCAGCCTGAAATGAACGCTGCCTTCAGGTGATGAGAGGTTTCCTGTTGCAAAACAAAGGGGCTTCCACTCTGGGAGGGCAGACTCTGCTCCCGCTGTGACACAGCCTCCACTGCTGGCAAATGGGCAACCATTCATGTAATGGCCTCGTCCATCATCTCTTGCTTTATTATTACTTCCATTACCCAAGCAATTAGGAGCAAGTCGGAGCCGATCACGGAGCCCGAGAAATGTAAACTTTTATGAACAAGAGGGCGGCCGCCTGGCTTCTGTCACGGAAGGTCATTTCCATAACAAATGATAATTCTGCACACGTCTGGCCCCAGGGACAACCAACAGGCTCAGCCTCTGACACGCCAAATCCAGAGTCAGGCCACACTGGGGGCTCGGATGGGCCACAGCCTGAGACAGGGACAAGGAGGTAGCCTGGCGGCTTCCAACAGCATCCCCTTGGTTATTTGCCCTCTTCTGGTTTGGAAGAGAACGAAAAGACAACAGTAGGGGAGCAAGACAAGAGATAGATGGAGAATTTTTTTTAAAAATCACTGAAAGTCTGGTGCTGGGGGAAAGTGCAAAGCCGTGTTTATCCCCTCCCCGCCCCAAGCCCCCAGCCCTGTCTTTAGCCCAGCCGGACTCCTGTGCAGGGACTTCCCTAGCCAGTCATCAGTGCTGCCCTCCTGCTGACAAGGCTTCCCTCTGCCTCCGCTCCTCTCTGCTCCCCGCACAAGCCCAGGGAGAACCTGGAATCCCGGACACGGCAGGGCTCTCCCCTGCAGTCCCCAGGCTGGACCGCAGACGCCCCACACTCTCAGCAGGTCCACCCTCCCCTCTACCTCCCGCCATCCCCCGGTTCCCTTCAAGGACATGGAGACTGTTGGGGGATGAACTGTGTCCCCCTAAAATCCATAAGCTGAACTCCTAACCCCCAGCTCCTCAGAACGCGACCATATGGAGATGGGGTCTTCGAGGAGGGAACCAAGGTGAAATGAAGTCATCAGGGTGGGTCCTACTCCCATAAGACTGGTGTCCCTATAAGAAAAGGAAAGGACACCAGGGACTCATGCTCGGAGGAGAGACCACATGAGGAGACAGGGAGAAGGCGGCCGTCTCCAGGGCCAGGAGGGAAGCCCCAGGAGACACGAACCCTGCCGACACCTTGATCTTGGACTTCCGGCCTCCAGAGCTTGAGAAAATAAAACTACCGCTGTTTAAGCCCCCATGCAAATACATGTATACAATATGCTGCACGTATGTTTTTAGTTTACGTGGATGTACTGATCACTGTTACTAAGAACAGTTTAGACCTTTCCTTTTTTAAACTTACATAGTTATCAAAGGAATACAGCCAACCACAAAATAAGAATCAGCAGAATGCGGGACTCCAATCACAAAGGACAGACAGATGTGCTTACACATAGTCAAGAAATCAATTATCTAAGTTATAAATAACAAGTTGAACTTGAATTTTTTTTTTAATTATAAATTTGTCATCATGACAAAGTCAGGTGCTGCTAAGAAAAGTCAAAATCGAGGGGAAACACTGATGTTAAAAATACAGAGAGATGGAAAAGAACAGAAAATTAGGAAAGGTTACTGGGTTTGTTAATGAAGAGAGAGAGCCATCTCTGAGAATGGCACTTCTGTTAGTCCAAGATTGACACGGGGACTGGAGGGTTAAAAAGGGAAGGAATGAGAGCCCACAGAGGCCGTGAGCTGAGAATGTGCACAAACCTTCAAAAAAATTTTTCTAACTAACCCAATACTGCTGAGAGGACTAATGATAAATGAAGTGTGATTCCAGGATTTTTGGATTGAAGACTGAAAACTGCTAATACATCAATTCTCCCCCACATTATTATAAATTCAGTGCAGAATAACCAAGGCAGCCCTGAAGAAGAATGAACTTGGAGGGCACACATTGCCAGAAATAAAGAGATCCAAAACAGAAACAAATCAAACAAAAAACATGTATATTTAGGACCAAGTGATGCATCAATGCAGAGTAGAAAGGACGGTGCTAGGTCAACTGGATGTCCACTAAGAGGAAAACAAAACAAACAAAATACGTGTATATAAAATACACACACACTCCTACCTCACACCATTCGCCAAAACCAACGCAGACCAAGGTGAAATACAACTTTGTACATTTTTGTGAACTTGGAGGAGGCAAAGATTTCTTAAACAAGACCCCCAAAATACTACAAAGAAAAATCTCTAAATAGGACTGTATTACAACTAAAATTAAAATAAAAAACACCATCAAGAGGATGAAAAGCCAACCCACTGAGTAGATCATCCGTGTGTGTATGTACTTATGTGGGCATACGTGTACGTATACCTTTGTGTGTCACAAAGTACTGACATTTTGAATATATTTTTAAACACAAATTAATCAGAAAAAGACAGCCCAATAGAAAATCAGACTAAAACTTGAACAGAGACTTCACAAAAGAGAATAGCCAAAGGCCATTAAACGTGTGACAAGGTGCTGACAGTCATCCATCAGCAGGGAAATAAGCTGAAACCGCAGTGAGATCATATTGGTACCACCAGAAGGGCTCAAATGCAGGTGAGGGCTTGGAGTGACCCACGTGCTGCTGGTGGCTGTGAAAATTGGTACAACCACTCTAGAAAACGTTTCATCAGGATCTACTAAAAGTGAACGTACAGTTTTACCCACACTAGCAACTCCACTCTTAAATATATACCCAGCAGAAAAGAAGACACGTGTGCACCGAAAAGGCACGCACAAGAATGTTCACAGCCGGCAGGAAGCTCACAGCAGCCACAACCAGGAATCACCCACTGCAGCAGGACTGACAAAGAAGCTGTGATCTAGTCACACAAAGAAGCATCAAAGAATTAAAGATGCAGAGAGGCTCCAGCTGGAGATGTGGAGCTGGGGGGGTGTGTCTGTGCAAAAGGAAAGAAAACGGTATTTACAATTAACCCTGAGATGAAGGGGCTCTTGGTGTCATTTATTGACTTGAAAGTTTCAAGTCTTCCCACAGGAAGAGTCTGCAGACTGGACAGGACCGCTTTCCCTACGCTAATGTTAGTATCTGAAATAATGAAGAATTCTGCACAATCCCATGCACACACGTGTACTGCTCACCTTTGCAGGTAGACATGGCATCTTCAGGGACCTCCCCGGCTGCCCCCTGACTGTCCACAGGACACCTCCCCCAGTGACTCGGGAAAAACAGACCCCGGATAATCACCACCTGAGCCACGCAGGCTGGGTTCTGACCTGCCTGCCCTCAGGTTGTGAATTGACCTGCCTCAGAGGGCTTTTGTGAAGTTTAGAGGGTAAAATCCACCTTGATGACTCTCAGTCATCACGGTGCCCCAAGGAGAAATTCATCATGAGATCAAAGGTTCTGATTAAGTCGGTCTAGGGTAGGGTCCAGACCTGTGTTAAACTTTCTAGGGGGTTCTAAGGTGACACTGGGGCTGAGAAACACTGATCTGTACGATACTCTGCACACATAGCAAGTGTCTCACAAATGCTATGCTATTGTTATGATTGTTCTGTCATTATTTATCATCTTATTCATTCATTCACCCACTCACTCACTCAAGCTGCCCATCGCAAAAATCAGCAACAAGCCGCGGGAAGTTCTCCTCATTTCATACCCATCCCTGAACATCTCAAGTGTCAGGAACCGCTGTGGAGAACAACTAATAACTGATTAAGGAGAAAAAATGTGTAAAACTTCTTAGAAGCAGCGCCTGCCTAGTCTGTTTAATTCCAGCTCAAACAAGCCCTTCCTCTGAGATCCCAGTAAACGGAACAAACCTCCGACTGCCAGAGGAGCGGGCTGGGAGCAGGCACGGGGTCCTGCTAAGATGTGAGCCCACCACCCGGAGCAGGGGGTGTTCTAATCACGGTCAGCTTCCTGGAGCAAGCTTTCCCGAAGCTCACCTCCATCGCATCAGAGCTAACAATGAGACGCGTGCTTTCCCAGAGCCGAGGGCTGCGTCCGGGTCCTTCTGGTCACTGGGGAGCTACCTGTGGGTCCTTACTCCCTGGAGAAGCCATGTGTGTGTCCTGGCTCTGAAACCGTGAGGCTATACACGTGGTAGTAAGGACATGTGAACGTGGGCTCGGGGACTGTGTTCATCCCATGGGAGGAGCATCTAGGAGCCTGGAAACTGCAACCCTTATGCAAACTTCCTAAAGACTCGTGCCCAGGGTCTGGCTGAAGCTTGGTCTGGAATAGGGCCTCTGAGTCACAAAGCCCTGCGTCCCAGGACAGCCCCCTGACTTCTGTCTTGAGGAGCTGTGTTCTTCTGGGTCTGTGGGAGGCGCCGCCCCGGCGCCCCGAGCAGGGCCACAGAAAGAACGCTGGACCTCAGCCACCGGCGACTCTGAGCCCAAGCTCTGCCCCTGCACCTGTGGTGTCGATCACTGCCATCATTCTCTGATCACATCTGAGGATTATTTTCTCTCAATTAAATTATTATTAGCGCCTCTCGGTCCTGAGCAAAGAAAACGTGCATTTTGAAGGGAGATGAGCTCAAAGTCACAAACTTGAGGGGTTTTTCTTGGGAAAAGAGGGCCAATTAAACACATGCCCCCCCCCAAGTCTACTCAAACTACAGTAAGAGGGTTTCATTTCTTAATGAAAATAAAAATTAAAAATAAAAATGAGAGAGGAAAAAGTGAAAGGAGAAACAGACCCGTCTAAGGGTCAGGAACCAGGGTGGCTTCGGGACTCTGAACACCAAACCCGGAGCCAAAGACGGTGGACTGAAAACCCCCAAGTTCTCAAGGGAAATTATTGCCTACCTAGAAATGAAGTGACCATCAGGTGGAATAATGATGCTTTCAGACCCACAAGCTCTTAAAAATGTGCTTCCCACAAGTCTTTTCTCAGGAGATGATCAGCAGGTGTGCTTGAGATTTAGAAAAACAGAAGGAAATGTGTCCGGAACACAGGTCTAGGGGTCCAGCGGCGCAGGCGGGATGCCCCAGGACAGATGCTCTGGGAAAGGTCTCCCTCAGGAAGGTGAAATCCTGAGAGTGTGGGAGACACGCAGAGGCCTTGAGGGTTAACACGAATGACTTTGTGATGAACACACAAAGCTGAGCGACTGGGGGGGGGGTGGGCGGGGCCGGAAATCAAAGAAAACTGACTCCTGGAAAAATAAAACCGAAAAATGTGCAATAAAGTAAAGAGTGATCATAATTTACTCCATGGCTGAGCTTCGAATAGCATTTACGTAGTTATGAGCACGGCCCCTGCTGTGACCAGAACTGCCAGGTAAAGACAGGAAGCAGACAGATGGATACAAGGATGTGAGTGTGTGTGGTGGGCGTGGAGGGGACAGGTGTGCTTTCTCACCTTCACCGAGGAAAGCCTGAGTTTTCAGATGAGACACCCAGAAGGAGTGGTGCCAACACACAACACATCAGCACAACACAAAGGGGCTGGCCTCTGGCAGTAAGGACGCATGGACAGGGAGCTCTGAGTCAGAGGTGTGTGTGCCTTTTGACAAACCTTGTAAAACTATTTTGTTTTTTAAATCAGGTGCATGTATAGCTTTGATTTTAAAAAAAAAGTTAGATTGTCATTTCATTAGCTAGGTAACCACTGCCAGGCAGTATATTTATGATTAGGATCCTCTATAAAAGAACCTTCCTCGGAGAGTTTTTCTCAAGGTAAAATGAGATGATCCAAGTAAAGACTTTAGCAGATGCCTAAAACATAGTTTGCACTCCATAGATACCAGTCTGGTTTTTTGTAACAACTTCCAGGTGGACGGGGCTGCTCTAGGCCAGCTCCGGAGCCGGTGCAAGGACTGCTGGGGAAAGGGTGAAGGAGCCGCAGCACCCGCGAAACACCCCTGTGCCCCGTTAAGTCCAACCAAGGCCACCCACCAAGACCGAGAGACTCCTTCCCCTGCGGCCGCAGCTACGCCAGCAGTGCATGCCAGCAGGAGTACGAATTGCCTCTAAAATAAAAGGATACAAAGCTGGAGAGTGTGAGGTAGTTACTGGCTTTCCTTAATTGAAAAGAAAAAAGGACCATTCTTAGGAAAAAAATGTGCAGACTAGTTAAAACTCACGCAATGTAATGAACAGATCTCTTAGCTGTGCATACAGCAACATGCACCTGTGAGCACGCTTTTCTGACAGTGGCAGCTGGACAAATCTATGACCTGTTTAGAAGGGAAACTACAGTTAAGCCTGGCTAAATTCCAAGTCAACTTAAACAGTGTCCGACCACGACAGATAACAGGTGAGAGAGACGCCAGTAAATCATTCTTCAGTGCTCAAGTCAGTAGAATTGTCAAGCTGCGCCCGGAGGGTTTCCCCACCGTAAACAAGTAGAATCTTCAGCAAGACAGCACTGGATTGTGGTGATCCCAACTTCAACTAGGAAACAAAACTCCTTAGACCAACAACAGGTTACATTCTTTTTAATGTAACTCTAATCATATCAGCTTGTGAATCTTGTGATATTTCATTAAGTAAATATACATAATACAATCTGGAGCCAATGGTATGTGCTTGCATCTGTAAGAAACACAGATGGCCTAGGCTGTAAGTAAAGTCATAAGGAGGTGTTGAGAAAATACCAGTAAATTGGGGTTAAAGAAAAGAGCCATTAGAAGATTTGTCCATCAAGTTTCAAGTTTCATCAACTGAAGTGGGGATTCCTGAGATGACTGAAATCATGATTTCAAAAAGAGGAAGCGCTTGGATCTCAGGTGCACATGTGACTGCCAAGTGTCGCTTTCGTTCCCACAGGCTGGCCCTCTGCAACCGGGAGTCACAGACCCCCTGCAGAAAGGCCTCTGCTCTCCTGTCCGTGGGCTCCTGGAGGCTCCTCCTGACAGGATCCCATGTGCCCCCACCAAGCCCAGTCTCAGGATAGACTCAGAGCACATTTGACAAACATGAACTAACTCTCCTTGGTTGCAATGCTTTTCTCCTTGAGAAACTTAGTACTTTCAGAAAAATGAAAATTACCCTTGAAAAACAGATTTAGTAATAAAACAGCTGTTGACTTGAAACAAATAGATGCCAGATATTTCTCCAGCAAAGATGGGTTTGTTTGGGATCATCAGAGAATTGCAGTTCAGGGTCTGCAATCACGGCGAGCCACATGCGAGTCCCTGCACGGCAAGGGAAGGAGACGCTTTACAGAGAGGAAGAGGAGGTCAGGCGGGCTGCAGTGTACAAAGAGTGTAAGGCTTTTCACTGGCTGAGTCCTTGCAGGACAGGAGAGGAGTCTTCCTTCTTCCTGCTGGGCTGTGTCCTCACAGGACATGAGAGCACCCGCTTCTGGTCTCCCAACTCTATTTAATTGAGGGTTCTGTTCATTAATTTTTTTTTTTTTCACAGCAGAGCTGTTTCCTGTGGACCAGGAAGTCTTCCGAGTGAAACATCTCTGGGGCTTATCTGCTTCCACAGCCACGGGATCGGGACCTATCCTGACCCTAAGCTGCCCTTCAAGGCCAGGGAACCAAGAGTGGCCCTGTCTCACTCCCCTTGGCCATGAGCCTGGACATCCTGGAGGGTCTGGGCATCCGCAGAGCCGCCCCAGGTGGAGGCCACTGGGGAAGGGAGATGGTGAGGGCCCAGACGCGAGTGGGGGGAGGCAGGACAGACCAACTGAGGGGAGAGAATTGAAGAGTGAGCCCGTTTCTCTCATGGCAGAGCTACTTCCTTGGAATGTCCGTTATAGATTTTCTTGGGAATTTTGAAGTTGCTGTTCAATCTAAAACAATTATCTTGGGGAGGAGGGTGTAGCTCAGGGGCAGAGCGCGTGCTTAGCGTGCACGACGTCCTGGGTTCAATCCCCAGTACCTCCATTAAAATAGATAATTAGCTAATTACCGTCCCCCAAAAAGTAAAATTTTAAAAATAAATAAGTAAATAAAACAATTATTTTATCAAAATGCTTACTAAGGAAGCAACATCTCCTCTAATGAATAAAATTGGAGCCAAGCTTCGTTTGTCTTTTTTTTCCAGTTAGGGACATCTTATTCGAATACAGCACATGTTTAGGAATGTGCACAGGTCACAAGAACTCAGCTCAGGAAACTCCCACAGACTAAATACGCCCTTCTGCTCAGCACCCAGACAGCCTGAGGACCCTCCACCCAAGGGTGACCACAAACCCACAGACTGGCCTTGTCCAGTTTTGAATTTTGCACGAATGGAAGCCTATAGCAAGCACCTCCCGTATCTGGCTGCTTCGCTCAGTGTCATGTTTGCGAGGCTCGGGCGTGTGGGTGCGTGTGGGTGCACGTGGCTGCCGTCCGTGCACTCCTGCTGCTGCCTGGCATCCTGCTGTCCACCGGAGGCAGATGCTCAGGAAGGTCCTTTTATTTGGCTGTGACCAACATCCTACCTTCGTTCGTCTTTGGTGAGTGATATTGACCAGAAAGGCTTTTAAACTAGGAGAGAAAACATCTGCCTGAAGTTACTAAGAAAGCGGATGAAAACAGTGGTGCATAATACTAAATGCAGGGCTTCATTAATTAGCACCCCTGCCCCCCAAATACATCGCTTTACATGCAGAGTGTGAGAAGAGAGAGGTGAGTGGGCCGTGGTGAGAAAACAGTGGAATGACGTCAGAAAAAAGAAAGAAAAAAGCCCTGAGAGAGGGTCTCCCCCATACATACAACATTCTCCTTCCACTAAAAATGCGCCTGGTTAGAATTAATCGTCCAAAACCCTGAGCAAGTCAGAGGCACCGTCTGCAGCTGTGCAGCCCCGTCTCCGTTGTGATGGAAGTACCAAGTGCAAAGTCAGATCCTGAGGCTGGTTCGGCCCAACTCAGCCAAAGGTCACTCCTTAAAATGCAGGAAGGGGCTCTACAGGACAGCCCCGCGGCCCACCGAGCTTGGGAAACGGTGGTGAGACAGCGTGTTTCTGCAGAGCCTCCTGCCGATGCCTGTGCTCCAGGGCAGTGCGTGTGATGGGGCTTTAAGCAGGAAATAGGCTACACAGTGTTTCCCAAAGTCATCTGACCAGGGGACCCTTTTTCAAAGGGAGGGTCTTTCGAGACTCTAGTCACGGAACACACTTTGAGGAATCACTCATGCTGTAAACCTTGGGTGTGTTAGCCATTGCCGAAGCCAAAATGAACATGGCACGATTCCTGACCTCCAGGAAATGAATTAATAAAATCAGATGCCTCCCAAAAAAGGGATAAGAAAAGGAAAAAGAAATTAGGGCTTCCTGAGGGCCTGATCTAAGCCAGGTCGGGAGAGCGGTGGTCTGCCTGGGCTGCCGTACAAAGCCCTGAGGCCGGACAAGCAAGGAAATGTGTTTTCTTACAGTCTGGACGCTGGAAGGCCGAGACCTGGCTCGTCTCTCCTGAAGCCTCTCTCCTGGGCTTGGAGATGGCCGTCTGCTCCCTGCCGTCACACAGTCTTCTGTCTGTGAGTGTCTGGTCCTAGTCTCCTCTTCCTCTAAGGTCACCAATCATATTGGATTAGGACCCACCCTCATAACCCCATTTTAACTTAAGTGACCTCTTTAAAGACCGTATGCTTGAATGCAGTCACATTCTGAGGCACTGGGAGTTAGCACGCCACCAAAATAATTCAGCCCATATCAGCCATTTCACACCTTTTATCTCATGTAATTCTCAAAAGAACCCCCAGAAGTCAATGTTATTACTGCTTGCTTGTGAAAGCTGCTACTACAGTAAAAGATAAAAGGTGAGGAAGGAGGGTAAACCCGGGCCCACACCTCTCCAAAGCCCAGGTCCTCAGCCCCTCAAGCTGCTGCCAGCTCACGAAAACGCATTTGCATGCCAGATGAAGACTTACAGATCCGATGCAGAATATGAGCGAAAAACTGAACACGTATCTCTTTTGTAACATTTTAGAGATGAGTAACTATTTCTCGTTGGAAAAAAATATCCAATTACAAGCAGAACTTGCTAATGAAAAAAGTAATGATTTCAAAATTTTAATAATGTGATTATTTTAAAAACAAGTGCCACATGAGATGTTCTCAGTTTCTGGGTGCCCCTGTCATGGCTGTAATACGGCAGGTTTCCCTGCTCCAGCCGCGTTTCCCTGAGTCCGCCCGGGGGCCAGTGGACCCCGGAACAGACAGCATTCATCTCCTGACCACAAAAAGCAAATGAGGCAGCGGCCGCCTCCTTCACGGAGTGGTCCTTCACATGCAGAGAGGACGTCTGGAGCAGCGGGGTCACAGAAAGACCGGACTGCCGCCTGCGTTGGCACAGACTGCTTGTGTACGTGGACCAAGCCACCTCACCTTCCAACAGTCGGACCCGATCTGCCAAACGGGGATGACTCTTCCCCCTCGAGATTCCTCCCCTCAGGAAGTTTAACGGGAGAGCCCCGGAAATGGGGCGGGGTCCTGCCTGGCTCACAACAGACGGGAGACACTGCTGTGCCTTCCGACTCTGTTAGCATCGGTATTTGTAAATTACAATGCGAAATAAAGCCTCAGTCTGTGCTAAGCGTCAAGGGGCAAGGGCGCCCTCAGTGGGCTGGGGGAAGGAAGAGTGAGGGCCAGTTCCCCACAGGGCCCGCGTGCTGTGCACAACCAGTCCGTGCTGGCTGCAGAAGCCTTCACCTGTCAGGTTGTACGCTCGGCCCCGAGGTGGCCATTCGGCTATGGTACCTGAGTCCCAGCCCGCCATTCCCAGTCCCGGGAGGGACTCACAGCTCGGGGCCCCCAAGGCTCCCCACTGAGACAGATTCCAGAGCGGCTTCTCCACTGCTTTGTAATCAACTAAGCTGCCAAGGATTGAGATATCTGAAAAAATCAAAAGCGTGGAGGGCAGGGACTCCGAGAGCCATGAGAAGGAACCACGTAACTTAGCTGTTAAGAGTAAGGACATCAGGGTCAGACAAAGCCAGGGGATTCATGTTCCAGCCAAGCTGTGTGATCATAGAAGCATTATTAACCTCTCTGTGCTCCGGTCTCCTCATTTGTAAAGTGGGAATCAGGGCCAAATGAGAGAGGCACACAGGTGGGGGGAGGCGCTAAGTTGAAGGAGGTGCTCGCTCTCAGGGTCAGGCTGGTGGAGGGTCAGCCCCTGAGATCAAGTATTTCCTTAAATTTTGCACCCCAGGACCTCACATGGTCCTGCCCATCGTGAGAATAACCACAGTACCCAGGATATAGGGGAAACCTGCGGCGCTTAGCAGAGCGCCTGACACGGCACGGGCCTACGATAAAAATTACAATTATGTTAACTCGACACTCCACCCAGCAAGCTCAGGAATATAGATTCTAACAACCCTCACACCTCTATAGGTTCAGTCTGTCTCCACAGTTTACCTGAAGGACATTTCCAGAAGCACAGAAGTGGAATGTAACCAAAAATAAGGTGCATTCCTGGCCATACCAAAATGCTCCATCTTTGCGGTGGTTACTGCTCAGTCTGATCACTGAGACCTTCCTCTAGGTGGCGCACTATTCCACCACTCCGCGTAACACTCAGGCTCGGCCACAGTCCCTGTCTCACCTGTCAGCGCTGTATCGGAAAGCCTCTTGCGTGTTTTTCCCCTGCAGGCTGGGTGCCTATTGGCAACAAGAACTGTCATATTCATCCTTTTAACCCACTGCCTGACATTCAGTAGACACTTAATTAATGCCTGAAATACAGAATGGCTAATTGGGCAGATATGTCTAAAGTTTCCAAATTAAGTTTATAATAAAAAGTTAAAGTTTTATGATAATAAGTTATTGTTATAGCAGTAATAAGTCGTTCAAAGGAATTAGCTCCATGGTGTAATACTGACCTGAAGGCTCCATGAGACAGTTAAAGGCATTTCTCCCATAGTGTTCTGGAACAGACGTGCACTTAACTGCGTTCAGAGCTTTTTAGAAGGTAATGGTTTATATCTCCAGCAATCTTATTACAGCAGCAATTGGTTTGGGTTTGTTTTGAGGAGAGTCGGTGATTCCAGGAATAGGAGCAGCCAGGACCCTCTGGATCTCCCGGCCTCCTCCCGGCCGGGCGGTACCGCTCAACCCGCGCATTGGCACAAGCTACCGCGCCTACACTTCCAGGTTCGCTCAGCACAACTCTGAAAAGTGCAACGACCTCAGGCACAAACGCTAAATGGAAAGGTGGCAGTGTCCTCCCTTTAAAGTCGCATAAACGGGGCTCTATCTGGAACGACGAGTGTCCTTAGCACCAGTCCCAGCGGCACAGGGCGCAGCCCAGGTTCCGGACCCTCGCGGACCTCGCGCGTCCACGCACCCAAGGAGCCTGCCTTTCCACCCGAAGGACGCAGTGGCCCTGCTTGGTCGCCAGATGGCGCTGAGGCCCCAGCGATCGCGCTCCGGGGTCCACGTGAGCTCGGGCGGGCGGGGTCCCCTCGGAGTCCCCTCAGAGTCCCCTCGGCTTCACGGATACGGAGGTGGCGGCGGCGGGGACACTGCGAGGCCAAAGTCCCTGGCGTCTCGAACCCCTGCCGCTCCAGCCACTCAGCTCCAGCAGGCCTGGTGAAGGTGGCCTGATACTTTATTTTCAAGAAAAGCCAAAAAGCTGAATTTTTGTTTGAAATGCTAGCAATTGCTGTACTTTAAAATGTTTAATGGAAACTCCTTTAAGGACTTGGGGGCTAGGGAGGGGGCTTGTCACTTGGCGCATCTGGTTGCATGGAAGGCTGGCTGGGGACACAGCAGGGCTGAGGCTGCGAGGGGCAGGGAGACACCCAGGCCAGGGCCCTTAGCCTGAATTTAAGCCAGGATCACCCAGGAATTACCTGATCAGGAAGAAGGTGGGTCTGCGTAAAGGAACAGAAGAGAAGGTCTTGAACTTCACCCACGATGGAGTCAACTGGTGTTAGACTCACCCTCCCACGGCAAACAATTGTAAAAGGGAACAAAACAGGCAAGGCAGCTCTTAGCAGGAACTGGACCGCAGTCAGCACAGGCTGTCATCCTTGAGAGAAGGAAGCACATGATTGGAGTCACGTGCCTCCCGCCTCCAATTAATGCAGGGGTGCGGGGAGGTGAGACCACGTGGAGTGTAGTCAGCATCTCACTGGGCCAGCGAGCAGAGACTGGAGAGGAGGGCTGCTGAGAAAGATGATTTGTGGGGCCCGATGCTGGAGAAGGGAGAAGGGAGGCCGGGCAGAGACCTCAGCTGAGGGTCCTTGGCTGAGGGTCCTTAGCCAGGAACTGTACTTCACAAGCCCAGGCAAGACTCTGCAAGACCTGGCCATCCCTGAGTTGGGGGGAGGGCAGGGGAAAAAAGTCTGTCTGCCTAGATTTCTATATCCAAAGAAAATACCCCGTTAAAATAAGAGTGAATTAAAGACACTTTCAGGTAAGTAAAAATTCATTCTCAGCATACCAAGGAGACGTAACTTAGAACCACAATGAGACACTGTCACACACCCACAGAATGGCTAACATTAAGGAAACAGAACAGCAAATTCTGGGGAGGATGCGGAGCAGGGGGGCTGCCACACATTATTGTGGGGGTGGAAATGGTGTGACCGCGTTGAAAACTCTTAGGCAGTTTCTTCCTGTGAGCCAGCAATTCCACTCCTAGGCATTTGCCAAAGGGAGACGAAAGCATATTGCCACCAAAAGAAAGACAAAAGTGTGGAAGCAGCTTTATTCATTATATCCAAAACCTGGGAGCAATCCAAACACCCATCAACAGGGCATTTTGTAAGAGCATGTGTGATGGTATAAGCTGTGGTATATTCATGTGGTGAAATACTGTAAAGGAATTTTAAAAAATGAAGTCTTGGTATCTATATTGTGACAGGAAGGAAATGTTTAAACATATACAGAGGTTGCAGAAGTAACTTGATAAACTCCCATGTACCAATACCCAGCTTCAACAACTGAAATGTATGGGTGTCTGGTTCCAGAAACCACATCTCTTCCTCTATAAGCATTCCAGTGTATCTCTAACAGTTAAGGGCTCTTTTAACATAACAATACTATTGTCACAATAATAATGCTATTATCACACAAAAATATTCCCTTAATATCATCACTAGTCACTCAGCATCCCAGTCTCTCCAACTGCCTCATTGCTGTGTCCTTAATAGTTGATTTTCCCCAATCAAGTCCAGAAAGGCCCATAAGTTGCATTTGTTTGATTTTGAAATGCTTTTTTAATTTAGGTAAAAGTGTTCACATACCAGAACATGCAGATCTCAAGTGTATATTTCTGAGAGTTTGGGCTAATATAGACACTTGTGTGATCAACCCATCAAAATATAAAAGGCTTCCATCACCCCTGAAAGTTCCCTCCTGCCCCCTCGCGACCAGCATCCCCACCACCCAGCCCACTGGAAACCCCCTGATGTGACTTCTGTTGTAGTGGAGTTTTGTCAATTGTAGAAATCCACAGAAATGGACACACTGTCTATACTCATCTGTGTCTAACTTCTTTCACCCAATGTAATAATGTTTTTTTGAGATTCAGGCACAAGGTCATACATACCAAGAATTCAATCTTTTTTATTCCTTCATACTATTTCACCACGTGGATATAACACAGCTTATACCGTCACACATGCTCTTAGGAAATGCCCTGTTGATGGATATTTGGGTTGTTCCCAGGTTTTGGATATAATCAATAAAGCTACTTCCACACAAATTTTTGTGGGGTTTTTTTGTGTGTGGATTTTTGTTTGTTATTTGTTTTTGTTTTTATTTTTGCTTTTTGGTGGCAATATGCTTTCGTCTCCCTTTGGCAAATGCCTAGGAGTGGAATTGCTGGCTCACAGGAAGAAACTGCCTAAGAGTTTTCAACGCGGTCACACCATTTCCACCCCCACAATAATGTGTGGCAGCCCCCCTGCTCCGCATCCTCCCCAGAGTTTGCTGTTCTGTCGCCTTAATGTTAGCCATTCTGCGGGTGTGTGGCAGTGTCTCACTGTGCTTCTACATCGCATCTCCCTGGTGTATTGGGAATGAGTACCAGTCCTCTCAGTTTTTATTTACCTGAAAATGTCTTTATTTTACCTTTATTTTAATGGGATATTTTCCTTGGGTATAGAAATCCAGGTGGACGCCAGGTTTTGCAGAGTGTTGCCTGGGCTTGTGAAGTACAGTCCCCAGCTAAGGACCCTCAGCCAAGGACCCTCAGCTGAGGTCTCTGCCTGGCCTCCCTTCTCCAGCATCAGGCCCCACAAATCGTCTTTCTCAGCAGCCCTCCTCTCCAGTCTCTGCTCGCTGGCCCAGTGAGATGCTGACTACACTCCACGTGGTCTCACTTCCCCGTGCCCCCGCATTAATTGGAAGCGGGAGGCACGTGGTTCCAATCATGTGCTTCCTTCTCTCAAGGATGACAGCCTGTGTGACTGCGGGCAGCTCCTGCGAAGAGCTGCCTTGCCTGTTTTGTTCCCTTTTATAATCATTTGCCGTGGGAGGGTGAGTCTAACACCAGTTGACTCCATCGTGGGTGAAGTCCAAGACCTTCTCATCTGTTCCTTTAAATATGTCAGTTCCTCTGCCCTCTCTTTTGTTTCCTTGCAGCAGGTTGAAGAGACCATGTTCATTGTCCCAAAGAAGTTGCCCACATCGGGATTGTACCTACTGCCTCTCACCAGTGCTTTTTAACAGGACCCCCCTTTCTCATGTTTCCTGGACACTTGTAGTTCTGCCTAGAGGCCAGATTCCATTCCGGTTGGTTGTTGTCTGGACCCCTCGGAGGTCCAGGTCCATACTGCCCTTGGGTGCACGTAATGTTCAGTCCCCGTGATGTGAGTAGCCTGTGATGATCATTGCCTGGATTTATTTTTTCATTGAGGATTTGCAGAGCTGTGGTCTGCTTTTACAGTTTCCCTTCTCCAGTCCCTTGCAGGATGCATCCATAAAGAGAGAGGTTCCTAATCAGCTACGTGGGTGCCCTGAGGCACGGCTCATGCAAGAGAGGCAGATGAAACCTTTGCCTTCTCCCTTACTTTGCCAGAATGGGCTGATTTCCTTACATCTTCTGAAGGTGTCTGGTGAATTTAATTTCTTTCTTCTTTTTTTATTAATGAATCATTGTGAACTTGAGGAACTTAAATATATTTTATGTTTCAATTCATTTAATTTTTTTTTTTAACTGAAGATCAAAGTTTGCCCTCTTTGGACAGAGGGGGCCTCTTTGCAGTGGCTCCTGGGTCCTTTAGACATGATCCCAGGGGCTTCTGAGAGGACATCCCTCCTTTCTGGTGTGACAAGTTACTCTGGGTCATCCTGCCCAGTTCCTGTACCTAACACGGAATCCACCATTTTTATAAGGAAACTAGGTTTCTGTTGGTAGGAAACAGTATTGGGAGCCCACAATCTAGGAGGTAAGGACACTCATAGCTGTTGGGTCAGTTCAAGGTCGTTTTGGTGCCTAGATCAGGAAATAATGTCTTCTCTTTTACATTTTAAAAGAGATAATATACCATGTGTTCATACTGACATTCCCAATTCAAAACTTACTGTGACAAGGGCTCAGATTCTATTTTTTGATGTTTGATGGCAGGTTTTAAGCCTCACCCCTCGCTCCCCGCTCTGCCCCACATCTGAGCGGGCTGATAAGAAGGGCCAAATGCTCCCTCCTCCCAGCCAGCTAGCCCCTGCTTCCGGCTTCCGCTCCTGCCGGCCTCACTGCAGACCACAGTCAAACCCCAGTCAGGTTCCTTCCTTTCCTGGTACTCTCGACCCATTTCAGACCTGGTGAGAGGTCTGCTCTGCACCCCCAGAGGCTCAGCTATGTGAGTCACGAGACTTTCATACCTCTGAGGGCTGGGGGCGGCACCATCCGTCCTGACACACACATCACACTTGAGGTGAGGGGTCCCTCTTTGCAGGGGAGGTCCAGAATACCTCACTCTTTGATTTCATACTCATATCCCTTTTTTCTTAGGCTGAAAAACTCTCTTTCTAGTGGTGCTCACATAATTGCCTATTTGCTTTATCCTACTATAATAAGTTCAGAATAACGAGATCTGTATTACTGCCGATGCAATTACAGAACACTGCTTCATATTGTTTTCAGTTCCTTTATATCCTTAGGGAATGACCATCAAGGGATGTACCGTTAAATTACTGTGTTTTAAATGACTTTAAATTACTGCTCTTTGCGTGGCTCTGTTGCTGCTTGATGGTCAGTTTCCCTCTAATTTCTACTTTTAGGGTTTTCTATGTCGTTGATTCAATTGGTTTTATGTTTATATAAATACTAATATGATTCAAAAGTCAAATTTATCAAAGAAGATAAGTTCAGAAAAATCTAGCTTCTCTCTCTGTCTTTCCTCCTCCATTTTTACATTATATGCATTTTACATTATATGCATATTATATATGCACATATGCATATGTATACTATATGTATATTGTCTCATTTTAATAAGAGCAACTATGCCCGTATATTCACAAGCCCATTTCTTAGATAAACACTGCATGCTGTATGCAACTTTTCCCACTATATCTTTTGCATTTAGTAATATTTGGAGGCAATCACTCCACACTAGTTTACAGAAATATTAAAACTTTCTATTTGAATACGATAATTAAGGCCACTAAAAGTTACTAAATCCATTGATATATTTGATACTAATCCTGTTATATTTTTAAAGATATATTGATATAGTTATGTAGCCTTTCACTGCTGTCTGTGTTCTCTGTCTTTCTTTTCTATATGTTTTGATATTTAAAAGTAGATACTTAGGAGTATTTGTAGTTATGATGGAAACAACCTAAATGTCCATTGACCAATGACTGGATAAAGAAGTTGTGGTGTGTGTATATATATATATATATATATATATATATATATATATATATATAGTGGAATACTACTCAGCCATGAAAAAGAATAAAATAATGCCAATTGCAGCAACATAGATAGACCCAGAGATCGTCATTCTAAGTGAAGTAAGCCAGAAAGAGAAAGAAAAATACCATATGATATCACTTATATGTGGAATCTAAAAAAAAGACACAAATGAACTTATTTATAAAACAGAAACAGACACAGGTATAGAAAACAAACTTATAGTAACCAGGGGATAAGAGGTGAGAAAAGATAAGTTGGGAGTTCAAATTTGAAGATATTAACTACTATGTATAAAATAAATAAACAACAAGTTTCTACTGTGTAGCACAGGGAACTATATTCAATATCTTGTAGTAACCTATAATGAAAAAGAACATGAAAAGGGACACATGCATGTACATGTATGACTGAAATATGATGCTGTACACCAGAAATTGACACAACAGTGTAAACTGACTATAATTCTATTTTAAAAAAGAGAGTACTTTTAGTTACAGTCTAATGGTTATATGCTTTTATACAATATCTTATTCTCTTCTGCTTGAGTCCATGGGTTTCTTAATATAAGCCTTCTTTAAAATTAATCAAAACCATCTCTGGCACAATATTTAATTTGAAGTAACATTCTTTTTCTCCCAGTTCATACCTCTAAGGCAATCAGAGAGCTTACTTCATTTCCCACATACTCTGGCGGCTACCCCACCCCAATCGCTGTTAGTGGTGGTATGTCTGCATTGTCGGAGCATACGCCCTCTACATAAGATAGTCTTTCCCTTGAAACCATCACGTGGTCCTAGTTCTACAGTTACATTTGTATCTAATATTCAATGCTGAAACGTACTAAACGTGGCTTCAGTTGGGTTGTCTGAAGCCTGGTCACGCCAAGTGGTGGAACCACCATCCCTGAGTTCTTCCGTGCTCAAGACAATGTTTCTGCATACATGAAGGTCTCTTTGTAAACCTGTATCTTCCTGGTTTCATTGTTCTCTAGGGAAACTATTCCCCCACTCTTCTTGCTTTTGTTAGGATAAGTGTGTAGGACGTTGCACCCCAGTTCATTCCTCCGCTACTTAGGTGATGGGCTCTCCTACAGTATTGAGACAGGAGGTTAGGATTCCTGGTGTTTTTAACTTCAGACTTCTAGGGGTCCCTAGCCTATTCTACCAACAGGTGTTCCAAATTGGCCTGTGCTTTCTTCAAGCTGCTTGATGTCCTGATTTGTGTGTGGTCTCTCTCTAACTTTCACAGCTAGGGTCCTTGTCCTGCTCAGTTTGGAGTCTGTCACCCAGGGGGAAGCCATCATGCCTGGAAACTTGGTTGCTTGGTTTGCCTTCCTCTATCTGTAAAGCAAATACTTAAGCCTTGCAAGTTACTAACTTTTCAACACATCACAGAGTAAAATTTCCTTTACAAGTGAACATGAATAAAGGGCAATTTTTTTAAACTAGCAAAAGAGAGTTGATCTCAAGGAAAGTCACCTTTCCCTACCCAGAAATTTCCAATGTTTCAAAGGCAAAATTTCAGGGCTATTGTGAGGGCTTTGCCAATGATAGATGTATACCTAGAATTCCATAATTTTCTAATAACTACGTGTAAATCATCATTGATCATCTCTAAAAATTTTGTTGAAGTAAAAAAAAAAACTCCTGTAGGATAGAAACTTGTCTGAACTAATTATTAGAGTATTGAAATTCTGTTCTCAAGCAATTCAAATATCTAAACCTACACTCACAGATCTTTCCTTTCACTTCATAAGAATCAGATACTAGGAAACAGTTCCAGAAAAGTTTCAATAATGAGACACCCCTCACCTTCAGGACAGAGAATCTATGACACGCTTTCCAGGGACACCACCTGGCCCTGGGAGTCCAGGAATAATGAAGACCACAGAATTGAAAGTTTCAAATTGTTAGTTACTCAAATGTTTGACAGTGAAAAGAATGATCTTTAATATTAGATTATCAAATACCTGCCAGTTCATCTACTTACACATCCTTACACCCAAAAGTAATAACGTTCTCCAATAGCATTGTTTCCTTCTGTGTCAGCTCCCCTTTGAAGCAGTGACTTCATTCAGCATCTTCTGCATATCTGTATATGCCGGCCAAGCCCTGCGCTGTCATTTGCCTGTGGATATGCCAGTATCCCCCACTGGAAGTGAAGCCATTTCTGGACAGAGATCCAGGAATCCAATGTCCTTTCACGGAATCCAGGGATCAAGGGCCTGATGTCCTTTCTAACCATTTTTACTTTTACTTTCCCATTATATACTCAAGTGACCCTACTCTGGGAGACTCACTGTGGGCTTCTGGGTCATCTTTAAAGACAGCTTTTTTGATCCTGTCTGTCCCTTGCCCCCACCATGCATGACAGCCAAGCACAGAACTTTCTCAGGGAGCTGGAGAGGTATTTCTTAATTCTTTACACACATTTATCCAAGGAATCCAGCAAGTGGCTTTAAATAGTTTTTGGCTTTATGATTGACTTTTAAAATTCTACTAACTCTGCAGAACAAGGATTTATGTATTTGTTAAATAAATTGGTAACAAAAACTCTAAGACATTAACAGATACTTAGGGGAAATGGCACAAAAAGACTGTTGCCCCAAAGCAAAAATGATGAAAAGTTTAAAAAGGTAAGGAAAAGTGTTCAAGTTTACCAGTAATTTAAAAATTCAAACTGAAACAATATTCCATCTTTGGTTAATTGCAAGCATTTGCATTGGGTAGAAAATTTGTTACGTTTTTGAAAAACAAGCAATTAAGTGATAAGAAGCAAACATTATTTGACCCAGAAACTAGATTTTGGGAGACAGAACCTAAGGAAATACTCTGTTATGTCAAAACAAGGTTTTTGTCAAGATGTTCATGAGCATGTTATTGGTAATAACAAAATGTTAGGGAAAACCTTAAATGTTCAAATACAGGGAAATAAGGTTATCAAAGTGATACTCACCAAAAGTGAACGAGAAAAAGCTTACGCTATAATGCGAAATGAAAGCATAAGAAATAAAATGTGTGTATACACAGATATGTAATGTTTGTTACACAAAATGCACATTATACAACAGTATGAGTAGGTCCTTGTGTGGGCGTGTATGTGCGTCTTGGGGTAACTTTCCCTTCCTTCTACATCTGTATATTTTCCAAGTAGTCCATAATGACAACATCTACTATTAGCTTCTTAAATTTAAAAATGTTTTTCGAAATTTCTTTCATGTTTTTCGATGCCACTTTTTAACCCAGTTTCTTTTTCTAAACTCAGAGAGTAGGAATCAATGTTCCCATCCCCCCTTTCTCCAGGCTGTTAAGTCGAGTGTGGGCACACAGGGTGGGTGCAGGGTTGAGTGGAGCAGGCTCTGGCCAGTCAGAGATCCAGGATGACTCCCCTCCAGGTGGGCCCTTAAACTACCTGTTCTGTTGTGATTCGTCAGGTCTACAGAGCCTACCTCCCCTTGCTCCCCCAGTGGAGAGTTTCAGGGAAGGGAGGGCAGAATCAACAGCCTGGAGGCTAGAAGGATGTGGGCACCTTTGGGGAAAGGATGACTCCCCCCCTTGAGCATGGACATGGACTGGGATCAAATTGACCAAGGAGGCAGAGGCTCAGGGCACATGTGGCTTCACAGGTCCTGGCAGGCTTTTGTATTCAATTCTGAAAGCAATTAGCAACCTCCGAAGGGCATGAGCCAGGAAGTCGCAAGATCTGGAGTCTGTTTGCAGCAGCTCACTCTGTCAACCATGATCTAACGGTCTACAGAGGGTCCCGAGCTGAGGTCCCAGAGGTCAGGAGGATTATATCACATCATTTCAGAGTTGGGACTAAGGGAATAGGGCAGTGCTGATAGAATCCAAAGGGGGAGGTGTGGTCCCATGTGTGCTTGGACCTAGATGGAGTTGGCCTCTCAGATAAGCCAGGAAGAAAGGCCCAGGAGACTGAGTAGGGACAGAGGCTGGGAAGTCAGGGAGGCGTAACCCCACAGACCACCTGGTCACTCCACCCGTGGAATGCTGGCGAAGGGGAACAGTGGAGGAGTCCAGCTTCTGACTCAGGTGAGAGGAGACTGGGAGCCCAGTTGAAGCCAGGTTTGGGGTTCTGGGAAGCAAGTCCAGCCTTGGAGCTGGTGGTTGGAGGCAGGCAGGTCGGGTTGGAGCTGACAGTGACCAGACCTCTAGGGATCTCCAGGGTCTCAGCGGGGCAGTGGACCAACGGAGGGAAGAGGGCATCCAACCCATATCAGAAGGACCCCAGCCCCACCCCTTGGCCGCCTTTCTCATCCCACATTCACACTTTAAGGCTGTTGCCTCCCCTGACTGGAAGGCTGGCAGCATAGCGGGGTTATGAAGAGACAGGGAGGGGAAGTGAAGTTGGGAGTCTAGAGGCTCCTCTGATAGGCTCTTGACCCCTACCTGCAGTCACCCACCCGTGGGTTCCCAGGCCAGGGCGCCTGGCTGGGACCCGAGATGTCCCGTGGACTCGGACGGAGCACCTGCCCCATGCGACCCCGTGGGTGCCAGGATGAGATCCTGCCCGGACTAACAGAACTTGTGCGGGGCGCAAACGGCCCATGAGGGGCGCCTGTAAGTCCCCGCCCTGTGCCTCCCTCTCGCCCCTCCTCTCCACCCCCGCAGCACCAGGTGTCGGGGATTACAAAGTGTAACCTTTACTGGGGCAGAGATGACCAAACAACACAAACGTCTCAAATGCGATAAATTTTTATTAAACACATTCTCAATTTACAGAAAATACATGCTCTAGTCAGGCGGACGGGCCCGGAGCTTAGGGGGACTGCTGAAATGTCCCTTTATCAGGTGTCTGGGGCACTGCCAGGCGGTGAGTCTCTGGCGGTTGAGAGGGGGCGTGGGGAGGGCCGCGGAGACGGGGCCCCGGGGCGGGGGCTCCCTGGAGACAGGATCTTTGGCTGACTGGCTTCAGGCACACTTGCCTGTGCGCTCTGACGGTCTGGAAACGGATTTCCCTGAAATCTCCCCAGGTGCCTTGGAAAGCCTTTTCCTGCCCCGCAGGGTCAGCTGTGCTCTAACTGCAGGGTCCCTATTCCGCGTCCTCTGCAGGACCGACAGAGCGGACTCCAGTCCTGCAAGCCCGGATTCTCGCGCAGGAGTGAGACCCGTGCTTTAATGCAACCTTAGGCTGTGGACCAAGCTTCCACTTCAACAGAAAACACCGCCGCTGAAGCATTTACATCGTCAGTTTAAAGAGGGCCCGCCCACAGATGTAAGCTCCCCGACTGGGACAGTCCGGAAGTCTTTGCTTTAGTTCCCTGCACTCTCCGCAGAATAGAAAGTACCTGCGGCGGGGGCTTTGTGTGCCTATTTATTTGACAGGAAATTTAGCACCTCCTAGTTCTGATTAGGCTGCCCCGACAGGGTCACAGAACAGTCCCTGATAACAAACAGTAATTAGAGTGGCAAAGTAGCATTTAAAGGGGTTTACCAGGCACGAACTTTCCTGTGATGGTGTGAAGGGGGAGGAAATGAAACTAACCCTCCGAAGACGGTTAATAGCATCCCTGCACCTACACGACCCTCAGCAGGCTCGTCGCAGAGGATTAGGAGCTGAAAACCCTACCCACTCACGCTGTTTTTCCAGGAGCTTTCCCACACTCTTGCAGGCAATCTATCCCTGAATTGTCTCTCGGGAGGAGAAAGGCTCCAACTTTTTGGTCTCAGGGTCCCTTTTCGCTCTTAAAAATCATTGAGGACCACTAAGAGTTTTTGTTTATGTAGATCATTAACAGAATAATTTTTAAAATTTCATTTATCATTCATTTTAAATCAATGAACCCATTTCATGTTTTGCATAAAAATATTTTTATGAAAAATACTTATCCAAAAACAAATTAGTAAAAAGAGCAGCACTATTTTATATTTTTGCAAATCTCTGTAATATCTGATTTAGTAAAAAAAAACAAAAAAACAGCTGGATTCTCACATCAGCTTCTGTACTGGGGAAACTCCACGCCACACTCATGAGAGAAAAGGCCAAGGAAGAGCTGTTATTACAAAGGTGGTTTTGACCTCATGGACCTCCTGCAAGGATCTCAGAGACCCTCAGGGGTTCCCAGACCACGCTGTGAGAACAGCAGCTCCCGACCAAGGAGAGCCAAGCTCCAAGGGGTGCGGGGTGAGCTGGAGGCAGGTAACGGGCAGGGGGGGAATCTCCAATTCACTTCACACCACGATGGCCCGCAGAAGCCCCCCTTTCCTCCGTCCCAACACGCACGTGGCCCCAGAGAGGGAGGAATCCTGTAGTTACTTATTTTAGAATTCTTCCATTTTGCAACGCATCCGTTTTACTAATTGGAGAATTTTTTCTAACAGGAAAACATTGCAAATGTATATGGATGGCAATAGCAACGATTAAGTAAATTATGGTTTCTAAAGACGAACATTTTGCAGTCATGAAAAAGAAAGTAAAAGAGGAAGATGTACTCTTTGGGGGTTATAAAGCAGAGAACACTGAATATAGAACAATGTGTATATTATGATCTTAGTACGTTTTTAAAAGAGAATAATACATGGATAACTGGGGGGGGGATACAAGAAATTACGTATAACAATTGGTTTATCTTTGGGGAGATACAGGAACTTTAAAAACTTTTAAACCTTCCAGCACTGAGTAACACATTATGTACCATTGTTAATTGTACACTTGTCTAGGAGCCTTAAAGAAAAGAAGGCAAGACAAGTTTCGCGGCGGTGGGACCATGTTGCATTTTCAATCTATGCTGCGGGATTGAGGACCCTTAAGCAGGCTTCTTTGGCGGGTGCAGCAGAGCCGGCCTGTTGGAGCCCGCCTGGCGGAGCCCGCCTGGGGGAGCCCATCCGCCCCGCCCCGCCCCGCCCCGCCCCGCGGAGCCTGTCCCCTATGGCCCCGCCCCATCTCTTCCCATTGGTCAGTCTCCTCGCCGCTGCGCCCAATCACAGCGCTTAGCGCCAAATTTGAATCGGGATTTTCATTTGAATCGTGAGGGCGCGGCGGCGGCTTTCCGCTCCCGAGCCGCTAACGCCGGGCACCTCCGGGACGTCGCAGGGCAGGTCACCCGGCCACCGGGCCACCGGGCCACCGGCGAGGGCGG
Organism: Camelus dromedarius; assembly: GCF_036321535.1. Taxonomy (NCBI): domain Eukaryota; kingdom Metazoa; phylum Chordata; class Mammalia; order Artiodactyla; family Camelidae; genus Camelus; species Camelus dromedarius. The sequence continues at coordinate 79,707,320 of NC_087443.1, read as the reverse complement.
GGGCGTGGGGACTGCGGCCGCGGCGGAGGTGGCGCGGGCCCGCGGACGCGGCCCGGTCCCTGTGGCGCGGGCGGGGCCGACGGCAGACGCAGGTGGACGCGTCCCCGGCTCCCCGTGGTGCGGACTTGCGCGGCTGTGGACCCGCTGGCGGCGGCTCGGGAGACTCGTCCCGGGTGAGCCGAGGCCGGCGCGCTTCGGGGGCGGGGGCACCGGCGGGGCCGGGGCCGCGTGGGCGCCGGGGCTCAGCCTGGACCCTGCGCGTCCCGGGCTCCGGCGAGGGGTCTCAGGGGGAGCCCCGGCAGCCGCGACCGCGGGGGGCGGCGTCCTGGCCGCAGGCCTGGGGGCGGTGGGTGCTGGGGGACAGCCGGGGGCCTGGCTGGGGCTTCCAGGGCGGTCAAGTAAGGCGTGGGCCAGGGCGGCAGTACAAGGGACCCCAATGGGTCGCTTTACAAGTGACTTCTTAGCTCTTTGCTTTAGAGTAACCCCCGCCCCTTCCATGTGTTTTGTTTCTCTTGTTTTGTTCAGGGGCGTGTTAAAGTGCAGTGGAAGAGTTGCTTGTAAGTCTGCTTCAGCAAACCTTTTGATGCCTGCCCTTCCCATACGGATTATACTCAGATTCTTGTTTAGAAAATGGGTCCTGCCAGACGCCTTGTTACCATCAAGAGGAGCGGGCTCGACGGCCCCAGCTTTCCACTGAGCCTCAGCTCCTGCTTGTTTGGAAGGTGAGCCCTGCGCAGCGCTGTCAGTTTAATTTAAATTTAATTTAAAATAAGACAGTTTAGCTTAAGAAATCGTAATATTACTAATCACAGATGAACAGACTGGCTACACGGCTCTGGGCTCTGGGAGCAGTGCCCGTCTTGCAGTTTGCTTAGGACTTCCTGTGTATCGTCAGCATGACTGGTTGTTTATTATGAAATAGAGTTTTGAAGACAATGTTTATATAGTTGTGTGTTTTTAATCAAATGATTTTTAATTGATAAAAATCTATAAGCAAAGAGAAATGTAAAGGACTCAAATTGTGACTCATTTCAGGCAGTGTTAGGCGGCCACTGTGTTCATAAGAAATCTCCCCAAACTGGGCATTCCTTGGCTGCTGGGGGATATTGTTGAGCAAATGAGGAGTTCTGTATGTGGCTTGCTAGTCTTCTTGGAAAAATGAAAACAGGAGGGAGAGTCCTGCTTGTGTTTAGAGAACTCTGCTGGTGCCTTCCTGTGTTGGTGCTGGCGGGAACTGCGGTCCCGGTATAACAGACACCGTTATTCATCGCACCCCGTCTCGGTTTCTAACATGTGCCCTTTTAGACAAATGACAGGTCACCCTCCCAGTGGAGCCCAGATCCCCTTCTACCCACACCTCACCCTTACCATGTTCCACCACACTCACGACCGCCCAAGCTCTTGGTCACCTCGGTGCTTTTAGCCAGTTTGAACTTTTATCCCTAGAATGTTCTGTCTACCCTCCGGCATGAGCGAATCCTTTCCAACTTTCAGCTTTAGGATTCAAGTTATCTGAGAAGAAAGCTTTAGTGAAAACTGCTCTGTCTTTCCTGACCCTGACACGGTGATGAGGCTTTGGTTTGTCTGTCTCACTACTAAGCTCCCCAAGGACAGGGACTGTTCAGTTAATACTTATGTACTCAGTGACCGGCATGGGGTTCGGCTTATAAGGGTGGCCGATATTTAGCACTTTGTCCAGTGGAAACATCAGCAAGAGAATTGGATTTGGAATCAGTAAGTAGCAGTGGTTTAGGAGACATTTTTTTTCATGTCACAGTGTGGGAGGACACACACCACGCACAGCATTGGCATCAGGGAGCCAAGGTCAGGGTGCTGCCAAACATCCTGCCATGTACAGGCCAGCTCCCTCTACAGAGAATCGTCTGGCCCCAAATGTCAACAGCGCCAAGGCTAAGAGCCACTGATCCATAGTGATTCTGGTTGGCAGTCTCCTGCCAGACAAATTCTCAGTTCTAATGAGATAGTCTCTCTCTCTCTCTCCCTCTCTCTGTCGCCAGATTCAATGATACCTAAAAATCAAATTCTCTTCTTTGGTTTAAAGTAGCTGTTCACTTTTCATAGCTTCCACTCTCTCCAAAAGGAAAGAACAAAAAAACACTTTGGTATCAAACAGCAGTAATTCTGTTGTTATACTGTAGTGATCCAGCATATCTTTATGCAAGACTTTTTACTCTAGAAACGCATTCCTGTTTGGTCATGTGACACAGGTAGGAAGGGACAGTCTTAGACTCCAGCGACCCATCCTGAGAACAAAGTGGTATATCGTCTGTTCAAACGTGTTACCACAGGATGGGAACAGGAAGACCAGGGACTCGAGGAGCCTTGCCAAGGGCACCTTGGATTGGTCTCTGTGTGGGTTTGCGACTTCTCCCTCCTGGGGCTTCCTGCTGACGTCAGCTTTCTGGGAAACGACAGGTTGGGTCTAGATAATTTGTTGTTACTGCTTGTAGACTAGTGTTTGTCATGATAGGAGACTTGTGACTCTGTCCGTTGACACAGTGTAGTTTGAAAACAATAAAAAGCTCACAGATTACGAGCATCAACTGTGTGTCAGGCAAATGACAGATGTGGGTAACTCAGCTGTTCGCAGAACACCATGACGTGGGGGCCAGTGGAGTCCTCTTTATGAGGAAGCTGAGGCACGGAGAGGTGCAAGCGTGAAATACAGCACTTTTGCTGATGATTAAACATTCCAACACACATAGCATTACCAATAGGCATATACAAACCTTTTTTTTATAGGGGAAAAAAAAGCACAAAGCACTAAAAATAATTATTCTCAAACTGATGTGAAAGTTCTTTGGTTGGGCCTCATCGGTATAGATAGTTTAGTAAAAGGCAATTCAATTTTGTATTCTACTGTTTTCCAGTATAATTATTTGTAAGTACTCTAAAGTTTTAATGATTTAAAATCGTTGTACAATACTTGTAGAAATCCTGTGCAAAATGACAAGATCCTTGACACTGCCCAATTTGTTTTTCCTTTATATCGTTACATTTATAGATCATACAGTCAAATGCTGTTTTATTTTGAGTTATTGATGTAATTTTTTTTAAATTGCAACAACGTAAAAAAATCTTTATTCTTCTGGATCAAGGGGTATCGAGTGTGACATCCGTATTCAACTTCCTGTCGTGTCAAAGCAACATTGCAAAATTGAAATCAACAGGCAGGAGGTGAGTGGGTTTTGGGAAGTCTAAGTCTTAAAATTCGTCCCATTTTGTCCATTTACTGGTTACCTATTTTCCTCTTTTTCTCTACCTGTAGGCAATACTGTCTAATTTCAGTTCCACAAACCCAACTCAAGTAAATGGATCTGCTATTGACAAACCTGTACAACTGAAACATGGAGATGTCATAACTATTGTTGATCGGTCTTTCAGGTTGGTAAGAGCTAATCGGGCTAAAAAGAAATAGACCTGCTTCACCAAAAACTAGCTTCCCAGTTCACCTGTGATCCTTCGTTCATGTTGGTAAATGTCAAGGTGTTTGAGGTTGGCATTCCCAACACTCAGTCTTCATCTAAAATCACATGGTCTAGAAGGAGTGACAACTGGGGTTTATTACCTGCTCCAACTCAAGGATCTGAGTGCGCAGAACTATGCCCTGGAAGGTGACCATGTCCTAAAGGGGTTTTACTTTGTTGCAAGTGTTTTGAAACTGCATACACTTTTTTTTGGTTTCTTCTTTATTTTAAAGTGAAATACACTCATAGAGAAAGATATAAAAGATGTACAGCCCAACTTACTGTGAAGCCAACAGTCTTGAGGTGATCACCTGTTTGAACTGAATCGTGCTCTCCCCAAATTCCCGTGTTGAAGTTCTAACTCCCAGCTCCCCAGAATGGGACTGTCTTGGGAGACAGGGCCTTCAGAGAGATGATTCAGTTAAAATGAGGCCACTAAGTTGGGTCCTAATCCAACCTGACCAGTGTCCTTGTGAAAGAGGAGATGAGGACACAGAGAGAAGCCGGAGGAGCAGGTGCTCAGAGTGGCCACCATGTGGAGAGGCAGCAGGGGGTGGCTGTTGCCAAGGAGAGAGGTCCTGAGGAGGCCAACCCTGCCGACACCTTCATCTTGGACGTCCAGCCCCTGGAACCGTGAGGAAATAATTTTCTCTTGTTTAAGCCACCCAGGGTGTGGCCTTCTGTGATGGCGGCCCTAGAAAACTAACACACCCCCCAAGCCATGAGCAGAATTTCCGGAAGCTGCTTTAATGCATTTTCTAACCTCTGCTGCTTTCCGGCACCCAGTAAACCACCCATGTGGCTTCTGTGACAGCGTGGAAGTCTTCGGAATTTCTCCCACCTGAGCATGCGTCTCTAGCCACTATGGTTTGTCTGCCTCTATTAAACTCTGTGCATTTGTCACTGAGTTCTGCTCTTGTGGTTGTGAGATTCATGCACAGTGTCCCAGCTGCTCCTTCTCACCGCTAAGTATTTCATTGAAGTGACACCCACGGCTGGATACACAATTCCACACAATTTATTCGTTCTGGATGGACATTCAAGTAATTTCCAGGTTTTGGCTTGCTTTTTAAGACTGGATTTTTTTTTTTAATACTAATCTGTCCTGTGTGTTTGAAAAGAGTGTTGTCCCATGGCTGCTGGGTGGAGGGGTCAGTCTGCACAGGGGCACTGGATCCAAACTCCTAACTCTAGAAGCCTAGTAATTTTTCCCCTGTTCTTAGTTACTCAGACAGGTAAGCTGCAATCACACATTGAGGATTTTTTTGGTTTTGTTTTTCAGCTCTGTTGGTTTGTGCTTACCATATTTGGAGGCCACACTATGGGTTTAAATCAAGAATTAAGAATTAGCTCCTCTTGGTGGCTGACATTCCATCGTGTATTATTCTGAAATGCCCTGTACCTTTAGTAGTGCTTCTGATTAGTGATTTTCTACTGTAGATTTTTAAGATCACATTACTTTCAACTTTCATAATCCTTAAGGAACCAGCTGTTAGAGATTATATGCTTTGTCTATAATTGGTTTATCTTGATAGATTGACACTTTTATCAAGGTCTCTGAATAACTTTTATCTTAAATTCTATTTTGGTGGTATGAGTACAACCTCTCCACCTCTCTTCTGGTTGCTGTTTGCATGGTACATCTTTCCCCATCGTTATCCTTTCATCCTGTTTGTGTCTTTGAATCTAAATTGTATCTCTTGTAGGCAGCATATAGTTAAATCTTTTTTTCATCCATTCTGCTAAATGGAAATCTGTCTTCATTACTACCTTCATTTATAGTAAATAGATATTTTCCAATGTACCATTTGAATATCCTGGTCATTTTTTTTTCCCTGTGTTTTTTGTGAATTTACCTTCATTTTTTGTTTTGTTTTTTGTTTTGCTTTTCGGGGGTAGTAATTTAGGTTTGTTTGTTTGTTTGTTTGTTTGTTTGTTTGTTTATTTATTTATTTATTTATTTATTTATTTATTTATTTATTTATTTTTATTTACTTATTTTTTTAATGGAGGTACTGGGGATTGAACCCAGGACCTCATGCTTGCTAAGCATGAGTTTTACCACTGAGCTATACCCTCCCTTCCACCTTCATTTTTGAAGTGTGTTTTTACTGAATACAGACTTTAAGGTAGGAAATATTTGATGAGGAATGGAGACCAGAACTATTTCCCCCAAGTGAGATGCTGCTCAAATTAAGATTAACTGAGATGATTCAGTGCCTCCAACAAAGAGTAGGAAACGGATCTGGGGAAAGGACTTGATTCAGGACTCTGGTACCGTGAGAAACAACTCCAGATGCTTGGCTGCTTCAGATCTTTCTTAGGTGGCATCTAAATTCAAATCAGGCTGTCTCACCGAGGCACCCACATTCAGTATGCATTACAAAAGGTTGTTCTGTGAACTGATAGCTGAGTTCTCTTAGAATAGCTATGTATCTTGCTAAATGCCTTTACATCTTCATAAAATGTTTCTGTCTTTGTTCAGAGATGGACAGACAGAGTGAGAGGCTGAGGAGGTCACAGTGATCTCAAGTAGTTCCCCTGCAGTGAGTGGCAGCACAAAGTGATGGAGGCGTCAGACGCCACCCAGCCTCTGGCCTGACCTTCCAAACCATCAGAGGATTCCCAGGAACGGAAACCAGCCGAAACCCGATGTGCGCTCTTACGCAGTCGGTTCCAGCACAGGAGGTGCTCAGGGACGCTGCTGAATCGTACAGGCCAGTCAGTGTTCAGAAATCAATCTGGGTCCCAACTTCTGACCACGGTGTTTCACAAGAAACGAGGCAAACTTACCGAAGTTTTTAGTGTGAAAACGCTTCTCTAACTCAATTTACTTCTATGAATAAGGCAGTTATCTTGAACACAACCTGAAGTTTGACCCTTGCTCCTCGGACATGAATCAGATATGGAAGGTTTATCGTCGGTTGCAAATCCTGAATCTGAATCTGTGTCTCATTCAGGTATGAAAATGAAAGTCATCAGCATGGAAGCCAGTCGACCGAATTTCCAGGACAAAGACGGGAACAGGTGACGGGGGGCTGTTATCCCACTTTGGGCTCTGACTCTCTTGCATGACGATATGAAATTATTTACATGCACTTAGACACCATGGCTTCTCACAAGGGAGGATGACTTACCAGTTATAGTGGGAGAGTGTAGCTAAGGTATTAAAACACGTTGAGCTTAGACAGAAATTGAAAACTATCCTTCCCCTTTTATTCAAAGTGAGGCTACTAAGTCGGTGTGACACTTTGACCCAGAAGGCTCATGATCTGATTTTGCAAACTTCTGGTTAAAACCACCCCGACACAGAACTCAAACTCCAGAACCGCATGATCTGGTGGCTCATTTGTCTCCCGGTCATCCATCTTTACTCACCTGAAACAGTGTCATCAGAGTTGTGGATACCAGGGATGTGTCCCATTTTGATGGACAGCTGACCCATGACACTGGAGGAGAGTTACTGCCTTGTGTCACGTGAGAGACTCATTACTTGTGTCTTATCAGTGGCGAAAACATATTCCAAATGGTGCAGCTTGTGAAAATGCAATTCTGGGCCCATTCTTGGAAATTCAGTAGGACTTAGAAGGTTGCAGGTAAATCCTGAGAATTCCTCTTTTTCTTACTTTTTATGAAGCTACTCAAGCTAGCCTCACCTGACCAGGTTGGAATTCCCTGGCTTAAGGGCCCTACCACGGGTACTGCGGGGGCAGCAGTAGGTGCTGCAGGCAAAGACCTCGGCTTCTGCTAAGAGCTCTTCCTCCCCCAGAGGAGTAACTTCAGTGCTGAGCCTGCTCTTCAGTGCCGGGGGGGGCTAACCTGAGGTGCCCCACCCGCCAACCGCCCTTAGAACTCCAGCCAGAAAGCTGGACTAAGGGCTGGATCAGTGGTCCCAGTGGTCCGTGAGTTACTTGTTATCTGCATTGTGATAAAGTGAGTATTAAGCCTGAACACTTAGAACATGTTATGGCAGTTTGATGGTGATTTTTATAACTATTGGATATAGTAATGCAGAAAAGTGGGCTTCTATTTTGTACATATTTTTAAATCTTAATTCCTTTTTATTGTTCAGTCATATGATTCTTGGTCAACGTCAGGTTGGAAATTAGAAATAGATCCCTCACATGGGAAGTTAGAGAAGTGATGTATTCAATATGAAGAAATCAGGAAGTGATTAAAGAACGAAGTTCAGTTATTTGCCTTTGGGTATATTTTGTGATATTTCCCCCCTAATAATCTGGAGGATATTATTTTTCCTCCTTTGAAACAATATTGAACTTTTATATCTTAACATATGTGTTCTTCACCCCCTAAAAAGCTGCCTGTGAAAAATCACGAAGGCGGCCAAACAGGAGTGCAGCGTCCCAGCCCTGCTGTGCGCTAAGGGTCCGGTGCCTCTGGGTGCACAGTTTTTTAACTTCTGGGCTTTCAGATATACCCTAAGTGTCTGCCAGCCAAAGGGCACACGTGCTAAGCGGAGCCGCAGTTCACCCACGGGTCCTGTAGCCAGTTTCTGATGAAACTGAGTCCAAAGTCAGTAGCCCTGTGCCTGTGGTAGGGTCCCAGACCCTGAGTGTGGGTGACTTTGATTCTTCTTTCATAGAAGTTCAAGGAAGTTATAAAAAGTGGCTGAGGTTCAATTTAAGCGATCTTAATCTTCAAGTTTGTTTTGTTTCTTACTCTGTCTTTTAAAAAATGAGCTGAGAAACACGTAGCTTGTGAGCACCAGCGCCCGAGTGGCTTGGGCTCATCTGTCAAGGTCTCCAGCAGTCCTGTAAGAACAGCTGGGGGGGAGGAAGGGCATTAGGAGGAAGAATATTGTAGTAAACATGACTGTCGGCATTTGGAAAGGCATCTAAATCGCTTCTCTCATTTTGCCAATTCACAGGAACCTTCGCGTCGGGTCTCAAGATCTAGCTTTTCTTCCAACCCTGGTCAGTAGTTTTTTGGTTTTGTTCTGGGATCCTGTAAGATCAGTTCTCTTTGTAGCTTTGTGGACAAACACAGGCAGACACCTGAGTTAACTTTCCCCAAGTGACGGACGGGCACCACGCTTGTTTGGGGGGGCCATGTGCAGATAAATGGGCTTGCTCTGCCGTCCTCTTAGCTCTGAGCAGGCTGGTCGCACCGGATGTCTCGTGTTGGTTATAGAGGCTAATGCGGTTTGTTTGCTTGCATCATCTTGCTAGTATCAGAATACTGCTGTTACACATTGAGCATTAAGAAGTTTGTAGGCTAAGGGAAGAGCTAGGTTTTAAGACAATTTGAAACAGTCTTAAAACTTGCATACTACACCTGTTAATCATTGAAAAAAATCTTGAACTTCTGTTTCTTATTTCATAACTCGCTGTCAAGGTGGGAAAGTTCAAGATTCCAGTGACCGTTCAAAACTCACTGAAGAAAATGTTTCAGGAAAGCCCCTGGTACATGAGGAAAATACTGTAGCAGCGGGTACCGCCGTCTCAGATGGCTCCGAAGAAGGTGTTGCCAGGGAAACACCTGATGGTGTTCATTCCTCTGGACTTCCGAGAGATAATTGCAGAAGTGCAACAGATCCTACTGCTGGGGCTTTCCAAGAAGATTCCAGCGTAACATTAGGGAGCTGTAATGGAGGAGGGAAGGCTTTTCCCACTATACAGGGTCTTAAGAACAGTGACAAAAACGAATCTCCCTTCAGGAGGCTTTATGAGTCAATGAAGTTAGAGTTAGACGTGAAATCAGAAAAAGTAAATGTTCTACAGAATCGCAGAAAGTCAGGATCACGAAGTCACTGCACAACAGAAAAAGAAAGTGCTGGTGGTTTAGAGGGCGAGTCACCGATCTCACTGGTCTCGCTTAAATCCAGACTGAAGTCGAGCCGAAGTCCCCAGATTAAGGGAGAACAAGGAAGTAGCCAGACTGGGGAACAGAGGAGTGTTGAGGAGACAGTGCAGGCTCCCAAGGACACCAGGAGTCCTGGCATCCTCCGCACAGAGATGGTGGTGACGAAAACCACGACCCCGCTACGGTATTCACAGCAGAACTCCTCGCGGAGATGCCAGAGCGAAGACCTGGGGGCTGTCAGCAGACGTGAGTCTGTGAGTCTAGATCAGAGTGAAGGCTTCGGGGCAGAGCATAAGATGTTTACCCCTCAGAAGTTCTTGCCTAGGAATCAAACACCCATTAAAGTTGAAAACGCTGGTAGTTTTGGAAATACACCAGAAAAATTCTCCAAAAAGAGGAAGAGTATTCCTACAAGTGTGGACAATCTCCCGACAGAAACAGAAATGGTGCAGCAGACTGTCCCAGCTCCACTGGTCCTCCAAGCTGAAGGGAAAATTCAAAACGGCTTTCTCAACAAGACAGCTGGACAGATGTGCCCTGGGGCCCCTGGTCCTGACGCAGCTGATGCTGGCAGCTTCGGTGATTCCATTAGTAAGTTTATTTAACTGGAAACGTATGTCCCCCCAAGAGTTCATGTCTACCTTATACGTCAACGTGAATTAGTGGGACCTTCTCTGGCTAATGATTCGCTCTGTGAGGCACCAAGGGGACAGTGACTAGAGACACACTCGTCTACCCAGAGATTCACGTGAGGACCCAGATCACCAGCCAGACCGAGGGACAGAGGACGTGCTGGTTGTTAGGGGAGGATTTAGCAGGGGGCTCAGGTGATAGGGTGGCCCAGAAGCAGATTTGATTCTTCTGTCTACTGCCAGAGAAGGGGGGAGGAGCATAATTGCTTTTCACAGGAGTTCAGTTCTGAACTCTGAGCTCTTGTGTCCTGGGAGTCTGACCTGACCCTCTCAATTAAGTCATTGTTAATCTTTCAATACGGGGTGGCTCATAACATGTGGACCGTCCCCCTGGGTTTATGTGCCCGGCACTGTTCTTCGTGTCTTACAGACACCCACTTCCCTTACTCCGTGCAGGCAGCTGGAGTGTCTGCGGGACAGGTGTTTTCTCACCCTCATTTTGCAACCTAAGCTCACCCAGTGGGTGCCCGGGAGGTGACCTGTGGCGCAGCTGTGGTAGCCCCTCGGGGGCCGCCGGGTGCTCTGACGCAGTGCGCCTGCCATCAGCAGGGCCTGTGCGGCTCTGAGCTGAGACCTGAGCACACCAGTCACAGTGTCAGCGTCCCCACGAGTCTCACAAAGTGGGCGCGTCACTTCGACGAGGGCTTATGGTGACGGGTGGTTCAAAAAGACGGTGGTGGGGCTTGGGACACAGGACTTCCCATCTGGCAGCACCTCCGGGAGAAGCCCCACGCTCGTAGGCCCTGCTGCGGGCGGGTCTGGGTGAGCCCCGGGTGTGAATCCTTCAGAATCCTTTCTCGGGCGCTGCCGCACCGCCCCCTGCGCCGAGGTGGGAGCCCCTGCGTCAGGCCCTCCGTTACTCAGCTCTGTCCCCGCAGGACTTCTCAGCATTTGAGGGGAAGGCCTTGAACTGTCGGGTCGGGCTTTGGTGGTTTGTCCTTGGGTCTTTCGTGAGCTCTGGAAGCACCGTTAGCTTCCGCATCTTCACAAGAGAGGGAAGGTGTGTGGAATGTCAGTGTCAGTGACTTTACAGCTGGGTTGTCTTTCATTGGAAACAAGTCATTTACTGTCCGGTTTTTTATCACCTTTTCCGCTTCTGTGTCCATCCCTCTAGATAAGGTGGAGGGGGTGTCCCTGAAGAGGAGGCGGGTCTCCTTCGGGGGTCGTCTGAGGCCTGAGTTATTTGATGAAAACTTACCCCCGAACACACCTCTCAAGAGAGGAGAGACACCAAAGCAAAGAAGGTCTCTGGTGGCGCACACTCCAGCCGTCCTGAAGAAAATCATCAAGGTGCGCTTCCCTGCCGGCCGCCCGCAGGTCGGGTGGCTCACGTCTGTGGTCCTTGGTCTTTCCAAAACGCCTCATGCTAGAAGATGGCAAGGAAGACCTTTTTCTCTCTATTAAAAAAATGAAAATATAAAAATCTACATGAGAGCTCATTCTCGTGGGTGTTGAGACAGGAACACCTGGGTTCCTAGCCGTCACCGAGTGTGGCTGAGCACAGGTGGGTTCTTGGGACTCCTCTGCAGAGGCCTCCTGTCCCCCACGCTCCAGGGCTAGAGGACCACAGGAGCCAACTGAGATGAATCCGGATGCAAACTATTGTCTATAAGATAGATCACCCACAAGGTCCTACTGTAGAGCACAGGGAACTTGAAATAACCTCTAATGAAAAAGAGTATGAAAGGGAACATATATGTGTATGTATAACTGAATCACTTTGCTGTACACTTGAAACTAACAATATTGTGAGTTAACTAGACTTCAATTAAAAAAGGAATCTGGAGACATCATGACAGAACCACAAGGGTTTCTTCCGCTTTTAGGATTATAAAGGGAAAAAGAAAATTCGAATGGCAACACACCTAAGATTTTCACCACTAGCTCTTTAGAACTTTCAATCATCTACCCTAGGCGGTGTCGTCCCCCTGACCTCAGATTGTAGGAGTGAAGTGAGGGCTCCCCTCGCTGGAGGAGTTAAGCCATCTTTTTTTTTTTTTTTTTGAAGTATAGTTGTTTCACAATGTCGTGTTAGTTTCTGGTTTACAGCACAGTGATTCAGTCATACATATATATTCTTTTTTCAGATTCCTTTTGTTACAGGCTAGTACAAGGTATTGACTATAGTTCCCTGTGCTGTACAGTAGGACCTTATTGTTCATCTATTCTGTATATAGTAGTTTGTATCTGCTGATCCCAAACTCCTAATTTATCCCGCACTCCACCCTTCCCCTTTGGTAACCATAGTTTGTTGGGCAGTCTTTAATTTCTTTTCATACCAATAGGAGTGTAAGGTATGTTTTTTTCCCTCCCTTCTCTACGGGCTCCCAGGAGTGAGCAGCCCTCCTTCCACGCAGCCCAAATGTAGGATGGCGTTTCCTTGGATTTAGATCTGAGCCTCACTCATCAGGAATTTTCTTCCAGCTTTCTGCCTGGAATACCACAATTAAGACTTATTTGCTGCTTTCTTTTCCCCTTTTCCTTTCCTTTTCCTTTTCTGTCCTGAGGGACGGACCCCATCTCTCCCATACGTTTGACAGACACTGGTTGAAATGTTTAGTGCTTTAGGCTTAAACAACTGAAGTCCTTAATTAGGCAGAATTTTCACATTCATTACAGAGATATTATTTTTGTATTAAGGTTTCTTGTGAACATTTAAATCTTGTCAGGAGCAGCCTCACCCATCAGGGAAAGGAAATTCTTCAGAAACCCGTCCGGAAGTGACCACCCCAGACACGTGTGCAAAAGCTCCAGCCCCGGCTACTACCAGCACACCTCCAGCTGCAGCTGATCGGTGCCGTAGGTCACCCAAGGCGTCTTCTGTCTCCAGTGGCAGCAGATCTCACCAGGCAGACACTCCTAAGAGAGGAGGCAGAAAGAGCGGCAACCTGCCTTCAAAGAGAGCTTCCCTGGATCGCAGCCAACACGGCATCTTACAGATGATTTATTCCAAGAGAAGGAGTGGGGCATCTGAGGCCAATTTAATTGGTTAGTGTCGTATCCACAAATAGGTTTTCAGGTTGATTTTCTCGTTAACACTTGTTTTGAAAAGTCTACATTTTTCCCCTGTGACAGTGGCGAAGTCGTGGGCAGATGTAGTCAAACTTGGCGCGAAGCAAACACAGACCAAAGCTGTTAAACGTGGACCCCAAAGACTGCTGAGCAAAAGGCAAAGAAGAGCCAATACTCCGAAGGTGCGTGTGCCAACATGTGTTGTTCTTTTCCACATCATGTTGTTAAGGGTGACACTAAGTGTGCGCTCAGGCTTTGACGTTTTATGGACCTCCTGATTTTTTTTCCAGAAGCCGACTGGCATCACTGACCATCAGTTTAGTACCGGCCACGCAAACTCTCCTTGTACGATAATCATAGGGAAAGCGCACATCGAGAGAGTGAACGGGCCGGCTCGGCCCTACACGATGCTGAACAGCTTTGTGTTCAACAAGCCGGCGGACTTCAGCGAAGATCTCTCAGGTACAGGCCCAGCCGTGGCTCCCGTAAACCACAGCCCTTTCATCCCCGGCGTGTGTCCACATGGGGAGGGTGGGAGCATGTCTGCTTATCTGCCGTAAGAGGGCAGGAGAATAAGGGCCCTGTCAACCCCGGGGCCATGATGTTTAAGGAGGAGGAGCAGGACTGGAGGAGAGTGAAAGCGACAGGTCCGTGATGAGTTGGGGGTCCCGTGTCCCGCACAGCGCGGGTAGGGCGGGAAGTGCACGCCGTTACCTTGGAGAGCAGCACGCGTAGAAGCCGCTTCGCTGGGGAGAAAGCAGCCTTGTGCTCATAATCGCCCCCTCCTTGCATTTCTACTGAAAGATCGCCCCAGGGTGGGAGACGCTGGTTTGAGTGATACTTTGCTTCTCCCAGCTCTCCTCTCCCTCCACGTAGCTGAGCTGTTCCCTGAAACAAAGGCCCATGAAAAGGCTTCCTTTATTTTCTTACTCTTGTCTGTATTTTGGTGGAGGTGCCGGGAACTGAACCCAGGACTTTGTGCATGCTAGCCAGGTGCTCTGCCACTGAGCTACACCCACCCCAGGCTTCCTTTAACCATTAAGAGTTGAGCAGTGTTGCCATTCTCACTAAAAGTGCCACGGAACCTGCTTATGGCTGTTCCGAATTAGAACTATGGCAAGAACCAGGTTTAGGATTTTAAGCTGCATAGTTTGACCAGTGGTTTCCACTCTGAACACTTTTGGAAAGAGGTGACTCTTGAATCCATTAGGTGAACTCTTTTCTTTTTTTTTTTAACTTATTTTTATTTTTTAATTGAAGTACAGTCACTTTACAATGTTGAGTCAGTTTCTGGTGTCCAGCATAGTGATTCAGTTATACATAGACCTATATATTCCTTTTCATATTCTTTTTTGTTATACGTTATTATAAGATGTTTGATGTAGTGCCCTGCGCTATGCATTGGGACCTTGTTGTCTGTCTATTTTACATATAGTAGTTTGTATGCTAATCTTGAACCCATACAATCTTATTTTTATTTGCTGGCAGATTTTAAAATGGGAGAATTGTAACAGTGACATAATCCAGGCAGGGTGCCCTGAAGTCAGTCGCATTTAGGTCAATACATTTAGCTTTCTAAGAAACAAGACTACAGGAACGTGGATCACGGCTAGACAAAGCCCTGACAGCGTGCTCCAGGAGCGAGGAAGTGTGAGATTATGGCACCCAGTGTGTGGATACGCACGGGTCTGTGGATCCTTGCGCTGCACGTCACGCACATGTAAGAGGGCACTCACAGACAGCTTACGAAGCACTGAGGATAAGTTCTCCAAAAATATTTTTAAGATAAATAGAAGCTTAAATATTTAGTACCCAGGATGATGGGTTTTCTCAGCCTTCCTTCAAAACATTTCCCCAGACGGTCAACAATGGCCGCCCCGACCCTTCGGTGTGAGTAACTCTTACGACAAACCGCGGTTAGGGCTGAGGACTGAGTTTTAGGTCAGGCCTGAGCAGTGGCAGAGGGGTGAGATTTTTAAGTGAGCCGTCCAGCTTGGGAACCTTCGGAACATGCGTCCCAAACACAATTTGCAGACAAAGGCCAGGCTGAGAGCGCGTTTTGACCCGCTGATGGCAGAAAAGGAAGGAGAATGTGGGCTAATGAGAAAGCCCTCATTTGTTGAGAGGACTGTGTGCGTTTTTTCCTGAGATGTTGTTTCTACTACAATTGGTGTTAAAATGAAAAGTGGTGATATTATTACTTGCCAGTACTAAAATTGGGCAGTCCTATGTCAGTTTTAAAGTTTGGGTATGTTTTATTTGTGCATAAAATCCAGGACTGCCTAACCTAGGACTTTTCCAAAGGAGCTTGGGGGCCTGAGGTTTCGGGGTGCATGGAGGGGAGGCCCCGGGGCACAGCCTCTGTCCTCTGGCCAGTGCTCACACTTGGGGATGACTCTGGAAGACTGAGGACATCAACTTCCTTCATTTGATTTTCTTTCCAAGAGGAAAGACAGAGAAGAGGTGATATAAGAGTCTAACTTCTCACACCCTCGTAAAAAAATGCGTTCATGATTAACGCAGCAGTCTCTTGCACAAACCCCATCTGCCAGGAATCCTAGGGCGTCGTTCGCTGTCTGCGTTCCAACATTTCTTCTGTCATGCGTGTTGTTTGCAGGTGTGCACAGTATGTCAGTTTTAACCACTGTCCCACTATTTTCATGTAACAGGCCTGACTGAAATGTTCCAGACTCCAGTCAAGGAGAAACCACAAAGGATGAGCCTGGGTCCCTCCACCCTTTCAAATTCAGGGGATTTTATTGGAAAAAAGCTTCCAGTATCTAATTCAGGAGAAGAGCCTCTGTTGCACACTGCAGAATATTCTGGTTGGTTTGCCTTTTTTTATCCCTCGCACTTTGATTCTCCCCATGGCAACCGGAGACGGTGCTCTTCGTTCACAGCAGCTGTTGTACAACTTTTCTACAGCAGATACTCCTGTTAGAGCACCGCGTCCAGCTTCCCCACCCTATTGTTTTTAGGGGAAGTTCCTGTCAGCCACTGAGCTAGCATTAACCCTTCAGAGACTTGCATAACAAGGAATACTCGTTTAATAATCATAAACTTGCTGTGCACGCTTGGCTGTCTTCATTTAGTATCAGTAAAGAGGGTGATGTGCAGAAGAGTATGGTGGTCTCCCGTCACACTGCTGCGTAAGTCACTCAAATGCAAAAGCGCTGTCAGTTACCAAAGGGAAAGACGGCAGGTGCACACGGCGCAGGGACTCCTGTGACCACGGCGGGGCACCTGCGGCAGGATGAGTGTGAGAGGGGAGGTGTGGGGCCGTCTACCGGCTCACTTACGCTGGGCACTGAGTCCCTGCCGTAGAGGGAACAGCTTGCTGCTCTGAAGATGCTTCCTGTTGCTAAAAAGTAGACGTTTCCGGTGTAACACGAGCCCTCAGCGTGCCAGGTATAATCCGTGATATCGCATCCATGGTTCAGCAGAAGAAACAGCTCTTAGTTTCTCACGTTCAAAGAAAAAAATGTTCCGCTCACTGAGACATGAGTGGCAGCCTTCAGGAATTTTTCACTTTTATCTAATCCCTGAAGATCCTTACCAGCACCTATGTAAACCCTACTCTATATCAGCCAATAACATTATTCCTAAGTGTGCCGGATTCAGATGTCAGCCAGACTGATGGTCACATAAGCAGCCTCATGTCCTTAGGTGGACAGGGGACTGGATTATTGGCTCTTAAACGATATTTATGAGGACAGAACACCAAACTGGCACAACACAGTGAACGGAATATACTTACTGTGTGTGTTTTAATTTCTTGCAGGAGAGAATGTGTTCCCCAGTGCTCAGGAGGTGCCCGCAGAGCCGTCTGGTAAACGTTCTGCCAGCCCTGGCCGTCTTAAAATCAATGAAAGGACTGTGAAAACTCCAGGGAGTGTCTATCAAGCGCCGGGTGCTAAGAGAGAAACTCAAGAGTCTGAGGCAGCGCCTCCAAAGGCAGCACCGAGTGCAAACAGGTGTAGAAGGTGTGCGGAGCCCAGAGCCAGGCAGAGGCCGGGCGCAGAGAGTGCGAGCGAAGATGCGGAACCGGACACTGTGGAGGACATCTCGGGAAGACGTCTGAGAAACGCACCACCACCAGGGCAGAAGCCAGAGGGAAGGGGGAAGGAAAGTGAAAGATTTTTTGAAAGATGTAAGAAAAATATTGAGTCCAAAGAAGATTCTGGAAAGATGATGGCTGTGAGGAGATCCAGAAGAGCTTCAGAGCTGAAATGGGAACCAACAGCAGACCTGACCACCCTCATGAGACTACAAGAGACAGAGTTCAAGGAAGACTCAGTGGACATCCCAAGTGTCCCCCAAACCCCAGCTCGTGCCGAAGAACCAACAGATGCAGAGAACAGAACCACAAAACTGCACTGGAAATCTCCACAGCCCGACAGGATCAGCTCGCCCGCCAGGACAAACACACAGCCCAAGACACCTTCCCGGAAAGGGGATGTGGAAGAGGTCTCAGCACTCGGGAAGCCCACACAGACACCGGGGGACGCCACACACACGGACAGAGGACCAGGTGATGATGAAAACATCAACCTGTGTAAGGAAACTCCAAAGCAGAAACAGAACCCTGCAGAAAATGTAACTGGAAGCAAGAGGCGGCCCAGGACACCCAAGGAAAAGGCCCGATCTTTGGAAGACCTGATTGGCTTCAAAGAGCTCTTCCAAACCCCACATCTTGTCAAGGAACCAATGATTGATGACAAAACCCCCCAGATACCCTGTAAGTCTCCACGGCCAGAACCAGTTGTCACGTCAACCAGTATGACCAGACCATTCAAGACACTTTCCCTGAAAGCAGAGGTGCAGGAAGATCTCTCAGCACTCAGGAAGCCCACCCAGACGCCAGGGGACACCACACACTCGCACGGAGGACCAGCGGGCGCTGATAAAGACATCCAGATGTTTAACGAAACTTCAAGGCAGAAACTGGACTTTGCAGAAAGTGTGACTGGAATTAAGAGGCGGCCAAGGACACCCAAGGAAAAGGTCCAGTCTCTAGAAGACCTGGCTGGTTTCAAAGAGCTCTTCCAAACCCCAGTTTGCACCAAGGAACCAACGGCTGTCGTCAAAACCCCCCAGATGCTCTGGATATCTCCACAACCCAAACCAAATGTCACACCGACCAACAGGAAGAGACAGCTCAAGACACCTCCCCAGAAAGTGGACAGAGAGGTTGAGCTCTCAGCACCCAGGAAGTCCACACAAACACCTGGGGAAACCAGACACTCAGACAGCGAGCTGGTAGGTGATGATGAACACAGAGCATTTAAGGAAAATCCAAAGCAGAAACTGGACTCAGCAGAAAATGTAACTGGAAGCAAGAAGCGGTCAAGGACACCCAAGACCAAGGCTCCACCCCTGGAGGACCTGATTGGCTTCAAAGAGCTCTTCCAGACCCCACATCATGTCAAGCAACCGATGACTGATGACAAAACCCCCCAGATACCCTGTAAATCTCCACGACTGGAACCTGTTGACACACCAGCAAGTAGGAAGGGACAGCTCAAGACAGCTCCCCAGAAAGTGGACAGAGAGGGTGAGCTGTCAGCACTCAGGAAGCCCACCCAGACGCCAGGGGACACCACACACTCACACGGAGGACCAGCGGGCGCTGATAAAGACATCCAGATGTTTAATGAAACTTCAAGGCAGAAACTGGACCCTGTAGAAAACGTGACTGGGATTAAGAGGCGGCCAAGGACACCCAAGGAAAAGGTCCAGTCTCTAGAAGACCTGGCTGGTTTCAAAGAGCTCTTCCAAACCCCAGTTCGCACCAAGGAACCAACGGCTGTCGTCAAAACCCCCCAGATGCTCTGGATATCTCCACAACCCGAACCAAATGTCACACCGACCAACAGGAAGAGACAGCTCAAGACACCTCCCCAGAAAGTGGACAGAGAGGTTGAGCTCTCAGCACCCAGGAAGTCCACACAAACACCTGGGGATACCAGACACTCAGACAGCGAGCTGGTAGGTGATGATGAACACAGAGCATTTAAGGAAAGTCCAAAGCAGAAACTGGAGTCAGCAGAAAATGTAGCTGGAAGCAAGAGGCAGTCAAGGACACCCAAGACCAAGGCTCCACCCCTGGAGGACCTGATTGGCTTCAAAGAGCTCTTCCAGACCCCACATCATGTCAAGGAACCGGTGACTGATGACAAAAACCCCAAAGTGCTCTGCCAGTCTCCACAACCAGAACCACTTGTCACATCAACTAGTATGACCAGACTGCTCAAGACACCTCCCCGGAATGTGGAGATGCAGGAAGATGTCTCAGCACTCAGGAAGCCCACCCAGACTGCAGGCAACACCAGGCCGTCACACAGAGGACCAGTAGGTGATGATAAAAGCATCAGATTACTTAAAGAAACTCCAGAGCAGAAACTGGAGTCAGCAGAAAATCTAACTGGAAGTAAGAGGCGGCCAAGGACACCCAAGGAAAAAGTCCCACCCCTGGAGGACCTGATTGGCTTCAAAGAGCTCTTCCAGACCCCACATCACACAGTGGAACCAATGACTGATAACAAACCTTCCAAAATACCCTGTAAGTCTCCACCATTAGAATCTGTCAACACACCAAGTAGGAAGAGACAGCTCAAGACAGCTCCCCAGAAAGTGGACAGAGAGGGTGAGCTGTCAGCACTCAGGAAGCCCACCCAGACGCCAGGGGACACCACACACTCACACGGAGGACCAGCGGGCGCTGATAAAGACATCCAGATGTTTAACGAAACTTCAAGGCAGAAACTGGACTTTGCAGAAAGTGTGACTGGAATTAAGAGGCGGCCAAGGACACCCAAGGAAAAGGTCCAGTCTCTAGAAGACCTGGCTGGTTTCAAAGAGCTCTTCCAAACCCCAGTTTGCACCAAGGAACCAACGGCTGTCGTCAAAACCCCCCAGATGCTCTGGATATCTCCACAACCCGAACCAAATGTCACACCGACCAACAGGAAGAGACAGCTCAAGACACCTCTCCAGAAAGTGGACAGAGAGGTTGAGCTCTCAGCACCCAGGAAGTCCACACAAACACCTGGGGATACCAGACACTCAGACAGCGAGCTGGTAGGTGATGATGAACACAGAGCATTTAAGGAAAGTCCAAAGCAGAAACTGGAGTCAGCAGAAAATGTAGCTGGAAGCAAGAAGCGGTCAAGGACACCCAAGACCAAGGCTCCACCCCTGGAGGACCTGATTGGCTTCAAAGAGCTCTTCCAGACCCCACATCATGTCAAGCAACCGATGACTGATGACAAAACCCCCCAGATACCCTGTAAATCTCCACGACCGGAACCTGTTGACACACCAGCAAGCAGGAAGGGACGGCTCAAGACGGCTCCTCGGAAAGCAGAGGTGCAGGAAGGTCTCTCAGCCCTCACGAGGCCCACACAGACTTCAGGGGACACCACGCTCTCGCACAGAGGACCAGAGGGCGGTGACAGAGGCATTGCAGTGTCTCAGGAAACTCCAAAGCCGAAACTGGACTCAGCAGCAAATGTAGCTGTAAGTAAGAGGCGGCCCAGGACACCCAAGGAAAAGGCCCCACCCCTAGAGGACCTGACTGGCTTCAAAGAGCTCTTCCAGACCCCAGATCACGCAAAAGAACCAGTGGCCGAGAACAAAATCACCAGAATACCTTGTAAATCTCCCCCAGCTGAACCCGTCACCAGGAGAACAAGTAGGAAGAGACGGCTCAGGTCCCCGCCAGGGAAAGTGGGTGTGGGAGAGGTCTCAGCGCTCGGGGAGCCCACGCTGACGCCAGGGGACGCCACACACAGAGAAGCTGTCGGGGATGACAAGGACGTCAAAGTGTTTAGAAAAACGTCAAGGCAGAAACTGGACTCAGCAGAAAAAATAATCGGTGTCGGAAGTCGGCTAAGATCATGTAAGCAGAAGACCCAACCCCTGGAGGACCCGAGTCTCAAAGAGCTGGTCCAGAAGCCCCGTCAGGCCAAGGGAACAACGAGAGCTGCTAAAGCCACGACAGTGCCCTGCCAGTCTGCCCCCGCAGAACCAGCCCCCGGGCCGACGGGGAGAAAGAGACGGCTCAAGTCCCCACCAGAGAAAGCGGATGTGGCCGAGGTCTCGGCGCTCAGGGAGCCCATCCAAGCACCGGGGGAGACCACGCGCACCCACGGAGAACCTGTCAGTGAAGAAAAAGACACCCAAGTGTTTAGAAAACCTTCAAGGCAGAAACTTGACCCTTCAGAAAATATAACGGGCATGAAGAGTCGGCTAAGAACATTTAAGGAAAAGACCCAACCCCTGGAGGCCCCGGACAGTCTCGAAGAGCTGGTGCGGAAGCCAGATCAGACCAGGGAGCAAACAAGTGATGCCAAGATCCCTGTGATGCCCTGCCAGTCTCCACCAGCACAACCAGTTACCAGGCCAACAAGTAGGAAGAGACGGCTCAGGTCCCCGCCAGGGAAAGCGGGTGTGGGAGAGGTCTCAGCACTTGGGAAGCCCACGCTGACGCCAGGGGACGCCACACACAGAGAAGCTGTCGGGGATGACAAGGACGTCAAAGTGTTTAGAAAAACGTCAAGGCAGAAACTGGACTCAGCAGAAAAAATAATCGGTGTCGGAAGTTGGCTAAGATCATGTAAGGAGAAGACCCAACCCCTGGAGGACCCGAGTCTCAAAGAGCTGGTGCGAAAGCCCCGTCAGGCCAAGGAGCTGGGCAGTGGTGCCGCTGGCATCAAGAGAGCCCCAAAGGAAGCACCTGTTGGAAGAAACCCTGCAAAAATACCCCAAAGGGTCCTCAGAGCCCCTAAATTGAGATTCATGGAAGACCTTGACCTTGTGGGCAAAGAAGACCCCATGAAATCACCAAGTGCAAGCAGCGTCTCCCCGCCGCCCCCCAAGAGGAGACGGGGGGAGGATGGAAGTGTCACAGGAAGGAAGACACTGCGCCCCGCGACTGCCACACAGGGCATCGCAGGTGAGAGGTCACCCCAGAAACCAAGGACAGCCCCCAGGGACGGATGGCCACAGCCCGAACCATTGGTAAGGAGGAAGAAAAGTCTGAGAACTTTGGCACCAAGGACTGAACGAGTGGAGAACCTGCCTGATGGTGACACGGGAGCCAAAGCTACGGGCCGACAAGCAGAAGACGCACACCCTCCAGCTAAGGTGAGGGACGTGCTATGTCACCCTCCTGTGTCCTCCAGGAGGGGTGGTCTCCATTTGGGTTCAACATTTGGTATAAACTGAATGTAACCTGAACGTACGTGGGGTACCCTCTCCAGGGGGGTCTGCACTCAACACAGT
Organism: Camelus dromedarius; assembly: GCF_036321535.1. Taxonomy (NCBI): domain Eukaryota; kingdom Metazoa; phylum Chordata; class Mammalia; order Artiodactyla; family Camelidae; genus Camelus; species Camelus dromedarius. The sequence goes on along the minus strand of NC_087443.1, from coordinate 79,685,020 downwards.
GAGCGACTACGGACCACGCTGAAGCATCCTTTGGGGTTTTATAGAGAGAATGAGCTAACTGGGGAAAATAACTGGTCAAAATTAGTATCATATGTTTTGACAAGAGCTTCTCGAGAACTGAGTTGTGTTCACCTTCAGAGATGTGGGGCATGGGGCCGAGGAAAGGTGGGCAGCTCAGTCCTGCACTGTTCAGACACTAACCCCGAGGGCTGGGTAGGTGTGGTTTGTGGTCAGGTTTTAAACGATTAAGACAGTAGACAGGGCACGTGTGTCCTGGGGAGCCCGTGGCTGCTGGGGTGTCAGACAGGCGTTACTGCTGCAGGAGAGAAGCCTGTAAATTCCATTCCTGTCCTGCTCTAGCAACGACTGTTAAAGGGTCAGAGATTCATTTACTGCCTGAATGAAGGGACGTTTTCCTGGAAGACCCTTTGAATGCTTGTTAGAATCAGACTGACACTTGTGACATTCAGGTGTTGATAGAAATTGACACCAAATCCCATACTCAGGGTTTATCAGTAGAGACGGTGATTTCTCCAAAGGGGCAGAGTGTCAGGCGTCCTCCTGACTTCCTCAGATTATGGGCACCTTCAAAAATTCATCAATGTAAAATTTCCCAGCTAATTCCCCTTGGAGTTCACTTTGGATTGTTTCTCTCCATGGTGAGCTTTGAAATCTGTATTCCTCACTATTGGTGTTTTGTGACTGTCTTTTGAACTTTTTTAGGGAATGTCCCTGCGTTCCAGGGGCCGGAGTAAAACCGATGTGGGAGAGCAGCAACCTGAGTCTCTCACATCAGCAGAGAAGGTGAAAATGAAGAGAAAAGAGAAAAAGCCCTTGAAGACGTCGCAGGAGAAGCAGCTCCAGAGGCCAGAAGACGGAGCCGACAATCCTGCCTCCGGGGGCCAAGTTCACGAGCGCAGGATGTGCTTGAGGTCTCGGAGGCAGCAGAAGACACCTCCGCCTGCTGCAGCGGAGGAGAGCGCTGGGGAGGAAGGGGCGGGAGCCCACGGGGGGAGCCGGGAAGGGGAGGGAGCAGCGGAACGTGCAGGCCTCCTGGGCTCGAGATCAAGAAGGACTGCAGCCCACCCTCCAGCAACCCCTGCGGAGAGCGAGTCCGAGCGGAGGGTGACGCGGGGGGCCAGGAGACATGCCAGAGGCCCACCAAAGGCAGGTGGGTGATTTGCCGTTTCTCTGTTTTTATGAGCCTAGGGAGTTTCCATTTAATTTTCGTTCTCTGTTGCGAAAGCAAACACAACACACCCTCTGTGGCAGCAGGCTGCCCGCCGCCGGGGATGCTGACGGGAGCAGCGGGAGGCTAGGCCGTTGCTTTGCCTTGTGGCTGCGTTCGGGTTTGTCCCTCGTGGGGCTCTCCCTCCAACAGCCAGTCCACGTCATGAAGCCGTCATTCGGGGGAACAGGGTTCACCCAGTCAGTGCTCTCCGGCTGCTTGTTCCGTCACCCGCGCCGAGACTGCAGACGGCTGGCTTCAGTCCCGGTCAGAGGCTGAACGCAGCAGCCAGGCCGGTGGCCCTGTCAGATTCCAACGGCGTCCCTTTGGACAGTGGGCGTGGAAAGCAGTCGGGGGTGGCCGTAGGCGAACAGTATGTCCAGGGGGCAGTCGGGCGTCCTCTCTCCTCCGCACATGTGACATTTTCTCTGTTAACGGGCTGTCAGCGCTGTTGACGTCATGTCAGAGCCAGCAGCTCCCGTGTCATCTGCCACTTGAGCAGACACGCGGAGCGGGGGGAAGCACAGTCGGTGTTCTGGGGGACGCCCGACTTGGCTGGTCTGAGAGCGAGGCCCCGCGGCTCCCCCTCTGAGTGGTCTGGGTTTCCCGGCGTGCAGTTCCAGACTCCGTGGACGCCAGGCCTGTGGGCTGCGGCTCCCACCTTCTCCTGTGGTGGATGACTGAGGTGGTGTCACTGCCGAGGCACAGGGACTTGTTGACCATGTGCCGGAAGTAGTGACAACGTGGCGTGACCTGTCACTCGGCCACATCCTGGATCTCATCCAATGTTCCACTGCCCTTGGAGATGAGGGGACAAGGACAGAGAGGGCAGGAAACCATGGTCAGCAGAGGCAGACGGAGTGCATTCTCCCCAGGCCTCTATTATCTTGTCACTTACCATTCTTTTGTCATGCGTAATGTGGATTTCATACCGCGTACATCTCCACTTTGACCTTTTCCTGAGATTCAGTCATTTGAGGAACATTTGTACTGCTTTGTATTAAGGTGATGCCTTCAGTCAGTAAGGATTTCAGGTTATTCGTATTCAAACTCAGCCACAGATTTTTAAATTCTGTCTTCGGTTTTTCTGACTCTTCCCCCACCAGGTTAAAGATCACTTGACCAGGTCATCAGTGGGGACGGCTTCCAAAGTGTGTCCCACATCACGATCAGCACTTCCAGTGGGCTGTTGAGTGGAGGGCTGTGCAGAAGTGTAGACGTGGGCTGCTTACCTGCAAATGCGGGGCAGACACTGCGGCTCCGGGCAGCAGCTCTGAAAAGGCGGATCGCCTTTGGTTTCGTTTTAGATTTTATCGAAGTGTCTAGAAAATGAGCCTTCTCCCAGCACCTCCCGCCGCACACAGCTCACACTCACACGGTGCTGAGTGACTGTTCTCTTCAGACACACAGATCGTTTAGAAAAAGACCCCAAAGACGTAGTCCTGATTATACATTTGAATTCACTTTTTCTGAGTGGGATTTTTAAAAATTAGTGAAAATGTATGTTTTAGTGTTGAAATTTTCTAAGTTATGTATTAACGTAAAAAAAAAGGTTCCAAACCTTTCTATCAAAAGACAAAATATTCAAGTTGAAAACACCAAACAGTAAAAATATTTTAAGGCAGCTTTTACAGGATGCATTGGACAGCTCACTTCCAACCTCAAGATTAATTTTCTAGAATGAAAGGTCTGCATCTCACCTAGCAAGGATTTGGGGCTTTGCAGAGTAGACTTGGTTACAAAAATTATTCTTTTAAAATTACTTAAGAGTTGTATTTTTGTTCCCAAACAGGAAAATGACAATGTGTGTGTCAAGCAAATAAGAACTAGAAGCCGTTGGGACAGTGAAGACATGAAGCGGACAAGTTTGAAAGGGAAAAAAAAAAGTAATAAATGTTAGTTTAGTGATAGTTCTAGCACAGTATTTGCCATACATTTTAAAGTGAATTCTGTAAATAATGCTATCGGTGGAGGTTGGGGGGTTAAGGGAAGAAAGCTTAGAATTTTCTGGCTCTGAATAGTTTATTCAAAAACCCCACATGGAGGTTATGAAGGAGACTGCAGGGTCTCATAAAGTGATAAAAATTTAAAACGGGGAGTGAGGGGTCGGGGGTGGGAGTGCGCCACGGTGCGGCCTCCAGCTGTGCGCAGTGAAGCCCTGACGTTTGTGACCCCGTGGCCGGTCCCCTGGGCCGCGGGCTCTGCCGCAGCCCGTTGTAAATGCTTCTGTGCTTGTCTCCCTCCTGCACATCTCCGCCCATCCGTCTCTCATGTGTGTCCTCCGTCAGACTGTGAAAGGCGGCCGGGGCTTCCAGCCTGCACCCTTAGCACCAGGTAGGCGCTCAGGAAACAGTGACGAGTGGACAGAAGAGTAGAAAAGTGAAAGTTACAGGTGCCCCTTTGCAATGGGGGACGTCGTGTCCATGCACTGGGGCTGTGGTCGCCTGCACGGGACGGTCCTCTCCTTGGTGTCCTCATCAGTTAAGGGAATAAAAGTGATTTGGAGGGTGGCTTATGAATCTGTCTTCAGGATAAAGATGTAACTTTATTTGAGGAATGATGGGTAACTTGCCTTTTTCCACTTTCAGTGTCTTTGTCTAAACTAGGACTGCTTTCATCTGAGAGGCCCCTCACCGACTCTTAGGGCCGTCGGCCAGGGTGCCCCTCGATGCCAAACTAACATCCCTCTCAGCTTGCGTGCTTTCGTGTCAGGCACATCTGAGCTTTCTACTCAGCTGAGCTTTTTGAGGCCACGCCTCTTGGCCTGACTTTGTGTCCAGCCCAGACAGGAAGCAGCACAAACCCTTCTCTAAAAGGATGGCCGTTTCTCACGGCCAGAGCGCACGAGGCTCTTCCCCCCGCAATTTCTGAACTGCTTACCCGTGAGCCCCTGCCGCCCACCCCTCGTTTTCAGCCCAGAATTCTTTCTGCATCTCCAGGGCCCTCCGTCTCACTGCTGGGCATCCCCATTTTCACATGCTGCCCTGTCCTGTGGCTCCGTGGTCCCTAATTCAGAAATGAGCACACCTTCCCTCCAGTCACCTGTGTGGCACGCCCCCCCCCCCCAATTCGGCTGCCTTGCCAGGTGGAGGGGAGCATGGAAAACAAGGGAGGGTCACTGTCCCGTACGGTGTGAACTGTACCAGCCGTGCCCCTGTCTGTCCCCTCTTGTACCCCCGAATCTGGCGAGAAGCCAGATCCGCAGAATAATAAATGTTTGTTGAATAAATGCCTGAGCCTCAGTGTCTGAGTCAACGGAAGTTGATGTTGCTGTTTTGGCTGCCGTAACGCAGTCTTGGAGGCTGATGTCTGAATCATGAGGAAGAGTGAGTGACAGACTGAGGGAGGAGGGCTGCGGAGGGAGGATGGAGGAGACATCTGAGGGCAAGCGATGGTCGAGCTGGGCCAGGAAGAGGGGCGGGACCCTGGCCAGCAGCAGGGAGGGTATTGTAGGAAGTGCGCCCTCACTAGGAAAGGCACTTTCTTAGAAGGTGCGAGTCATAAAGACACCATTTAGTAGGCAAGACTCAAGAAACTGAAGTTGTAGGAATTTTCTATGATTAAGTTGTCCTGCCAAGACTTGGCAAGAATTAGGACCCTTACATGTAGAAAGCCCAGTTAGCTACATGCCTGGGGACTGGAATGTACTGATTGGTTAAACAGCCCCTTGGGGTTCAGTTCTAACCAAAAACCTCACTGAAATATGCCAGCTGCTTTCTTAGCTTCATCAGCGCAGCATGTCAAGAGCTCAAGGCTGGTTTTATTTTCTAGAGTGGGAGGTGCCGGATTAGAAAAGCTATTACAAAAAAAATGTTTTAAAAAACACGAGTCCGCAGGATGCCTTCATTTAGCACGTTTCTGGGGGAGCATCAGGCAGGAATATTAACCATTCAGCCAGGCTGCGTTTGAGAAGGGGGTGCAAGAAATAAATGCTCACCCACGCGCTGTGTGGCTTGGTGACTTCTCTGAGCCTGATTCCAAGTGAGGAGCAGCCCCCTGACGGGAAGTTCTCAGTAAACAGAAGCTATTTTTACATTTTAATCTTCAGGCTTTCTTATCCCCAGTCTCTCCTGGACTTTTCTCCTCTAATTCTGTACCAGCCAATTCTTGCCTTCCTTCGGCAAAACCCTGTACCCCCCGGCACACAGACACAGACGTGCACACATACACGGGCACGTATACACCCGTACACATGGACACACACACACACCACACACCCTGCTCTCTTCTCTGCCTGGGACTTTCCCCACCTCCTGCTTCATAAGACGGTTCCCTCAGCCCTGAGCTCAGCGCCAGTGAGACTCCCTCCAAAAGCCTTGCTCACTCGCACTCCCATCTCCCGGGCTGGGCTGGGCTGGTCCCCGGCTCTGTGGCCCGGAGCCCTGCTGTGCTTCTTGGTAGAATGTGGCCCAGTGGAACCTGGACCTCTCCACTCCTAGGACTAAGCTGTGTCCATCCAGGAAGGCAGACCATGGATTTACCGGTCCCTCTGCTCTGGTGACCAGACGCAGGAGGTGTCTGAGATGAAATGATCTTAAAGCCCACGGTATTTTTATTAAAAGGAGGATGGACAAAAGAAAACAGGACCAAACCAAGAAGGAGAAGGGGCCGCCCGGGGCGGGGCCAAGGGCTGGTTCGCTGGCCTCTGCCTCCCCGTCCACAGCTCCACGGCTGGACGGCTCCTCCCCCTCCTGACCAGCCAGCCCCCCACAGCCCCGCGGGACTAGCCCTCATGTTTGGGAATAGGGATCCCCTGCAACCCTGGCCACATCCAATTCGTCTGGACAGAAGTAGGGAGTCCAGGGGTGGGGGTTTGATCGGGGCCACAGTCAGCAAGTGACAGTGCATGTTGCTCCCAGCCACCCTCACGTGACCAAGATCCTGGAGAGAACTTGCAGGCAAGTCCTGGGGTAGGAGCCCGTGGGGGGTCAGTTTTTCCCCGGGGAAGTTTGCCATCAGGGGCAGAGAAAGGTTTTTGGTGTCTGGGCATCTGGAGTTCATCACTGCCGGGAGATGCGGAGGAAGGAAGGAAGGGGAGGCCACCCTCAGCCCTAAACAGAGTCAAGACCGAGGAACTTAGGCCTCGGCTGCCGGGCACGGGGGTGAGGTGTCCGGATTGCTGTGGAGAGATTACGTCGCAAATGTCAGGACCATAAAGCAAATTCTAGCTACTTAACGAAAAATGATTTAAGATACTGTGGCTGGGATCCTACCATTTGCTGGGCTGTCTAGAAAGTTCCTCTATAATTGCTGTTGAAATCATCTCCCCAGACACAGCAGCGTCACTGCAGCCACAGCTCGAGGGACCCTGGTTCTGGCGCCGTGCAGACCCCCAGCGCCCAGGCCGTCTCCTGGGCCTGGTCGCAGCCTCCCTGCTGGTACGAGCACCACGTGGGCACCCGAGCACCCAGTGGTCTGTAAGCCGGGGGGTCATCCATATCGCTCTTCACAGAGGAACGAAAAGGGCCCGTGACTCGTTCCCGGGAAGCCCCTCCTGGCGTCGACACGACGGCTTCCCGGAGTGAAGGTCTGGTTTTGTATGTTTGTTGGCTGGGTCATACCGGAGTCAGCCTTGCGTTCACCGGCCCCACCTCCAGCCTGGCAAGTCCTGAAGCTTCCTGGACAAGGGTCACTAAATAGCCATCGATGACTGTCCTTTATAAAATATCGAAGGGAAACATTTATAACAGGAATAACAAAGGGTCGTATCGATGTTTTAAAAAGAATCACAATAAATCAGTGAGGACAGGTCAAATGACACAATTAGGAACATGGATTAAAAAGTAGGAACTGGTGATTCACAGATGAAACATGAACAACAAACGTGTGACAGCACGCTCAGCCATGAAGTCAGGCAAATGCAAGCATGAGGCAAGATAGATTTTTTTGCGTCTCCGTTTTACAAAGTTCAGAGGCTTGCTGTTGTCCAGGGTCAGTGGAGAGATGGCCACCATCTGCACCATAGGTGGCCAGATGAGTTGGGACATCCTTTGGAGGTGGCAATTTTTCTGACCCAGGAACTCCACTTCTGGGAAGCTCTCTGTTAGAGAAACTTTGCACGTGAGAGCAAACACATTTGCACAACTACATTCGTCATAACACCGCAGTGTAGCAACGCAGGCTGAGGGAAACCGCCCGACGTCCACCACTGTCCACCTGCAGTGGTTTACACCGGGGATGCCAAGCGCCCTCAGACAGGACGAGGAAGTTGCGCACATGCTGACACAGCCAGAGGCTAACACAGAGCATTAGACAAAAGGGCAAGTCGCACAACAGCCCACAGGCGGTGTGCTGTGTCTTTCTAAGATGCAAGGTTTCCACTGATAACCTCTTCAGCGTCAGGACGTATCTCAGCACCGATGGCGCCTTGGGAGAGACAGCTGGCAGTGTGCTGGCTCTCTCACCGGAACGCGAAGTGGATTTGGCAGTCTTGTCATCCTGGATTTGATGCTATACCAGGAGTCTGACCCTGCTGCTCTGAAAAACAAACCATCAAACCACAGTCCGTGTGTTTACGTAGCTGTACGCTCTAAATCTGCAGATAGCTGTCTGGAAGGACGTACCCCAAAGTTATCAGTGGATTGGGGCGGGGAAGAGGAGTCGGGTGAAGGGCCAAGTTCACATGCGCTCTTTCTGTTTGGTTTGAGCTTTACAACAAACACATCTCCCTGTGTTGCTTCGGTGGCACCATCTTTTGAGACCAGGGGCTGGTGACCCGGGTGACAACTCCCCACCTGGGAGTCGGAGGAGGGGAGGCCGCAGGCCGAGGAGGCCAGAGGCCCTCCTGGCTGCCGAGCTAGTCTCGTGTCTAGAGCCTGGGTTTGGGGGGCGGGACTGTATCCTGGGGCGGGGAGGACTCTCCCCCAGAGCCACCCAGTCATGGGTACTGCCACAGAGCCTGCTGAGCAGCACACCCCTAATCCGTGCCCTCCAACCCCAGCCGGGCACTCACCTCCCCCGGCCCGGCCACCCTGCCAGTACCTGGTGCCACGTCAGTACGTCTCCACCTGACAAGGGGCTCCTCAGGGGCAGGCCTGGCGTTTGTCCCCTTTCGGCCCCTCGCACCCTCCTGAGGCTGTGGGCTTGGGCCGGTTGGTCCCTGGCAGGCTGGGATGCCCGTGTGCACCTTCGCGGCCCCTCCTCCGACCTCTCCTCCCCATCCGCCGCCTCCGGGGGTGCCCCAGCTTTCACCTCTCTGCTTCTGCCTCCCAGGGGAAGGAGCCACCGCACCGAGGGCGGAAGCGATGCGCTCCCTTATCTACCACATAGACAGACGTGCAGACGGACAGACCCAGAAGGAAAATCAACGCTAAACCCAACGTAGAGCAAAGAGCGGTCACTGCTGGTGGGTTTTTTTTTTTTTTTTGCAAGGGGGGGGTGAATTGAGTGGAGGGAGGAGAATAAGAGGTTTTCAAATCACTCATTTTAACAACTATAACAAGGCTTATAAAATTTATTTATTAAATAAATACAACAAATAGTAAAAAGCATCTGTTTAAATCCCAGAGTATGGGAAAGAGGAAGCTGGTGTGTGGGTCAGGGGAGGGCGGAGAGAGAGCTGGGACCACCAGCGACACAAGACGTGTCAAGCGTGGGGGGCCTCACAGGAGTTACTACTTAAGAGGAGAAGCAACATTAGAAGGATTTCCTGATTCCACCTGGCCGTGGGCTTGGAGCTCGCTGCCATCCTCCCTTCTGAGATTCTGAGAAACCAGCGCTCAGCGCGCAGAGCCCTGTTCGGATTCCAGGGGGAACGTGCGCCCCCTGCAGGGCGAGTTATTTGACTCCATGCTTCACGCACGATGAGAACTGGGCTCACCCACCGGCCACCGCGCTCACTCTTGCCAGGGGGGCTGCTTTATGCCGTGTCCGAGCTAAATTTTAGAAGCCGTAAAATCATCTTATAATAAGTCAGCGCTTACCTCCTAACGAATGTCTTGTCTAAAGGGATTTAAGGCACAAGGATGGGAAGAGGAGACTGCAGTGAAGAACGAGACGCAGGCTGAGAGTCAAAGTAAAGATTTATCCTTGTATCTGAATGTTTTGGATCTTGCAATTTGCATATACAAAGATTTCAGCGACATCCACTGGCATTACAGTCAGAGCAAGATCAAATTATAAATGTAATAAAAGAAAAAAAATGGTAGTTGAAACTGAAGTACATACATATATTATAAAGATTGCACATAAATTAAACACAACTCAGGTAAGCAAAACTGAAGTCTCAGTTACACATACATTTTTAAAAATAACATGGGCATGTCTCCGAACGCTGAAACAGAGGTGTCAGGCTCATTTTAAAAAGTTTTTAAAAACACATAAAAATACCTTTTAAAACACTGGTGTGCATTCTTCACTCGTATAGCACGTGGAGAAAAACCGCACAGCGAGTCACACAGTGACTGGTAAAGCATGGAGGTCAGAATGGTGGCCTCCTAACCCCTATTTGGCGTCTGAATGCAAAGGCAGGCAGCAGAGAGAGACGGCTTCGCCAGCATGGCGCCGTTTCGTTATGTACACGGACCTTCTTTGACCAAAGGGAGAGAAGAGAGAACTTTCTGGGCCAGACAGACAGGACACCGAGTCCCAGAGTGCCCACCAAGACTGTTGGACTGGGAGGCGGTGTCAGAGGCCAGAAGGCTGCTCTTACTGGGCCTCCTGTTCAGGCAGGTGCTGCCCTGAGTGCAGAGGGGGTCCTGAACCCAAGGGACCGTGGCTTCTGCTATGTTTTCCGAACCAGGAGGGCCGAAGTGCAGTGGACACGGGGGTGGGCCAAGGGAGCAGAGGAACACACATGGGCGCTTTCCTGACGGCACCACCAGGAGGTCTGCCTTAATCTCAAGATGAGAGATGCCACTTAGACCATTAAGGGGCCTGCAGGATTCTGGCGAAAGGTTCCTAAATCTGACCCAAAGACATGCACCTCGGCCCTGACTCTGGACCCCATGTTGCCTTCACCCCAAACAGCGGCTCTGTTTCTAGGCTTCGGTGCTCACTCAGTCTTTTCTCTTCCCCTGTAGTCAAAGAAGGGCTTCAGGCTTGGGATTTTAACAATGACAACAAATGGACCACCTGGCGGGTCTTGCAAAGCACTCTCCGTTTTCCTCCCCGGCCCAAATGCATGCTCGTGTGCCCAGAAGGGAGATGGGCACCTCCAGCTGTGTGTGGCCCAGGGCAGCAGCTGGTGGTGATGGCAGCGCTCGCAAGTTGTGCTTTTGTCCGTCAGCTGGGCGCCTCCTCCGGCCAGTGGGCGGGGCTCGGAGGTGTGGTGGAAGCTTGATGCCTTGGGCCTGCTATTGGGACTTAACCGACCCTGGGATGAAATGAACACTAGAAACGAACACGGGATAAACAGGGCGATAGGAAGGTGCAATCAGTTACCAGTGGAAATGGCAAGTAAGGCCTTTAGACTCGTATTTCTTTTAAAAAGCAAAAAAAGTACCCCCAAATGCGCATGTCCAATGTGTTCAGAAAGGTAGACCAGATGTCTTTTTGGTATTGTGCTCATCTAGGCACCTGAATGTCTCAGACTGATCGCTGTTAGATTAAACCTTTCTACATGCATCCTTTCCCCTTTTTTTTGGTCCCAAAAGCCAATCCCATCTGGCTCTGGGATCATTAGTATCCAGTGCCAGAGGTCTCAGTAGTAACCATTCAAAAATAAGTTAGCCTTCAGATTAAGGATTTCTCTTCTTCTTTTATTAAATATTGAGGAGTGGGACTTAAAAACTGTATAAATCTAGATTTCAAGATTTCTTTTCTTACAGTCTTGGTTTTTACAAGAGACCTTCAAATACCAAAATGCTTCTCAAGAAGTTTAACGCAAAATTGCCTGTGGCTGTTCTGTTTCTACCAGGCGGGCGCTCTTTGCTTCCGTGAGCGTGAGATGTCCGGCTCTACCTGACCTTTTGGAATGGGAAGTGGTTTTTCTGTCACGCGAGTCTCAGAGAACCATCTGAGTCAAACACCCAGACAGACGGACAGCACGAAGCATCGTGGGAGAGAAACTCTGAGGGCTGGTTTTGCTGGACCCACAGCTGTGGGCACATCAGCCCTCCAGCCTTCCCAGCTCACCCATCCAGCCAAGACGGCACGCCACAGCCTTGAATAAATGCATTTCTAAGTATTAATAATAGTCACCAACTACTCTAGTGTGTTTTAGACCTGGACTCAGGTTGTAAAGTCTCCTTTGATCTTTAAATGCAAAGATAAACCACACGGGTCGAGATTAAGGACTGCAACATCCCCTATTACACTGCATCTTCACCAAAGGTTTGCCTTCAAAAACCTGCTGCTGCTCGGGGCTGTGAAGTCAGTGTCAGGGAAGCCCACCTGCCACTGATTTCTGAGTCCTCGACTGTTTCTTAACGACGCTGTGGTTGGTATATTGTGTAAATAAACACACTTGGCATGTTAAGACTTCTAACAGTTAGAGGTGCTGAATGTGTGAAATTATACAATATGAATCTAATGAAAAATTAAAATATTTTTACTGATTAGCAGAAATATATATTTTATGGGATATTATTTGAACTTATACATTATTCCAGTTTTTAAAAGGGGTATTTGAGATTTAATAACTGCAAATGGCCTTTAAAGCATAACAAAATATATACAAAGAAATTAGGAAGGATATTAATGCCAACTATGAAATAAATTAACATGATTTTTACAAAATATACTGACCATTAAATTAAAAATATTTTAAGGCAGGAGTTTTCATTTGAAATTAGCATAATCAGAAAATATATCAATAAAATCTTGTACCACTTTGTAGCAGAATTCATACTGTTCCTGAAAAAGAAAAGCAAGAACACATGAAAATAATATTTTTAAAATATGTGATTGATTTAATTAGGAGAAACAGTAACAGGAAGACATAAAAATTCTGATTAGTAAATAAAATACTGTATGTACCCTAATACACATTGGCTTCTGTTGCCTCACTTAGTTTCTAGGCACATGAACACTTCCAAATAAAGCTGTTTTTCTACAGAGAAGATGTCCATGTTTAGTTGCACCTTAGCTGAGTGTATTTAGGACAGTCTTGGTGAAAGATTCTTTAGGTTTTCATATTTAAACGAAAAAACAACTACTTTTGAACTGGAAAAAAAAAAGTTAGTGTACTTAGCATCAAACTTCATAATGTAACAAAAAGTAACCTATAGAAGTTAAATAGGCTAGGACTATAGATTGTTCTCAAGCCGAAGTTTACACTACAAAAGGGACATTGTTACATGTAAGTGTTACTAGGATGCCAAGGACGATGCCTTACGTCTGCATCTGTGTAAGGCTCTTAACCTATTTCAACACTTGTACAGCATCTGACTCCTGCCTTCCCAGAAGCTCTGTGAGGTGGTTAAGACTAGAGCCAGGTAGGTGGCAGGTTAATGGGGGACCAGCGAGCAGGGTGTGTGGCACCCCCAATAATGGGCACTCAAAGGAAGAAATGAAAGAGATGGAGAAATTGTCGATGGTAGGACTCTTCAGCATGCCTACTGTGCATCTCAGAAAACCCTGTATACACAACATCAGCTGGCAGGAGGTGGACCCCGAAGGTTCGAGTAACAACAGAGGGCAGTAAAAGGTCTGGGTACTTGCAGACCCTGGTCATTTGCTGGCCCAGAGAACATGGCAGATGGGGAAGCAGGAGGGCTGAGGGCAGCTCCCAGCCCCCTCCTCTTCTTTCCCAACACCTTGGGTTCAACCTCTTCCCTAAATTCACACTGAACAAAAATCACAGAGGAGGATATAGCTCAGTGGTAGAGCATTTGCCTGGAAGGTACGAGGCCCTGGGTTCAATCCCCAGTCCCTCTACTAAATAAATAAATAAATAAACCTAATTACCCGCCCCAAGAAAAACAACAAAAATTTACAGGCTTTCAGGTTGAATAAGGCCAAACATTAGCCTGACCGGCCCTTCTGAAATCTCAGTCCAGCTGGCCCGAGGAGGGGCTTGGCCTTCCAGGGAAAGAAAAGATGGGGCAGGAACCTCCTGTCCTGAGATTGCAGGGAAGTTGTCGGGAGGGCCAAGAAGGGATGGGGGGCTCCTCCCTTCCTGCTACTGCGATTGCCACCAGATCCTCAGTCCTCAGGAGGGAAGGCCAAGTGCCTGAGTCAGGATTGAGCTAGCAAGGAGAGTGAGTAGGCTGGGAGGGCAAGGCCTAAAGCGGGCAGCCCTGGGGAAAGGGACAGGCATGAACAGCCTTTAAAATTGCACTTGCGGGGGCAAACAATCACCGGATTTGGTGAGGCGGCATCTCTCCTGCAAACCGGAAGTGTGTGTTTTCACCACCAAGTGCAGGAGGATGTACAGAGCAACTGCTCACTGCATGGATTCCTTAAGCCCCCTGGACAGCGTCTGGAGGCTGAGTGAGACCCAGCCAAGGAAGAGTCCAGACGTACAGTGGAAGGCAGAAGGTTACAAGAACCAGGACTGGAAACGTCAGAGCTGCTTCTGAGCTTGGTCTGTCCGTAAATGCACACTGGGCTCCGGTGGAAGAGCTCACTCTGACACAGCAGCTGGTACCAGCAGGGCCTCTGTCTCGGGGGTCTCATCACAGGACGTCCTGGATGTGCCCCTCCATTCGTGTCCTGCCCAGGGGACAGACCCCAGCCCGAGGAGGAAGGAGGGAGTCTCTAAAACTTTACTGTAAACTGACTGGAACTTTCAGCTTTTTTTCTTGGAAACTTACCTCCCCCCCTCCCCCCACTTGAACTCTTTCGAAGAAACATACATCAAATTCAGCATCAGATGGGTCTCGACTCCTCTGGAAACAGGTTCTTACCAGGGTTTGCACCATATGTGGCCTCTGAAGTCGTAAACTCTTCACAGCTTGGAATACGTCTAAAAGCCCCTCAGCTTTGACTCGTTCCAGAATGTTGCTGAGCGCGATGAACGTCCCTGTTCTCCCGGCCCCGGCGCTGTGGGGAAAAAATGCTTGATGAGATGCCCAAACCAGCCCACGGGGATGAGAATCCACGGCCCCCAGGACTGAAGCAACCGTCACCGCAAGGATCGCGGTCGGGGTTTTTAACGATCACTTGCATGTGGCTTTAGCTTTGGACCAAGAGTCAGCAAATATAAAATCCCCAAGACACTTGCCTAATTACAACAGACAGACTCCTCCTGAGTCGCATCAGGACCGGTCACAAGATTTTAACCTTGCAGAACCGCTCCCCTCTTCCCTGTGTAGACCACTGGTTCTCGGTGGGGCGCCGGGGCCAGTCACACCAGCATCGCCTGGAAACTTGTTAGAAGTGAAGCCCCTCCCAGTTCAGGTCGAGGGGAAAGTAGTCCTGGCCCAGACTCTCCTTGCTGTGCAGGCCCACCTTCTGAGATGGGAAGTGCGCAAGGCGGGGTTTAAGGGGTCAGATAACGGACGAACACTTCCCAGCGATGGAGATCTGAGTCTACTCCATTTAAGATGATCAGTTGCTTGACAGACTGGATATACCCACAAGAGCAGACCCTCTTAGGAGAGAGAAAGCAGGCCTAAGCGAGGCGGGCTTGGCTGGCCTCTTCCAGGGAGCCCTCTGGGGATGCACGGCTGCCCTCTGGGCCCCAGAATCCCAGGTGTGGGCTGGTTCTAAGATTCCAGTCTCTGTGTCTGCCTTCCCACAGGTGGGATGCCCTTGTGGGTCTCATATCCCTGGTGCCCAACACGTGCTAAGCTCAGCCTGGGTTTGCAGAGATGGAACACCGAGGAACTCAGTTCCAGTTTATCCTAAAGGATGTCTGCGAAGGCGCCAGGGACTGCAAACCACAGCATGCGCTCCACCTGCTGGCCAGGCCGGAAGTGCGCCAGGCGGGTCTCAGACAAGGAAACAAACCCTCCCAGCTCAGCTGCACTTTGCTGGCTGCAGGGCTGGGTGCGGGGAGCGGGGCTGGGGGCGGAGTAGAAGGCACTCACAAAAAACGGGAGCCACGTGTGTGGAGAAAGGGACAGAAGCGCAGCTTTAGAAGCAAATTAGGACCCTCAGGATTAAACAGCACAGACTCCGTGGGCAAGAGCTTTGCAAGGGTGGCCAAGGCCCCGCTTGCAGAGGGTCCTGGCACAGAGGGAAGGGGAGCTGGCATGTCCCCAGATCTGGTCAGATTCAGTCTCTACCCCCGTAATGCTGTTTATCCAGGTGTTTGCTGGGGGTGCCTCAATGTGTCCAGGTGTCCCCACCCTCCCACCCTCTGCCCGAGGTGTGTCCTTCTGTCCATCCCTCTGTCCTTGGTCCTGACTTGGGAGCTGGACTGAGAGGCTTCAGGATGGAGTAAGGCTGGGGGCGCTCCATTACGGACCCCGGCCTGGACATCCCTGAGCAGCTCAAGGAGACCCTCCTGTTTGCTGGGTGGGCACCTCAGCCAGGCTGTCTTTCAAAACAAAGACAACTGAAGTTCAGGGTTTGTCTGAGCTGTGCCTGGAAATTTTTTTTTAACACTTAAAAAGCAACAAAGAAATGTGTGTTTGAGTCATTTCCTGACTCCTCCCCAAATACTTCTGCACGTATGTTAAGATGGCCTTTGTGCACTGATGTAAATTTATTACATGCGTAAGGCAAGGTAGAAACTACAGGCCAGGGAAATTATGTTGCTGGGAGCAGTGAGCTGGGTGTGGGGTCTGCATCTGCCCCACCGGGAGGCGGCGCTCACCTGCAGTGCACGGTGATGGGGTGGTTGCCCGTCTGTTGCTGCTGCTTCTGCACAGCGGCGATGAGGTCGATCATGCCCTTGCCCTCGGCGGGGATCCCGATCTCCGGCCAGCCGTGGAAGTGAAACTGTCGCACCATCCGGGTCTGCTCCTCCTGGCGGGCCAGGGGCTGCCCGGTGGGAAGAGCGTCTCAGTGCTGCCCCATCACAGGCCCCTGCCCACCTGGGGTGGGTCACAGTCCGCCTGCCCTCCCAGGAACTCGAGCCAAGACGGGGAGCCCTCCCGAGGTCTTTGGTGGCCAGTAGAGCTCCCATCTGGCTGGCCTGAGGGCCCCAGTCAGGGTGTCTGCGGGCTGCGGTCATCTTAAAGCAGAAAGCTAGTGACGCCTCCTTCTGCATGGGGGTCAGAACACCCAGAGGATGCGGCCCAGAGCCCCCAGGGACCTCCAGGCCCCCTAATGGGGTCCTGGGCACTCTTGCTTGAGAGAACAGGGGTCATCCTTTTTTCTTTTTTTTTTAAAGAAGGCAGGACTCCACTTGTCCCTTCAAGGCTGGAGATGAGTTTCTGAGTCTAGTGGCCCGGGTTGTTCTGTGACCTTTGGGCAAAGCCAGGCTTCACTGTACTGACCATCTTGAGCTCAGAATCAAAGGTGGGCATCTGACCCATGGCTGACACGCAGAGTTCCTAGTCTGACCAGGAGAGGGGCCCAAGACCCCATGGGGAGGGGGACAGCCAGGGACTCTGAAAACGGGCCTGGCAGAGGGCAGCAGAGCGGCCTCTGTGACTCCGCTAGTGCCCGATTCCCTCCTGCCCCTGGCCGCTGCTACTTGTCCTGAGGAGGGGAGGCAGTGGGATGCCTCTGGGAGTTGCCCTGCCATCCTCACGCTCCAGCAAGGAGGTGACACGGAGGTCACATTTACTACATCTGTCACTTGATAACGCGGCCCCCTACTGTCCACACTGACCACTGATACGAATGTGGGGCTCCAGAGAAGCCAGAGCAGCAGGACATTCTGGGACAATGACAAGCGGACCCCGGGTGATGACTGCAGTGTGTTCTGTCCCCAAGAGATTCAAGGTCTTTGGCAACAATACCTGATTGAAGGTGACCAGGAAGTCTCGTACACTGATGGCTTCAGACAGGGTATCGCTCTTTATTTGGATCGTTATTTCTCCATGAGTCACTGAGCCCTCTGTTGGCCAATACTGGTAGCATTTATCCTTGGAGGATAAAATAAGAATTTAAGTCTCATAATAGATAATTTGCTGCTAGCAGTTTGGATGATATGATGCCAAATTGCTCTCAAACCATTTAACATATTTTGTCCGACTGAGAAAAAAACATTACGAATACTAATGTGAATGCTATTAATGCCTGTTGATCAAGGGAACAGAACAGAGAGTCCAGAAACAGACGTGTGTATTTGAAACTCTGATAGAGAACAGAAATGATGTGACATAAGGGGGAGACCAGTCAATAAATGGAGCTGGGAAATCAGTTTTCTATACAGGAAGAGAGAACTGGATCCCTAATTCACACCCGACCTGGCCTGATATGACCACCCCAGCCCCTCCTGGAATTGCACAGTGTACACAACCTGCTCTATCATACATGGTAGCCTTGAACCTTAATGACAAACCAAGACAGTGTAAGACTTACAGTAGAAAACAAAACTGTGAAAGCCTTAGAAGAAAATGTCTTCTCATTGGGGGTATGGATTTGCCAAACAAGATCCCTAATGAGCTCACTGACTATGACACAAAAGACTGCAACATCAGATTATAATAAAGTAACTCCATGTCATCACCAAATACCAAGGGTGAATAGACAGGGAATTAACTGGGACAAGACACTTGCAACACATAACACCAACAAGGCTCAGTACCAAGGAAACGTAAAGAAATCTTATAAATCAGTTAGAAAAGGGCAAAAACACACCAGAACAATGAGTGAAAGGCATGAATAGGCACTTTGCACAAGAGGAAATACGCGATCTGTAAACATACAGAGTGCCTGCCGCCTGACCTCAGAGGGATCAGGGCTGCAAATGAGAGGCGTGGAGAGATGACATTTAAACCTATTTAATTAATAAAAATGAGGATGCCAGACAACATTAAGGATGTCAATAAATGACAGTCATCGTGTCCACTTTGGAAACCATGACCTCGTTGGAAAGCTATTAGGAGCTACCTTGCAAATGCTTTCTCCAATGCAGCATTTTGTCTCTTTGCAACCTACCGTTCCTTGTGCGGCATGAGACACGCACAAGATTGCACCTACAGCACTGTTTGTAAAACAACAAAATGGAATCAACACAAATGTCCTTGATGGGAGAGGGGACAAACGTATGGATGCATGATATATAGTTCGTGCAGTGGTGTATAAGGAAATAACGATGAATAAGCCACAGTTACAGGCATCAATACAGGGAAATAGAATTTTGAGCAGAAAAATACGTACAGGAAGCCTACATACGGTGATGGTACCCTTTGTACAAAGTTCAAAAGCAGGCAAAGCTGAAGAGCAGTTTCTTTAGGAACACATCTATGTGTTATAAAAAGATTTTTTTCTTTTAAGGCTCAGAACACATCCACTAGGATGGCCTTAATCAAAAAGATAAGTGTTGATGGGGATGTGGAGAAACTGGAACTCTTGCACATTGCTGGTGGGAATATAAAGCGGGGCAGCTGCTTTGGAAAGCAGTCTGGCAGTTCCTCCAAAAGTTTGCAAGGTAGTTATGATAGGTCCAGCAATTCCACCCCTAGGTATCCACCCAAGAGGAATGAAAACATACATCCATGTCAAAACATGTCCATGAATGTTCATAACGTTATCCATAGCAGCCCAAGAGTGGAGACGACACAGATACCCGTCAACCAATGAACAGATAAACAAAGTGTGGTACATTTGTGTAATAAAAAAAAAAAGAATGAGGAACGGATTCATGCTGCAACATGGATGAAACTTGAAAACATCATGCTAAGTGAAAGAACTCAATCACAAAAGACAGGTTGAACTGTGGCCACATCAGGTGGGCAGCCCTTGCTGTGTGTGAGCCGCCCCGGAGGCCGGGCTGCAGGGCACCCCGACCTGCTCTCTCTCCTGGACCTCCGTCAGCATCACGATCGTGTGGCACTTCCACTCCCAGACCATCCTCCAGAAGTCCTCCACCGTGTGCGCCAGGGGCCCCTGGGTGGCGATGAAGTAGTCCTTCTGCCGGTAGCCCTTCAAATGGGAGCAGAGGTTAAAGCCTGGCCTCCAGCTTGCTTCCGCCGCGGCGGGGCTCGTGAGTCTGGGACGGCTTGGGGCCGGGTGAGAGGTAGCACCCCCCAGGCTTGCAGGGCCTGAGCCGAGCCCCAGCTGACACACACACGTGTGCACACGCACGTGCACAGAAAACAGGTCAAGGTGCCCAAACTAGACAGCCCGCTTCCACTCCTAGGGCATCCCTGAATGGGTGTTATAACCCCTTGCTCCCGCCGGCTTTGATCCTAACACGCCTGTGCGTGTTACCGCTAAGCTAGCATCGCGGTGGGGCAGAGAGCCTGGGCGTGGAGCTAGAGGAAGTGGGTTCAAATCCCAGGTCCCCGCTTCAGGCCCAATGACCCCTGGCACCGTGTTCTCAGCTGCAAACGGGAATTCTCACACAGACTTGGTTGCACCTCCTTATCGCCCGTTCTTGAGCTAACTCTGCTGTGTGTGAGGCAGCCTGCGACCGTGTGCCTGGACATGTTCGTGTCGTCACGCAGAGCTCACATGAGAGGATGCGTGTGTAAGCACAGAGAACAGGACTGGTGCGTAACAGGGATGTGAAAGAGAAGTCACTGTTACTGGAGGCAAAATGGAAAAACAGCAAACTGCTCAACAGTGCACCTCCATCCTCTGTTCCCAAAGCTCCTGATTCATTTTTTTAATCAAGCGGTTCGCTAATGAAATGGTTTGGATTTCTGGGGGTGCGTCAATCCTTTCTGATTGTGAAAGCAAGTTAGTTAATCAAGGGTCTGTGTGATCAGGGATGAAGGGACGCCCAGCCTCGCCAGGCTCGGCGCGGCCACTGTACTCACGTCTATAAAGGACGCGTTGATGTAATCCGTGTACTCCTGGCCCCTTTTCATGGAAAGGATCACGCGGTTGAAGTCATCTGCAAGGCAGTGTGTCCCCTGGGTCAGCACAAACCCTATTCTGCCCTGCAAACCTGCGTGCTGCTATAAGCCTCCGAATATAAAACTTCTTAATAAAATCACTAAATAAAGTCAACTCCTCAGAAGGTTTACTTTATAAAACAGGCTACATAAAATGGCCCCGGGGAAATTGTATTTTGGCAGGAGAGTTCTATGGTTTTCACTGGTTATAAAGTGAAGCCATTCATATCAAAATATAAGCGTTAAAGGTGCTACATTTCAGAAGTAAAAGGCGTGTGGCCCGGCAGACACCCTGCTCCTGCCCGAGCTCGTGTCCAGGGGGCGGAGGTCTGGAGTGAGGCTCTCCTCTTCCCCGCAAGGCGGGCACCAGCACACTTCCCTCTGTGGTTCCTCGGATGCCTCCGTTCCTGCCAGGCCGGCAGGCCCTGCCTCTCCCGCAACCTTGGGCAGCCCAGTGCCCCGGTGCCTCCCCTCCCGCGCCTTGACCGTCCCAAGACTTCTTCCCGGAGGGCCTCAGCTGAGTTCCTTTCAGGTCCTGCTGCACAGCCTGGGCAGGGACCCCAACCCCAGCCCGTGTACAGGGGGTGCCCGGCCTCCGCCCAGGCCTGGGGGAGGAGGGAACGAGATGCGGAACCAGGAAGCACTGACTCGTGCCTGGAGCTAATCTCTCCACTTCCAGGAAGCCCTCCCTCTCCCGCCTGCAAGCCCAGGTCACAAGCTGCTGCCCAGACTGCCTGGGTCCCTCGTGCCTCCACAGGTGGGCGTTCTCTTCCCCACACTTGACAGAGCTCCCAGAGGGCGCCCAGCCCTTGACTGCTGGTTTACTGAGGTGGGCGGTCAACGACCTCTCAGCCACAGGATGGCAGCCCCTCGGCATCTGCCTCGGGGGTCTACGCTCTGCGGCCGGGCTGCCTTACACGGGATGATCTGGATGACTCTGGCCTTCTTCATGTTGGCCGGCAGGTTGCCTGTCCTCATGTTCTCCTTCATGATCCGGACATTTGTCAGTTTCTGCAGCCAAGAGGGACACAGCCTTGCGGTTAAAACGCTGCCACTCCCGAGAGGGTGCTCAACCTCCTAGCTCACTACTGTTAAGGGCACCTGCTCAGAGGAAACACCTGTCTGTCTCCAGACACGTCCTGAGTCTTGGGAAGTAAAAGTGCCTGCATGTCACGCCTGTCGCCCCCTGCTTCCTGCCCCAGCCGGCTGCTAAGCTCCGAAAGCCCCCATTATTATTCCCTTGAGAGTCACGGGCAGGATAGTTCCCCTGCCTTTTTTGGGGTCAATCAAGAGGCGAAGCGACTGAGAGCAGCCTCGTTTAAAGGGTGTCCCGTCTCCCCTTAGGGCAGGTCGGCACTTACCCTGAACTCCTCCTCCAGCCCGATCTTGTCAAAGTGGGTGGCAGTGCCGTGCAGCGTCTGCAGGTGCTTCTCCAGGGAGGACACGTCCAGCTCGGTGTCCCCGTAGAGGTAGTACTCCAGTAAGGCTTGGTAAATGAACGTGTACTGCATCTGCGGGGAGACCCAGAGGAGCTCCGAGGGGGCCATTCTCTTCTCCTTGTGCAAACGGGAGGCGGTCTGGGGGCAAAGTCAGACTAATGGCCATTTATAAGGACCACTGGTGGCCTCTGACCAGGGCCAGGGTGACAGTGGGTGTCACTGAGGGCGTCCTCCCCGTCGGGCCCTGCTCTATGTGCACATCTGGGGGAGAGTCGCATGCCTGCTGGGTGGCTGGGACGTCTGGGTTTGCTTTGTGACGCTCACGCCAGGGCAAGCGGCCGGCAGGAGGAGGGCGTGACTCACATCGGTCTGAACCATCTGCGGGCGCTGGTTGCGGATTCTGGACACGAACTCAAAGACATCCACCTTCTGCTCGGTGTGCATCATGTCCATCATGGCGTCGATCACTATGAAGGTGCCCGTCCGGCCCACGCCCGCGCTTGGGGAGAAAGGAGGAGGCCACGTCATGAGCCCTAAGTGAAGGACGGGACAGGCTGCCCTGGACAGGAGACCTCATCGCTGAACACAAACCTCGTTTGGTTAATAAGGCGCAAACCCAAGGCAAGACCACCAGAGGGCACCACGACCCTAGTGAAAAGACCTCAAATCTGGGTCCTCTAGAAACTGTTAAAAGGCTTCCGGAAAAGAGCGGCTGTCACATCGTGGGAGTTGTACAGGGGAGTCTTTCTTCTCTTACCAAATGTTGTCTTCTCGTTACCACTTGTGTAATTGGATTTTTTTTTTTATTGTCAACCTTAATATGGCTTTTCCAGGCTCTTCCTAAGCATGGAAGCTCCCAGGCCAGGTCTGCTGGCCCTTGAGCCAAGGTCATGAGAACAGGCGGCACCAGCTGGCTCTGTCTGCGACCCTAGCCCTCGCCCCCGGGCTGGTGAAGCCAGCTGGTCCCTAGAGACAGGCTCCACTGAGAGGTGTCCTCCCCGGGAAGCGGCCGGATTCCTCTCCTGGGTGTGGGTTCCCTTCCTCCCCGTGTTCTCCCCACTGCGCTCCCAGGAAATCCTCCCCACTCCCGGACCTGTCGCGTCCTGATCACCATCAGCCGGAGCGGATGGTCCACACGTGTCTCCCCAGCTCCCAGGGCTCAGTGGGCACACAAGTGACCTCAGCCAGCATCGCTGAACAAATAAACCCCGATGGCCCAGACTCGCGTGCGGCAGCATCAGCCAGAACGGCGTGCGGCAGCCCAGGGCGTCCGGTCGCTCGGCTGAACTGGGCTTGTCCCTTCCAGCCCGGCAGCGTTAACCTCTTCTAAAACATGAAAGCGAGCTTTTAAACAGACAGGCTCACGATGTAATGAATGCAGTTCCCCCACATTCCTCTTCTGGGGGAGGCTGGTACCGTTCTTTCCAGCTCGTTTCCAAAATGGTGCTAGGACAGGCAGTGAGGACCCTCCCCCCCAAGAAGGACTCCCCGCCGATCTCACGGTGCGGGTGGAGGGGGGAGAGTAGACAGACATGAGAGGACCCCTCCAGGGGTCTTAGTTCTTTACAAATTCAAAGTAGGAGAAATCCATCAGGTGCAGAGCCAGGTAAAGATTCCCCACTGAGCAGGTGCCTGCAAGGGGCCAGGAAGCAGCCGACTAGAGGCTGGGTCCAAGGTGCCCAGGTACACATGGGGGAGGGGCTGCCGAGAGGCCACTTGGCACCAAAGGGACAGTGTCTGTTCCCCCAGGAAAGGTCCCAGGTCAGGAGGTCCTTCCCTGCTGGGCTCTGGGTGTTGGTGCGGAGCTCAGAGCTGTAGTGAGAGACCCCTCCCTGCTGTTTCTACAGGGACTGCCTGGCAGGGAGTGTCGGTCCTAGTTTTTTAACGGAGGTACTGGGGATGGAACCCAGGACTCTGTGTGCTCAGCATGCGCTCTACCCCTGAGCTAATACCTGCCCCCCACTGGCTCTTTTTAAGGGGTTAAGAAGATGTTGAGGATGGGTGTGTGGGAGCAGAGAAGGAAACCACAAAGCTCCTCCACTCCCAGGCCGTACACGCTCCTGACCCTGAGGAACTGGGAGGGACGGGGAGGTGAAGTCCACTCCCCCTGGAGTCCCAGGGGGCTGCCAGCCGGTGTGAGCCTCTTCCCTGACCCTGTGTGAGAACCGCTGTCGCCCCACGACCTGCTGCCAGGCAGCACCCAGACCACCCGTTTGCCCGCATGGGGCTCAGCTTGGGCGGGAAACACCCCCTGGAGAGAAGGGCTTCCCTGCCCCCTGCCCCCCGCCCCCCGCCACACCAGCAAAGCAGAACTTGAGGAGGGAGAGCCGGAGGGGGGCAGTAGCAGCACCAAAGGAAAACACTACCACAGAGGGGCGACTTCTCTCCTCAGTGGCAGAGGCTAATTCCCGGCACAGAGTGGGGCGGAGGGTGAAGCTAAGACAAGAGGTGAACGCAGCTGCCCGGGCACCTGCGGCAAGGAGGAGGTGAGCAGGGGAGGGGCAGCGCCCTAAGGTTGCACACGCACAACGGATCTGGAGGGATCGGAACACAGCAGAACTGAACCGCTCCCTGCAGCCACCCCTGAACTCAACACAGAGTCTGCTCCTTTTCTTCTGCCGTCCAGAGCTGAGCCGGCCTGGTAAAGCTATCGGGAGCTGGACGCACAGCCCCCCTGCCAGCCGCTTCTCCAGAGGAGGGCGTTTGGACTCTCCGCCCAAATGATGCGCTACTGACAGAGATCCCCACCATCTCAGTTACAGTGGGACCACATCTCTGAGGGGTTTCTCAGAGACCCCTGTGCAGGGACTCAGGCCTGCCGGCCCCTCCGTCCAGGCTCAAGGACGGAGGACCCTGCTCACTGGGTGTCAGAGTTTGGACACTGAGTTTCCAGCTGTGACGGACGGGGGTGTTCTGAGTATTACGGTGCTGCCAGGGACAAAAGGCACCTGCACACAGTGACACAGGGGCTCTGAACCTGCCACATAGGTGTTCAGCAGAAGCCACTGGGAGACTCTGGCTTTCAGGAAGTCTGAGCAAGAATGGGAGCTGCCCCAAGACGCCATCACGGGGGCAGGTGGGGCTGGACCACGCCCCACTCCCCTCCAGTGCAGCTGCTGGAGGAGCGTGCAGCGCCAGGGAGCAGGAATTCTACAGGTGCCACCTCACCTAATGCGTAGTGGCTCCAATGGGGCTGATCCAGGATTCCATCCCCGGCCAGGATGCCAGTGGCTCCCCTCTGACTCCCAAACCTCCCAGCCAGGGCAGCGAGGGATACAGCAGAAGCCCCGGGGCTGGGGCACTGGGGGACACAGAAGAGAGCCAGCCAGTGCCTTCAGGTTCTGACCATGCGTTCACCAGGAGGACGGGGAGCGAGGCAATGGGACGGTCTCGTCTTTTGTGTCTTTGTCTTAGAAAACAAAACATGCACAAGCCGGCTGGCCAACCGGAAGTCCAAGGCCTTTTCAGGAACGTGCCTTTATGTATCAGAAGCCAAACCGGGCATTTAGTCATGAACTGTGGGGGCGAATTTGTGCACTGATTCTGCAGACTGGGGAGCCCAGAGCAACTAAGAGCCCAGCGTGAGAACAACTGGAGGGCGTCCGGGGACGCAGAGGCGGAGGGAGACACGCTCTGGAAAAAGCAGGCATTTCCGAGCCTACCTTCCCACAACCTCAGGAGCAGGCACAGCGGGGGGCGCAGCGCTTCGTGTCCTGCACAGCCCACCTCCGACGTGAGTCCCACCCTCCCAGGCTGTCCTTCCCACCACACATGCGGAAACCAGTCAAGCCGCAGCCGGCCGGGGGCAGACTGGGCCACAGACCGGGTCTCCAGGGCACACCAGTTCTGGCTGGCTCTGCTCCAGCCGCTATTCGCTGGGGCCCAGGGCTCGGCCCCCAGCCGCTCCAAGCCTCACGGGCCCTTGTATTAAGACTTGGGGGTCCCCTGTAGAGGTGTGGTTTCCATCTCTGCTCTCGGAGGTGACTTGAGGCTCTCCAGGGGGTGGTGAATGCGAGGCCAAGTGGACTGTCTAGAGCCCCACCCCCACCATCAATTGGGCCTCTCAACTCCTGCTGTTTTTGACAGTGAGGCTCCCCGCCAGGGCCACGGGTGAGAGGGCTCTGCTACCCGGGACGGGGATGGACCTCCAGCTCTCGGCCTGAGGGATTCTCTGAGCCGCACCTGGTATCTGGGAGGTGTTTCACATCGCCCCGGCCGGCCCCTCTGCACACGCCGATACCGTCTGCTGATCATTCTCCCACTGGGGGCAGAGTCCTCCCTGGGGGCCCGCCCCACAGCCCCGGCCCGCACGTACCTACAGTGGACCACGATGGGCCCGGCGTGCGCGGGGTTGAGCGTCCTCACTTTTTTCAGGAACTTGAGCATGCCGATGGGGGTGAAAGGCACTCCGAAGTCGGGCCAGCTGGTGAAGTGCAGCTGGCAGACGAGCCGAGGGGCTTTGCAGCCGTCGGGGAGCTGCTGTGGGACACGGGGACACGTGAGTGGGCGGGACGGCCCCTGCTCCCCGCAACACCACACTCTGAGGGTGCTTGCTCTGGCTCCCCCTCCGCCTTCCAGGCGTGAGCAGAGCCCCTCAGTGAAGGCAGGTCACCCCCGAGTGAGAGAGCCTGATGCTCACTGCCAGCTCCAGACATGCTCCACAGCAGCGCCTAAGGGCGCTGATCCAGGACTGGGCCAGGCAGGCCCCAGGCAGCCAGACACTTCCCTGCGGCTGGCCCTGTGGCTTGTGGACGCCACTGGTAAGCAGGGTGTTCACATTCCGGGTGCCGACTTTGTGCCTATGATGGTCCTGTGTAACTACTGACAGCACAAGCTTTCACTCCCAAAAGCATCTTAATTTGCAGGGGAAAGCTGTGGTTGGCCTACCCTCAGGAGACCTCCCAGCCCCTCCCTCAAAGCCTCTCTCAGGTTTTATTACTTGGAACCCAGGAGTTTGGTTT
This sequence comes from Camelus dromedarius, assembly GCF_036321535.1. Classification (NCBI taxonomy): domain Eukaryota; kingdom Metazoa; phylum Chordata; class Mammalia; order Artiodactyla; family Camelidae; genus Camelus; species Camelus dromedarius. Next base: position 79,658,607 of record NC_087443.1, on the reverse strand, counting down.
TCTGTTCCAGACCACAGAAACTTAGAGTATTTGGGAGTGTCTGTATATTTCTGGGAGGGAGGCAAGCCAGGGACAGTAAATTATAAAACTCATCCCTTCCCCTTTTTGCTGTGGCTTCTAGGAACCTCAGAATCATATGTTGCGATCTAACTATACCAATTATTCTACCTTTGATTATTGATAACATGACTTTCTGTTTTTTTTCTCTGTTTTTTAAAAAATATCTCTTAAATTTCATCTGCCTTGCATACAGGTATCTTTATTGAAGACTGCCTTAAATCCTATGGGGGAGGGGGGCTAGCAGGAAATGAGTGTGAAAAATACTGAGATGTTCCAAATATAACTTTGAAACTGTTAAAAAAAAAACAAACTCACCTCACCATTCCAGTGTGTGCAATAATGTGCCACTGAGTGGGGACCCCCCTAAACTCCATGACCCCCCAGCTGACTCAACTTCCTTCACCCAGAATGGTCACTGGGAGCCAGAAGCATCCGGCCCTGTCTCCAGAGTCCTGTGCACTGTCTACCATCTGCTCCTTTGGACTCACGTCCTCCACCCACTGATGACCCTTCCCGTCCCCGCCAGGCACCTCCTCCAGCCTCAGCCTCCACTCAGCAGAGCTGCTGCATGATGAGGGGGCAAAGCTCTTCGTGTTATAAAACGTAGTCCTGGGTTTACTCTCAACGCTGCTCTCTGGAAGGACCGCCTCTCCAGAAAGTCAAGAACGTCAAGTGCTTACTGACTGAATGCAGAACTTCCGGACGGTGTAGTCCACCAGCACCACGCAGTCCTCCACGCACACGCGGATGTTTCCGTAGGTCCAGCAGCCCTGGTCCGGCCAGTACTGATAGCACTTCTCCTACGTGGAACAAGTGAACAGAAACATCAGGTCTGTGGGGGCCTTTGATCACCTCGTCACCCCGACCCCGGCCATCGACACAAGGCCTCATACACACCAGGCTCGAGGGAAACTGTCCTCCAAGCTGGGAAGTGTGTTTCCATCTTATCAGTGGGCAAACAGAGACCACGCAGTGGTTAAGGGTCTCACTGAGACCAGAATTGGGCTGTTCGTGATTTCGACAACAAGCCTGTCTTGCTGACTCATCAATTCATTAAACTCACATCTTGATTGAACCATCTGTCTGAGCAGCTCCCTTCAGATCCCGGAACTTGAGCAGAAGTGGCCCCACCTGGGGCGGGGCTGCACCAAGCCCCAAAGGAGCATGTGCACCCCAAACACTGCCCACTGGATACAGAGGGGAGCTTCTTCCTGCTCGGCGCTAAAGACAGACTTAATCTGCATCACGCCCATCCCCCACGTAGGGGTACTGAGCTTGTGGTCCACTGGGCGCTCCTGGCTCATCTCCAACCAGGAAGAGGCCGATGCAGGAATCTGCAGAGCTGGGACTGTGGTCACAGGCTGTTTCTCTGCCTTCCTTCCCCCAGAACTACAAATGGCATAAACACAAGAGGGTGGGGACAGGGCGCCCCCAGCCCCTGACCCCAGGCCATCCTCCTACAAAGAGGACAGGAGGATCCACCTAAGGGGGAGACACCTGCTCTACGGCCACGGGAGAGGCCCTGGGGGTCAGCAAGCCGTCCACACACCAGGCGGTTTTCCGTGGAAAATGCCAGAGAGCACAGCTAAGGGGTTAAGTCACGAGGATTAATCATCTTATAAACCAACAGGCAGCTGGTATTCACCAGAGCTCAGTGCTTGTGTGATGAACCCACGGGACAACTTCCCCTCCCACAGCCTGGCCCTGGGCATCTCCGGAGAGACCTCGAGGAGAAGCCAATCCCTGAAGGTCCAGGTTTGGGCCAGGATTGGCCTCCAGAGGACCCTCCTGAGATTCTCGCCTCTAGACTCTCACTCGGGGGCCCAAGGGCTGTTTCTCAGGCCCCTATAGGGCTCAGCACGTGTGATGGTTTCACAGCCTTGGCCTCCCGTCTACACAGCGGACGCCGTCCCCTCCCTGCCGTCAGATCATGAGATGCCAGAGCAGCTGCATTTCACAACATTGAGCCAGGATGTTGAAGCCAGGGACACCACAACAGAAGTGTAAGCAATGAAGAAAAAGGGAACTCTATTGAGAAATGATTTCATCTGAAACAGTGAAAATCAACATACAGAAGCCGGCCAGCTCTGAGTCACAGAAATGGAAAAATCCAGCAGGAGGCTTCAAAGAGCCGTGAGAAACCGTCAAGTAACATAGCAACGGAATGACGGAGGGGAGACGGGGTGCTCTGCGCCTGGCTGCCTCCGCACTGGTCCCATGTTCCGTGTTGGTAAACAGGCCCCCCAGAAGCCTGGGCCCAGAGGGCAGCTGGTCCAGGGGAGGCGAGGCTCCAGGCCAGCCCCCTCTCCCAGGGTGGGCCTGCAGAGCATCCGCTCAGAGTGCGGGGGCAGCAGCCTCGCCCCCACAACCAGGGAAGGGTCCTTGCCTGGAAACCCCCTGCCTCCTGCCACTGTTTCCAGTGAGAGAGGGCGGCGGGGGCAGGATTCACACGGAGGGGTGGCCCTCCCAGCCCTGCCCCAACTCCCTTGAAAACAAGAAAACCCCTCACCTCTCCCTGACCAGAAGCGGTGGTTGGAGCCTCTTCCTGTGCTTTTCTGCGCGGAACAAATTGGAGGTGGGGGAATGGGGGGCACTTTGCAGCTGCTCTGCCGGCTGGCTGCCTCCCCCGCACACCCCAGCTGAGCTCCCCACGGCCCATCACTTCCACCTCAAAGGGCAGCCCATCCCCGAGCCCTGAGCCCTGAGCCGAGCTGCCTGGGCTTCGCTGGGAGCCCCGTGGCAGTCAGAGAGGACAGAGGGCAGAGGTGGGGTCAGCGCCTCCGGCCCGCGCCTGCCCAGGCGCCTTCCGCTCATGCTGCTGGCCACCACCCCTGTTCTGGCCCCCAAGCTAGAACCCGCGGGAAGAACCATTCCCCGCCACCAGCAGGCCTCCCTCCAGCTCCCAATTCCCCTTTCATTCTGGAGAGTGAGCTCACTTCCTAAAGCACAGACCCCTGCTCACAGCTGAGAACCCCCAAGGCCCCCTCTGCCCACCGGCTGTCCCTGCCATCTGAGCCCCGAGCCCTGGTTCCCTGATGCCTTTCTAGCTGTCCTGTCCCCAGGCGCAGGCACCCTGGCTCCGGGGCCGGCAGACTGCTCCCAGCCTCGCGCACACGTCTCCCTGCCCCGATGCTTCTCTCCAGGTGCATCTGGTACCCCTGGCGCCAGCTGGCACCACCATTAGCCGCTAATCGTGCACTCCTGCCCCGGCCCGGGCCCCGGCCCCTGCTCCACACCTCCACAGCCACGGTCACGCTGTGTTCTGCTTTACTCCACAGGGGTCTGTGTCCCTTCAGCTAGAAAGTGAATGACTCCCGGGCATGGAAAGGCTGTGCACCCCAAGTGGAGCCCAGTGCTGGGTGCACACCAAGCTCTGCCCTGGCCTTGTCCTCTGGGTGGCCTGTCCCTCCAGGACCACCCCTGTCCCTGTTACTCTCCATTACATTTTATGTCACCTCCCGACAGAATCCACATTGATTTGCTTTGTGTTTGGCACCAGCCTCTCACAGTAGGTGGAAATGGCTTGAGGGGTTTGCCTGCTGCCTCCCTGGGAGTCCTGGGTGGGCGGGGGGCAGATGCTAACAGTACTTGCCACAGAGAGGAAATGAGTCAGTTTAAGTTTTATTCTTCAGAGAGATTTCAGTTCTTATAATGTACATTCATTACTTTTTGAATTAGAAATGGCTGATTAAACCCACTGAAGTGACAAGCGAATAGTACTTTAAGATGCCTTGTTTTTCAAATGCATTTTGCTGGTCTGGACAGGAGGCAGGAAATCTTTTTTTTTTTTTTTTTTAATAGTCTGCGGCCCAACGCATTATATGCCCAAGACACTAAAAATCTATGTATCAAAATCCATCGCTTCCCCCGTGGAGGAAGGGCTGTTGGGCCAACCGGGGACGACCCTCAGCTGAAAAAAAGGAAGTTCTGGCAGCATTTTTGTATCCTTGTCTAGGACGGTGGGATACTTGGAACACAGAGAATTTATTTCAAAATAGAAGTGCCTGCGCTGCCGGGTGCATTCTGTCTCCTGCAGTGACAAGAAAGTGCAGAAGCCGAGAGGAAGCGGTAAGCCCCCACCCAGCCGCACAGCGGCGGCCAAGCCGGAAGAGTCAGAGGCCAGCGGGGCTCACCTCTTTTCTTTCTTTCAGGTTCGTCAACATGACGATGGTCGCAGACTTCTGTTCCCAGATCATTCTCCAGAAGTCATTGACTGTCTCCTGTTTAGGGCCTGTGAGGAGAGGACGGTCCCCAGGTCAGACAGAGAGGTCACTGCAAGCCCCTGGCCCGTCACCCTGGCTCCCAGGGGACACCTGATCCCGCCTTCCCTGAGGACAGAGATGAGGGGCCCGCTGGTCCATTTCATGCCCCACAGAATCCCAGAACCCGAGCGGGTGGCTAGCCTCCCCCTGCCGTCCTGCCACTCTCCCCAGGGGCCCGCTGGGGCTGAGAGCCTCAGGAGCTAAGGAACTGGACCCAGATGGGTGATTATCTTCATGGCAATAAAGGGTATGCAGACAGGAGTTGGGTCTCCAGCTGCCTGTCAATGTGGTTTGTATCCACTAAGGGGATTGTCAAAGTTTCAAATATGACTCCCCCCCAACAAGAACCACTGAATCAAAGGGTGTGTGCGTGTGTGTGTGAGAGAGAGAGAGGGAGAGACTGACTGACTGCAGGCTGACAGACCCGCTTGCCCCGTCTAATCCGCTTTCCTTTGCAAACATCTCTCCCAGCTGCCCTCGCTGCTAGTGATGCTGTCCAGTGAGATGTGGGCTGAAGTCCCTAGGGCAGGGGTGAAAAGACAAAGTGTCTCTGGAAGAAAATTCTCTGCTCTGTGCCCTCTTTCCTGCCTGAATAAGGACACAATGTCTGGAGGTGCGGCAGCCGTTCTGTGATCCTGAGGATGACAGATGCTAAGGAGGGTGAAGCAGGAATAAAAGAGGTCCCTTGAGCTGCTGCTCCAGCCCCCAGTTGCTTCTCCTTGGATACTTGCTTACAAGAAAGAAAAAGACACTTCTATTGGTGCCAGCTAGTGTTTTCTGACGATGCTAAGAGCCAGGCATTCTCCTGAGGTTCTCTGGGTGTATGTGTATCTCCCTGTTCTTTAGGGAATCTGCATTTTATACAAGCTCCCCAGGTGATTTTGATCTGTACTGAACTTGGGTACCCACTGCGCTGAAGATTCTTGCCTAGGAGTGAGGACGTCCAGGGAACCTAGTTTTAGCTCCACTGATACATCCAACTGCACCAGCACAGCTCCTGGGGAAGACAGCCCCTGGGTGACTGCTGGTGCGCTGGACTGAAAGCACTGCAAGACACAGAGAGCCTCATGCCCAAGGCCGAAGGGCGCGCTTTCACGGCTAAAGCACCCTCGTGGTTGTGGCCTTGATCTGAAAAGCTACTCACTCCCCTCCCTGCTGCCCCTACGCACAACGGGGAGCCACACAGAGCTCAGTGGCTGGGAGACAGTCAGGGCTTTCTAATCAAGTATCAACACGCTGCAATGGCAACCAGCAGACCACTGGGATTTGGGTTTAAATCTCGCAGCTGTGGAAGCAGACAGGGTGTCTGTCTGTCTGTCTGTCTGTCTGCGTGGTGGCACCTCTAACATGCCTGTCACATGACAGAAGCCCTCGCACACTCCATGTCTGTCTGCGCCGCCCGCAGTGGGGGGACCCGTGGCTCGGAGACCCCACCTCTTCTGCTCTGGAAGGCCTGCTCACCACCCCACAGGACTCTGCTTCCCAAGCCCTGCTGCGCAAAGAGCCCCGGGAAAGCTGGCTGAAGGGCAGGTTCAGGTCCAGCAGCAGGTCTGGGGTGGGGCTGGCGCTGCTGCATCTCCGTGCAGCCCCGGGGATGTGACGCTCCCGGCCAGTGGAGCAGCCGCGCTGAGTCCCAAGGCCGGGCGAGATGCGTGACACCTTTGAACCCCGTGTGCTCTGGGAATGGACGGACTCCACCCAGGTTACATAAACACGGCAGGCAGTCCCCACACAGCCCGACAGAGAGCCGAGGTAAATCCTCTGACTGCTGGTATCAGATAAGAAGCAACAGCGACCCACGTCATTTTGTCAAAACCACATTCAGAAAATAACTGAAGGAAAAGCTTACCTTGAGCTGCTATGAACTTATTCTTCTCCTTATAACCCTAGAAACATAAACGCAGATACTTCAGAATTATCGTTGTGGAAGGACTTGGTTAGTGCTGTTGGGAAAGCATCACATGTTCATCACGGAGAATTTGGAAAACAGAACAGTAAGAGGAAGATTCCCCAGTAATTTCAGAAATAACGTGCTCTCTTTGTATAACCCCCTCTAATCTTTTATTTTCTGTGACTACCTTCCAGACACACACAGAAGCAGACGCAGGACATTCGTATTTTTTTAATTGGTTAATAGGTACACATTGTCTTATACTGCATTTTTATAATAATTGTTAATTTATATTAGATGACCTTTTAAGGTTCAATTAAAATGGATTCTTAATAATCCATTGCATATGATTTTGCTACAACTTATTTAACTGGCTCCCACTGTGCGGTTCTGTCAGCACTATAAATAACGCTGTAAGGAACATCCTTTGTGCTTATCTGCTTCTTGAGAACGAATCCCTGACACAGGTGCTAATTCAAAATTCCAGGCACTTTCATGCTCTCTGTCCTGCAGCCAGAGTGGCCAGCGTGGCCAGTGTGGCTAATGTGCCCATCAAAGTTGTGACAATTTCACCCTCGGCCCCAGAAAAGAAAGTGCCCATTGGTCATGATTCACACATAGCCCCCAAAGGGCCCAGGCGTGAGCATCATGCTGAAGGGGGTGCAGGGGGCATGGACTTACATCTATATACGAAGCATTGATGTAGTCTGAATACGGGGTTCCATCCACTTGGCTTAAAATCACCCTGGAATGATCATCTGCAAAAAACCAACCAACCAACCCGTGACGTTAGGTCAAGAGATTCGCATCTACTGTAGGAAACACCACAGAGGACACAACCAGAGGGTCCACGGGGGTCGCGGGACAGAAGACGTTCTTCCTAAATATCCCCGTGAGACCCTCGGTGTCATTAGTGCAGGAGAGCGTCTGTTCTATTGAGCCCGGGATCTCAGCACTGGGGACAGTCGAGGCCCCAAAGAGCTGCCCAGGGCAGCCGTACAGGCTGTGGGAGGAGACGGGGGAGAACGTCGGTGTCCGAGAGTGGGGCCTGCCGGCTCCTCACGCAGACACAGGAGGGCAGGGGCTGCGGGACCCCTACTGTGTGAGGACCTTATTCTCTGAGCCCCCAGATCGGGCCCTGACGTTGACAAGTGTGGGCGCACGCAGAAGCACTTCTGGGGTCCACTGTCCCAGGCCTTCTGGGGAGAGCGCTGCTAACCCTCTGGACCAGAAGATCTGAGGGAGGCTCTGGGGTTTGGGATGGCAGACCCCGGCCCTTGTGCTCAGGGCGCCCCGGGGCAGGGAGCAGGGCCACACTCACAGGGCCCGCCGGGCGCTGGCACTGCCTGCGAGGTCCCGGCCTGCGCTACCGGCGGTCCCCCGGGGCGCGGGCTGAGCAGGGGTGCTGGGTGCGTGGGCGTGCGTGTGTATTTATGTGTGCGTGTTTGTGGTGTGCGTATTTATGGTGTGCGTATTTATGGTGTCTGTGTTTGTGATGTGTCTGTGTTTGTGGAGTGTGTGGTGTGTGTGATGTGTGCGTGTTTGTGGTATGTGCATTTATGTGTGTGTGGTGTGTGTTTGCGGTGTGTGCGGTGTGTGTGCTTGGGGTGTGTGTGTCGTGTGTGTTTGTGGTGTGTGCAGTGTGTGTGCTTGGGGCGGTGTGTCTGTGGTGTGATTGTGTACGCACACATGCGGGGGAGGTTTCAGCCGGGGCCCCGCAGGACTGACCGCCCTGGGGCCGCACCACTTCTGCCTTCAGGCCCCCTTTCTCCATAAAAAAATGTAAACATTCCACTTTGCGACTGCAGCAGCGGTTAGCAGAGGTAAGTGTGAGCCAGGCTGGATTAGGTATGTACTTTCTTTTGATTCTAAAAGAAATGAGATGATTTCAGGTGTGTGAGCAGCCGGCCGCCCAGGAGCAGAACATACAGGATGCTCAGACCCCGCCCAGGGCCCGGGGCAGAGCTGCCCGGGGGCTGTTACTCTGCGCTGGGCACAGAGCTTGTTACGTGGGCGTACTTTGTAGTACTCACTACATTAACTAATGAACAGTTCCGTGTCCTTGTCCCTGCTCTGTCCCCTTCTAGGCCCCAAAGGACTGAAGCTAACGGAGGCGGGTGAGTTTGTGGCGTGGATCTGGGGCAGAGCCCCTGCATCATGAAAGGCAGCTGGGCTGGCCGCGAGCTGGGGGCCTCAGACACCTGCTGTCTGGACATCGTACCACTGCTGCTCGCAGAGGACAGGCCAGTGTGGCTCTCAGGGGCGGTCACAGCCCACACGGGGCACTCAGGGTGTCAAATCCCAAACTCACAGCCAGCAGGAACTTGACTATGAGACGTTCCTGCTCAGGGGCTGACAACCAGGAGGCAGAAACAAGCACGAAGCTGGCTGAACAAGCATAAAGCTCGTTGACCATAATTTGCAACAATTTGCACTTCTGAGGACAGCTGTAGAAAACAGAGGGTAAAAAATAGCGTTCTGGTTAGATTCAGAGTCTTGCAGCTCTAAGAGCCTCCTGTCTTTTCATTCTAAAAAGTCACACTTCTCTTTCAAAACATTAATTCCTAAAATTATCATTTATCGGTGTTTTTCCAGAAAAAAAGGGTGCTCTCTTGCCACTGGCCACGGAGCCCTTCCAGAATCCAGCCTTTTCACACACCAGGCATCTTGATCTCCGTCCTCAGTCCCTGGAGCCACATCCAGGACTGGACTCCGAGCCCTGGGGCATCTTGTCAGTCTGATAAATTCACAGCCACTCTCTGCTTGTGGAAGATGGGGAGGGGCAGGGAAGGAGCACAGGGCTGTGCGACTCGGGCCCCCACCCTCTTCCTGCCTGCTGACCCTAACTCCACCTTGAGTACGAGCAGGGTCCTTCAGCCCTGGGGAGAAGAGGGGGTGCAGGCCTAGGGGCGCCCCGCACAACATCCCTGTGACCCAGTCCACTCCTGTCCTAGGCCCACAGCTGCCCTTGGGGCATCTCCGACCAACTGCTCAATTTAATCAGATACGCTTCTCCCGTGTCTTACTGATGCCAAACGCCAGGTGCCACCCAGCTGGCCATCGCCAGGGCACATCCCAAGTGTCTCCCTGCCACCGCTCTGTAAACTCATCCTCCTGCCACTGTGAAATGCTCACCCCCTGGCAGAGTCCCCTGGCCCTTGGTGACCGCCAGCACCCTCAGTGTCCTCAGTGTGGGACTGCTGGCCCAGGAGGGGCTGGAGTGGAACCTACACTTTTATATTTGCAGGAACAGCCAACTCACTTCCCTAGTACCAGCTAGAGGACATGGCTCAGAGAGGATGTGCAAGACACAGTCCCTGTCCTTTCCTGTTGGTGACCCTCAGGGGAGGTGCTGCCCCACCCCAGGCCACCCCATCTGTGAGCAGGGGCAGGTACCCGGCCACTAACTCTGCTCCATTAAGCTCCGATCGAAATGCTCTTAATTAACAACGTAAATGTTACCTTTAAAAGATAAAAGGTTCAGTGATCAGGGAGAGAAATGCAGGCCAGGAACCTAGGAAAGGGCTTGGCACTGAGCACCACACAGACATTCTGCTGTCAGTGCTGAAATTAATTAATTAATCTAATTAATTAAACTAATACTAGACACCAACTTCCAAATATCCTGATTGTTACTCGCCACAAATTATTCCCCAGGTCCCAGATGTCCTACACGCTTTTCCTTTCCTTTGAGCTGTTCAAGCCGCATGGCGGGCTCCCCCCCCCCCCCCGCCCCGTCTCTGATAATCTGCACCCAGTCGAGCAGCGAGTCCTCTCAACGTGATCTTTGCAGTGTGTCCAGAACCTGAGCCTGGACCGAGCCACCCTCTCAGCCTGGCTGCAGGACTGCAGTAGCCTCCTGGCCTGTCCAACAACAAATGCGCTGGATGGAATATTATTTGGTGAGCTTTGAAAAAAAACTAACAAAACCTCCAAAAAAATCAACAAAAAACCCCCCACATACATCCTATGCACACAAAATGGGAATAAACTGCTTCTATCAAGTGCTGAAAATCCAGAGACCACACAGCAGGCAGACCACAGCACCCCTTCACTGCAGAGCACTTGAACACAATTCTAATCCTAAAAATGCAACCAAGAGCCAGCTGCTGAGGCCACCACAGGCCAGCGGCCTCGATCCCACGGAGGTCCTGCCTGAGCAGGGAGGTTCCCTGGACCGGGGAGGCCTTGGCCTGGGGTTCAGACATGAACTCACCAGAGTCTCCGAGGCTGCCCTTCTGTTAGCCTGATGGCAAAGCCAATAGGAGGGTCCAGGCTGGATGAAGGATGCCCCAGCCTCCTCCGGCCAGCTTTTACGAGGGCAGCTCGAGACTCTAGGGGTTTGTCTTGGTTCCGAGGCTCCCAAGGCACAGCCCATCCAGTGATGCCCCTAAACCGATGCGTCTGCTCCCCGGCCCTGCAGCCCCCTGGAGCCAACACCCCCCAGCCCATGGCCACCTTTAGTGGGGTGGTTAAGATGGGGTTGCATCTAAGCCTTCCCACAAAGCTGTCAGAGCCCAATGGCCTTCTTATCCCGTCACTTCTGTCCTTGGTACAGGAGACTAGTTGCTGGTGGCCAAGAACACCATGTCCAAGAAGGGGAGATGCCCGGGGCCACCAGCTGCCCGAGGCTGGGGCTCAAGATTGGGTCCAGTGGGAGGTGGCCTACCAGCCACACAGGTGGCCTCCCTCCTGGCCCCTGGGCAGTCCAGGTCTCAACGGTGAATACAAGCTTAGCAGCCAGGCCCCCAAACAACACAGGGTTTGGGGCCCCGGGCAGAAGACACACACTCAGACTCCCAGGTGCAGGGCTGAGCGCTGCTCTGACACGTGCCCTGCTCTCCCAGCACCTGAGCGTCTGCTGGGGGAAAGGCACGGCCACCAGGAGCTGCAAGGCAAGGCCGAGTTTTGTCCAAATGCCATTGATTGTGCAAAAAAAACAAAAAAGGAAAATCTTACTGGGAAGAATGTTGGGATATCTGTTTTTCTCTCTGTTTTCTTCTTTATTGGCCAGTTCAAAAGCTCCTTGTACGTGTCCAGACGGCAACGACTAGGAGAAAACGCAGAGCCAGCAGTAAACGTGAGGACTCCCACAGCGTGCTTCCCTCCGCCTCCCTGCCGAGTGCAGGGGTCGCACCCCGGACCTCTGCGCAGACCGCCCCCAGGGCGCCGCCTGCCTCCCTCCCCCTGCCCGTGGACGCTCGGCCAGCGCCGGCCAGAGACGCGAAGGAGGCACAGGCCCACATTCCCCTAAGTGCCCCGTCTAGCAGGGCCAGTGGAGGTGTGGACAGAATGATGACCCCTGAGGTGGACCCAGAACTGCACTAAGGCAGGGACTGGCCTGTGCGCTGCCACCAAATCCCCGGGACCCACAGGTCCTGGTCCAAAGCAGGCACTGCACGCGCGCGGGTGGCCCGGCCACGGCAGAGCTCTGTGTCAGGGGACCGAGGGGCTGAAGGACGAGGAGACTGGTGGGGAAGGGCCTTCCTAGAGCCCCGACCCGCTGAAGACTCAGCGTGCTCTGTGGACCGGCGGGGGTTTCCTGAGAACGCGGGTCCCAGGCCCGCCCCAGGTCAGCGCAGCACTTACCCGGACCCCCAGGCACCTGCACGCGTGCCAAGGTTGGACGCGCCACCCTAATCCTCCTTCGTCTCAGAGGAGGAAACAGCCGAGCGGCTCAGCTGAGCCCCCAGAACTGAGGTTTGGTGCAGCGGGCGTGAGCCCAGCCTCCCGACTTCGAGCTCTTTCCACTACTCGGGGCCCCTTGGTTCTTGCAGGCTCCAACCACCCTCCTGCACTTGCTTGCTGCCAGGACCCCCTCCACACTCAGGTGGGCTCCGGGAGGTACATAGTGGGAAAGAGCCTTTCGAACCCCCAAATTACGTCTTTCCACATTCAACCTGACTGTTGGCTGAACCAGGGGCCACTGGAACTCGAGTAATTAGTGTTAATGTTTATCAAGTGTTTACGACGTCCCAGGCACTGTGGGACCAGCCTTCACAGCTCACCTACCATTAAGCGACATTACAAGCATCACCCTTGTTCTGCAGATGAGGAAGCAGAGCCCCAAGGTGACTGCAGAATTGTCGAGTCACCTGGCCAGTAAGCGGCAGACACTGAATGGGGCCTGCAGCCTGCTGGCGTGGAACTGGCACCTGGGCCATCAGGAAGGCACTCCCTTTTTTAAATGTGGGGACAAGCCAGGGCTTCCGTGTGTCCTGCTGTGAGTGCCCCGGGGACTGGGGAAGGCCTCCCGGCTGAGCCTGGGATCAAAGCCAAGGCCCTGAGGCAGGTCTGCAGCCCAAGGGTGCCAGGACTCCCTCTCCTAGGTCGGGAGTTCCTCCATCACAGACTCAGCTCCTGCCATCCGGTGTCCTCTTTCCGCACCAAACCCGATGGCCCCAGGCAGAGGCCCTGCCAGGCCCGGGCAAGGCTGGTGCGCAGTTCCCCGCCAGACCAGACCTCCTCCACCGGCAACTCGAGGCTCGGCATCGGAGATGTTTTAACAGTGACCTCCCTGACCTAACCTCAGTGTGAAATTTATGGCAACATCCTAGAACCTTCTCTTTTTCTACACCGAAAAGCTTTTTTGACCCCAGCCCTGAAAATAAAAACGTGGCATGATACCATAATGGGAGATGCATGATGTTAGACATTTGCTAAAACCCACAGAACGGGCAGCCCTGGGACCCAAACCCGGACCTCAGTTTGTACTAATGAGTTAATACTGGTACATCAGTTGTGACAGGTGTAACACACTTGAGCAGGATGTTAACAACCTGGGAAACTGTGCAGGGAGAGCTGGGGTACATGGGAATTTGGTACTTTCTGTACAATTTTTCTAGAGACCAATATCTGCTCTAAAAACTCCATTAAAATGAATTAAATAATAAATTAAAAAAAAACTTGAGAAGCCTCCCTCTTCCTGAGAAGGCGTGGTGGCTGCAGAGCTGGGGGTGAGGGAGCAGCTGGAGGGGTCAGAGTCGGGGGGACGGGCCTGGCTCTGACACCTGCAGCTGCGTGGCCCCAGCAGCAGCCTGAGAGCCAGAACACGGAGACGGGGTGGCGGTCCCCGGCTCCATGGGCAGCACGGAGGGTCACATGGGGTGACGGGCAAAGTGCTCTGTGCCCTGAACCTCTATCTCGTTTCCAAGTGCACAGAACGACCGCCCGCAGAGCCAGCCAGCACTTTCTCCTGCTTCAGTTACTGGGGACTTGCATCCTGGGACGCTCTGATGGCCCAGGACAAATGAGAGAGCACGCAGGAGGGCTCAGCGAAAGCCGGGTGACCCCTGCAGGGCCTCGAGTGAGCCGTGTGTGTAGTAACGGGTCAGCAAATGCCTTGTGATTGACGGTCCCCTTATGTAAATTGGCCGAAAAGGATTGGTTTGTTTCAGGCGCGATTTCATTTCAATAAAAGTGCACAGGTGTGTGCACACGCACACACGTATCTATGTACAGGTGTACACACACACATACACAGGAGCTACATTCCTTTCCCTTCCTCTTCTTAGCGCTGGGCAGGCACAGCCCAATGAGCAAAACAGACAAGGGGCCAGGTGTTGGCTGTTTCAGAAGCTCCAGGGGACTGTCCTGCTGGGCACTGAGCTGGGACCACTCCTGGGGGCCCCTCCCTGGGCCTTTGGGCAACACTTAGGACCGGGCCTGAAATAACCTGCCAGGACAGGGGCTGTCTGGAGAGGGCCTTTTTCTCGTCCGAATGGACTCAATGGCAGAGGTTTAACTGGGGGCCTGGAACAGACTCCGCGAAGTCAGCCTTCTACCTCTGCGGGTGGAGACTGTGGACTCTGGACACCCCGGAGAGTTGTCCTAAACAGGACGGCAGCTCCAGACTCCTCATGGGCAGACCCTGGGCCCTGAGGGGCACACTCCTCACCTCCTTCCCAGGATAGACAGTCCTATGGGGACAGGCAGGGCCTCATCCCACAGGTGAGGAAACTAGGCGGAGGTTAAGTAGGTGGCTTACATCTCCAGGCTGCCAAGAAGCAAATCTGGGACAGGCTGTTGGGCAGGCTGCCTCTGCGCACGCCATGATGGTCCCACTGGACCCATCCCAGTGCCGCCCTCCTTCTCCTCAGGTGGACCTCAGCTTCCACCAACAGAACGCACATGCCCAGCTCTTTTGGATCGGCTACTTGGAGACACATCTGTCTCCCTACACACTTCCGGGAAGAGACGCTGAAGACGAAGGGTGAGAAAAGAGAGAGAAAAGGACCTAGAGCCCACCTCAAGTCCACCTGCCTGCAGAGCCAGGAGGGGGCTGGTGACAGTGGCCTGGGGGCTCCTGGAACAGGCTGCCCCTCACTGGACAGACGAACAAACTGGGGACCAGAGGGTGACCTTCCCAGGGGTCCCCGGAGCCAGGACCAGGCGCCACGCCGCTGGACTCCACCCCTCCCCCTGCTCCCCCCGCCCTCACTGAGCGGACGACTCCAGGGGCAGCTGGGGAGATACTCAGTGGCAGGGCTGGGGCACAGCGGATGGTGAGGCACTTGGTTTAGGGGCAACGCTGTAAGGAGTACCCAAAAAACCCAGGAATCAAGAAAAACCACATTCAAATTCAACATCTAAAAAAAATCTAAATTAACGCAAAAAATCCAGGATGCTCGAAACATCAAACTTTTTAATAACGGCGGGGTCAGCAACGGTGTGGTGACAGCCTGCAGTGACGGCCCCGTGGGACTGTCAGGAAACAGCAGGAAAGCCAGAGTGGCCCTGTCTGTCTTTGCAGCTGTGCTGCTTTGTCCATCTTGGATGCTCACACCAATGCTGATATTTTCAAACGCCGCATGAAGGTATTATTCGTTCAGATGACTGTCTCGGTGCCCCTTACATTTTGCCCCTGGGGCAAGTGCCTCACCTGTCTGACCTTCCTCCCAGGTTGGCTCCCTCTGAGTTGCCCTCACTTGGAGACGACTCAGCCCTCCCTGAGCAAAGCCTGCCCCGAGCCTCCACGTGGAGAAACACAAGCGCAAGAGGAAATAGGACAAGAAAGGAGGTGGGGGAAATGGTCCTACAGCTGCCAACTTGGATAGTCATTTTGAAAATGGAGAATTAACTTCTCTTGTCAGGCTGAGAGATTGCAAAACAATATTGCTCGGAGCAGTCTTTCAATATGACCTAATTTCTCAAAAAAAAGGGGACACATTTGGAAACAATTAAAAGGAAGCAAGATAAAGGCAGATGAGGCTTGTGTTAAAAAAATAAGCACAATTATGGTCTAAATGCGCCATCACCTTCCCACACCCTCTTGAGTTGCTTCTGGGCGAAAAGTCACTTGTCTACAACAGGATTCATGCTGTCTCCAGATACCACAATTGCATAACCCTTTGCTATTTCAGAAGCCCATTGTCTGAGCCTCACACTGGGCCTGCGAGGTCGTTAAGGCATCCTCTCCACTGGCCCCCTTCACAGAGGATGGGGGCTGGTTTCCAGGAGGTTAACTGACGTGCTGGGGCCGGGGCGAAACGGGCAGAGCCAGGAGCAGGCAGCTTCCCTGCTGGAAACCTGTCCTCTTTCAAGCTCAGCACTCAGCACAGGGTCATACACAAGACAAGGAAAAGAAAACTCAAAACAGGACCAGGGATAAACCCTGAACAGCCGATCCAAGACGACACTCCCCGATGTGTCTGTCTGTCTGTGCATCATGCATCTGTACCTGTCTACCTGATTCATAATTCACAGGACTTTAAATAAAAAATCAGCCACACGGGGGAGGCGTCACTGATGGACACTGTATTTTGTGAGAGTGAGGAGGACCCGTTCGCTACCATCGGGCTGTACCACGTGGTTAGCTGTTCTTTGCTAGATTCATGGAGGGCGGGATGAACATGCTGAAGTGAGCAGACACCACAGGGCTGTCGAGGCAGAGCTTGCGGCCCTCAGGGCAGCCCCCACGACCGTTTAATTGACGCTGTGCGGGCGGCTGGGGCTCCTTGCTGTCAACGTGAAGCTGTCACTCTGTGGTCGGCTCGGGCCCGGGTCCTGCGCATGCTCCGGATGACGGTCTTCCGTCACGCGTGATTTCAGAACGAGGCACTCAGAGCGCCAGAGCGGGAAGGAGCCTTCCGAAAACCTCGCTCACCCGCCTCATCGGATAGCTGAGGGGTGGGGGTCCGGGGAGGGGCACCACAGCAGAAACCAGGTTTCCTCAGGACCCATTTTTGGGACACTGTCACAATGGATGTGGACCTTCTCAGACTTTGGGCTAATTTATCTGGAAACGCAACAGCCCACGTGCCAGCTTTCTTCCACACGACGAGACAAAGGGGCCCTCAGACTCACATTGAACTCCTCCCGAAACCTCTTGCAGTCATCTGCCGATCGGACGCGGATCTCCTCCTCCAGGTGCCCCACGGGGATGGGGAAGTACTTCTTGGGCCCCGAGGGGGACCTGCTGAGAAGCGTCACTCTCTGCTGCTCTGTGGGATCAGAAGAAACCAGGGACCACTTAGCCATACTCCCTTATGGGGGACAGTAACCAGACTGACGGACAACATTCCCGGAGACACGCCTCAGCTGGAGGGGGAATATTCCTCAGTTCAGGAGCCCCGGGGCCAAGCAACTGAGCGCAAGGCCTGCCTCCTTACAACATACCTGCGCCAGCCGTCGGTGATGCACCCCGGCCTGTGCACCGCTCCTGCCGCCCCAAGATGCCTAGTCTTCCCAGCTCCCTCACCCACCCTCCACTCCCTCCCTCCCACCCCTGCTCCTTCCACAAAGGATTTAGGTGGCTTCAGACTCTGACTCAGTTGTCCAGGTTTGAAACAGAGTAATTACAGGTTTCTGGGTACAAACTGGTAACAGACTGGGAATCGATTAGGATATAAAGTCTCCTTCAGCCTGTCTTCTTGGCCACAAATAGTCCTGGTTACACAAGCCCTGTGCTCCAAGAGAAATAAGAGAAACCTCTCCCACCCCCGCTGTTTTTTTTTGGGGAGAGGCTGGGGGCTTTGAGATGCAGAAGGGCCAGACAGCAAAGGAGGCCCCGGACAAGCCGCCTCCACAGATTCAGAGTGAGACAGAGGGAGAAATCCTGGACGAAAGTGCTGATGATCCCAGCAAGGTCAACATAACTTTCCTGTCACTTGCAGAAGGGCCTGTCCCCACCTGCAGAGCCGCTCTGAAGCCCGGCCAAGAACTCCCTCCAGGGCGCATTCCTCCCAGAGACAGACACTGACAGATGAGCGAGCCAGCCTCGCCAGCCACACCCTCCTCCCTCCCATCCCGGCTGCTGGGACGTGCAGGGCAGGGAGGAGAGGACAGGAAGGTGGCACCTGGAGGCCATGTGCCATCATCTAACCAGGGTCACGGCCCCCCAGTGCTGCAAAACCGCCCTTCTGTGTCTGGCCGAGGTCCTCTGCTGTTGACCTTTTTTTTTTAAACTGTCTTGGATGGGTTTGGTAATTCGTCTGAATTCTGACAGCACCTCTGCTCCCCTAAACCACGGAACAACCAGGTAGCAGTCTGCCTGGAGGAAGTTGTAGTCACTGGTGTGAACCCCTGTTTTCAAAAGCCTCTGCCTTGCACACTTTTCTCAGACACCTCAACGTAGGGGAAGAAAACCAACGTGCCTTCATAAGCAGCATTTCCAAGTTAGCAGCTGAACCTGGAACCTAAAAGAAGGGTCGGAAACGCCCCCGGCAGACTCCGAGCCTGCCTGTTGGACACGCTGGTACATCAGCTCCCTTCCTTGAGCTGATCCAAGAACAGGGCGGATTCAGGGGGCCCTTTAGGGAACTGTAGACTGTGAGCCTGCCTGTCTCATCTCAGAATGATCTTGAAGACTTACTGACGTTATATGTCAAAATCCGGTAAAAAAGACAGGATATGAGCAGTGCCTCCCCAAAAGCCACAAACTGAACTGCCTTAAACGTCTGTCTCACACCAGAGAAAAATGAGACCAGTTCTGAAATGGGTTAGACATGTTTCACCAGATGCAGCCAGATGGAAGTCTGGAAGCTGGAAGAGCTGAGCGCTTCCAGGAGAAGGAAGGCAGCCCCCGAGCCGCCCCGGCCCCGTGGTACCTTGCTCCTCGAGGATTCCGTTGGGCATCTTCTTGTCGTTGGCGCTGACCACCGCCTTCCTCTGCTTCCTGAACCTTTGAGACACAGACGTGTTAGGTGTGGGCACAGGGGGCTTCCCGAGAGCCCGGAGCCCGCTCGGGGATACCCACCAGGTGAGCCGGGAGAAGCTGCTCCTGCTGCTCATGGCTGAGCGCCGCCGCTGGTCCCCCAGCCCCGCGCCCTCACCGCCCGGGCCGCCCGCCCGCCCGCAGTCACAGCCTCCCGGCCTCACTTCCTCCTCCAGCAGGTCGGGGCAAGTCAGCGCCCCGGACACTCCTACCTGAAGAAGTAGGCGGCGAGGAGCAGAAGGAGGAGGCACAGCAGCAGCGGCAGCAGCAGCCAGGCCAGCAGGGGCTGGGGCGCGCCGGGGGCTGGGGGGCCTGGGGGCACAATGGGTCCCCTCAGGGCGAGACACGGGGGAAAGGGGTCCGGGCAAGGACAGATGCCCAGCGCCAGACTTCATAGTTTGAAGAGTGGCCCCTCTTCCCTGATGCCAGACCCCACTTTACTGCTCACAAATGAGTTCCCCCTCCAGCCCACTGACCCTTCTTCCTGGACACCAAAACCCCACTTCACAGTTTGCAAACCCCCTCTTTCATCAGCCCTTTTCCTGGACACAAAACGGTACTTCACGGTTTGCAAAGCAGTCTTCCCCTCTATCCGTCCCTCCTCCTCCATGGCAGAACCATACTTCACAGTCTGCAAAGCAAAGTCCCTTCCCTTCAACCCTTCTTCCCTGATACCAGAACTGCACTTTACAGTTTGTAAAGCCCCCTCTTCATCAGCCTTTCTTTCTGAACACGAGCACCCCACTCTACAGTTTTGCAGCACAGTCCACTGTCCTGGTCCATTGGATCCACAGAGGCCACTCTCCTTAGATGAGCACCACTGACAGTGAGAAGGTGCCATCCGAGGTCCCCTGGTGCAGGGCTGTGAAGGCCCCAGACCTCCACGTGGCCTTTTTCTCCAAGTTCCAGAGTACCTGTCCCTCCCTCTACTGGGAGGTGGACAGTGGAGGTACAGACACCCCGCTGCTCTGTCCCAGGACAGATCGGGAGCTCCCAGGGCCTCCAGCACGAGCTCAGGGCACAGGACAGCAGCCTTGCCCTCAGGCCAGACAGACCTGCGGCCACGCAGTAACCTGAGCTCCTGGAGCTGTCAGCTCATGATCCCAACCGCCCAGAGGAAGGCTGGTCACCAGGCACCCCCTTCCCTCCTTCATCTGTCGTTTCTCAACCAGAAGGTCCCACATCCCTGGACCCAACCTGGCCACCCTGGGGCTGCCCAGGACCTGGGCCACAAGCCCCAATTTCATGGGGCTCTGGTGGACGGGCTGCCACCCTCAGTCCCCAACCCTCCCCCGATGCTCTGACTCAGCTCCTGCCTCCCCAGATTGCCAGGCTGCCTCCTCCTCACCAAACCGTCAAAGGCCCCCTCTTCCTGGAAGCCCACACAGTTCCCCAGCCCCCAGTAGGTCCCAGAGAGGCTCTGCCTGCCTTTAGTACAGATCGCCTTCACCCCTGTTTCAGTGCAAGCCCCTTGAAGGCAACAACTAGGCCTCCATCACTTTGAGTCTCAGAGGCACCAGCATGGCCCCCGAGTTGAGCGGGGGCCCACAGCCCTGAAGCCCCCCTCCCCCGGCTAACCTACACCCCACCCCTGGCTGCGAGCTCCCAGGAGCAGGCCATCCCTCCCGGGCCTCGCGGGGCTCAGGTATGTGGGGAGCGCATACACCCCTAACAAACAATGAAATGTTACTGACTTGGGTGACTGTTAGACTTCAAAGTGCAGCGAGGGGCAGTTGGACTGTGGTGAGGGACCTGGTCAGGCCTGCTCCAGCTGGCTAGCGATGGCCCCAGGCCACTGCAATTGTACTGCGAGGCCGGGGGAGGCCAGGCTGAGCAGCTGGTGGCTCTGCTCGGTCCCTCCCCTGGAGCCCAACCTGCTGCAGACCCCTCCCGAGGAGCCCCCCTGGCCTGAGGTTCCCCCTGCAGCTCCTCAGAGCAAACTCAAGCCCAGGCTGATGGGGGAGACTCCTGCTACCGAGGGGCAGAGCTGCTTCATAGCCCCGACTCAGCTCTGTCCCTGCCGTCCAGACGCAGCCTGGGTGGGGCCCTGCTGCTCTCCGCGGGCATCCCTGCTGTGGAATATCCCACTTCTGCATTTGCTCAGCTTGAGCTTGGCCATGACTGACTGGCCAGCTTGCTGGGTGGACCTAGCTGACGGTGCAGGCTTGCCGGGAGCCTCACAGGGGCCCTGGGGCTGTGCACATGGACGGAAGCCCACCCCTGAGGCCGTCGGGGCGCCAGGGTCGGTCCAGCCTCCATGCTCATGACACCCGGCCGGTCACAGATGTGGGTAATTCCCTGGCACGTCCTCAAGGCCTGGGGCTGAATGACCCAAGGCCCCCGGAGAGGGGCTGTGCACAGGGACGGAAGCGATAGATCACCAGGGCGAACGGGTTCCCCGGCTCGGACTTTCTGCCAGTGGTCAGCGGCTGCCTCTGTTCTGGAAGGCAGAGGTCAGGCGGGAATACCCAGGGGCTGACAGGGAACTTGGGGGGGGGGGTCCATTCCCTGCCAACGGGTTGCGGGGCTGGCCGGGTCTCAGCCCCCGTCCACTGGGACCGGGGAAAGGTGGACCCAGAGTGCTTAGCTCTTTCAATTTACTAGAAGAAGAAATCTATATTTTTATGTAAAAATTATCTGATTTTTAAATATTGGTAAGCAACTCAACCTAAATACTATTCTGAAAGCCAGCGTGGGCCAGAAGGCGGCTCTGCAGGCCAGGCTGCGTCCCCGGGGCACCAAGAGCTCTCGATGGGGACTCAGGGTGGTGACTAAGCAGAAACACGGAGCCACTTTCTGTTTTCACTTCACGTTGATGTGGCTCAGACTGGGTGGGGCTGAAGGGGAGCGGGGGGGGGGCCTCTCCCGGAGGTAAGGGCCCTGGTGGTCCACTTAGAGCAGCCTTCTCCCCAAATCTCCCCAAATTCTACGCAGCTCGTGCTGCAAGTCACGTGTGTACGGATGTTTGTGCAAATTTATGCCTACACACACCTGAGACATGTGCATGTGTGTGCACACGTGCACGTGTGTGTATTTGCCTACGAGGAATCCGATCCTGGAAATTAAAAGACCCAGGCTGCTGTGTGAGTTTTGACCTTAAGTCATGCATCTGCACACTTAAACTCGAGTGGATCACCAGCTGTGCTTGAAGGCCCCACGAGGTGGGCGTGGGCAGTGCTGCGTGGGGTCCCTCTGTCCCTGCCTCAGCCCTAAAGAGCTCTGTGTGAGGCCCTGCTGAAGTGACCTTCTTCTGGAGTCTCCCCTTATAGAAAGGGGGCACCAGATGGTGTCCCTCCAATGCGGATCTGCTCTGCCTTGAGGGGGTCTCTGGGGGAGGGAAGAGTTGGCGCAGGTGTGAGAGAGAAGAGGAGGAAAGGAGAGAAGAGGAGGGGAACACAGTGGGAGCAGCTGCGTTCGGAGTGGGGGGGATGGAGGGGAGCACAGGGTCCCTGCAGGACCCGCTGTTCACGGCAGAGGGCGCTTTACAAGCTGGCTCCCGCCCTGTATCTTCTACGTTTTGCTGGGTTCTGGTCTATACGAACAACATAGGGCCCCAGGCCTGCTGCAAAATGTTCAAACCAGACACAAAATAGTCAGGGACTCGAGCCATCCCTCCTTGTTCCCAGAGTCACATGCTGTTAAACTTGTGGAGTGTATCTGCCCTGACGATTTTTTCTACACATTTACGTTCATAAGCCCACGGGTCTGATAAGTAACTAGAGTCCTGCTACTCTCTCATCACATCTGAGAGTCCACGGACCGAAAGGTGTGCTCTTACTTTATGAACCACTAAGAAAGAAAAAAGCAATGAGATCAAGGCATCTCACAATACAGCGATGTGAAATGTGAGAAACAAAACCCAAACCAGATGCCATGCGCTGTCCGGCAGCCCTGCGACTTGTCTTTCTCGTGGGGTCGTCTGTCTTGGAGAGTTTCGGCCTCAGTGCATGTGAGCCTCTTTGTTTTGTTTAACTGCTGCTTGAATTTCCACTTTTTGGATAAATCAAGATTTGGAAGGACATTCAGGTTGTTTCCAACGTTTTTGCTATTATCTGCAATTCTGCATCTCATGACGGCATCTTTGCGTATCTCGCAAGTGCTGCGCAGGGTAGCGCCTGGAACTGGATGTTTGGCATCACTGTCCACACACGTTAAGTTGTAATAGAAACTGCAAATCACTGCCTCCAAAGTTTCCAACCTCTGCGCTCACCTTGGGTGTACGAGGGAACCTATTTCTCCTGGATATTAGCAATTCTTTTAATTTTTGTCAATCTGATAAGTAAAAATGATACCATTTCAATTTGCATTTCCCTAGTTTCTAGAAGGTTACGAATCTTTTCATGATTCACAAACCTAATTAATTAGATATGCATATTTTCCCTGGTCACATTTTTTATCATTTTCCTACTGTGTTTTTCTTTTTCTGTTAATTTTTAGGAATCCTTCATACAATATGGACCAGAATGTTTTGTTATACAATTTGTAAATACTTACCTTCAATTCCTTGTGTAAAAGAACATCTCTTGATGATTATTTACCACGTTTGGTTCGGTGAGCAAAGGAAATGATTGCCGGTTACTTTGGAAGGCCCTGGCGACATGCCGTTATCATCCCTAAGGATGCGTCATCCCTCTTTTGGGGAACAGGTGAAGTTTCAAAGGGCACTTCACACAGCCAGGTTCTCTCTGGAATTCCAGGCCACAGGAGTCTGTCTACTCCCTGTAACGAAGGCTCTGAGGTCGAGCCGGCCTGGATACCCCCCTCTTGGAAGTGGCCAGCAGCCAAGCCTGCAGAGGCTGCAATGGGATGAGTTTCACATTCATTCTGGTGGGCGGCCACCGGATCACACTACAGATACCCATGGCCATATTATCAGCCAATCGTTTTATTTTTAAGTGAAGCCCAGGGTGCCATCTGCAGGTACGTCCACACAGCTCTAGTGTTTCTTCCCTACTTTGAGGCAAAGGATGCTCGGCATGGTTGAATTCTTTGTTGAATCCTCCTGCAGTTGCTGGGCACTGGGTCAGCAGAGGCCAGCAGAGCCCAGCAGATGCCAGCTCCTCTCTGCCTGGCACAGGGAAGCGCTGAAGGGTCCCAGTGACCTGGCTTGAAACCAGGCAGTGTGACGAATGCAGTTTCTATCGGCTGGGGTTTCTGTTCTTTCATTTTTGTGGTTTTGAATTTCTCTGGAGTTTCCATGTAAGAGGGTGTTGCTCATTGCAAAAGACGGCCAGGCACCTAGAACGGCCCTCCTGGTTAGGGGATTACGTCACCAGGGAGGCTCCGGGGTTAGTAAATCATGTGAAGCCTTCGGGCTGGACGGGGACTGAACTCCTGACCCCAGGCTGCATGATACCAACTCTAATACCATGGCCTAACTTCCCCTGGAGGGAAGTTGACGATCTATGTTGTCCAGAGAGCTTGTGATGACCAGGTTGTGATGCTTAATTTCATGTGTCAACTTGACTGGCCATGAAGTGCCCAGATATTTGGTCAACATAGCCGAATGATCTGGGTGTTTCTATGGGGATGCTGTTTGGGTGAGACTCAACGTTTGAGCTGGTGCTCTGAGAAAAGCCAACTGCCCTCCCCATTGCAGGTGGGCCACATCAAATCAGTTGAAGGTCTGAATAGAACAAAAAGCAAGAGCCTCTGGTGAGTAAGGGGGAATTCTTCCCACCTGACTGCCTTCCACATAGGTATCTGTACAGCTCTACAGCAGCCTGCCAGACTTCAGACTGAAACTGGGAAACTGGCTCTGCAGATTTTGGACTTGCCAGCCACCACCATCCTGTGAACCAATTCCTTATAATAAATCTAGATCTAGTTCTGGACATATGTCTAATCACCAAGTGACATCCCATCAGAGAAGTCTTTGAGTTTTATGTCTGGGAGTCTCGGGGGAAGGAGAGGAGAGGGGGGCAGCTGTGTGGGGACTCACAACAGGCCTGGGTCCAGGGTCGGGGGACCATTTTCTGCTGGTTAAAGGCTTTTGAAGGAGCCAGCAGACCCAGGCAGGCCCACAAGTCCACCAGGGAGGCATGGGGTGGCCCAGGGAATTCATATCGACCCCTTTGGGACCCAGAACTCACCCAGCTGAGCCTCCGTCTGCATCAGGCCATGTCTACGGAGACATCAAAAGATACTGAGAGCCAACTGTCAGGGAAGTAGGGGTCTGGCTGGGTGACAGGCCACCATGACACACTCTCTCACTAGCAACAAGCTGACGAGCCCTCTGCACCCCAGCACGATTATCTCTCTTAATCCTCACAGCACTGCCAAGAAGTGGGAGCTATTATCCCCTCCGTCTACAAATGGGGACACTGAAGCACAGAGAGGTTCAGTGACTTACTCCAGGTCATTCAGCCAGGAAGCGGCAGAGCTAGACTTAACACAGGTAGGCGATTCAAGAGCATTTGCTTTCGTTTTTCTTCTTCATCTCCCTCGCCTCCTCTTCCTTTTAACTTTGCATGGAATTTAATTTTACGGAGGTAAAATTTACAAACTATAAAATGCACCATCTAAGAGTACAATTCAATGACTTTTAATCAATTCACAGAGGTATGCAGCCATCACGACGATCCAGTGCTAGAACTCTTCCACCAGCCCAGTAAGATCCCTCCTGCCTCTCTCTGGTCACTCCTGATCCCACCCCAGCTCCCGTCAGCCACTAACACACTTCTCCCCACAACGATTTGCCTGTTCTGGGCATTTCACACACATGGAACCAAACAACCTGTGTTCTCCCATGTCTGGTCACTCAGCACGTTTCTGAGGTCCATCCATGTTGCCACATGTATCAGTGGACTCTTTTTCTCCTAACTTTCAAAGGGTACAAAAAGGTGAGAGATCAGAGTAATGAACCCCGATTTACCTGCCACACAACTTTCCTATGGGACAGGGTCAGCAGTGTGCAATGGCAACCCTGGCCACCTCTGCCCCCGCCCATTTCTGGCCCCACCCACTTCCAGCTCCACCACTCACTTTCTCAAAGTCACTCCTGACATCACATCTCTTCATTCATAAGTACTTAAGTATGTGTCTCTAAAGGGCAAGGACTCTTACTAGTTTTATAATAAACCTAACCTCTATACCAATATTTCACCTAAAAATACTAATTTCTTAATGAATGTCATCCACTTATGACTTAATGTATGGCATGTCAGCATTTAAATATCCCCTACTGACTCATCAGTGTTCATTCAGGGTTGGTTTGAATGGGGTTCCACACAACCGGGTCAGGGCTGCTAACCCTCTGCTCTCCTGCCCCCACCGAAGCTGACAGCAGCTCTCAGCCCAGGTCGGGGGGTCGTGCCTGCTGCTTCCTGGGTGCTAAGCTCTGCTCCAGTCAAGTACTGAACAACTTTCTTCCTAGCCAGCCTGCTTCACAGACATGCCACATCAGAACCACACTAAGGAAGCTAAGCACACCCTCCTCCTCCTGCCTTACCCGCCCATCACCCTGCAAGGTCCTGCAGGCTTGTTAAGAGGAAGAGACGGCGGGTCCTTACCTGGGGTCGTGGAGGTCCAGTTGCTCTGTGCTGTGGTGGTCTTGTTTTCCGTGAGAGCCTTGGCAAGGGGCAAGCTAACACCGGCCAGCAGGAGCGGACAGAAGGGCTCCATGGTGATCCTGGAAGAGGCAGGACAGGCTCAGAGACTCGGCCACCACACGTCGAGGGCTGTTTGGCCACCACCGAGGCGGAAAATTCACGGAAGACAGAGGGCTCGGGGGGAGAAACAGGACGGGACCAGAATCAGGGTGATGGTGGAGACACTCTGGGAGCGGGGCTTTGCCAATCTGCGGTAGGGAGAGAGGTCTTCACGCCGGCACGACATATACCTACACTTGGAAGTCAGTTCCACCTTGCAGCAAGCCAGGCTCGCGACTTCACGAGCTACCCTCA
The DNA here is from genome assembly GCF_036321535.1 of Camelus dromedarius. NCBI lineage: Eukaryota > Metazoa > Chordata > Mammalia > Artiodactyla > Camelidae > Camelus > Camelus dromedarius. The sequence goes on along the minus strand of NC_087443.1, from coordinate 79,632,336 downwards.
GGTTATGAAGGCTCCTGCTGTTCGGGTTAATTTCCTTTTTGTCTGCTTGTCTGTTTTCTGGGGGAGAAAGGAGGGGAAAAAAGGACTTGGAGGTCCCCAGGAAGGATAAACTCTGAAAACAGCACGAGGTCAAGGATTCTGAGAGGCCGTTTCACAGACCCACAAAGTGGCCCGGTGCCCATCACTTTTGGATTGCCAGTGAGAGTAACTTGTCTGAACATTCAGGAATACACAGTGCAGTATTTCTGTTTTGCATCGTGACAGCTCAGAGGAGCATCAGAGAAGAGTTCAGGCTCAGGAATAGGCCAGGCCATTTGGTTCACGGTCACAGGGCTGGGGGCTGGAAGTGGGGGTCCAGCCATGTGCACCAGGCCCACCTCTGCTGTCCCCTGGCCACGGCCACAACCACAGCCCGGCCCTTATTCTGAGTGCAGGTCTAGACTGCCTCCCACCCTCCCACGGGAGTTACAGGAGAAGGTCCCCTAGTGTCTCCAGCCCCAGGCCGTCCACCTGCCTGGCCTACGCTCAGGAGCCCGATTAATTGCTGTAAAGCCCGGCGCAGTCCCCTCACTCATGAGGTGCGAACAACAACCCGGGGGGTGAGGAGCTGGGGTGACGTCACTGCCCCTCTGAGCCGAGCACTTGGCCGGCAGCTTTCATGGGTTCTATCTTCACAACTCTGGGCTGCTGGCCTTGCTGATTCTGCTCCAGGCTGAACTCTCAGGGGAAGCGGAGGGGAGCTCCCTCCCGGAGGAGGGGCCTCGGCCAGCTTGCCTCTGATAGGGCCGCCTGGGCACCTCGGGGATGGAGGAAAGTGTTCCCTGCATGTACGGATGGATGTGCTGAGCAAAAATGAACTGCAACGTGGCTCAACACGGAAAAGGCTCTTCTGCCCAGGAGACCTGCGGGCAGTCACCTGGGATCCCCACCCTGCACTCCGTTTTGTCACGACACCAGAGATCCTTCAGAAATGCGCCAGTGACCTCTTGGTGGTATAGAAACCCCTCCCAAAGGGCTCACTACAGGTGGAGGTGGGATCTGGCAGGCTGATGCAGACGTGTCCCCCTCCTGCACACCCCCTCCCCCCATTTCATCTGCCCAACCCCGTGCACCGCACGGTCAGCCTGGGCGCCCGGCCGCACAGGGAGCGCTTTCCTGCACGAAGCCTCCCTCGAGGATAGGAATGGACCGAAGCCAAGAACACTGGTTCCTTGTAATTAGAGAAGACTTGTGAATGAGCGCAAAACATCCCAGTCATTTTTCAACAATCACCACTATTAAAATGAAGCCTTTCTGAGCCCATTATGATATTATCTCAGAACAACTACCACGGCCACAGGCAACACTTACACTTCCTTCCTCTTTTTTGTTTCCAAAATATATTTTCGCTCTACAGAGCGAGCCATACACACACACAGAACAGCCCTCGTTCCATGAGCACCTATGACGATGTGCTAGGCCCTTCCTGGGGGTGTGACCCTCACAATAATGCCTCCAGGACTGAGAAACTGGGATACTCAGCGGGGGAAGTGGCCCAAATCCAGTTCAGAGGAAATGCGGGAGCTGTGATTCGAAACCAGGACCGTTGCAGAGAAAGGCCCTCAGCTTCTGACAGGCAGCTTTGCACACACAGCATTAAAAAAAACTGTCACTGAGCACTGCAACCATGCTTTTAATGCATCTGAGTAAACTGCAGAGTCATTGATTGGGAAATATTAATTGGTTCAGTACGACCCAGAGAGGCAGACTTCTTAGGTGCATTAAACAAATTCATTTCTCTCTCCAATGCATTAATTTAAAAACCCTCCTTTCCAGATGTTCAAGGATCGAAGAGGAGGCCGGACAAGGGCATCCCATCAGGAATCAGACGCCACGAGGCCGGTTACGTGCCTCCTAGAGCGGCAGGTGGTTTGCCCGGTATGACCAGCAGAGGGCACTAAGCTTTGCCGAATTCAAAGCCATCCACCGTCTAGATAGAGTCCCTTCCGTCTGTATCACAGCACTGACGGGGCCAGGCCATTGACAACTCACCAGTCCCTGGCCATTTGCCCCCAAAGGGTCTGCACGAGCCACCTGATAAGCACAGACACGAATTAGTGCAAACATAATGCTTCAGACAGCAACTAAATCCATATTGAATTTGAACGATTTGTATTTAATCAGTACTTGTGTGTTCACCAAGGGTTAAGCACCGTGGGGGCAGAAAGCACACTGATCTCTAGAACTGAGATTATCAAAACAGCTTGTTTCCTACAAAGCAGACTTTATCACATTCATCAAAAGTCGGCTGGCTTTACATCTGATTACAATTGACTTTTTTTTTTCACTCCATTTGATGCCTTTTTAATGCTGTTCTTTGGGAAATGACTCTGGGGCAGGCAGCCCACTAGGTCCTGGAGATGCAAAGATGAAAGCAGCTCCTTCTCTGCTCTAAAGCAGCTCCACTGAGCTGGAAGGGAGGGTGGGAAACAGCGCCCCCAGACCCCACTCCCATGCTCTGCAGATGTGTGCCCACAGCGCCAAGGAAGGGCAGTGAGGGGGCAGTAACTCACCGGGGAGGTCACCAAGGCTTCCCCAAGTGCTGAGAGGTCCCTCCAGGACGTGGGGGGAGGGACAGAGGCTTGAGGGAGGCGAAGGCATGACCCATCGTCCAGATAGTGGACGGTCTGGTCTGCTGGGCCGCTGGATCGTGAAGGAGGCAGAGACAGCGAAGGTCAAGAGACGGGGCTAAGTTGAGAAGGCCCTCTAATGCCAAGTTAAAGAGCCTGATTTGGTGTTAAAGGCGCATTATCCATCAGCAGCCTACATTATTAGAACCACTGGGGGCATTAAACAAAGATGCCAATTCCTGGGCCCAGCTCCAAATGTTTGAATTCTAAATACATGGGGAGTGATGGATTTACGTAGACTGAAGTTAAAAACCTTGGCTGTGAGCAGTGAACCGCCCTTCAAAGGGCAGTTGTGAGGGTGAGTTCTAGAAGCCATCATGAGCCACCTGAAACCGGGCATAAGCTTCTGAGGCCCCAGGGTGGCCCGGGAGCCTGGGCACCGCCTGGGAGTGTGCTAGGAATGCAGAGTCCCAGGCCCCACCCAGACCCCTCACCTCTTCAGAAGACCCCTAGTGGCTGCCGCGCACATTACAGTTTGAGATGTGCTGGTCTGGGCAACAGGTCGAGTATGGCTGGACAGGCCAGGACAGCGGGGATGGAAGCGGGGTGGGCTGAGAGGGCTTCGAAGTTGGAATCCATGTGCATCACCGGCTGGACGTGGCGATGAGCGGGTGTCAAAGATACTGGGGTTTCCATCTCGGGAGGTGGAGCGGGAGGGACGTCGTTCATGAGCTGAGTTGGGGAGACTGGGGGCCCTCGTCGGGGGATACAGATGATTTCAGCTTGGATTAGGAAACAAAAATATAAGCTACCAATTATTGAGCTCCTATGAAGTGTGACAGTTTAGCTGAGGTTCTGGATGAAGTACCTCACCAGCCCTGACCGAAATCCCACGAGAAATGTCCTGTTGTCCTTGCAGTGTGATGACAAGTTGGATTCCAGAAGGCTGTGGCCCATTCCCGTGGAGACTGCCAACAGGAGTGGGATCTGGAGCTTGGCTGGAAGGGAGGGGTGGGCTGGAGTTAACTCCAGGGGTATGTGGAAGGGGCAGAGGGGAGGTCGGGGTGCTCAGCTGAAGGAGGCCTCTACACTTAGGGACCGGAAGGGAAGCTGGGCAGGAGACTGGGCAGTGGTGGCCAGGGAACAGGAGGAAGATGGAAGCAGGTGGAGGTGGAGAAGCAGATGCAGGAGAGGGTTCTTTGCCCCCTGTCCACTTCCCCCAGCCCTCACTCACACGCCTCCCCTCACTGGGCGACCCCCTCTCTCCTTTTCATTTACGGGGTCCCCTCAGATGCTGAGGTCCAGCAAGTCTGAGACAGACCCCTCCCTGGGGTCAGACTACCTGATATGGTTTAAAGTCATTGGGTGCCAAGTGTCCCCACCAGACTGGGAGCCTCCTGAGGGCTGGGGACACCTCATTTCCACCCCCAGCCACCCAGATGAATAGGGCCTTGGGGACTTTCCCTGGGGTGTGGAGCCTTCCCTGAGCTAGCGTCTTTGAGGGAGGGCTGCCTGGCTGACCCCTTCTGCCAGAGGGACCCAAAACTGCCCTTTCCAGCTGGCTCTGGGTGTCCTGATGGACTGAACCAGACTGCCCCCTGCAGCTCCAAGAGGGTAGTGCCTTCTTTCTGCAGCTCCGGCCTTCACGTGTGGTTAGAATGCCTGGTTCCTTTGTGCTCAATTATGAAGCAGATGAGGCTCCTTCACAAAGGAGCAGGTAAGGATTTGGGAGCAGCCAAGCTCTGGATATAAAGCTACTGCACTTTAAAAAAGCCCTGGGGTGGCCCGTGTAACTTCTCATCCAAATCAGGCCCCTTTCAGGCACAAAGGAAACGTAAAACAACTAACGCTACATGTTTTCTAAAATATTTAATTATTGAGCAGCATTTTGGTCTTAAATAAAGGGACCCTTTTAAGTAGTTTTGTTCAAAAACCTATTTTTAAAAATTAAGAAAAATTCTAGAAAATTTTACATTTTCCAGGTAAAAATTACAAAATTAACAAAATTTTGTGTCTTTACCATTTATAAAATTAACATATGCATGCACATTACAGCAATATTTTTGGAAAAAACCTTTTTATATTGACTGTATAAAAATAAAATTAGAACATGAACAGAACACTTACTCTCTGCACATATTAACCTGCTCCATCAATTTCTTAGCCTTGTCTGTTCTTAACATGTTTCACTTTTAACATCTTTTTCAATATCCTTAATATTTACATTTCTTCATAAAACTAACTGTAATTTTTTTTCAAAGTAGCATCTTGTGGGCTCTCATCACTTAATTTGCTTTATTCCATCGTTGCTTTTGTAGGAATAAATTTCTAATCTCTTTCTGTTCATAACCTATGTTTTCAGTAATTGTAATTCTATAACAGTTTCAAAAGCTGAGAGCTTTCGGTCTTGTTTTATTTTGTGATTTTTTTTTTTTTTTGGTGCTCTATTTGTTGACTATGTCTATGAAATATTTCCGACTAATTTAGAACAGAATGAAACCAACACTGAAGTCCTCATTTACAGAAAAGTTCACCATCTTTGGACACTTAGATTGATTTACAAAGTAATTCTTTCGGCGGCTCAAACATTTCTGAAATCTGATGGTGGACAGGGAAGAGAAAACCATGCCACCAAGCCAGAGTATTTAAAAAAGCCCCACATCAGCCTCATGACCGTCCACTTTGAGCTCAAGTAATCCTGTAGTTATTTACCATCATTGATAAAGTCTGACACCTACTGCTTCTGTTTTAACTGACGGAACATCCAGTTGGTTTGGACACAATTATGAATGATCTGTACACCACAAGCATTTCCAAGGGCGACACATTTACCCCAAATGCTAAGCTTCACCAGCATTTGTACGCTTACGTTATCCTACGAAACAAATCATCACATCACAGGTGGTCCTGCATCTGCAGGAACATCAGTGATCCTGCCGGGCGCTCACCATTGACAGAAGGAACTTTCAAGTTGTGGCTGGATTCTATGAAATGGATGAAAAACAACAGAACCAATATTGGAATGAACTGTTTTCTCTTTGAAAAATCACTGTGTGAAATTGACACTGATCTCAAACTGGCTTCTGACGGCTTGTGAAGCTCGTCTGCTACTGGGCCGTCAGCAGCTCTCACTTCGCCTTTGGTAAGTGCACAGTGGAACCTGGGGCTGAACATGAGCAAAACCAGCCCAGAAGGGCCCTTTGATCCAAAAGAAAAGCCACGCTCCACAGAGCAGTGTGTCCTGCATCTTCAGTCATCACCCTCAGGCCCAGAGTTCCTACAAGAGTCACTCAGTACATGCAGATGCAGCGGTCCCCTGGGGCTCAGTGAGAGGCTAGCACAAATGGCCCTCCCACCATCTCTCACTGAGAAGGTGGCACCCGACACTGAGGCCCACCCACCCCCACTGACCCTCCACTCAGGAATGCGGACGACGGAGGAGGAGGGGACCATCTCTAAGGGCCGGGCGGCTCCCTGCCGTGAGCCGGCAGCGGGCCAGGCTGCATCCACACACCTTGGATGAGACGTGGACTGAACTTTAGTGGCTGGGTTCACACACACATTTGATTTCAAAGAAACGAGTTTACTTGCTGACTGAACTCTGTAGACCTGCAACTATCTGTCGGTTTGATCATCTGCTCATTCATTCATCCCTCTTTCGGCAATGTTTACTGAGTTATTGCCAAAGTCTGGAAGGCAACCAGCACTGCCTACCTCCCTCAGAGATTGTGTTTCCATAGGAGAAATAAAATAATTAAATAATCGCAAGGCAACTCAGATGGGCCAGGAGGGGGACGCACATGGTGGGGTGGGAGCACCAGGCGGGGATGCCCACAGCCACCCAGACAGGTCTGAAAGGCTGCCTGGGGAGAGGGCTGTCTTCTCAGTGAGGAGTGGACTGGTCCAAGTGGGGAGTGGGAGGAGGAGGCAGAGAGGCAGCAGAAGCTGGGTGCGGGGTAGGGGGGTGGGTTGTGCAGAGAAGGTGGAGCCCTTAGGGAGCCCCAGGACCTGCCCAGGATAAGGAAGATCAAAGGTCTCTCCTGGCAACGCTGTGGATGGTTTATGTGAAGACCTCCAATGAAAGCTTTCCAGTAGGGCTGCGTAAAAGCTAACTCCCCGGGCGGGATGTCCCCTGCCCCGGGGCTTCCTGAGGGCAGAGCAGCTGTCCTGCACATTTCCATCTGGCACAGGGGAGAGGCTTGGGGAACGTGGTGGGAGGAAGTAAAACCATTAGGCACCATGAGAGCAGATTCCTCCCCATCTTCCTCTGAGACTGAAGACCCAGCTGCGATCAGCGTCTCTCTCATCCTCTTTCTCTCTGCTCTCCCACCCGCCCTCTCCCACCCGGGAGATGAGGGTTCTCCCCAGAACACTTCACCTCTCTGACCTTCCTTCCCAATTAGTAAAACAAGAGGCTCCAAGCAGATAATAAATGTGAGTGAATGTTGTTAACTGTCACTCATCAGACTGGCCTGGACCCCACTGTCAGCTGGGGCACGCCCCGTGCAGCAGGGACACTCGGCAAGTGACCGCTGGTATTTCCCGGGGAGACCAGCTCCCCACGGCTGCCTCTGGAAGCAGCCAGAGCTGTGCACGGCCCGGGCGTGAAGCATCTGCTGTTTCCACGACGGAATGTGTGGTCCCGGGGCCGGGACCCCCACGGCTCTGCAGACGGCGCTGCGCTGGGACCGGCACCCCAGGAGGAGACCTCGGTGACGGGTCTGCAGGGTGGCCCTGCGGTGACTGGCATGTCAGCTCTGGGCTCAGGCAGCAGGAGGAAAGGGTCTTGGCCTGGGTGGCGAAGCAGCCAGGCCCCTGGACAGCCTCCCACAGCTGCCACCCGGCTGTCTAAATGGAGGCGGGCACCTCCGGGGCAGAAAGGCCAGACCTTTGCAGCAGAGGGCAAGGGGAAAGAGAAAGACCAGCCATCACCCCCTTCAGGTGACGCCACACTGCTTTACAGACGCCTCGAGGCCCACCTGTGCACAAGGCACTATCGCAGGTGCGGGGATGGGGAGTTTCACAGGCCCCCCGGCCCGCTCTCAGGCCCACACAGTTATGCGCACGCCACCCCCACGTTTCTGGGTTAGCGGGCAAAGTGAAGGCCAGGAGGAGGAGCCAAACTCTGCCTGCGGACAAACCCAGCCTGGGGCAGGTGGGGAGGCAGCTTTGAGGATGGTCGCACACAGGGCCCAAATGCTCCCGGGAAGCCAACCAGCACTGCTCTTCACCTGCGGTCAGGGGCCCCCTCAGCACCCGCGGGGCAGCGAGGGAGGGACCTGGAGCGCCCGGCACCCTCCATCTGGCAGGCCGCCGGGAATGCACACTGCTCAGAAAACCACCACCACCAGGCGCGCAGACAGACAGCGGACTTCCTCAGCCCGCTCGCCTGGGGAACGGACTGGGAAGGGAGAACCAGTTCCCTGCAATCACCCCAATAAGACAAGTCCAGCTCCGTCTGCCGGGCACGGAGCTGAGAGCCCCCCAGCCTCCGGGACCTCGCCAGGAAGCAGGGACCACTCCGAGCCTTGATTACCTAAGTGACTGCCACCTAATTCCACCCTGTCCATTTTCTATAAAACCAGGAAAATATTACCCATTGGGAAAAATTACTATTTAAAGAAATTTGTAGGGGGTGGTAATTAGATTTATCTCTTACTTATTTTTTAAACGGCAGTACTGGGGACCGAGTTCAGGACCTCGTGCTTGCTAAGCACGCATTCTACCACCAAGCTACACCCTCCTTGCCAAATTATTCCTTTTGTACATATAGGGGAAGAAGAAAGATGTGTTTTCAGGGTAAAGGAAAAAACAAATCCAGACCTTCCCCAAGCTTCAGGTCTGAATACACTTAGTGGATGGGAGATTTTAATAATAATCGTACAAACCCCTTACGCAGTAAGATGTGCAGAGTCAGCTCGCCCCACGCGCACCCACAGCAGTCCTGCCTTTTCAGAGAAGGTTCTGCTTGTTAAAGAGAAAAGGATGCAAAGGGGTGCTTTTTATCTGAGTCGGTGAAGGTGGGAACTTAATTGCTTTTGAACAAAGCAATTGCACACGTCTAAACGGAAAACCAGTGAAACATCATTAAGAGGAGACGAGCACAGAGAAGTCCGTGTGTGAGGAGAGAAAGGGGGAGAAACGAGGCGGGAGAAAGGGGTGAGGCGAGGCTGCGCAGTGTCGCCGGGCAGGGCCCCACTGCCCACGGCGTCCTCCAGGGTCTCCCCCTCTGACGCTCCTCTGACAGCCACCCAGCGAGGCGGGCACCACCTCGGCCTCGGACAGACGGGGACAGGGAGGTCAGGCGGGGAGGTGCCCCACCCCCGGCGCTGGGGAACGAGCACCCAAGGAGACAGCAGAGCTGTGGGGCCCTCCTCCGTGGGGTCACAGGCTGGGAGCTCCCCGTCACTGCTGGCGCAGGAAAGCAGTTTGCCGACCTTTCCACCCTCTGGAGTTCTTGAGGACTTGCTTTCCCGGACCCTTCAGTCCTCACCCCCTCTGTAAACACTCGCCCACCCACAGACAGCTCACATGCAACTCGGCGTTCACAATGTACCCTCACTTCCGACTTTCTGTCCATCCTTGAAACAGTCTCCCTGAGGTGTTGGGTGGCATTAGGTGTTAGGACGGCTCCTCACTTTACGAATGAGGAGGAGCTCAGAGACTCAAGGGCACATGGCGAGTGGGGGCCCCCCACCCCGACCCAGGCCCGCACGCTCCACGCTCCGCTCCTTTCTCCGTCAGGCCTGAGGCCCGCCCCCGTGCCAGGTCTTCCAGGGCACAGCGTGGGGTGACCAACTTGCCCCAGGGAGCCCAGGACTGTCCGGCTTTCAGTTTGAAAGCAGGGAGCAGTACGGCCACGCCAGGCAGCTTCCAGGGTTAACAGCCTCGGACAAGGGACAGGATGGAGTTCCGATGTCTGGGGGGCTCTGGGATCCAGAGGACGTCGGCATCCAGGCAAGAAACAGGAAGGACTGGGGACGCATCGCAGTGAGACTGGAGAGGTACTTGGGAAGCAGGGTTGCCAGACAGAACACAGAACACCCAGATGTCAGTGCACCCCAAGTGTTAATGGGTACACTTAACACTACGGCTTACCTGCTGTTAACTGGGAGCTTAAATTTCACTGGGCTTCCTCAGCCCAGTTTCAATTTGCAGTATCTGGTTCCCCTGTCAGAATGTGTCAGAGTCGTAGAGAACAGAGGGGAGCTTTACGGAGGAAGTGACATGGGGCAGGAGCTGGTTTGAGGGAGGGGCGGGACAGTGGCTTCAGGGTCAAGTCTGCAGCCCTGCGGACCACCCAGCAGGTGATGTCCATCAGGCAGGTGTGGTGCTCAGAAGGAGTGATGGCTTGAGGTGGAGCTTTGGAGCTGCCAGTAGGCAGGTGGCCTTGGCATTGGATGAAGGACCTGAGAAAAGCGAAAGAGAGAGAAGGGGGCATCGAGTGAACGCTGGGACCACTGATGCCTAGAGGCTCCCAGAGAGAAGGCCAAGAGGACTTCCCAGAAGAGTCAGACAGGTGGGGGAACTGGGGAGCCGGGGGAGGGGAGGGGAGGGGTAGCCAATTGCTATGAGGCCACGGGAACCAGCAGGGCTGGCTCCAGGGTCCCCAGGTCCCCAGGGGGCGCAAGTCCTCCCTCCGTGGAAGCTGTGACCATGCACAATTGCTGATGTCCCTTCTCCTCCAGTGGCCTCGGCGGCAGTGATTTCCATGTGTCCAGTTTGGGAGTTAGTTTGTTGTTACACTGACTTTCATGCTCCTTTAGAAAGCCCCAGCAGAAGCTCAGCTCATTCACCTGATGGGTCAGATTTTCAAGAATCAGGGTCTCAACGGAGTCCTGACAACTTGGACCCTTCCAGACATGAGGCCCCATCTGCACAGTGCGGGCAGGAAACTCCACTGCACAAACGCTCATTATTACCATGGCCACTAGTAAGGGGACCCCTGGCCAGTCCATGGTCCTGAGAGCTCCCCTGTCCTGGCCCCGGCAGACACAGGGTCAGCTGTCAGACGCAGGCGCAGGTGGCCCCAGACCCTCAGCTGAGACTCTCGGGGAATCTAAGAGTTTCCCAGGAGAACTGGGAGTTTGGTCCCAAACATCACAGGCCCGGTTTGAGGACTGTCTGAAGTGAAACTAAGGTCTCAATGAGGAACCTTTCTGTTTAATAAAGTCCATAGAATTTGTCATTGTGATCGGACATAGATCTTTATCAACTTTTTCCTAAAAAGTGGGTAATTTGTCCTCTGTGATGGGGCAGTGGGTACATGACATTTAATTTCTCTCTTGTCCTTGGGTCACTCTGGTCTTCTCTGTGTTCATGAGGTTAGCGGCTCAAATGAGACAAGCCGTGTGGAAGTCGCCTGTAACCGGGCACGGATTCAGACAGGGCGAGGCTGGGCGAGGGGCTCGGGCCCGCAGGGAACGTGCAGGGACGTGGGGCGGGGGACCTGGCTTCCACCCACAAGTCTGCTGCAGACTCGTCAGTTTACTCCTGTAAACTGAGCTTTACACGGTTCAAGAACAAGAATGGCTTGATTTGTTGAATGAACGGGTACATTCTGGAAGGAAGAGGGTATACACGGGGGAGACACGAAGCCTGCAAGTTCCGCCTCTACCCAAATTTGACTGGTTTCTTGGAAATTTAAGTTATTAGATTGAGGTGGGGGAAGCAGGCGGCTTGGATGTGATGTCTCAGTTTACTCACCCATGAAGTAGGGCAATAAACCTATCTTTCCATCCTCAGCTGGCCGTGTGCTGAGCTTACCCACTTAGTGAAAGGCTTAGAATCTGGAGAAGGCATTTCCCTGAGCAAAGGAGGGGCACCATCAAAGGAAAAGGCAGAGAATCCCAAGCAAAGTGTCCTCGCTGGGAGTTCCACCGACCCTCCTGCCTCTGATGCTGACACGGCAACAGAGCGGCAACCGCTCTTCAGAGAATCCAGGAAACCCACTGTGTCTGAGAACGAAAGGTGCTTTGTACTTCATCTCTGGGCTTTGTTACACACACACTGCTGAGGGCCTCTGTGCACACTGGTGAGTTACATGCTGAAACTGACTGCATCAAAGACTCTTTTTAAATCACCCAAAAAAGGTAAAGCCCCAACCTCTGATGCACTGGTCCTCCCCGGGCTCCCTGCCTGCCCGACTGAGCGGGGCCAGGCGCTCGGGCAGGTCAGCACAGGGGAGGGGCACTCTGTCAGGCCACGAGGAAGGACTGGGAAGAACACTGGCGCGTCAGTGACTCTGTTAAGGGGTAACTGCAATTTCCTATGGGCCATGCACCCATTTGCTTATTTCCAATTATATACCTTGCCCTCTTAAAGATGAAGAAAAGGTGAAGTGTTTACTCTGTAAGAAGAATGTTTTTCTCCTTTGCACTAAAGACGACAGAACCACAGAGAGCTCAAGACCTAAGAAAGCTTCTCAAAATCTCATTCAAACCAACCCCAAAGCCAGACTTGAATTTGTTTGAACACCAACAAGCCCTTGATCAATCACCTATTAGAGAACATAAAACTTACCACGTTTCTACAACTGAGGCCCAGTAAGGTAGGAACAAACTACAGCTGGAATTTCATTGAGAAGGAAACCAGCCTTCTTATAATAGCAGGACGGATGAAGGTTTGGCTGCCTAATCTCAAACGCTGCGTGCGAATGATGTCTCACTATCAGTTGTTCGTGAGCTTCAGAAACTACCAATAATTAATTTTTCCTACACTTGCAGTGGCTGGTCGTCATTGCACAGAAGATACACCACCACCGAATCCTTCATTCATTACAAATGACCCCCTCAGCCGTAAGGCAGCTCTGGTGGGACAGTCTTTGGATCTTACCAAAACCAAACTATTATTACAGAGTAACTATTTATGATCCAGAAAAAAATGCCCTGAAAACAGCATATTAATGTCTACAGCTATAAGGAAACAACAGTGAATAGGCACCAAGGATCCGGCCCCAGTACCTTCTCAGTTCCTGTTAGCTTTTCAAGCAGAAGTCGCATGGCCCGGGGTGGGGGGCACCGTTGATTCACACACAGCAGATCTGAATGGTGGTCTTTCTCCCTGGGAAAGGCACTCGGATTACTTTTCACTCTCACCACTTTGGACGTGAATATTCACGGAGGGGTCCAGGTGCTACCGCCCAAAGTGCCGCTGTCTCCCTGAAGGGTGACCCCGGAGCGGGGGTGGTTTCTGTCCATCTCAGCCATCGTCTCTGGGCCCTGTCCACACGGCTCTCTGGGCGGATGCCACTCGCATCCTCGTCCACTTTGGCGTCTCACCCACCTCCAGGGCCCTGCCCCTGCCACCGCCCTAGGCAGCCTGCTCTCTCCACCCTGGACCCAGGCCTTGGAGGTCTCCGCGGGCACGTGCAACTGGTGGTCTTTGATCCATTTGCCTTCTTGTCTGCTCAACTTTCTGACCTTGAATGACAGCTCCTGGGAGTCAGGCCATCTCAGGCCGGGCACCACCTGGAGGGGCGGGGCGCGCAGGGGGAGGGCAGAGTCCGCACCACCCAGGAAAGTTGTCAGGATGCTTCTGGGAGAAGATCTGGTGGGAACCTGGGCCTTTGACCAGGGAGACAGCCCAGGGTAGGGGAGGACAGGCCCCGTCCCTTCTGAACCTGCTTGGCCGCCTTTTCTGGACCCGAACTTCACTAGAACCCTGAAGAACGCTAGGCAGGGCCTCCGGGTCCCACCTGCCAGTGCAGGAAGGCTGTTAGAGGCACAGGGGGCAGCCTCACCTGCCCTGTTTCCTCACTTGGGTCTCATCTAGGTCCTGTCTGAGAAGCGCAGCTGCAGGGGGCAGGTGCCCTGGGTGCCCCAGGGGACGGAGGAGGGGATGGAGGTGCGCCAGGTGTGTGAAGAACTCTCCAGGGCTTCAGAATACGGTCAGAATACCTTCAAGGGGCTGCTCAGGTAAAGGCCACTTCTTCTACCTTGTGACTTTCATTTGCCTTTCATCTGGGCTGTAGCAGTAAATCAATTTGTGACGTCCTTCCAACAGGGTCCATAAATAAACCAGCACTTCCACTCCTGCCTCCAGGGACCAGAAACCAACATCCTCCATCTAACTGCTTAGATACCCTTGCTGCTGCCGTGGGTTAATTTATCTCAGCAAATACGCCAGTCGCCTGGGCACATGGCTCTGCCAGTGATCAATGACTGAATGCAGATTCTAGGATTGTTCCTGAAAATTGAGGCTGATTACACAGGAAATCAAAGCCCGTGGGAAAAAACGCAGAATTGACAAAAAAGTCAAATAAAGAACAGTGACCCTTCACCTAAAAGCAATCTCAGGAGAATCAAAAGGGAAAAGATCCAGTAAGACACTTGAAACGCCAACATCATGTTTTTCCTTTCTTTGTTTCTCCCCAAGAGTAATTTCCAGGGTGTCTTTGGACCTTTACCCACCCTGCTGTAGCAGGCAATCTAGGTCCTGTGATGGGCGGCAAGATTCTCGAGCACAGTGAAACCAGAAGTGACCTGTGTGCAACCTAGGGCCCCGACGGGAGCAGGCGTTGGAGCGCTGAATGACACTTGGCTTTGGAGGGGCCGTACGCTTGAGGAGGCTGGTAGCGGTAGTCTTACCTTCTTGCGAATGCTCTGCTCGGGCTAATTCTGGAAACAGCGTGTGTTCCCGAGCACCCACTCCCCGGGGGAAGGAGGAGGTGGCCCTGGGAGAGCGGGCGCAGAAGCCGCCCTGAGGCGGCAAGCTGACACGGAACAAGGCGCCAGCCAGTCACTGTACTTCAGCTTCCACTGAACCCCACCTGCCTCCGTTCGTTCAGTGAGCCTTTTCCAAACATGCCGGGGTTTGCTCGCATGGAGGCTCACAGGATGAGGACCCCAGCCCCGCCCCGGGAGGGGTGCAGTGCAGCACGTGGCGGACGGATGCCCCTGCACCTGAGGCGTGGGGTCTCGGCACCTGCAGCAACTAGACGCACGTGCACAAGTGCTCTCCTTCAGGGAGGCAGGGCTGGCGTGGCTTCACCTCCCATCAAATCACGTGGCTCCCAGTAGAGTCCATCACCCCTGCGGGCCCCAGGCTGGACCTTCATGGCCCCCGGGACGGACCCGGAGCCTCTGTGCTGTGAGCCCGTCCCATGTGGTGCTCTTGGTTACCTGACCCACGTGAAACCAGAGGGACAGGCCCCAGCGGGGCAGCCCCGGGGAGGACAGCAGGGCGGACCTGCAGAAGTGACTGGCCATTTTGTCCGTGCAAAACCAAGCGTGTTGCTTCGTGTCAGCATCAGCCGAGGCAAGGATGGCTCCAGATTTACCCAGTTGTCCTGGCTCTGAAGCCCAAACACTGCGCCGTGGTGAGACCGAGGCAGCTTGTTTAGCGCACTGGCCTGTCCCTTCAGCAGGTTTCTGTCGTTGGTGACCAAACGGCAGAAATTCAGTGAAAAAAACTGCTTGCATTTCTGATCTGATTATGTATCTGAACTTGGGGTCAAGAGATCAATCAGCAAGATCAAAATCAAGTAAAAACCGGATCCGCATTCTTGCCAGACGTAGTGCTCACGCCGAGAGCAAAGTGAGGATTTGCTGATGCACAAGTGTGCACCCCTCACATCTACAGCACATCGCTGTGCGGCTTAAATTCTGACATTTCAGTAGGAAGGGCCACTGTCAGTTACTAACGATCAATTATCCTGCCTCCGAGCATAATTTCTCCACAAGCGCGGACACACACACACACACACACACACGCACACACGCACACACAGCCTCCACCTCCCAGCAACGCCTTCTGGAAACCAGGGAAAGAGTCCTGATCTCCCTGAGGGAGACTCTTGGTGCTTCTTTGTAACGAGGGTCCCTGCCCAGAGACCATCACTCTGAGTTTGGGCAAAGCCAGACAGTCCAGCCTCGCAGCCCACGTGCAGAGGGCAGGGGTCCTCCAAGGGCACAGTGGGTGCTGTCACCCTGCACCTCCCACAGTGAGCAGGCAGCCTGGAAGCAGAGCACCCAGGGCCCAGGAGCACAGATTCCTGTAGAGCTTGGCTAGGATCAGGGTGCTGAAGGTCAAGAGGAGTTTGCCTGGCAGAGCAGGGGTGGTGGGTGAAAGCCAGGTAACCTATACCTTTGGGCAGCAAGAGACCCGGCGTGTTTGCTGGGCAGTGGGGCGGGGGACTGGAAGGGCAGATCTCAACCCTGGAGACAGTGGAAGCCACTGAAGAGAAGGATGCATCAAGATTTCTACTTTGTGAAAATCAAGACCTTGGCAGCCTTGAAGGCCGGCTTCAGGGGGCCCTCCTCCTGCCTTCCCTGCAGGGCCCGCCCCACACAGGTCTGGCCCCGGACTGGGGGGCTTCTCACACCCCGGCACGCCCGCAGACTGCCGCTGCCCTCCACCCTTATCCTCGGGTTGAGAGTATGTTCTGGGAATTTCCAGAGAGCATTGACAGATGGAGGTGGATTCTGGAGGTGATCGCAGCTTTGGGGTGGGGAACAAGAGAGTGACTTCTTAGACCCACCGCGTCCCGTCTGTGGATCTGAATCCCCGTCCTTCTTGGCCGGATGGGAAGCACCATCAGGCTCCGGCTGCTGCTTGTCTCAGGGGCCTTACAAGCAGCAGCAGATCAACCCGCCTGTGTGGCATTTCTGCCTCTAAGTCAGACACAGTACGGCGTCTTATCTCCCAGTGTCCTGCCTGTGGAATCTCCCGTCTCGTGGGCTAATCAAAATAGGTCTCCAGCAGGGCTCACTGCGAGGCACCCTGGCTGACTGCCCTGTCTGTTCCCCTCCTGCACCTGAGCCCCTTCAGTTCTATGGCCCAACAAGTACACAGTAGGTGCTCAATGGATGTGCCTGGATAGGTCTGCCTTCCATTTTCTTGGATGTGCGTCCTCCTCGCCCACATTCCCGGTTAAACCCTTGCAGAGTAAAGGAGGGATGTGAGGGACGTCGCCCAGCACCTGGCTGATGGATCTGGGGCAAAGGTGGGCTTTCTGCCCTGTGTCCTTGTCCCCTGAGACCCCAGCCAGCACAGGCACCTCGGTGGACACAGGTCCCCTTGTCAGGAACTCAAAGAAGGCTCATGTGCCACTGTCAGTTTGCTCTGAGCAAAGTGAACACATCCCTCTGCATTCAAAGAAAAGTCACAATCATAGCAATAAATTCAAACGGTACCCTTGCAGGGGCCACAGGGTGGGCAGCAATTTGACGAGGGGTCCCTCCTGCCAGTCCCTCCTGCCCCCCTTACGCCACGTCACACCTGCTTGTGACGGCTGTGTTTCCCTACCTGCGGGCTGACGGTTTCAGGGATGCTGATGCAAGGGTAAAAACTCCCCATAGCATGGAGGTCGCAAATCCAAGCCGGCTGACTCCATGCGACCCGCAGACAGTCTAGGTTTGATGTGCATTATGTTTTAAAAGTTTTCCTTTTTTTAAAGATACAGTTATATGCAGTCAAATGCACATACCTTTGGAGTATAATTTGATGAGCTTTGACAGATGCATATCCCCATGCAGTCACAATGAAGACCATCTGCCATTTTTCTAGAAACTTCCTTCTTGCTCACTCGTCCCTCATCCCAAGCAGCACACACGACTCTGGTTTCTATCTACAGAGATGATTGGCTCCGCTTGTCCTTGAGCTTCCTATAAATGGAACCATAATACTCTTGTGTGTCCAGCTTCTTAAATTCAACTGGTATTCAAGGCTCATCCACGTTGCCGTGGGCGTCGAAGGTCCACCCCTGTTCACCGCTGAAGAATTTCCCACTGCACGACTACCACACTTTGCTTACCCATTCTCCTCTTCATACACATTTGGGTTGTTTCCCAGGTTTTTTGCTATTATGAGCAAAGCTGCTATGAACTTGGGTACCAGCCTTTTTGTGGACAAGTGTTTTTCATTCATTTGAAATGAATGCCTAAAAGTGGAGTTGCTGGCTTCAAGGAGTAGGTGTGTGACGATGATTTAAAAGCATTTAAATTAGTCTGAGATATTTAAAAAGAGGGAGAGCCGACATAAAGTCTGGAGATCTGGCTTCTCTTGGGAAACCAGGTCTGGCCTGAGTTCCCGCCAGGCTGCGTGGGTTGGTCCCTCACCTAGAGCCTGGACGGGCAGCCACGTGGTGGCCCCCACTCCGCCTCCTTCATCACTCAGCCTTGGCTGCCACTCCACAAACGGACACCTCACCCGGATGTCTGGATTTAAAGTGCCTCTCCTTCCCCAGTACTGTGACTCAGAACGCCAACAAAATGATTCCAGACTCAGGCTGGGGGGAGCCTGAATTTTTCTCCTGACTCAAAGCAAGAAGTTTTAGTAATTCCAAGTGAAACACTTCCTTTTCAGGCCACGACTATCCACAGCTGTGGGAGGATTTTAATTTGGTTCAGTCTTCTTAATATGCTGCAGATACCCAGTTTTTAATCTTCTTTTATTAAAAGTAAATCCACCCTCCTCACTCAGGTCTCTTGTGTAACTGTCTAATTAGGGCAGAAGCTTGGCCCAGCCCAACAGAGTGGGTCGCTGTCCCTTAAGAAGGAGAGACTTCAAAGAATTGCTGGCATCTTCTGAAAAATGTTAATTGGGAAACAATGTGCATGAATTATTTAGCACCTCTGGTTCTTTGGAAGAAAAATTTGCACCCAAATTGCAACTAAGAACTCAAAGAAGCTGCTTCGGACCCTCCCTGGACACCTCAACACTATACATGGTGGGTACACAATACTACGTATCCGGTGGGGACACGGGGGCCAGGATCCCTTCTGAAGGTCTGGCCCATTTCATGCCCGAAGCAAGGTCATTGGGTGTAACCTACATAAGTCCATTGGAGCTTCATTCATTCAGCTACTTACTGGCGTCTACTGTGCAATGGTACTGGGGCTGCCTGTGTACATGATTCCTTTTCTCTTCATGTTGACTTCCATCCAAAGTCAGCCACCAGCCCCCAGGGGCACTGAGAAATGTGACTCTCCCTGCACTTTTAAATTATCCCAACAGGTTTTCTAAGAGAGACGCTGCCTGCTGTTGCTTCAGACCACACAGACCCTGCAGGAGGACTCCGTGTCTCCTCTCCTCACAGTTCTGGGGGAGAATATTCTCTCTGCCACCCCCAACTCAGCTAATTAAGTGTAAGGTTAAGCGCTTTAAGTAGTGTAGTTCCAGGGTTACATTTTTCTTTATTGATGCTCTGTCGGTAAACTACAATCAACACAACATAATTATGGAAAATTATAACAGCGCAGCAGAAAACCAAAAAAGTTACTCCTTGGGAATATTAATAAATAGATACTCTTCTCTTTAAGAGAAAATTCATGCCTATCCCTTAAAACGTTTTGCTCTCACACTGGGGCACTCATGAAATTTTAAAGAAACGTTGATTTTAGTACGGCCAGGAGCCAGTAATACAGAATTGTCTATGTGTTTATTCATTCAACAAATATTTACTAAATGTCTTCTGGACACAGAGCAGAGAAGGAGGCCTTGTTTAACCTACGGATTAGACAGAGATGCTGCCTTCGAGGGATTTCTGCCCTGGCCAGGGACCAGCCCGCCCCTCGAAAGAACTTCAGTGGGTCCAGGTGGGAGTGGGGGGTGACTGAGCTGGGCCATTTGAAAGTTTGCTTCACTCCTGCGTTCAGCATGTATGTCCTGGGTGCTCAAGAAGCCTCAGGGACTAAGAGCCCATGCCTGCCTTGGGAAGCCCCCACGGGCAGGAAAGGATGCCTCTCCCACGCCTCGGGCATCATCCGGACCCCTGAATCGAGCAGAAACCCGGATGTTAGCAGCATGGCTGTCGGGAGAAGCCGATGCGCCAGCCCCTCCCTGAGGCTGGGGTCTCTCCCTTGCTGAGGAGCTTTACCTGGGGTTTTCAGCAAAGGTAGAAGGTAGCAGTGGCTATTTCGACTGCCGGGTTCCTGGAGAACCTGCACCTGCTGTCATGGGCAGAGGGCAAAGAGAAGTTGGGTTTATTGGCCAGGAATCTGCTTGGCTCCTGAGTGACCACATGGCAATTGTCCCAGAACAGCACTTGTGACTTGCTGGGAGGCCCCAGGAGGCAGCCAGCCTAGTGGAAAGGGCCCCAACAGGCGACAGGTGGAGCTTGCATCACACCTGGGCTCCTCCGCCTGTCACCCCAGCCAAGTCTCCTGCCTCTGGAAACTCCTTCCCCCTCTGTGATCTGGGGGCACAGCGCCCGCCTGTTAGGGCCCATGGGGACACAAGTGAACTCTCTGGCCCAGGTTCTGCTCTGACCAGGTGGGAAGGGGCAGCTACAGCCCCACCCCTCCGCGTTCTGGGTGCGGCCTCTGCGCTGGCAAGTTCGAAGCACCCACCCACGGCTGCTGAGAGCCTCCTGGGGCTGCGCAAACCGTGGTGCCCTCCGTGGGTGCAGGGCACCCCTAGGATGCTCACAACCTAGTGGGGCAGACAGACACATAAAAATGAGCGTGGAGTTAGAAAGAGGAAGCCCAGACGAATAGGACTGTCCAACAAGGGGCCTTCAAGTGATTCAAGGATTATAATTTCAATCTTTTTTTACAGCTCAACTTGCACCTGAAGTTGGAAGCATCAAGAATACGGGCGGGGGCGGGCCCCTGCCTCTACGCATGCGCAGTCGCACTCAGAAACCTGAGTGCAATAGCAGGGACGACCAGCAGGTGGCGCATGCGGGAAGGCCAGAGAAACGTCCAGCTGCACCTGCCTGGCGCTCCCAGACCCCAAACCGGAAAGTTCCCCACTCCCACCTTCTGTAAGGTCAGGCTCTCACTCACTCAGCCTTCTTCCAGGATCACTCCAGAAACGGGCGCCTGCACTCCCCCAAACAACAAGACAATTACTTGTTTTCTAATAATTTTTCTCTCCATTCATATGCTGAAGTGATTAGCAACCAGCCTTGTGGGATGCATCTGAATTCTCCTGCTTCGGCACCCTCACACCTATTTCCCAGCCTGGAATTCTAGTTATAATCTGTGGATACTTTATCTCTACCTCAGTCAAGAAATTTAACACTTGAACCTCGCCTGAATGACAGAAACTATAAAGCAAACCGCATGCCACGTTCAGGAAATCGGCCGTGCTCCCACCGCAGTGATTCTCCCATACATGCTAAAATTAATTATCCTGGGAACCATAACTCAAAGTATGTTCACATAAAGTGGTGGACAAGGGCAGAAGTGGCAATTAATTAAGACGGAAGACTTCCAGGACAGGCTGGCCTGTGGCCTGCCGTCCACTTAATGGATCAGTTATCAGTTATTTAATAAAGCAACTGATGACAAGTGCTTTGACATTTGTGTTTGGGAAAAAGAGAGGGAGAGAGAGCCTCGGAGGGCAGGGAGGAAGGGGGAGGGGGACTGTGTGAGGAGGGAGGCCAGGCGCTGCAAGGGGTGGGGACCATTCCTGTGCCCCAGGGATGGGGAGTGGCTTTTTGTTCCTCAAAGGAAAAATGTCAGTTCCCAAACCCAGCTGTGCCCAGCTCTCCCTTGCCTCCCGGCTGAGCGAGCAGCAAGAACGTGCCTTGGGAGCCCCCAGCCCTGCCCCTTCCGGCGAGAGCTCGCCTGTCAGGTGGGAAGTCATCTGCATGCGAGGTGCAGACGA
The DNA here is from genome assembly GCF_036321535.1 of Camelus dromedarius. NCBI lineage: Eukaryota > Metazoa > Chordata > Mammalia > Artiodactyla > Camelidae > Camelus > Camelus dromedarius. Next base: position 79,611,172 of record NC_087443.1, on the reverse strand, counting down.
GGCCAGGAGTGGGAGAGATGTGCTCAGGCTGCGAACCCACTGGGCTTCCAGGCTGGGACGTGGGTCTGGTTCAGGACCAGCAGCCGGCCTGGTGCCTAGGGGCTGCCTGATGAATGCCCCTGGTGACTGTGAGCAGAGTGACCACACGCCCTGCTTGCCCAGGGCGGTCTCAGTTATGACCGCTGCCAGCCTCATTTTCAATTGTGGCCTCTTTCTCTGTCAAAGCATCAGGGCTTGGATGACCCACTGTGTGCCCACCTGACTAGGAGAGCCGGACGGAGGTGAGGTCACCATGCTCACACGAGAGAGAAATTTGGGTGTCTTAGTATGGGACCTGACCCAAGAGAAACGTGCTGAGGAAACCGCCTCTCAAGTGAATTAATGGCATTTCAACAATTAGGGAATTGGAGAATCCCAAGTTTTAAAACACCAAATGAGTTAATTCCTTTCAGTATCCTTTAAATCACAGCTGCTCTCCTGGAAGCACAGAAAGTACTGGGAAGAGCCTGGGCCACCAGCTCAGGGTGACCCGAGCTCCGGCCACGGGCTGAGCGGCCCCAGGCCAGCTCCTTCCCTCTCTGATCAGAAGAGAGCCCTTCGCGCCCTTTCTGGAATGCGAGTAAGCACTTTAAAATTTGTTCGACTCAAAGGCAACTGAACGAGAAGCAACAGAATCAATCCTACTTCTCTTACTGCAGGCCGCTGCTCTGAGTGGGGGAAGGAAGCCTAGAAGAGGCGTCAGATTTCAGCCCCCGAGACACAAACCGCGGAACGACCCGGCGGCCCCGGGACAGGGGAGCGTCGGGCTCACACCCCCACCAGCAGCACTTACAGAGCGCGGCTGGGCCCGGCTCTCACCGGACGCCCGGGACCCTGCCAGGACAGCACACCTCCTGGATGCCGTCGGCATTTCCAGAAGCACAGTGAGTTGTGCAGAGGAGGGACAAGTGACAATGCTGATGGTGATGGTGACATTATGGGGCATTCACTCTGGCTGAGGACGTGGGTCCGTGTACTCTATACGTAAACATGCTTGACCCTCACAGCAGCTCTCTGAGACAGTCCAGGCTCTCATCATGCCTGTCTTGTGGCAGAGCACTTTGAGGACCAGAGAGGTTAAGTAACCTGCTCAAGGCCACACAGACATAAAAGAGTAGAGCCTGATTCAAACCCAGGCAGTCTCAAACAACCAGACTTTACAAAACCATGTCTCTGTGCTCCAAGTGAGCTTAGCAGACCCAGGAATTATTCTGAAACTCTGCAAGATGCTATCAGGACCAGCATGGGACGCCATCGAAACTGGAAAACATTTCCTTTCCAGACAGGTGGACACACATTCTGTAAATTCCAAACACTCGCTGAAAATATTTACTTTAACTCCACCCCCACCAAGAAAAAAAAAACCCTTGAATTGCTTTGGCACTAACAGATGTTAGCATTTTGTGGGTCTGGGATTCCAAGCATGTCTGCTCAGAAAGTTCCCTTTATCTGTCATACCTGGAACGTGTCCTTGCATCATAAAATGAGTACTTAGTAAGTATTTGTTTGACGAGTGAATGAAATGGCCAGAAAGTTGAGTTGACCTTTATTTTCCCCAACCTATTTCTCTGTAAACATCAGTTGCATCTCCTCAAATAGTTATCAATACAGCATCACAGAATTTTATGTCCTTTGAGAGAGATTTCTTGTTCTGCTACAAAAAAAAAAAAAAAGAGGGATAAAAAGAAACCTCGAAGGAAATGGATGTCACAATCTGCTAGGAAGTCAGGTAACAGGAAGCCAGAAACGGGCTGTGAGAATCTGTTTGTGTTTGACTTGTTTAGAAACGTCCAGGTCAAGTAGAGGCTGATGGCTTCGAGCACAGCGGCACTGGACTGGAGTCTCTTTTGAGCAAAGAGCATCCTTTTATTTGAACTCTGATGACGATGAGAAGGAGGGAAGGAGCGGAGAGGAGAATGCTTTGGGGCAGAGCCGTCACAGAAATGCTTTATTTCTGGTGAAAGACTCTTTCATGGGACTTGGTGCCGTCTCGGGGGCTCGGCAGGGCCCCCTCGATGCCCCGGTGGAGGCTTCCTTCTTTCCTTTCTCCCCCCCAATGCTTGCTGACCTCCTCCCTGCTGTCTCCCAGGCCTGGCAGAGTCAAGCAGACAGAAAGAAAAGATGGGAGCCCTGGGAGCCGTGGTCTGCATGGACAGAGCATCAGTGTCGCTCCGCCTCCCTTTTGCATCCAGAAATGGTGGGAACAATTCAGCAAGCAGGAAAGACTACACACTACACACCTCCTGATTTCTGTTTGGCTCAGACCAGAGGAAACAGACAAATTAAGCGGTGATTTTCAAGTCAAAGTTAGTTAGGTACCTAAGGGGCCCCTAGGAGTTGATTGTCTGTAAAATCCTTGTGCTCAGGTTTACCCTTGCCTGTGAGAATCTGCTTCCTCCGTGGTCTGTGAACGTGCGCTCAGGGACCCCGAGGATGCTGACTCCAGCTGAGGTCAGAACTGCAGAGAGAGGGTCCACGGACTAGCTTTGATCTTAGGAAACCCAGCAGTATCATTACTGCCCCCAAGACCTGCAGTGGAAAAGGACAGACGGCCAACCTGCGCCAGATGCTGTACTGGGCGGACTGTGTTCCTCCCGGTTCACGCCCACCTGGAACCCCAGAATGTGACCTCTTTGGAAATCGGGTCTTTGCAGGTGCAATCAGTTAAGGTGAGGCCATGAGGGATCAGGGTGGGCCCTAAATCTAATGAGCGGTGTCTTTACAAGGAGAGGCGCACACAGGGAGGAAGGACGTGGGTGATGCTGTGATTTACAACGTGGAACATACACTCGATCTTTGTCCCGGCTTCCCATACACAGCTCCTAACGCCCTCAGAATTTCCTAGGTGGTAAGAACACTTGGAGCATCTTTCGTTCTAATGTTTGATCTTTGACCCCAGTTCCTGACACAGGGTTCCTTTTAATGCCTGGGTGGTGGGAGTGTCTTTTGCTCTAATGAGACAACTCTGGGTGGGCTCCTGGATGGGGTCTGGTCACTAGAAAGACCAAGCCAAGATTGGAAGCTTGGAGTTTTCAGCCCTGCCCCCTCCCCCATTCCTTTCGAGAAGGCAGAAGGCTGGGAAGAAGTTAGTAACTGATTATGCCTATGTGATGGAGCACCATAAAAATCCCAGTAGTGCGGGGATCGGAGGGCTCCCGGGGTGTGACCGCACCCACAGACCAGGAGGGTGATGCCCCCAACCCCACGGGGACAGAAGCTCTAGCCTCGTGGGACTGAGCCCTTCACATGTGGGACCTAATGCCATTTCTGGGTGATGTCAGAATTGAGTTTGCAGGACACTCAGCTATTGTCACGAAGAACTGCTTGGTGGGGGAAAACCTCCACATGTTTTGTGACCAGAAGTGTCAGAAGTGAAGTGTTCTCTGTAGACATAAAGGAGACATACAGCAGGAAGGAAAGACTGAGTTTTTTTTTTTTAACACCATGTGAAGGTGGAGGCAGAGGCTGAAATGATGTGGCCACAAGCCAAGGATTCCCAGGAGCCATAAAAGCTGGACACAGTCGCATCTAACTGAGCCTCTCTCTCTGAGCACGAGGAAGGGCCTGGAAGGGGATCAAGAAGGGAAGGGTGTTCCCCTTCATGATTCAAGTTTTTCACTGCTGTGCTCTGTTTCCGCCTAAAACCATCTCAGGACTTCCGTGCATCACAGGCACTAGTAAGAAAGTGAACACACCTTACAGCACGGGAGAAAGTATTTGCGAATCATGTATCTGGTACGGGTCTGGTACTCAGAATACACGAAGGGCCCTTACAGCTGAAGAACAGAAAGGCAACCCAGTCAAAAACCAGATGAAGGACTAGAGTGGACATTTCTCCAAAGAAGACACACAAAGGCCCCACAAGAACATCGCTAATCATCAGGAAAATGCAAACCAAACCACAGTCACATGCCACTCCTGCCCACTACGATGACTGCACTTCAAAAAACAGGAAAAAACCAAGTGTTGGTGAGGATACGAAGAACCAGAACCCTCGTGCACTTCTGGTGGGCCTGGGAAACGGCGTGCTGCTGTGGAAGACAGTCTGGGGGAACCCTCCAACCGGCAAACCCAGAGCCACTCTGGCGGCAGTAATCCCACTCCGAGGCCTAAATCCAACAGAACCCAAACCAGGTGCGCAGTAACTCGTGCACCAGTGCTCAGAGCGACACTCTTCACGGCAGTCAAGACGCAGAACACAACCTCAGTGTCCATCCACTGATGGACGGATAAACTGGGTGGGACTGTGGAACACCCACACGATGGGCCACTATGCAGCCATGAAAAGGAATGAGGTGCTGACACCTGCTGCAGGGTGGGTGACCCTCAAAAACATATGGCTGAGTGAAAGAGGCCAGGCAAAGAGCTCACATAACGCATCATTTCATTTATACGAAATAGCAACGCACATCAGTCAAACGAGGCAGAAGGCAGATAAGGGATCGCCACGGGCTTGGGGGGTGGGGACGACGGCTTAAGGGGTTTGGAAGGTTCCTTTTGGGGGGATGAACATGTTCTGGACTAGGTAGACACAACAGTTGGTCAATATTGTGAATGCACTAAATGCGACTGAACTGCCCTCTTTAAAATGGCTAGTTTTACGTTATATGCATTTTACCTCAGTAAAGACAGAGCATCCCAGGACCACCACAGCCTATGATCTGGGGCAAAAGGCACCCTCCCCAGCCTGGCATCCAAGATCCTCATGAATAACAGCATTCACAAAAAACAGAGCAAGCGACCCTGGTTGAGAGCTGTGCACCCAGGGCTCTCCTGATTCACTCACCTGACGCCCACGACAGCAATGAAAGATTGGGACACTGTTACTCCCACTTCACAGAAGAGGAAACTGAGGCACAGGAACACTGAGTAACCGGCCAGAGCCACGCAGCTCAGTAGCTGTCACAGCTTCTCTGGGGCGGGGGCGGGAGGGGTGCTGGAAATGGTGCTGTAGACAGACGACCTCCGCGGACACGCGCGGCCTCCAGACAGCCTTCCAATCTCCAAACTTCATCCCCTTCTGCGTTAATCATACCTCTTGATTAAATACGAGTCCTACATTCTGCGGGTCCCATTGTGCTAAATTACATGGTGAGCGTGCATTGCAAATTACACTCATTATTAGAAGTTACACGGCAACATTTATACTAATTAAGTTGGGTCTCATTTCTTCTGCTCTAATTTTAAAACCCTGGCAGAACTCCAGCACCTTATGTCCGCGCATGAACTGCCACACAGAGATGGGGTAAAATGCACTTTCAATTTTCCATCTATTTGAGGTTATTTTAGACTGAAAAACTGCTCACATTATTATGCTGCCTTCTTTTTTTTTTCACTGTTATTGGGATGAATGTAAGAGTGCAGTTCTGAAATGCAAGCTGTACCGTGTGCTTCTAACGCCCATGGTGCTAATTTTTTTTTTTTTTTACTGCATTAGAAAACATTTTTGGGAGTTTGTTTTTCCCAGAACATGGATGACTTTTTAAATGCGTTTCCCAGAGAAATACAAATGACTGACACCCAGTGCACTGAGGAGAACACAAAGGAAGAAATAATAGGGAAACAATAAAAGTGACACTTGATGGGGCCACTCAGGACCAGGCAGGATGCTGAGCGCTTTGCAAGAATCATCTCATCTTGGCCCCTCAGCCACCGAAGAGGAAGGTGCCACCTGACAGGTCAAGTCACCTCCGAAGTCTCAAAAGCGAGGAAGTGACAGGCCAGGATTGAAACCCAGCATCTGATTCACAGCCCGCAATGCTGTTCCATCCTTCAAACCACGCAGATATGCATGCATGTTTGCAGGGAGACCAAACATATCACATGGAAGACGATTTGCCCCCGACTACTGCAAAACCAGCTGATGCTGCTTTGTCCACCAGCTCACGTTCACTTCTTCAGAAACGACCACTCGAGCGCCTGCTACGTGCCAGGCAGGTGCCAGGAGCGGGGAAGACGAGGAGGAGCAGAAGCATCGCCCCTGCATCCCTGGCTTCTGAGACGGCCGGGCTGCCCCACTAACCCGCCCGCCGTAGCGTTTTACCTCCTTGGCAGACATTCCCCATCGCTGGGGCCCCGGGGGCAGAGCCAGCCTGCTCCCACCTTCTCTTGGGGAGCACTGGTCCCTCCGGGCTGGCCTGCCCGGGGCCGCCGTTACACGAACCTCCTGACAGCAGTGTCGTCACCCCTGCCCGGGATGGGCTCTCCCGGCTTCCCTGCAGCACAAATGGACAAACGGGGTGCAGTCCAGTCCGAGGAGGGGGCACTCACACCCTGTTACAGCGCAGCTCTCCCCTCAGCAGACATATAAATCTGGATTCTGGAGGGGGTGAGGGCTGGAGGCGGCCATCCAGGGGCCCAGCCTGGAACCGAAGTCCGAGGCAGCGGCTGGCCCTCCAGCCTGCAAACATCAGACAGGTGGGGGTGCCAGTCACCCCGCTTCTTTCCACAAAAGGGACAAGGGGGTTCACTTCCAGGGCCCAGGAAGAGGGGAAACCTCATTACAGACGAACATCCAACTGCCCCCGTCTGCCTTGACATCAGGGACTGACTGTCACGGATCCTGTGTGTTCCTCATTCTCAGCACTTCCCTACGTTGTCTCCCCAGAGCCTGTCACCCCCCCGGGAGGTCCCCAGCGGCAGGAAACAGAAAGCATAATCCTCAGTTTGCCCCTGTTTTGAAGGCAGCTTCTCGGGGGAATTGGGCCCTGAGCCACCTTGGATCTGGGGTCTGCCTGGGGGACAGAGCCCGGCCCCCCAGGCCACCTCCCAGCCCCCACCGTCATACGGAGAGTGGGAGGATTTAAATCCCATCAGAAGGGAGTAAAATCTCACAGAATGCCCAGAGTTCACCCTGCACGTGGCTAGGGGAAACAAGCTCAGGTTCTCCTTGCTGTGCGCCCTTGTCAGCACACCAACAGCCACGTGCACAGCGGGCGTGCAGGGCCGACTCCCACAGCAGCGGCCCCCGCCCCCACGAGCGCACACTCAGGCTTCTCTCTGACAAAGAGCGACCGCATGGCACCAGAGCCGACCGGGAGGTGTGGCCGAGGCCCCTCACGTAACAGCCAAGCGCGACCATGCTCACGCCGGCCTTCCTAACTGAAACAAGTGAAACTGGGAGTGCCTGCAGATCCCGTCAGTGATGCGTGTGGAGGCCACAGGCACAGGGATGCCCTTCTTACAGGGCGCCCAGGGGAGAGAAGGCCAGCCCTGGCCACCTCCAGAGGCGTGACCCCAAGTGAGCGGGTGCAGTTCTTAAGGTAATGCTGGGATGACCAGGAGTCCTTGAGGGGAGCACGAGGGCTTGGAGGGGCCCCTTTACTTTGCAGGGAAGCGCTGACAACCCAGGATAAGCTGATTTAAATGAACCATCTCACAGGACGTAACCTAGTGTTTTTTTTCTCAGCAGGAAGCCTGTTCTCACCATATGTATCAAAACTAGTTCAAGGTGAGTTGTATCTGAGTTCACCCACAGAGTAGCATTTGCAATTGAAAAGTAATTTGAACATTTATCCAATATACAGTCTTTCTGAGAAGATGCAGTTCAATATGGTGCAGTCTCACGGTCACAGCCAGAGCAGTAGGAGAAGGAAGGAAGGAAGGACGGAAGGAAGGAAAGAAAGAAAAGAAAGAAAGAGAAAGAAAGGAAGAAAGAAAGGAAGAAAGAAAGAAAGAAAGAAAGAAAGAAAGAAAGAAAGAAAGAAAGAAAGGGGAAGGAAGGAAGGAAGAAAGAAAGAAAAAAGGGAAGGAAGGAAGGAGGGAGGAGGAAGGAAGGAAGAAGGAAAGAAAGGAAGGAAGGAAGAAAGGAAGGAAGGAAGGAAGAGGGAGGGAGGGAGATGGAGAGGGAGGGAGGGAGGGAGGAAGAGGCAGGGAAAACAACCAGAGTGTCTCTTCTTCCAATTTTTAATTGGTCTGTCAGTTTTCATGTCAAATATTTCCCAAAATGCCTTTATAATTTCCACGTCAGCTGGAACACGCATGCCCAAAATTTTAAGCATGTTCTCTTTGCTTAAAAAACATTCAGATATATTTTCAGAAAGAGAAAGTACTTAGGTCAAACAGCAATTCAGTGCACAGGAAGACATAAAATCAGCGTAAATCATTTGTACAGAACTGCTCACCCGCCAGCAACACCATTTCACAGGCTGGTGGAGTAAAAGCTCGCACACAAACTTGGCACAGAACAAAACTGCTGTTGACATTCCTAAACTAACAGTGAGTAGCAACATTAGGTATTAAACTTTAAAAGCTGTTGGAAAATGCATTTTTCTCACAACCCACACCAGTGACCCAAAGAACGTTCCAGGAATCCCTTGTCACGTCTATGTCCTGCATCCACAGATACTTACAGAGCGCCGCTCCCTGAGCAGCCCCTAACACCCATGTCCACAGCTCTGCGGTCTCGCTGGCTGACCTGAGCATCTCTGAGCAGGCTACTGATGCGAACGGCAGCACATCACGTACGTGGGCATTCCTCCTGTCAGCCTCCTCCCGAGGCTAGCGGCTGTGGGTACCCAAACTATGTCATCAGAAACCAGAGCCAAAAGTCCACCAGGGGAAAAAGTGTCAGAAGAGACGTCTCATCTCTCGTTGAAATAAACACTTAGAAATAAATTTACAATTTGCAGTGATGCAGTGGCTTTTTTTTTTTTTTTTTAAGTTCACAATAAATCAGTCAGAAAGGTGGCAGAGAATCAGTCTGGCTGCTGGAAGCAACCCAAGCCAGCTGCTGGCTGCTGCATTGGAGGTCCCGGCTGGGTAATCACACCCTTCCATGCACTGCGCTCGGAAAGGCAGAGGAAGACAAAACTTGCAGCCCCGGGACAAGCTGGGTTCACGGGCTGCAGAGGGCAAGAACGGACAGGTGCAAGATCTATCGCCAGGGCCCCGCGCTTCAGAGGTAGTTTTCCAGTAAAGTTACTGCCAATGTCTCCTTTCAAAAAAATTCAAGGCGAAATTAATTGAAATACAAGGGAAAGTGAAGCAAAGGTGAAGCAAAGCCCTTCAGCACACGTATGATGTGCACCTTCCCTCAACAGGGTCTAAAGGTAAACAGCTTTCATCCCAGAGCTTTCCACTCAGCTTAAAGAAAATTGTATTTCACAGGCAGGAAAATTCTATTTCAGGCATGACGTTGCTTTGAAAAGAGAAGTTGTCATATCAGAAAGATCTCTGTTTTCTCTCTGCAGTACTTCCTCAAATAAAAAGGGAAACGTCCCCCCAAGCTTTATTCTCTAGTCTGTTATCTGAAAACCTGAAGCTCCCGCGGCTGCCTGCTCTCACCAAATTCTCCTCTTGCATCAGAGTGGAAGATTTTTTTACAGAGCTTCCTTGCTTCACATTCTGTGGGTCGAGCCGTACCCTCAGAATGTGGGTAAAGGAAGTGCCCTTCCCCGTGGACTGGTTATCAGCGCAGGCAGCACGAACTTGTGCAGACAGTTCTAACCAGTGACACATCTTGCGGGAGGAACCCCGGCACCGATGCGCCAAAGCAGCACGTGGCGTCTGGAGGATGGCTTGCTGCAACGTCTCACTTCTGTTGTTGTTGTTGTTGTTGTTAATACTAGTACAGCTCCCACGACCAGCCCCAGGCACGCAATTTCATTTCGTCCTGAGAATTTGATTCGAAGCACTGTTCACTGCACACTTCCCACGTGCCAAAGACTGGGCTAGATGGTTACATGTGCTTTCATTTAATTCCCAATTATTTCTGCCTCCAGTGAAGGAGAAGTCCAGACAGAAACGGAAAGGCTATGAAAGATGGCAGCACAGGGCAGCAGCAGCCCTGCAGATGAGCTGTGCGGCAGGACCAGTGACCAGGCTCCCTGCAGCTCCCGGAACAGCAGCGCGCTCGGGGTGCCCTGGGCGCCTCATCATGGGCTTCTTAAATCGCCACCCCGCCTTCCCCGGTGACTTAGACGAGCACATTCGTTGTCTGCAAATCCATTTGTTTTCTGAAAGCGCCACTTCTCGTTCATCTTCTGTTGACAAGGAATTTCTGAAACAATCATCGCAAACCATCTCTGCTGCAGACAGCCGATGCTACCCGCCTGCAAAAGGACTTGAGATCTCTTATTCCCGAAGGGGGCCATTATTTCCACCGGTTGCCATGGTGATGCCGCAGTATCGCTGCTGTGGTTCGACTGCTTCCCAGCGCAGCCACCGCACACCCTTAAATCAAACCATTTGTCTCACATGGCACAGGTTTTTGGGAAAACAAACACCTGGCTCCGTAAAACTTAGTTAATCGAACTCTCAGCTTCACCTCACAGTGGTGCTGAGTGGGGACAACTGAAGGTGTCCGTGCACGCCAGCGCCAGCGTGGGCGGGATTTCACACAGGGAGAGCAAAGAGCCAAAGATACCTTACCTTACTCCCCTCGAAAATTTAAGGCGAGAGTACTATTTCCAAAGACCTGAGAAATGCTTTTCAAAAACCAAAGGTAAGAAGTTTGGGATTAACAGATACACACTACTGTATATAAAATAGATAAACAACAGGGACCTACTGTGTAGCACAGGGAACTGTATTCAATAGCTTGTAATAACCTAGAATGGAGACAATATGAAAGGGAATAGACACATTGTATGTGTACAACTGAATCACTTTGCTGTACACCTGAAACTAACATAACACTGTAAACCAACTGTATTTCAATTAAAACAACAAACTAAAAAATGGGAAAGAAAAGATGCAAAGCGGTCAGTCTGTTTACAGTGGTACTCCGCAAGTGTTTGCTGAATGCAAAGAAGAAGAAAGAAAAGTAATACAAGTAGAAATGAGGAACTGTGCGGTTTTTATTGGTGGGAGTTCACGTTATCTGAACCTCCGATGTATTCATTCTTGAAGCAACAGCATAGATCCCCTATTTGTGCCTCTCCTGTCTTGCTTTTATTTGTAACTAGCTGACCCCCAGACACAAATACAGATACACTGATGCCTATATATTAATTCCTGAAGTCTCTCACCTGTGAAGTCTGGATTAAATAAAAAACATGGATGTTACTGACTGGGCTTTTCAGTCTTCAAGCCCTGATTTCCTAAGGGATGAACTATTCAAGTGTGGAGCTGACTTTGGACTCAAAGATGCTGGTCCTCTGAGGTGCTAGCTCTGAATCCGGGCTGAGGGAGGGGTGTCCACCCCTCGGCAGCCTCACAGCAGAGGAGGGATGTGGGAAATTTCCAGGAACGTGGCACGTGGGCGCCTCCCTTTGGAGCACAGGGACTTCACCACGTTTCCTTCTGAGTAAACACAGAGTTTATCCGGACTCTCAGGGCCAGGAGTCAGCTGTCCTTAGCTCCTATTACAAATGGTCGTGAGAGCCGGCTTGGACTCCTGACAAGACGGGGTTAATTGAAAGGGGAGAAATCAAATCCGCTGGATTGGACTTCAGAGGCCATTATTTGGAAAAGGCAGGTCATTTACTAAAGCCAAACTTCCAGGAAAATGTCAAATCTCACTCTGGCCCCAATTCATTAAGTTAACCTGAGTTTAACTCACGTTATCTGTGCGCTCTGGTCTTTTTCTTCTGCTGTTATATTTGTTTGGTGTTTGCTTTGTTTTGTCTTTTTAAATTTATTTTTATTTTTTGCCAGACCGCTGAGATTGGCCAGATACAAAGCTGAGAAGCCTGGTTGTTTTAGGGACAGAAAAAAAAAAAACCTCTCTCCACGTAGGAAGGAATGCTGCGGGGGCCTCAGACACCAAGGCTGCGGCAATGAATAGACATACTTCTCACAACGCCCACTTCACAAAGAAATGAGAGCGGCCACACTTCCAGGGACTCCCGACAGCCAGGACGCATCCGAGCGCAGGGTGTGTGTGGTCTGGGCCATCCCCGCACCTCTCTGCCTCCTTCGTGGCAAAGAAGAGCCCTCCTGAGCTCAGCCGGGATATGAAATGAGGCGGAGGGCGGAAGCTGAGAGCTGGGAGAGGTACCGGACGGATGGGATCCACTAACGGGGGTCCATACTGAGGCTCCACACTCATACACACTGAGAAGCATCAAACGCACATGTCCTGAAAAAAATTCTTAGGCTGGAGACCGTATGGTTGGAATCCTGAGCAATTAGAATATACTCTGTCTAAAGTGAGCACGGTGCAGGAGAAACGGGGCACCGCTGTCCCCTTCCACTCTGTCCCCTGCCTGCAACACGCAGTCAGCCCCCATCCCAAGTCCCCCCTTGGGTGTTTCTGTTCTACCGTGGAAGCAATGATTTTAACGGGGCAGCTGTGAGACTGCCCCCTTCTCTATACTGTCACATGGGAGCGTCTGCCTTTGGAGAGACAGAGGCAAAGTTACACACTGCAGAGCCACGGAAGCTCCTGACATTGCGCGGCCTTCTTAGAAGAGCTCGCTCCCTGCCAAACAATGAGACGCCATTCCCTGCTCCACCTGCACACTGGGAGTAACGCACGGGACTTGGCAACATCCTGAAGTGAAAAGTGAATCGCGCAGGTTCCTGGCAACAAGATGTCCATGATGTGAATTTTCCCAGAGAAACCAGACTACTTAACACCAGGGCTGGCAGCTCAGACAGGAGCAGGTGGGGGAGATAGCTTGCTGAACTCTCAGAGACAGCTCCCTGTTTCATGCTAACACACTTTTTAGAAATAGAGGTCAAAACCATTTCGTTCAAGGTGGCCCGGGATTTTTTTTTCCCAGTGTGTGTGCACGTGTGTGGCGTGAGTACCAGCACGGACAGAATGCTGAATGAGGCACAGAAGGATGAGTCGGTTCTCCTTTGATGCTCAACAAATTCACCACGACTCCAAGCAATGCTTACTCTAGTCATCCTGCCATGCCGTCCCGAGACCTAATTGAAGGCTGCAGCACCACTGGGAAGCAGGGTTTCCGTGTAGGTGTTTATAACTGTCTATGGCACAAAGCTATTTATGAAACCACACAAGCCCTGGGTACTGCCCAGTTCCAACCCCGCCTGCAGGCTCTGGGCCATCAGCTCAGCAGCAGCTGGGTAATTCCGCGGTGCTATGCTGGATCAGACCCCGAGAATCTGGGGGCCCCTGGGACCTAAGCCCTTTACATGGAGGTCCTGCAAAGCACATGACTCTGTTGCTGCCAGGCAGCCCTCTAAGGGCAAAGCTGATGATTGAACTTGGTCTCTGGGCTGTGACACCGACATTCTGGCAAGTCCCCGCTGTGTGCCCTCTCTTCCTGGAGGTGAGCCACCATGGGCTAACCTCCTCTGCGTCAGGAGGGAGAAAAATGGCCCCATCCAGTTCAGGCAGATTTCCAAGAACTAAGGGATATGCCCACTGAGCAAAGCTACCTACTTAGCCTTGAAATTCCGTGTCTTGAAAAGGGATGTGTTTTTTTTTTAATTGAAGTCTAGTTGATTTACAATGCTGTGTTAGTTTCTGGTGTACAGCATAGTGATTCAGCTTTATATATATGTATGTGCACGTATATACACACATACATGCATATATACACACACACATATATATGTACATACATATATAGATACATATGTATATATTCATTACAGGGCTAACATGGAGCAGAGTGAGGTTGTCTCCTCCACCACAAAACTGGTCAGTTCAGGATAGGATGATTTATTTTGCACATTCAGGTCTTTTTCACCCAATTTCCTTGCACTTTCTTCAGTCACCCGAGTCTCCCCAGTTCCCCCAGGACTGGGAGAGTAAGACGTGATCCAGCAGCTTGCTGTGGGAAGGCGAGGACCAGGGCTTCCAGGCTCAGCCCTGCCCGCCTCTCTCACGGGGTCCAGCTCTCGCGCCCCACTGTTTGGGCCTGGGCAGGGTAAAGGCACCAGCTCCTCTCCATGGTGATGTGCTGGACTTCAACCTTGGTCATTCTCGGTGTATAGAGCCTAGCGTTGGTAACAGGTCCTCATCTTCGACTACACCTCTAATAGGCTTCTCTAAAACATACCCCTTTCCAGACACGGAATTTCAAGGCTAGTAGGTGGTTTTGATTGAGGAGCAGACCCCTAGCTCTTAGGAAACCACCTGAAATGAAGTAAGGGGTCAGGGCGAGAACTGCCATTAGAAACTCAAATGGAGCTGAAACGCAGAGCTCTGGCCAGCCTGGGGACCAGTGCAGACCTGGAACACTGCTCTCCCTTGGATTCAGGCAGAAATTGGGCCAGAATTACCAGCATGTCCACCTGACATTTGCTGACATATGGTCACAACACAAAACAAAACCAACTTGGCCTCATCTGTGAAAGAAATCACTGAAGCCACTCTGGTGCTGGCCAGAGGCAGTCACAGGGGATTCCTGAGACTCTTGGGGGCATTAATTGCCTTCATTTATTTATACTCCTCTTGCTCCAAAATGGGGGTAAAGCAGTATAAGGAGGATTACATCACAGTCACTCACTCATGTGTCAGCACCTGGGGTGTGCGGGGACAGAGGGACAAGGTCCCTGTCCACACGGGGCCTACATTCCAGTAGGGGAGAGAGGACAAATGCAACTGTTCCAAACAGTAGTGTTTCCGTGACAATATAAAAAAAAATGAAACAGGGTGGCAGAAAGTCATCTGGGACTGGGAGTCAGATAGAGGGGCTGGGATGGGGGTTGGGAGGGAAGACCCTCCCAGAAACTAATGATGGAAAAAGGGAGAATGAAAGGTCTAGCTGAAGATGGCTTGTCTGCCCAGGGGGAAAATACCTCTTAATGCAAACCACCACAGAAGAACATTCCGGTGCTCTGACCATAATGTCTCATGCCAGGGCGCTTCAGGCGTGAGACCAGAGCCTCAGAAGGGGCTCAGCGCCTGGGGCTTCACGCTGCAGCCACTGTCTTGAAATTTGTAAGAATTTTATCTCTGAATCTGTGTTTGGCAAGTGACTTCTGATGGGACAATTCTGCATTGTGCCAGAGGCTTGGGGCCTCGGCTCGCTCCTTCTACCTTCCCAGGACGGGTTCTTGAAGAGCCACTTCCTGACCCCTGATACGTGCACCCTCCCTGCCAAGTCACAGGGCAGGTGCTGGGCACCTCGAAGAGTCTGCACTGCCTGAGCGCGTCCTTGTCCCCATCCCCCAGGGAGCATGACATTAAATGGAGGGGATAAAACACTCTGGCAGTGCCAGAGAGAGACCACAGAAGAAAAGAGAAAGCATTTTTTTCCTGTTTTTTTTTTTTTTTTAACAAGCAACCTAGCATCTTGTGCAGCTGTCCCTGGTCTTGCTAAGTGCTGCCCCAGGCACCATGGAGCACGCAAAATGGAGTTTTCTTTCTGCTGACCGCCTAGTCTCCCCTCTGTCTCCACACCAGTCCATTCATTCATTTACTCATTCGTCAACTGTACATGATCCCCGCGAGGTGCCAGGCCACCGCTGCAGATTCAAATTAGGACATTCACTGTCCTCCAGGAGCTGACCCAACCCCACATGTCACAGTCAGCTGGGAGAGCCAAATCGATCGTCCTCTGTCCCTCTGCATGGATGCAACCAAGCAGTAGTTTCCCGTGATGTGCCACCCATTACATAAATCACAGGAAAAAGTAGAAAACAGGAGTTTTTTTAAAAATATGCATTTCCTATAGCTGAACAGATTGCCCTACAACAGATCATTCTCTGAATTTGACTCTTCATTCCCCGAGATTAGTATTTAATCCTCTTTTAAACATACCCTTGTAGAAAGCCCTTCCTGTGGACTTAAGAAACCTGGGGAGCACCTCCAGGACGGCCGACGCGCCCCTGACACGGCCGCTGTCTTTCTCAGAATCTGGCGGCTCAGTTTCAGTGAACCTTTTCTTCCATCATTTGTTCGCCCTCGGTCAGGTCCACTGGGTCCGTCATGAGGGGCAATTTCAACTGTTTTCAGATTCCCCAGGGACAGTGATATGTGTGTGTGTGTGTGTGTGTGTCTCTCTCTCTCTCTCTCTCTCTCTCACACACACACACACACACACACACAGTTTTATAAAATGCATTTAGCTCGGCTGAAATAAAAACTTATTTTTTTTTTTTTTAGCTTTTAAGTGAATTTCTGAAAGGGGGCTCACCACGGTCTGGTGAAAAATGAAGACTCCCATTTGTACCATTATTACAGACGCCCAGACATGGCAGTTGATTTCCTGACCAGGCACTTGGATTTCCGACAACATTATGTGGGTGTTGGGTGCGGTACCTGGACATTGGCTGCGGTACCTGGACGCTGGACGCGGTGCCCGGACGTCGGGCTCAGTACCTCGGTACCCGGACGTCGGGGGGGGGGGGCGGTACAGGGACGTCACGCACGGTACCCGGACGTCGGGGGGCGGTACAGGGACGTCGGGCGCGGCACGCGGATGTCTGACAGCGGGGCAGCGGCATATGGATTAGCAGGGGCTCCTGATTCAGGCCTGCAGTTTGGCTCTCATAGTAGCCGGTATTTCCCGGGCTTCACCAGGCCTGGGAGCAGCCACTCTGACGATGGGGTGTCTCCTGTGCGGGAAGACAGCTCGGGGAAGCCCTGGGCCTGGACCTCTGATGCTGGTTAAAAGCAGATCGTCCCGAAAGAAATGGCCCCCAGTCACGGCTTCTTGCATTTTCTAGTGTTCTCATCTCGAACACAGATGACTTTTGTGCTATTAAGTTTGCACTAGAATTTTTTTATTTCTTCTGGGCTCCCATCTTAGGTGGACAGAATTCTGGAGTCTTGCGGAGGTGGGTGGTCAGGGAGACAGTGCCCTTAGGAGGTGGTGACCTGATTAAAGCCACACAGCCAGCTGGGACAGACGTGGGCCCCTGACCCCTAGGCCAGGCCCCTCTGCTTCTTTCCGGGTCGTGCTGTTCAATCAGACTGACTCCACGGAGCTGTCCCCCTGTCCCTACTGCACCCCCTTTTACTTTGTTGTTGTTCTCTGATTCCTACCGTCTCCTACCGCCTCCTTTCTGCTCTCCGTGTTTCCCACCTTGGTGCACACCCATCTTCTCAGGCAGCACCAGGGACATCCGAGCAGGGGCCCTTGGTGCTGCGTGGAGGGCACGAGCTTGAATCGCGTGTCTGGAGGCTTCGATCTGTGCCAGCCGGGGTGTGCGTCACTGAAAAATGAATGGTCTTCACTCCCCACCCATCTCAAGGAGCAGAGTTGAGGTGCAAGGAGTGAGCCTAAGATGGGAGCATAACAGTTCTGCTGCCAAGACGACCCCGGAGCTATTGTCACTTCAGGTGATGGGCCGGAAGGGGTTACCAGACCCCAGCTGGGCGGACCGAGGCCACTTGGAGCAAACAGCAGGGCCAGAGAGGAAGCTGAACAAACCCTGTGTGGACACTGATCTATTACTTTCTGTTAGGGAAACCGACCTCCTGGCTTTCCAAGTGGAATGGATTTGTTGCAACGTGAAAAAAAAAAGTTTAAAAAATTTACACAACTTTGAAAAACATTATCATAGAAATGTTTTTAGGTTTTTGATGAGACTCAGTCCCCTCTGGTGGGAACACCCGCCACAGGATGACATCATCACGGCCATCTCATAAGAGCCGGGGGAAGGTAAAGGCCCTGGTCTTACTCAGCGATGCTACTCGGTCCCTTCATCTCAGATGCTCTGAGTACCACATTACTTAGATTATGTCAAAAATAATTTTAAAAGGAAACATGATTTAATCTGCAGCTCCACAGGAGGAAAACAAACAGCTATGGGTAGTGAATCACTCATTAAAAATTAAATAAATCCACCCACAACGGGAAACAGCACAACAGACTGTCGGTGTTGGCTTCACATTGGAAAGAAGCCAAAAATAGGTCCTGGGAATGGTGATGCCTCTGAACTTGATCTTGCTCACATGGTGTGCGTGCGGGATCGCCAGCTTCTCAGCGACACACACTTTCCAGCGTGTCTTTGGCTGAGAACACCCACGAGAAGGGAAGCTATGCGGCACTGGGGGTTTCCACGTATCTGACAAGATCAAGCCCCCAGCCTCCCCATCAGTCACACAGCCCCAGAACCGTTTGCCAGGATGAATCACAGACAGTAAAGGAAGGACTCTTGTTTCATTAACTAAGGTTTCTGTTTCACGTTGTAAAATTAAAACGCATGATTCCCAGCTTTTACTTCCTGCATGGAAACAATGTCATAGAAAAAGATTGCCTTTCAAAAAATGTTTTCTGTGAATAAAACCCTCCTTTACAGGTTCCCACTCCTTTTGGAGGCAGCCAGGGAGCAAATACAAGTAAGTGAGCAGGGAAGAGAAAGCACCAAAGCAGCTGCTTCCTTCTCAAAGCGAAGATTGTAAAACATTTACATCATGACGCACAAATGTCATCCCAGAAACGGGGGCGACGGACATGACTGGCCCCGGACACGCATGATGCCTGGCATCTCTGCTGTTCACTCCAAGTCCAGAGAAGCACTGCCATCAATCCCAGGACTTCATGTCTGGGAGGGACCTTTAAAAAATCCTCACCCAGCTCTAAACTTTTCAGACAAAGGTGTGACTCAGAGCATGAAGGGACACGTCTTAAGTCATTCTGCTTTCTAGAACTGAACTCTATTTCTGTCCCATCCTTCTGCTGAGCAAAACTCACAATTAGACTTGCTAAAGAAAGGACTCAAATGTCGGCCCTACAGGCATCATTTCCTGAAATCAGAACTAGGACCTACCACCGCGTTTTCAGGACCGCGCACAGTCATGAGCCTCCCGGAGACACCTGATAAATGCTGGGCCCGTGAATGGACCAACGAGGGGCCGCCCTGAAAGGAAATCTGGCAAGTATGCGGGAAGAGATTAGAAGACTGGATTTGGTCAGCAGATAACACACGGAAATAGTTTGGAACGCTGGCCAAGATCAGCTTAAGTGGTCATAAAATGGTTCCAAAACATAATTATCTACCAGAAAACCGTTTCCAGAATCCACAGGATACGTTCTTAGTAACGAGCTCTAGTACTTTTGTTAACAGATAAATCATACTCTCCATAATGGAAAATTTTTATTTATTTTCTTTTTGGCAGGTCTGCCCCTCACCTTTGGAGGTGGTAATGAGAGCCAACTGGCTTTCAGGTCTGAGAGGAACCCAGCTCAGGGCTCACGGGAGACCTGTGGGTCCCTTCCCATGGGCACTTCTCCACGCCCACCTGAGCCAGTGTCTCCTTATCTTTAAGGTGGAGATGAGAATGCACACCTAGGCTGCCTCCAAGTATCTGCGAGGCCCAAAGGAGATACAAATTTGAATGTGCTTTGTAAACTGTAAAGTGCTCTACATGCAGGTGGGTTATTATAAACACAATTTAAGTTTTCAGCATAAGGCAGTTATGTTATCTGGCAAAACAGGAAATAGAGCAAGTCCTGTTTCTTGCGAATAATTTCCCCCCATGTGACATTTAAAAAAATTAATTTCTCAGCAGCAACACAAAGAAAAAAATTTATATATCACCTGAACACAAATCTACACCATCCCTCACAGCAGATCAATCTTGGAAGAGTTGTTCGAAATCAGTTAAATTCCATCAACATATTTTTAAAAAGTGGTTAGAATTCCATCAGCCTCCATCATAAAATAACACAGATCCCAGTTCAGTTTTAAGCTTATGTTCATTTCTATTCAAAACAGGGAGAAAAGCTACTCAGAGAATCCATTATGTGACACGTTCTTGTTCAGCAATTCCACGGGGATCTTTCCGTTCCCAACATTTTAAATAGTTTATACCAAACTGCATTGTAAAAAGCAGTTTTAAAAAAGTCACTTCAAATTGGCAAATTTTAAACCGAATGCCCCAAATCTCCTGTTGCTGAATGTCCCCATTCACACGGGGATGGGACATCCCCCAGTGTACGGGACTGCAGCTGGCGGCGAGTTTCCGTATCCAGTGGGGACTGGTCTACAGTCCTCCTCTTTGGCAGCAGAACCCTTTCCTGACTCTGCAGCCCAGTGGGTCTGAGACACACCCAGAGGTTTTACGTGCCTTATCTTTCCCCAAGTGTGAGTGATGCCACTGGCCAGGCAGTCGGCACGGATCTGCAGCTGACGATGCCATCTGTTCCCACCACGTCAGCCACAGAGATGGGAGAACCCTGGACACAGACCACCAGCCCCGCCTCGTGAACCCAAACACAAGCTCCCTGAAAGACCCGCTCACTGCCCAGCCGCCCAGGTACCTCCCGCTGTCCCAGAGCATCATGTTTCACCCAAGTGCCCCTTCACAAATGTGGCTGCTAAGGGAAATTCAGAGGGTGGTTTTGGTTACAAAAATAGGAAACATCCAGCTTAAAATGGGTGGGACTTTGATGTGTCATCCAGTGAACCCAGGGCCCCAACAATAGCTGGGGACTGTCTTCCTGACAAGCGAGCCGCACTGGGCTTCCTGGCCCTCTGACAGCCCACCAGCCGCAGAGCGGACCGCTCCTCGGTGCCATCCCCACACACTCCTGGCCTGGCCATGGTGCATTAAAAAGGCTTCCTGAAGCCTAAGTCCCAGATTTCCTGCACAGGGCGGGACAAAGCTAACTGAGGGGCTTGCCAGCTTTCATCGAAAGAATGCCTCCTGATCATATTCTTTGACCTAGTTTTTAAAGCCCTGAGGAACTCTGTTACACACATATAAACCACGACACAAATCCCAAGCAGCAAGAAAGGCTTTCCTCTCAGCTTCCCTTTACCTCTCGTCCCACTGAGGTGACGCCAGGCAGCCGGCCTGGCCTGCGGGAATCCATGTTTTCCTGTCACTGGAAAAGGATTTCTAGAAGAAGGATTCCAGCTCTGAACTGGCGCTGCCGGGAGCGCGGCGATGAGACAGGAGTTTATATAGGAGAGCTGTGTTCCCAGTCCCTCTCAGTGGAAACTGTGAGGGTTCAGGAGCCGAGCCTCTGCTCTATGACAAACGATTACCGAGCAGACTCTTTTAGGAAGCACTTCTTGGAAGAATGAGGAAACTTTCCTGGGGGAAGATGGAAATGGAAATAAATGAGGGATTAATCTGTTTGTCACCATCAGATCCAAAGGCAGCATTCTTCCAACTTGCTGCCAGCTTCTAATTTCAGATTCTGGGAGAGTAACTGCTTCA
Organism: Camelus dromedarius; assembly: GCF_036321535.1. Lineage (NCBI taxonomy): Eukaryota > Metazoa > Chordata > Mammalia > Artiodactyla > Camelidae > Camelus > Camelus dromedarius. Next base: position 79,590,153 of record NC_087443.1, on the reverse strand, counting down.
CTGTGGGGAGAGTCGCACTTTGCTTGGATAGGAAACCTGCAGAATCCAGGGATGCTAAGAAAATCCCAAGAACATGGCAAAGGAAGGAAAGAGAAATCAAGTCTCTTAGAAAGTTCCCAAACTTGCAGACTAAGAGCTGGGTTTTCACTGTGCATCGAGCTTCTCTGTTCTTTCAGCAGATTCAAAAACCAGCGCAGGACATGTGGCCCCAGCTGCGGTGCCCTGGAAGGTCAGGGCCCTGCTCTTGATGTAAAAACCTGCAGAGTCTTCTTTTCTTTCCCCCTCTCTGCCATGCTGGTGGTGCAAACCAACACCGAGGGAGAGGAGTGGCTTGTAAGAGAAAACAAAACAGGGAATGAAACTGGCAGAGGAGGAAGCAGAGGTCCTGACGGAGGACAGGCTAGCGAGTGAATATTCTAAGTTAACTTTTAAATTAAATTCACTGTTACTTAATATTGGCACTTCCATTTAGTTCTCTGGTATTCCTGTGGTATTTCCACGAACCAACGTGGAACAGTCCAACTGCAGAACCATTTAACTTCACTTACTGGTGGGTACCCCTTATAACAGTATAAGACCTCAAAGAGCCTGGAGAAAATATTTAAACCTTAATTACATGTTTAATTCTTAATTCTGAAATTCTACCGCGGTTTTTAAACCCCGTGCAGCTGAGACCCACCGAGCCGCAAGCACTCTCCAGTTGGGGGAACTCTGGGTCATATTTGATGATACTAGCAAGAGTATTACTTCCCAAATCTATTTTTAAACACAGGAAAAAGAAGGAGAAAACTCTGAGAATGGGTGCCTGTGCTTAAAGACTCCTCTTAATCCAGTTTGAGGGAGAAAAAATTGACTTTTCTTTTTTTAAAGTCAGATATGAATATAGAGTGTGTGTTTTGAAGTGAGAAATCGGGCACTGCAGGGCTGAGGGAGGCCTCTGATGTGCAGCCTAGGGGCAGCATTTACACCACCACCCAGCGAAATGCCTTCTTTAAACTTTCTGTGGTGATGTTAACAGTAACGGTTTTATGAAATGCTTACTTTGGGTCATCTCACTTAAACGTCACAATAACCCTAGGAAGAGATGGACAGATGAGAGAAGAGGCAGCTCAGGGGGCTGGGAGTGGGGGGCGCTCACCCCTGCTCTGGAGCCAGCGTGCCGCATGTTGACAGTGGCCTGGGACAGCCTCCGACCTCAGGGTGCCGACTCTCTCCTGCTCTGCCCACAATGAGCTATTCATTTGGTTCTAACCGACTCAAAAGCAAGTTTCCAACCTCACAAATCAGAAATCAACTCCTTTCTATTAGCTGACATCCTGAAGCTCTGGAATGAGCCTCAAATGCTTAGCAAAGAACTTGCCATAGGCTAAAAGACTGTTGTGATGTCCTACGACTCCAAACACAGGCCGTGAAGAAGGTGGCCACCACGGGGGAGTTCGCACTGTCCTCACGTTGACGAGAAAGAGTCTTGAAATCCGAAGCCGTCTTAGTCTAAGGCCTCACAGCTTCCTAAGTCAAACTACTTTCCTATTGAAAAGGAAGCCAAGAGTGGGACCAGGTAGAGGACGATTCTGCCCAAAGTTGCTGTGGCTGCCAAGCCCTGCGGCGGATACAGAGGTCAAAGGTCAGCTCCTGGATAGATGCTCAGTTGCCTTTGGATGGGGTCTGAATCTCTGAATCTGTGGCTGGTTTGAGGCAGCGGGTGTGGGAGCTGGGGCAGCCCAGGTCGCGGGCTCACTCACGGCCAGGCAGCAGGTCAGCTCACCGAGAGGCCGGGAAATCCTTGAGCAGGTGGATGGCAACTGGGTGTGGAGGGACCGGTGCTGAGCCGAGAGCCGGGGAAGGCAGAAGTCAGAGACTCCCAACACATCGTAATCCGTGCCTTGCATTTCAGGAGGAGATGAGTCTGCAGGACCCGCCCTCAGGTACGTCGTCCCAGCACGGTCGGCATCCGCTGGGATCACAAGCAGCATTTAATATCCATTCCAACCCATGTGAACGAGCAGTCCCTCTCAGTGAAGATTCTGAGATGATATGAGATTGCAGACTTCCTATAATTACATCTCCATCCCATTAATATTATTCCAGGAATGCCCCTTCTCGTCCATCCCACCATGGATCTGCCTGAGGAAGGCGTGCGCCGCAGAATCCCAGCACCCGATGATGACGGGATAAAGACGACGGACGGCAGAATGTTTAGCCGGTAGGATGTGGATGGTTTCCTCTCCTGTCTGGGTAAGTAGTTGACTACATTCGGCATTTTCGAGATGAGGAGAAACAGTCCATATAACCAGAATGCATTTGATCACACCAGGAATGACCATAAGAATTTATGCCCCCGGTAAAAGGCACACCCCATAAAAGGGCCAGCCGGCACAAAAGAACCCACCCATTGGCCTTAGAATAATCATGAACAGAGTCGAGGTATTTCAAACAAAGTGATGCATTTGAGAAATACAACTTCCTAGCAGTCCACATCCTGGTTCCCTCGCCAGAGGGGCGCACCCCCCCACCCCCGCTCCCGGCAGACCACGTACTACCTGCCCGCAGGCTGCACCCATGCCAGAAGCTCTTGGAGGCCTTCCCTCAGGTTTCTTAGGAGGCTTGACAGCCTTAAGTCGAGTCTAACACAAAAACGGGGATGGTGTTTCTTTTCCTAAGTCCTAGGACATGGAGGCCATGGAATGTTGCCTCAAAAGGCAAAAATTACGTGATGCCAACAGTTTTTTTTTTTTCTCACTAAGTGTGCAATCCAGAAAAGCTCCTTTTCAGCAGTTTTCCCCACAGCAGATCCATTTAAGAAGCAATTACCATCAATGCAATTATGTGCCACCGCGCTCCCTAATAGTCCCCGAGCGTGCGCACTGAGATGAGGCAAGGCCCTTTCAAAAGTCAGGACAAGTCAGTGAGAGGAAAGCACGTGGAAACTGTGTCCTCAACAACGTGTTTCAGGAGACCGAGCAGCTGAACCTGATTCTAAATGCAAAAAAAAAAAAAAAAAAAAGATGTCACAAAAAGTGTGACATGAGCCTGTTCGAGCAAGTTACAGCTTAAAATTCACATACACGGCACACTGACCATGTGGCCTTTTTCCTCTAGAAGATGATGTCTCTAACAATGAAAGCCCACATAGTTTTTTTGCTAGTTAACTACACATCAGAGGTAATTTTTCAAGAAGGTTTGTACTCACCAAGGGAAAACGAAGGCTATAGTCTGAAAAAGAAAGAGAAAAAAGACAGGGTCACTTTTCTGGGTAACAGGTGTTGCAAGTTTTAGTCACTGCTTTTTCTATAGCACGAGTGGAATGTGCCCATTTTTGCTTCATGGCTTGGGGTCTTCTTGAGGCCTTTTCATCTGGATAATAACTTCTTTTTGCCGCAACCATCAGCTTTTAAAGGCGTCCTGCCCCAAACGCTCCTCTAGGCTCTGGCTGTGTGTTGATGGTAGAGCCTGGTAGCTGCCCCGGATCTGAAGTGTTGGCCTGTAGCACCCAAGATGCTCCATCTGCCAGCTGCTGCTCTGTGACCTACAACGTCCCCTCCCTCTGAAGTTGTCCCTCCACCCATTTCCCCAGAGATACCCTCTTAAAACCTCCATAGGACACACCCCCTTCACCCCAGTTTTTCAGCTTAATCATTATCCAGATTGCTCATTCCGCATTAATTTAGCACTCATGCTTTTTTTGTTTTTAACAGCTTCAGTGAGATATAATTTACATACCATAAAGTCCACCTGTTTAAAGTATACAATTCAATGGTTTTTCACATAATCACAGACTTCGAGACCTTGCTTATGATTTAATTGTAGGACATTTTCATCATCCCCAAAGAAAGCCCATTTGCTCATGACTCCCCCAGCCCATCCTGTCCCAAACCAACGGTCCCTGGCAACCACTAAATCTACCTTCTCATATGGATGTGCCTATTCTGGAAATTCCATCTAAACGGGATCCTATAGCACGTGGCCGTCAGAGACCAGCTGCTTTCACTTGGTGTGTTTCTGAGGTTCACCCACGCGGTGGCCTGTACCAGCACTCGTGCCTTCCAGTGGGTGGACACTGTTCCATCATATGTGGAGACCACCTTTGTTTATCCATTCTCCTTGGAGGACTGACATGACCCCCTTGTTCTTGTGAGAGCGGCCAGCAAGGCAGCCTCACGCCAGGGCTCGGAGCCTGCATCTCCTTGTGACTGGAGGCCACACCCTGTGGCCATCGTGTACCCCTACTGCTGGATGGTGGACTCATGTTTTGAGCATCACTATTTTTATATTTATAGCTAATGCAGTACGTGGCGTTTTCCACCAAAACAGACTACTTATCTAGGTCATGGCCAGGCTAGATATGTTAAACCAAAGGCTATACTCTACAGGGCACATTTATAACAAGTTTTTGCACTAATTAAAAAGTTGACCTGTGAAGTAGGTTTGAATCCAAAGCAGAAGAAATGGTTCTAATACTGAGGGATCTTAAATCTCCTTGGGCAAGTCTACAGCTCACATTATTATTTATGATGGAAGGCTGAAAGCTTTCCCCCTAATACCAGGACAAAGGCAAGTGTACCCACTCTCACCACTCACATTTGACACTGTGCTGGAAGCCCTAGTCAATGCAATAAGACAAGAAAAATAAATACATAGAAAGTGGAAAGAAAAAAATCAGACTTTATGCTCAGATGACATGACTATGAACACAGAAAACTCTACAGAATGTACAAAAAAGCAACAGGGACCGATCTGTCAAGTGGTGTATAAAGACAGAGTTCCCAGAAGACAGAGGAGCCCAATGGAACACAAAGCAGGTGGTGGGAAGGTGAGGGGGGCACTGAGGTGAGGGGGGTCATCAGTGGTTTGGGGGACTCCTTTTTTGTAGAAATAACTTATTACAAGAGTCCACTACTTCTAATGCCCCAAAAGAATTTGGGAAGATGCTGGAAAGAGTGACTTGTGGTGTTTACCCAGGGCCAGGCAGGGGCAGAAGCCAGAAGTGCAAGGAACCCTTCATGTTTCAGGAGGAATCCCAGAAACTCAACACTGCCTTCCATCGCAATACTGAGTCATTTTAATGTAAAACAAAACCCAGTGATGTGCAGAAGCATATCCTGTGCAGAAGCAGGGCTGCCGCCTTGAGTCAAGTCACTCTAAAAACCACAAGGCAAAAAACCAGTCAGGTGCAGAAGCAGCTGAGCACGCCGTCAGAGGGCGGCTAAACACACGAGTCAGTGTGATGGACTAAACCCCGAAGGAACCCAATTAATAATTTTGAGTTAAACTTTAAAGTAATTTTTTTTTAAACAAAGCAAAAATACACGAAACAGTGGGCACTACAAATAGATCACATACTATACTGGCTTGGGGCTCACAGATGTTAGCGTGAAACCACAACCATCAATTTCTCTGAAGAACAGAATTAGCAAAAACCAAGCCACCAGAATAACATCTAAAGGCAGCCTGTATCCTGTGAACACGTCCATTAGCCCGGGGCTCTCATGCACATGGCTGCTGTGATGTTGAGCAAAACGTTTGAAAAGGTAAAATAAGCACATTAAAAAGTGGGGGGGAGGGCACCCCGGTCCCCGTGGCCAGATCCACTCCTCGCGGGAGAGGGTGTCAGGGAGGAGCTGGAGCAGGGTGGTGTCACCGCTGGGAAGGTTCCTGGTACAGCACCATCCTCCAAAAAGGAAAGGAGAGATGCTACCGATTTATTAGGCTTGACCAGGCTTTGGCGGCCCCTTATGGTGTCTCTCCCATAGCCCACAGCCAATCCTAGGCGGCAAGTCCCATTTTAAGGATGAGAAGACTGAGGCTCGGTGAGCTCCTTGACCCGAGTCACGCAGAGCAAGGAAGCAGGGATGCTAACCCAGGGCTGCGGAGATCACTCTTGGCCAGGCCGCACAGGGGGACCCAACCTTCACTGCAGTTTATTTTTGTTTGTTTGTTTTTCTTTCTTGTCTCCATCCCAACAAGCTGAAATTCTTCCAGGGACTGTCTCCCTTTCCTTTACGTTCCTCGTATTTGTGTCACCGCCTGCCAGCAGGAGGGCCCATTAAAGTCTCTTCCCTGTCTAGAAGGAGCCCCACTGGGGTCTGTGTGCCAGAAAGATCTGGAAGGGCCCACGCTGGCCACGTCAGTTCCATGGGAGCAGCTCTGGCCCTCTGGCTCACAGAAGCCGGGGCCTCCTGACCACAGAAGTTCAGAGGTCCGTCCCCAGGGCACACGAGGGCAGCTGCTTCCAGGCAGCAGGGGCGGGAGGAAGCCCAGCTGGACCATGGGAACGGGCCGTGCAAGGCCAAGAGCAGGGGAAGTCCACCCGGGGGGGCGGCGAGGGCAGGCAAGGCCAGGGGGAGCGGGCCCTCCCACAGGAAGCTGCCGGGCTGCAGGGTTTGGCCCTGATCGCTCACAAGATACAGAGAGACCCAGGGACGCTACTGTGCATCCAAACCTCCAAAGAAGAGAAGAAAACTGTACCATTTGGAATCCATCCGCCGGGACCGTTCTGCTTTAGGGAAAAATTAAAATGATTCTCGCTTGCCAAGCTCGGAGATGGGCAGAGCGGAGCAGTCTTTCCAAGCTCGGACAAAAGTAAAATGGCCTCCATACACACCCCGGGCCTGAAGCTTTTTCAGCATCGCGGGGGCGGAATGCATGTCACTGCGGGCGTACCCACAAGCTTTCCTTTTAAATGGGCAGCGGCATTTAAACAATTCTTGGATGCACGTTAGCACTTTATTTTTAAGTATTTATCTATGTATTTCTACATGTGCAGGGTATCTACATTGTTAACTTTTTACTGAAATACAGTTGATTCACAGCATTGTGTTAGCTTAGGGTGTACGTCACAGTGGTTCAGTCACACGTGTACATTCTTTCCCATTACAGGTTATTACAGCACGTTGAAGGCTGCGCTGCACAGTAGGACCTTGTTGTCTGTCTGTCATATATATGGTGTGTATATGTTAATCCCAAACTCCTAATTTATCCTCCCTATCTTTCCCCTTTGGTAACCATAAATTTGTTTTCTATGTCTGTGAGTCTGTTTCTGTTTTATAAATAAGTTCATTCGTATCAGAAAACGTGAACTTTTAATGATGGGTTACAATTTTATGAAGCAAGGGCACACACATAAGGACCTAACACAGGCGATCAGACCCCATGGGCTCTGGCCTCGATTGGCCTCGCCAGCAGCGAGCAGAGCCCAGAGCAAAGCCCCTGCACCCCTGCGGCATTCTCTGGGGCTCCCGCGCTCCCTGAGACATCGATTCGTCCAAGCCCACCGGTCAGAGCACTTGGAACAGAGGAAGCGTAGTTCACTCTCAGTCCCAATGACCCCCAAGCATGATGACTAGGACCGGGGGGGGGGGTGTGGGTGGGGCTGAAGAGCAGGAAAACCCCTCCCGGCGGGAGACCCCACCCCACACCCCAGAGGCAGTGGACACGGACGAGCCCTCAGCATCCTGTCCGGGAGCAAGTTCGCTCTGCTTCCTGGCGCTGATTCAGGCCGGGGGGAGGGCGCAGGACGCCTCTGAGTCACCGGGCTTCGCTCCCTCCCTGATCTCGGACTCTGCCAAGTCTCTCGGCCTCCTTGTTTACCTTCTCGGCATCAGCAAAGCTGTTAATTTCTGTATTTTCTAATGCACAAAAGAAAGGCTGGAAGATGCTGCTGGGGCAGGAAGCCTCCCTGAATGATGAGGAGTTTGGTAGAATCTTCCTCTGCCCACCCCCGTAAAGTGCCGGTGGGGGAGCCTCAAAACGGTGTTGCCAAGGCTGAAAAAAAGATCCGTTTTCTCAGACACTCGTTCTGTCGACCTGTGGCCAACCAGCTGGACTTCTAATATTTGGCAACTTGTAAGAACTATTCATGGGCAGCTGCTCAGAAGATCCAGGTGCATCACTGCCTGCTTCTCGAGACTGTTTCTGAAGCACCGCACCTCCCTAATTACCCCACAGTTGGGGGGGTCCCCTCTTTGGATTAGGAAACTATGCAAATTCTCAAGCCAACGACTCCACTTTTGCAAATACAAATGGCTGCTGGTTTGCACTCTTTGTGTCTGTCTGTGCCATTATCACTGTGGAATTTAGGAACACAGGACTTGGATTCTCTGTGTTCTCTTCCGAGGTGCAGGGGTCCTCTCCCAGCCCCAGAGGGACGGAGCCCTCTGGCTCGTCAGCAGGTGATGCCGCTTCGATCGGGCCACCACCTTGGAGGTCCGCCCCTCCTACTGGGGTCATCTGTGGGCCCGCTCCTCCCTGACCCCTGTTTTTAGTTACACACCTGGCACCAAGCCTGCTTCACTTTGCACACTCTTCTCACGAGACAGGGTCCCACCCTGAACCCTGGCCCCAGCCCTCTTGCTTCCTGGGTGCTGGCTCTTGTCCCCTGTGACATCCCACCAGACTGCGGTAAACCGAGGCGGGCTCAGCCATGTCCCAGCACAGTGCTGGCTGTTGTCCGCTCTGCCCCTGCGGACCCGGACCTGGTCTGTAGGATGGGCACCCAGGCTCCTCACGCGTGGCCAGGACTTTCAACTAAAAACATCACATGTCAGCATCGCTTTCCAGTTTGCAGAACAATAAAATCAGTAGATTAATTTGATAGTTGTACTTTCCCTCCACTACAGCTTCTGCGCTGGTAAGTGCCACCCGGAATGAAAGGACTGACGTACAAATTAACCCTTAATGGCCCAGTCCTCGTTGGTTGAGTTGCTCCTGGGGTCCCCAGAAGTTCTGGCTGGGCCAGATGCAGACTAGATACCCTCTGTGACCAGAGGTGGCCCTCGGGCGGAGAGAGACAGGAGGCAGCCACCATCTACCAGGACTGTCTGCAGGGGGCTCTGGGTGGGCCAGGGGGCTCTGAGCACCAGCAGTGTTTGCTCCACCCTCAGAGCTGCTCTAAGCAACAGCGCAGGTTTGGGGGAGAAGACAGACTTTGGAGCCCTCCAAGGACGAGCACATGACCTCTAGTACGTCGCTCACAAAACACTCCCTGAGCCCCTGTCAGGGGCCCAAGTTCTGCTGTGTGCACGGGGCGGTCCCACACGCTGTAGCAAAGCCCACAGGCAGAATTCGCCACCAGGGGCTGCTCTGTGTAAGGACCAGAGAGCAGGAGAACAAAGTGCTCATCTACCAGAAACCAGGACCCCTCACCCATGTTCCTTAACACACTCAACTCACAGCCTTTCCTTTAGACTTGAAAAGACCCCGGACTCCCCCCGAGACTTTAGGGTCAGCAGGGGATGGGGCCTGAAACAGAGAAGAGGGACGAGCGCTGTAGCCCTGGGCTAGAACCTTCGAAAGGCCGTCAAAGGCGCGTGGACGCCAGGCGCTGGAACGTGGTGGCCTCCCTGCTCACTGAGATTTTGCCTTTCAAAACACATAGCTTGACCCTCGTAAACCGCTAGTGGGATTATAAAATAACAGAGCCGTTTTGGAAAACAGCATGAAAAAGTTTCAGGGCAGAGTTACCACGTGACCTAACGGTTCCACTTGTAGGTATAAACCCAAGAGAAATGAAAACACATGTCCACGCAAAAACTTGCATTACTTATAACCGCCAAAAGTAGAAACAACCCAAATGTCTATCAACTAATGAATAAATAAATAAAAGATAGTATAGCCATATGATGGACTATTATTAGGCAAGATAAAGGAATAAACTTCTGACACGCTGAAACAGGAATGGACCTTGAAAACATGACGCTAAGTAAAAGAAGCCAGTCACAAAAGACCAGGTTCCACTTACACGGAATGTTCAGAACAGGCAAATCTGCAGGCACGAAGTAATTTTAAAAAATTTACATGCGTTTGTTTTATTCTATTCACATTGACAGTTATCCTACAACCTACACAAAGTACAAAAGGCCTAATCCATTTTCCAGTATCAGGTCAGGGCCAAGGTGCAAAAGCCTTGCTGGGGGGGATCCATAGCGGGACTGAGAAGAGACTCACTTTGGGTGGTGGAAACGTTCTAAAATTGATTGTGGAAATGGATACACAACTTTAAAAGCATACTGAAAAAACACAGAACGGTACACGTTAAAGAGGTGAATGGTGTGATATGTGATTCATATATCAATAAAGCTGTTATTAAAATCAAACCGAAAACCAAAAATTAATATAAAAATATAATTAATATAAAAAATTAATATAAAAATCAAAGCACGGTTGGTCTCTCAGCCTGTTTCAGCCTACTCACGCGCTGGAGACGTGACTTTAGGATGTGTCCACAGAGCCATATTGTTGCTCATAAACTCAGGAGAAATAGCCCATCTGCCGAGGACAGTGCCCGCCCGAGGGAGGTGTCCCTAAGCCTTGGGTGAATTTCATGGCACTCTGGGGGAGACCACAGATAATGTGACTCTAAACTCTCTGCTGCCCTAAAGTGTCTGAGGACCAGTCTCACCTTTCAGGTGATTCTCTCAAATTGAGTTACCCTCGAGGTTGGTGCGAGGGGCCAGGCATATGTAACACGGCACTGGTAGAGTATACAGGGGTCCCAGTGACATGCCCTGAACACACCTAAACGTCTCCACCAACTGGGTGAGGCCGGGGGGAAGGTGGGCTCGAGGGGCAGCTCAGGGTGGGAGTGAGACCTCACCAGAGAACTGCCTGGACCGCATGCCCTGTGGGATCTTACTCGCCTGTGCCAGAGCCTTGATCACGCTTTACCTGACACTGCTGCTCCTAGCTCAAGCAAGGTGGATGAGGCTGCGGGGGGGGCATTCCTTAACACCAAGGCCTGTGTCACTCCTCCCACTGGGCTCAGACTGTGAAAGGTACTCAGGACGGGCTTGATGAGTGCCCAATGCTCGTGGTAACTGAACACTTTAAATCCTATTTGAAAGATGTTCTGCACGGTCTAATTAACGTTCAGTGAAGCTCAGAGAAAATGGCTTATCTCTAATATTTAACTAGTGAATCAGTGTTTGTAGGTGTTATCTTCTGGAGTATCAATTTGAAACGCCCCAACCTTTCACCACACGGCCCCGGGCCTGTGACTAGGCTGCTACACGTGTGTGAAGGTCCTGGCTGGTGATACCCTTACATGCAGCTGTAAACAGCGGCAAACCGCAGAGGCCCTGGGCAAAGCCAAGCTCCCCAATGCAGCGTAATGGATGCGCCTCGGCATTGAGTAATTATTCTGGGAGATCGTTATTCCCATGGACCCAGAAGGGAAGGAAACTTCTAACATGCTTCTTAATTTAAAAATACCAATTGTTGCTGTTAATTAAAATGCTAGTTACCAACGATCGTATACAAATGGCAAAGGGACGAGGTAAATGGACCACTCCAATAATAGTAATGGATGTGGTTTTCTTATTACCTAATAATGACTGTTGCTAATGAATACAGGCAACAGCACTTCTGCTCATCACATCTGCACGGAAAACACGAGTAGAATGTGTTGGGGAACAACCTATGGACTCCTTAACAGAGCCTGGAAGTTCTCAGGGAAGAGTCTCAGGACGAGGAGAGGCCACAAGTGAGCGGAAGGTGGTACACACACACCTTCCAACTTGGGGGCCCCCTCCTACTTTTGACTCCAAGCTCCCCTTTCAGGTGCCCCTCCAAAAGCCAGAGTGCTTCCTCTCAGTGGGGTCCAGGGCAGGAACTTTCTAGAGGCCCCTCGCCCACAGAAACCGCGTCTTACCCTCCCCCAGGTACACCAAGCTCTTCCCACGTCATGACTTTCCTCACACGGCTCTTTGACCCAGAAAGCTCCTCATCTCACCCAAACCTACCAGGTTCTCCCCCGACTCCTGGAGCCTGACCTCCCCTCTGAGCTGCCTGCTGCCCTGGTCTTACCTCCTGCTGCTCCAGCAGCACAGAGCTGTCCCGTGCTGCGCCCCTGACCGTCTGGGTCCTCCTTCTCCAAACGCCTTCACAACAACACGATACAGAGGACGGCAGGTTGAGATTAGGCCACCTTTGCTGCCATCCTGGCTGGCCTGTGACGTGGGCAGGCATGGTCTACACTTTACAGACGACAGAAGCCAGGACAGACGTTCGCCCCCAAATCCATAGTGCGTGGCTAGTTCGGTGCTTTCTGAACAGAAATCCTCTTATCGCTACCTTGAACTTCTTGATTATAGACACAGCTCCACGTACACACCGGGAACTCAGAAATACGAGTTAGAAGGATGAATGAGTGCACTAAGCCAGTCATTACCGCTCATCAAGCAGCCACTTATGGGCTAATGCTGTGCCAAGTGCTGAGGATTTCGAGATTGAAAAAAAACACATGGACAGAAGCTGCAGGTCTTTAAAGGAGTCCAGGGACACGGTTATAAAGGGGTCACTCACTGGAAGCGGAGGGGAGGCTTATGATCGCAGTGAGCCCAGGGGCTGTGAGGGATGAGAGCAGAAGCCCCTAACCCGTGTTGGCCAAAGTCAGGGCTACTTTCTCAAGATTAGCTTCCCAGACAGATGCCATGAACCAAGGCTAGGAAGCTGGGGAGCACACGGAACATTCTGGAAATCGCAAATAATTTGAGTCCTGTCTTTGACCTTGGAACAAGTCACTTAATCTTCTTGAGCCTTAGTTTCCTCACTTGCAAATTAAGGACCTTAATCCCTACTGTGCTGGGTTAAAAATGAGATCGTCTACATAAAGGACACAGCACTGGACTCCACAGACAGTCAGCAAATCAGGATCTGGAGTGTGAGACCCACAGGGCCTGGGAGGCTGCAGGCGCATTTGGATTTGGGTTGAAACCACGAGGAGGCTGCACAAGTCTGCAAGGCTGGACGTCACTTTCTGTTCTCTGCAAGGGAGGTCACTGTGGTGGCTGCAGGGAGGTCAGAGGTTGGGGTGAGCTCAGTGCGAATGGTGGATCCCTGAGAAACAAAGGAGCCATTCCGATGGTCCAGGTGAGGGATGGAGAGCTGCTCCTGAGGGCAGCGGCAGCAGTGATGGGGCTGGCATGCAAGGGGAGGCGGCTATTTAAAACTCAAGGGTAAAACTCGAGGGGGCAGAGGCCGCTAGCCTTCGGGAATGTATGCAAAGAGGAAAGAAGGGGAAGGAAGAAATCAAGATGACCTTGGACCTGGTTTGGCCACAGAGTGAAAGGTTTGCCATCCCTGAAGGTGGGGTCCTTGTCTCAGAGTCCCCAGGAGGTGGTAGTACGTGCATCCCTCACAGACCCCCAGAGGGTGTCACTCAGAGACTAGGAATATTTAGCAGCATCACAGGAATAGGAGGAAACCTTCTGAAAATGGCACAGTTCTTTTCTGAGTAACGTGGCACCCACAGCAGAGAAGTTTGCTAGTTACTTCCCAGAAAAACTTTGAAAACCAGTAACCTGGATAACTGAAAGATCTACTAATCAGCCAGTTATTTTGCCAAAAACCCTCAAATATTTTGGTTCAATGATTTTCCCCCACCTTAACTGGTTGACCTGACCCATCTAAACTAGTTCATCACTAACAATCCATGGAAAATGCATGGAAAAGAGGCTGGTTTTAGAAGAAGAGGGGAGAGAAAACACCTCAGGCATCCGCGGTATTGTCTCAAAGAGGAAACGCGAGATGCCTGCGTGTAATGTGAAGCTCCCGGTGAAAGGTGAGCCCCCGGGGAGTCTGCAGTCACTGAGCTATTAGCAAGAATGTGCCCAGGCTTGATTTGTGTTTCTGAAGACAAGCACCTACTCCCCCCCCCCCCCACCCCGGCTGCCACAGAAGAAGTCCTGTGAACTGGGAGCGGGTCCCTCCTCCACACGTAAGAACACTGCTGCATTCATTTGAAAACAAAACCAGCATTGTAACCCAAATCTGCAGCGCTCCATTCTGGAACAATAAACTGCCACAGAAGTGTCATGTTGGACTGGCATTCTGTTTTGTCTACCTAGAAAGGTCAGTCCTCCTTTTCCCCTGGAAGGCAGCGCCCCCACCATCCTCAAGGAAAATGATTTTCTTTCTTTACAACATAAGGAATCCTCTGAAAATGAATGGATTTGAGCTGCTTCCACAAACGATCTGTATGGTCCCAGGCACTGGGGGAAATGTGGAGATGTCAGAGGTGGAGGTGGGTGGGGACCCTAGGGCCCTCCCCCGCCTCACGCGTGGCCAGCAGTCCGCCCTGTAATCCACATCGGAGGGAGGGAGGAAGCAGAGGGTTACGCCCCCAAGCCAGGCCCCGCCCACTGCCACAGGGGAAGGCGGGTGACCTTCCCAGCGAGGTGACCTTGGGCCGGCCCCGCATCCTCTCTGTACTTCAATGGCCTCCATACATGAGGTCAAGGGCAGCTTCAGATGATGATCCAAGGACACAGCGTTGTGTGAATGCGCTTGTAAACTGTGTGAAGACAGGTCAAGGTGAGGGGCGGCTCAGGACAGAGAGGCCACTGGGGGTGGAGGTGGGGTGAGGCCACATGCACAGGGGTCAGAGCGACATTGATGGCCTGTCAGGCACCACGCTGGACACCCTCAGTGCAGGGACTGGGCTGTCTAATCCTCACTATGACCTGGAAGCCAACTGCATGAGGTTACATGGTCAGAAAGAGGCTGGGCTGGAAACCAAATCCAGGTGGACTCATGGTCCCCACCCCCAACGTAAGGGAATCACACTGCTTGCGCGCCTGGACCAGGAATCCCTTCCTGGGAGACACGCCCTCGCTGCCCTTCCATTGCTTGGCACTCTTGGTGGCAGGTAGCAGCTCGGTTCCTGAAGGCCCCGGGAGGACAGGGTCTCCAAGAGCCTTGCAGTGCAGTGACCTCGACCTTTCACAGCTCCCTCACTTCTGCCTCTCCTAGTCCAGAGTCTGCATGTGTGTGGTGGGCTCCCAGGCCACTGGGGGCCAGGGAAACACTCTGGTTTCAAACTATTCTGTGTGTGCGTGTGTGTGTGCGTGTGTGTGTTTGTGTTTATTGGAGTACAGACAGTTACAGTGTGTCAGTTTCTGGCGCACAGCGCAACGTCCCAGTCATGCATATACATACATATGTTCATTTTCATAGTCTTTTTCATTAAAGGTTATTACAAGATACTGAATACAGTCCCCTGTGCTACGTGTGTGTTTTAAGTTCCTCTAGGAAAAAAAGGACTCAATTGCGATGTTCTGAGCCAACTAATCCAAGCTCTGAGTCTCCAGGCAGGGCAGAGCAGACACCACACGCCCTTGGCGCAGGCACCTCCGAAAGGATCCTGCCCCGGACCCGGCGCCTGTGAACCCAGAGCCCCACCTCACGACCCAGCACGTCCACAAATGCGGAGGACGGTGGGCAGGAGCTCAATGGGGTCTCGACCCACCGGGTTCACACTCACTGCGACTTGGCAGACCCCCGTCTGATCCTCTCTCTGACAGATGCACGCCCGGCACTGGTCCGGACGCTCGTCATCTCCTCCATCCTCACAGCGCCCCTGGGAGGCGTGAGAGTGCTGAGTGACTGGAGGGCTCCCTCCTGCTCCTCCAGGCTTTATGCCCTTTTGCTTTATGTCATTATCATGAGCCCACTGAAAAGCCATGGTGGAAGAATTGGAGAAACAGAACTTACTGACTCCTTGCGCCAAGGTATTAGCTTCCCGTACGTAATGTAGTGCTATATCCTAGGGTTAGTATTTTTTAAATTAAGGGATTAACACATGCCAGAGAGACAGAAAGGGGACTTCTCCATCTTCGGGGGAAAAATCTTTGTTGCAAACCCCATCAACGGACGACTCAAGCTTCCAAAGTTGTCTTAGAATCGGGCACCAGGAAAGTGTTTGTATTTCCTGAAAAACTGGGGACATTCTTTTAATCAGACTAGAACAATACAAGCCATTGTGTTTCCACTTTTGCCAAGTCAGCCAGGAAGCTTAGGACCGAATTTAAAGCACGTTTGTAATCGTATCGTATCTGCAGGGGAAAGGGAGCTGGCATTAACCGAATGCCTCTTGTGCTGAGTGCTTCCACCAAGTATTTTAAATTGAATGCTTGCAACTGCCCAGTTATTTTTCCAGCTTCACGCAGCAGCAAACCAGAGTTAAAGAGGCAGAACTAGAAGCTCATGGTGAAGGCAGCCGCCAGCCCCAACCCCCTCCCGAATTATGAAGCTTCTTGACAGAATGCAGCCTGCCACCCCCAAATTGCCCCAAACCCTTCCTGGGAGAGGAGAGCACAGAGTGCCAAGAGGAAAGCGTGCTAATGCACGCCTGCGCTGGACATGACGGACGCGTCCGGCCCTGGGTGCCGGCCGGCAGCTCCCTGGTCAGTAGAGGTGGCCCTTGCAGGTGGTCAGGATGGGCAAGCGCTCTGTTGGGTAGACCTGGGGCTGCGAGGGGGCCGTCTGTCCAGATGGCTGTGCCTTCGCTGGGCATCAGGTCTGTGGCAGCTACCTTGTAAGACAACTTCCGAAGGCCACCTCCCCTTCCCTCCACACCTCCCAGCGGCTGCCTCTCTTCACCATCCCTGCATGTCTGCTCCAGCCCAGACTGCAGGTGACCTCAGTGTTCCAGAAACTTCCCAGCAACACAGAGCCCAAGGTACTCTGCTGAATTCATAGTTACGCCGGAGCTTAAACGACGGATTCAGACAGCGGCGATGCCTCCCTGAACACACACGTTGCGTGAGCGGGTTATCTGGTGAGTGTGGTCTCGGAGGACTGGCCTCTGAGACACCTCCATGACCTACACAGGGGCTCATGCATCCGTAAAAGCTGACTGGCAGGCAGCCAAAGCCAAGCCACGGAGATTCTCTGACAACCCGCATGTCATCCGTGTTTGGTAAGCATGACAAAAGGCTTTACACACCCTCCACGACTCCATTTATATAAACAAATGTGAGGGGTCAGAAGTGGGGAGAGTGGCTGCGGGAAGGGAGAGTGAAGGAATCGGGAGACAGAAGCCGGAGGGGAATTCGGGGCTGGTCTCATCTTACTCCTGGGCCGGTGCGGGTTCCTCAGGGGCTCACTTTGTGAGATTCCAAGGTTCTCCGCATTCCTCCTGACTTGTGTGTACTTTCCTGTGTCTTAATTTGATCCACTGTTTTGGATAATTGCTGGTATTGCTTTTTATCCTGTATAAATAAGCAAACAAATTAACCGTGTCAAAAAAATCAGCTTGCAAAACCGGTCAACTGAGAAACATTCTCGCATCATCTGCCCCTCACCCGACAGGGCGACAGAGGACGTCAGCGCTGAGAGACCTGAAGGGTCGAAGGGCACGGCACCTCTGGCCTGGCTACATCCTTCTATAGGAAATCAAAGCCTGATTTCCTAGAGAACACGCTTGTTTACTTTTAGGCAGGAACTTTATTTGAGAATAGCTTTCTACTTTTACCATAACTTTTTTTTGTTCAAAAGGCATTAAGGAATCCCCAATTTGCACATAAATTTTCTTACAGTGTTGGTCCTGCAAGGACCTTGAGCCCTCAGTCGTGGGAGGCACTGCCTCTCACGGCCTGACTTGGTGCTGCAGTCAAAGCATGTGGATTCAGACCCACAACACATCGGTCCTCCTGCTGGGGGAGGAGCCTGGCCAGGTGAGCTCACATTTCTGAGCTGCAGGCTTCCTGTTTACAAAATGAGGGGAGTCTCCCTTGACCCTGGATAGTAGGCAGGGTGACCGACAAGCCCTGCTTTGCCTGGGACTTTCTGGTTCTACACTGAAAATCCTGCAGCCCGGTAAACCCCTCACTCCCTGGCAAACTGGGAGGCTGGTCACCCTGCGGGGATGTGACTGCAAGGTCACGTTCATAATGGCCCTTCTACGGTGTCTGGGACGTGCCACATACTAAATAAATACAGACTCCTTGTCATTATCAGGACCACAACCTTCCCCAAACGCTTCCCTCCTGGTGTGTTTTGGCTGTACTGTCTGTCGATGTATGACACCCGAGAGCCCTCCCCTCGTCGGACCTTCCCTTCAGTTTCCTGACCCATCTCAAAACATAAATGATGGGTAAGCTGCTAGCAATTCGTATCAGGACCTGAGTGTTTAGAGAGCTCCACACACCTGCTGAGAGGAGCAGATGCTGGTCAGAGGCAGCGAACCCCGCTGACCCAAGATTTAGCATCTGTCTGGCCTCCGAGTTCCGCTCCTTCTGTTAAAATGAAGATGAGATGCTGCAGGTTGTTGGATGCAGAGGGAAGATCTGGTGCACCTGCTCTTGCCAAACTTACCCCCAGTGAGTTCAGTGAGTGTGAGAGCTGTCGCCTCACTCAGCCGGGAGCGCCTGCAGATGCCATGGGGACCAGAGACCACACAGAGACATCTGGGGGCCAGGGACCTCGGCACGAAGGTCAGGGGACGGGCATTGTGGGCAAAGGGGCCGGGGAAGAAAGATAGGAGACCACAGGGTCCAGGGATGTGTTCACTGCCAGTGAACAAATTCTGACCCGGAGCCAGCCAAGGTCTGAAGGCTCTGCAATGGGTACAGGGAAGAGACAAGGCTCCTGGGCTCAGACCATCGCTGCACCCAGTGAGGAAGCCCCCTTCTCAGCTCAGATTAAGCCAGTTTTATCATCTAATGTCTGGCCACTAAAACACCTTTATTTTTTTCTTTATCGAAGTATAGTGATTTACAATGCTCTGCTAGTTTCTGTGTCAGTGGACAGCATAGTGACTCAGTTCTGCATACGTACATACATATTCTTTTCCATATTCTTTTTCATTACAGGTTATTATAAAATATTGAGTATAGTTCTCTGTGCACATGAGCTGTACGAAGAATACAAAATGAAACTGGTTACGCACTTAAGTTTTAATATAAACTGCAAAAGAAATAAAGGAAAATCACGGCTTCTTCCTAATTTAAGGAAATGTGAACACTTCTGATTAGTCTGGCTCTTCTATTACAAATACCTGGGGAGGGATGGAAAAAAGATGATGGTTTATAACCGAAACCCCCCAAACTCCCAGTGGAGTGGACGAACTCAGCCTACGTTCTCTTCACATATCCACAGGGATGTAAATCAATTTAAGTACTTAAAATAGCCAAAGACAGGGGCGGGGGGAACAGCTCAAGCTCTGTTAGTTACCATGGGAATTACTAATTGAAGCACTTATTTTGTTTTTTTGAGAGCCTTGCCATTCCTGTGACACTTAGAATGACAAAATTAAGGGAGCAGCATCTACTTTCTGCCATTTGATGATTACAAAAATACCATTATGGAAGTTCAAATTAAAGAAGCTTCTTAAGACGTAAAACTCACTTATTGTTTTAGTGACACACTTATTAAGGAAATTCATCTTGGACTGAATTCCCCAAGTCGAGTGCAGGATCTTCAAAGGGTTCTAAGAAGTCGGGAAAAGAGACATTGTTTAAATCCCAAATGCTTCCACGGCATTTGGCAGGGAGAAAACATGAAAGGCTGGCTGGCCAGACCCTGTCACTCACCCAGACCGCAGATTCCTGCAATCCAGAGAATTCGCCAACCTTGCAGCAAAACACCAACATCTATGAGATTGCTGCTAAGCCTGTCTTCTGAAAATTATACAACTGACCGCGTGTGCTTGTTGAAAATGAAACTCGTCGTGGCATTCATTGGTGCAGAGCGCTGTCTGGGTTTGTTTCAATCATTACTTGCACAGAGTTTGCACTCCCCAAAGTAATATTCCTGAATGTTACCAACCTGCGTCTTAGCAGGAAGGATCGCCCTGTAATGCAAGCGCCCTCGGAAGATGAAAAGGATTGCCCGGGCACTGAGGTTTATGAATAAAGATGTAAATCTTTCCCTTAACATTGAGAATTGTCTACCGTAAGCCACGGGCTGAAGAGATGGAATGAAGAACTTCACTAATTCTCACAGACGGCCAGAAGTATCATCTATAAAAATGTATTCCTAAAAGTTTAAATTTAATAAAGGAGAAGGACACCCTGCCAGGCAGGAGCAGGTAACGGACTGTAATTACTCTGGGTTCAACTTCAAATGCAATTAGCTTTGCAAGGAACGGTCTCGACAGGAAAGAGGCTGGCCAATTCCAGGAGGAAGATTTTAAAACCCAGGGGCCAGTGTTAAACCTGACGCTTGCTTTAAGAAAATAAAACTGAACCCATTTACCAAAGGATGAGAAGTAAGAGAGATTGAAGGCATGGGGCTTGCTTTCTCCTCCCGGGGGAGAACCCGTCTTTCCGTCTTGGCACACAGGGGCAAGGCAGCTCAGGCAGCAGGGGCCGGGGACGGAGGCCTCAGCCGGCAGCAGACTTCCCTCTCTTCCTCTTGCAGAGCACCTTCCCCCCAGGGCCCCAGGCTTTCCCAGGTGCACATGAGCCACGGCCTCAGACGGCGGGAGAACACCCCAGCCCCGTGGCTCTGCGCCTGCGCGTGCACACACACGCATGCACACACACACTCTGCTCCTGCAGGGGAGGCAGGAGGACACCCACCTGAAGTCACCCTGAGTCTCCCCAGGTGGGAAACGCTTCCCCGGCCCACTTCAGATTGGTCCACTGGGTTGCGCCATACAAGTGTTGTAAATAGGACCGTCTCTTAGTTACCAAGGACAGAGTGCACTCGTTGATGAAACATTTTCTGAGTGCCAACCATGTGCTGGGCTCTGTTGATACCACAGTGGGCCAACTCAGAAGCGTCTCTGACTCTCAGGCAGGTTACAGGGTGGCGGGGGGAGACAGACATGAATCACGTGTTCATGTGAACACAGTTCTTTGCGAGCCGACCCAGACTAGCGGTCAGGGAGGCCTTCCTGTAGGAAGCGACCTTGGTTGAGAGCTGAAGGCAGAGTGAGGGCTAACGAGATGCAGGGGCTCTGAGAGAACATTCCGGACATCTCATCCAGCCAGTGTGCGCACAGTGTGGAGAAAGGGCCCACGTCACAGGCCTTTGGCTGCGTCTGCTCGCCCCAGCCACTCAGGCGGGGAAGGACCCTGGGCATCTGGGTTATCTGCATTTCCACAGGCCTCAGTGGGTGTGGGGTCTAGCTGCCTTCTCAGCGGCTTCCCGCCAAGGACCCTCTTCCTCAGACACATCCTTCCTCTAGCCTCACCCAGTGCTTCTCAGAGCACACCTCCCTAGTCGCGGTCTCTAGACACACATCTCCACTTCCACACAGGAATCTGAAGGCACCCCATCAGGTGAGACACAGACCCCAAGCTAGCTCCTCTCCTAGGCCCTGGTTTCTGTGGATGGTAGGCCCCCTCCCTGTCCACCTAGACATGACCTCAGCCTGGGGTTTCTCCGCTTTGGCAGGATGACATTTTGGACCAGGTAATCCTTTGTCACAGGGTCTGTCCTGGGCACTGTGCAATGCTCAGTGGCATCCCAGCCTTTTACTCACCAAAGGCCAGCGCCACTCCTCCCCGCACCTCCCCAGGCGTGACAATCAAACACGTCTCCAGGGAACGTCCGCTGGGCGGCAGACCACTTCCCCCTAGTTGAGAACCACTGCCTGGGCCGTCGCACTGCTAACCCACACAGCACACCCTCGGCTCCACCCACCGCCCATGAGATTGCTGAGGGCGACCTGTTCTCCACCACCTCCGGTCTCAGGTCAGCTCTGCTTACGTTTGTTTGGATTTAATCAAACACGTCACCATTTCCAATTCATCCTCCAGAACTCAACACAAGCCCTGGTACGTAATTCATGTTTAACAAATGTCTGTGTGATGAATGCTCTCCTGCGATGGTGTCCCAAATAATCGCCAAGTCTCCTCTCCTCTTGGCCAAATGCTGTCTTTAAAGGTGAAGATCTGATCATGCCTTGACCTCACTCTAAAACATTCTATGGCTCCCCACTGACATCTCAAGTTGTCAAGCTGACAAAATGCTTCTCCAAACCATCTCTGACCCATTGCCATGTTTACCCTGAATCGACCTTAAACCAAAGGAACTACTGCTTTTTTGCCAACACACCTTGTTTTTTCCCCAATGGTAAATGCTTGAGATCCCAAAGAGAGCTCAGGCAGTGGCCTGGAACCTATTTATGGTCCAGCGTAGACTCTCACAGAGGCTTGACCCCAGAAATCAGATTATAGGGGACCAAAATCACCTTCTTAATAACTAGCATCCTTAGTCTCTAAGGGACATTGATGTGAGCAGTCAGAGGGCTTCTGGGAACAGGGTTTCATTCCTTCTTCCGTTACAGAACGTGAGGAGCCCTAGCCCTGAGCTCACACCCTGCCAGGCACTGGGGCAGATGGGGAACCCAGAGACAGGGCCTGCTGTGTCTGCCCCGGGGCACCCGATGCTGGGCCTTGACCAGGCATGTGACCTACAAACATCAGAAGTTGTCACTTGACTGCAGCTGATTGTAAAGGCAGGGGTCTCCCTGTGACTGCAGCTGGGGAGCAGCACGCAGACTGTGCAGGGGAAGTGAGAGCGCCGGTGAGGACTGGGAGGGAGGCCGGCAGGCTCGCCCCGCCCCCGCCCTGCAGGCGCAGCATCAGGGCACGGCCCCTCCCCTCCAGATGGGGAGTGGGTCTGTGCCCCACAGAGCAGAACAGCTGCAGGCAGGGGATGCATCCTGGCCGTGGGCTCGCTGTCCGGTGAGCAGAGCCACCGGGAACAAGTTACCCCACCCTTTGGCCTGGGCTCCCTGCCCTGCCTCGTGGTGCCCTGAGAGTCCTGAGAAAGGACATGTGAGCTGGCATGGTGCCTGCGCGCCACTGGTGTCCGCCCTCCTGCAGGTGTGGGGGGCACCTCCCCCCATAGGACCAGAGCCGTGTGCCCTGGGCGGCTGGGCTTCCCTCGACCCTCGGGCTCTGGCAAAGGAGGACTGGATGTTCACTGTGTTTCCCTGTCATTATCTAAAACTTAAAAAAAAAAAAAAAAAAAGGAGGCAATAAATGGTCGTTGTTCAATGAAATTTAAACAAGCCAGTAATACGTGAAGGAAAATCACGGGTCTCTCTCACCTCCCAGAACGCGCATCTCCTGGGGGCTTATTATCCACCAGGCATCGCACAGGTATTTCATTCTTGCTTTTCTTTCACTCACTCACTCATTCATTCAGTCAGTCCATCATTCCATCATTCATTCATCCCACAGGTGCCTGGGCCTGGGCGTCCCGCCTGGGGACCGTGTGAGCCAGACTCCAGGCCCTGCTTAGCGTTGCTCACAGTCTCGGGGTGGGGGGGGCAGGAATAATTACGTTCACACACAGACACGTGACTACCAACTGCAGTGACAGCTCAGAAAGGACAGATGCTGGTGGAGACAGCCACACAGCCACAAAGGGCAGCCTCCCAGGGACTGGGCCTTCTCTCGTGGCACCCAGAGCACCTGACGGCAGGTGTCCCAGAGCTGATGAAGGGGCACACGCCTCAGTCAGGACGCATCCACCCCGCAGAGGTGTGCCCACCTCCATTCATTCTCGGGTTCCAGGCCACCCTGCAGCCTCCAGGGAGAGTCCCCACACCCCCGCTGGATGGGCGGCGTGTTGCCTTGTCCCCTGGGCAGAAAGAACAGCTTCCTGAAAAGCTGAGGCTGCTGCTGGCCTTTCCCAAGCCCCGCTTCCAAACTCACCCAACCCCCCAGCCCCAAAGAGAGGCCTCTGAGGAAGCATTTTCAATTCTCCCCGCCGGGTGCCTGACAAACATCTCCCCAACAAGTCAACACTGTTCTCACCCGCCTCCTGCCACCCAGCTCCAAAAAGGGGAGGCTGTCACCGATAATGATATAAAATAATCAGACTGCAGCTGGGACGTTTTGCTGAATGTCTAATCGTTTTCATTTGTGGGAGCTGAAAAAAGCACTAATGTGCCCCGGGAGAAGGCCCTGAAGATGCGGGGCACATGGGGGGCGAGCAAAGACCCCGCTAAAGCTGAAGGCTCTGCCCTGACCGGCCGAGCTGCTGGCATCATCTGAATGTGCAGTCAGGGAGGGGGAGGGGCATGGGGACCACCTGTTCCCAGATAAGAAGTCTCTCATCTGGGGGTGAGGGAGCTAAACGCTCATAAATTCAAGCAAGGTCTGGGTGACGGCAAATTCACACACATTGACCGAGTTAGGGGTCCAACCTGATTGGACCCCACTCCAGGCTCCAGGGACACAGAGCTGCAGTTGTGAAAAGGGGTGTGCGTGTGTGTCCAGGAGCTCAGGGTCAGAAGGGACCAGGTGAATTCGGGACCACATCCCAGAGAGACAGGACTGCCAGAGCTGAATGCAGATGAGCAGGAAGGAATCCTGAGAGCCCTCAGTGATGCCAGAGGAGTTCTCCAAGCACCCAAAGCAGGAGAAGCTGATAAAGGAGCTTCTGAATGTGCAGATAAGAAAACTGCACTTTCCCTTGAACTCTTTTCTCTCCCTGAGATCCAACTCAGTGCCGGCTTACCCTGTGTCTGCTCGCCGGAGCACAGAGCAGACGCTGTGGGCTGCAGGCGAGGAAGGCCCGGCCTCGCTCTCCAAAGTCACCTTCAGATGCCACATCTGACCACCCAGCGCCAGGCACCCTGAGTCCAGCACACCAGCGAGCCTGCCCACGCTGGGGAGGCGGTCTCCTCTCTCTCCAGCTTCGGCCGTGCATTCATTCTCCCGATCTTTGATCACTTTCCGTCTTCTCAACCTTCGCTCCGTCCTAGCTTCCCACGCAACTGTATTCTCCATGAGGACAGGCACTTTGCGTCCCCTGAAGAACTGAGGTGCCCCCGGCGTGTGACTTAGTAAATGTGAGAGCTACCACTGGCAGCCTGCCAGCATCGAGCTGGAAGCTTTATTAAGTGGTCTCATTCATCCCCACAAGCAGCCTGCAAGGTTGGTGGTGTTCTTTGCACTGTACAGGTGATGGGAAGGAGGATCAAAGTGCTCAGGAGACCATCCCAGGTCTCCCTGCTGGCGAGGGGCCAAGCCAGGGTCACTCCAGGGGGCTCTGACTTTACCCATGTCCTAGCCACTACAGAGAAAGTCATCTAAACACACACACCTTCCCAGCCAGGGACTTAGGCTTCTAGTTTGCCTGAGAATCACCTTCTTTGCAAATTCAGGAAGGTTGCCTTCTGTCAAGCTAATTTCAATGGTTATTACAAAATATAAACTAATTAAGTCTAAATTATGGAAGATGTGCAGTTATAATTTAAAAACAAAAAAGGTAAGTAATTCAAGGCATAAGAACTGCATATGCTGTCATCTTGAGGCAAGGTTTATTTCTGTTCAACAGGTTCAGTGGCTGTTGAATGAATGAACGAATGTGAAAATGAGTGATAAATGAGTGAGTGAGTGAATTCAGGAACTGGGTAGCCTTTCAGGACACACACGTACGTAATTCTCCACTCCCCTCAAACCCTAACATGTCTTTAACCTGGATTTCTCTTGTTAAAAAAATTAAGGAATAGATAAATTGAATAGGATTGCATCTATTAAAGAGATTGAAACAATAATTAATAATCTTCCAAAACAGAAAGTACTAAGGACAGATGGGTCACTGGTAAATTCTACCAAACATTTAAGGAAAAAAATCATACCAACTCTATGCAATCTCTTCCAGAAGGCAGAAGCAGAAGAAATATTTCCTAACTCATTCTATGAGGCCAGCATTACCCTGTTACAAAAATTATACAAAGACATTACAGGAAAACTATAGATCAATATCCCTCATGAACATAGATGCAAAAATTCTCAACAAAATATCAGTGAGTAAAATGCAACAATGTATAAAAAGAATTTTACACCATGACTAGGTAGGTTTTACCCTAGGTACGGAAGGCTGGCTTGACACTTGAAAATCAATGAATATGGTCCATCACGTTAACAGGCTAAAGAGGAGACATCCCACGATCATACCAATATACACAGAAAAGCGATCTGACAATATACAACATCCATGAATGATAAAAACTCTCAGCAAACTAAGGACACAGGGGGAGCATCCTTAACTGGATTAAAAAAAAAATCCACTAAAAAACCTACAGCTAACAATACTTAACAATGAGAAACTAGAAGCTTCCCCACTAAGGTCAGGAACAAGGCAATGTCCCTTCTCAACACTCCTTTTCAGCATCACACTGAAAGTCCTAGCTAACACAATAAGACAAGAAAAGGAAATAAAAGGTATATTGAATGGGAAGTAAGAAATAAAATTGGTTTTGTTCACAGATGACAGTAATTATTTATGGAGAAACGCTGAAAGAATTGACAAGGAAAAATGAACTCCTGGAACTAATAAGCAATTATAGTAAAGTTGCAAGATACAAGGTTAATGTAAAAAGATCAATTGTTCTTCTGTATACCAGCAATGAACAAGTGAAATTTGAAATTAAAAAACACAATACCATTTTTACCATTAATAAATGGTCCCGTTAATACCACTTACAACACCCCCCCCAAATGAAATACTTAGCTATTTCAGACAAAATAAATTACAAAATCTATATGAGGAAAACTACAAAACTATGTTGAATGAACTCAAAGAAAGAAATAGATACTGCATGTTCGTAGATAAGAAAACTCAACACTGTCAAGATGGCAGTTCTTCCCAACTTGATGTATTGATTCAGTGCAATTCCAATCAAAATCCCAGCAAGTCATTTGTGGATATTGACCAACTGATGCTACATTTACATAGAGAAACAACAGACTCACAATCACCAACACAATATTAAAGGAGAAGAACAGAGTTGGAGGACCGACGCTACCTGGACTTCAAGACTTACTATAAAGCTATGGGAACGGAGACAATGTGGTGTTGGCAGAAGAATAGACAAGTGGGTCAACGGAACATATCAGGGAGCCCACAGAGAGACCCACATGAACATAGTCAATCAATAGTTGACAAAGGAACAAAGGCAACACGATAGAGCAAAGGTAGACTTTTCAACAAATGGTGCTTGACCAACTGGACATCCACAAGCAAAGAAATGAATGTAGGCACAGGTACCACACCCTTCACAAAAATTAACTCCAAATGGATCACAGTCCTAAGTGTAAAACTTAAAACTATAAAAGTCCCGGAAGATAACATAGGAGAAACCTTGGGTATGGGGAAGACTTTCTAGATGCGACACCAGAAGCATGACCCATGACAGAAAGAATTGATAAGCTGGAGTTCATTAAAATAAAAAATTTCTGCTTTGTGAGAGACAACGTCACGAGAATGAGAAGACAAGCCACAGACTGGGGGAAAAGAATTTGCAAAAGACACATCTGATAAAGGACAGTTATCAATAATTATGCAAAGAATTCTCAAAACTCAACAATAAGAAACAATCATATTTAAAAAGTGGGCAAAAGAGCCAAACGGATACCTCAGCGAAGAAGATACACAAACGACAAATCTATTCTACATATACGCCATCAGGGAAATACAAACTAAGGAAACAATGAGATTCCACTACACACCTATCAGAATGGCCCAGATCCAAAACACCGCCCACACCAAACGCTGGTAAAGATGTGAAACAACAGGGACACTCATTCATTGCTGGGAATGCAAAATGGCACAGCCACTTTGGAAGATAGTTTGGCATTTCCTGACAAAACCATAAACATAATTTTATCATGTGATCCGGCAATCACGCTCCTTGGTGTTTACCCAAATGAGCTGGAAACGTATGTTCACACGAAACCTGCATATGATGTTTACTCATAACGCCAAAATGTAAAAGCAACAAAGATGTCCTTCAATAGGTGAATGCATAAACAAACTGTGGTACGTCCAGGCAATAAATCACTGTTCAGCACTGAAAGGAAATGAGCTGTCAAGCCACGAAGAAACATGGGAGAACCTCAAACACATGTTACTAAGTGAAAGAAGCCAACGTGAAAAGGTTACGTGCATGCATGATCCCAACCATGTGACATTCTAGGACAGGCAAAATGATGGACACAGTGAAAAGGATTCGTGGTGGCCAGAGGTGAGGAGGGAAGGAAGGATGAACAGGCGGAGCACAGAGGATTTGGGGGCAGTAAAACTTTTCCGTAGGACACTACCATGGTGGACACACGTCATGTGCACTTGTCAAAGGCCACAGAATGTGTAACATCAAGAGGAAGCCCTGATGTGAACTGTGGACTTTGACCAACAATCATGTGTCAGTGTTAAGTCCACTGATGGTCACAAATGTACCATCGGTGGGGGCTGTATGAGAAATCTACCTTCCACTCAGTTCTGCTGTGAACCTGAAGCTTACTAAATAAAAAAAGTTTACTAAATAGTTTACTAAATAAAAAAAGAAGAAGGAGGCTCTGGAGTGTGCATGACTCCAAGCTCGGGGCTCTGTGCTGGTTTCCCGAGTCTAGGCCCATCCTCTTCCACCCACTCTTCCCCTGGGCTCTCCAGGTCCTCCCAGGTGAAAACCCAAACCCTGAGCGTGAGAGATCCTTCGCCAGGTGGTCCCCACTTATCCAATGACCTTGCCACCCTCCCCGACACCATCCCCCTGAACTCGGGGACCTTGAACTTTGGTCTACTGCCAACCATGTTTTTCCCAATCCTGATTCCAGGGAAATGCTGTTTCAGTTTGTATACTAGATTTTGAAAGTCAGGGACCCTTCTTGAGCAGATGTGGTCCAGGACAGACACGTGATAACCTGCAAGGCATCACTGCTCATCTCTGGGCCTGCACACAATTACAGACAGACAGGTGCGCACAGGTGTAGGCTCTGGGGAGAGGTTTTTCTCACTCAGGAAGCATCGCAGAAACCCCACCTGTCAGCCCTGAGGTTCTCCTCTGAAGGGCTGCATGCTGGTCCACGATGCAGAAGTGAAAGTCATCTTTCATCAACCTTTCCCTATTGGTGGGGCATCACATGCCTAATTTAATTTCACTTTTTTGCCACAGTGAACGCCTTGGCGCACATGCCCTCACTTATTGGCCCTGAAATGAGGACAGAGAGCCCGACATCGAATCTCTTCCCTCCAGTGGCCCTGAGCAGGGCTGGCCACATCGGAGGCGATCGATATCCATCCATCAGTATCGGCACCAGTGACCAATCACCCTCCACGCATTTGGACACGTGTTGTCTTGGTGCTTAGGCCCTGGTGCAGTGTCTCCAATTAAATAAACACATCACTCAATTTGATAATGAAACTAAATGAACACGTATATTTGTTTTTCATCGCTTGGTGATGTCAGTGCCTTCGGCGCACTTATCCTTTGACATAAACATGGACTCATTTAGAGGAGACCTTGGTCTCACTCCCACCCTCTCCTGGGAGCCCGGCGCAGTCTCCCGGCGGGGAGCCCGGCAGTGCCACATCTTCGGGACGGCACGTGGACAGCACTGGCATTTCTTCGAAGCCAGATAAGGAAAGTTCAAGAAACAAGGTTTTACGGTGTGGGTCTCCTCGGAAGGCTCTGAGTGTGTGAACTGGGCTCTGACAGCGGACGGAGGCTCCTGGGCGCGGCTCAGCTGCCTCGTCTGGAAGGTGGGGGTGACCCCGCCGGCGCCCCTGATGGTCTCAACAAGTGTGGAGGGAAGCACACTTTCCGGGATAACGTCAAGAAACGGGAGGTCCCTCTTGCTCCTGTCACAGCTCTGCCGTGCCAGCCTGAGCCCCCTCGCACTCCGGGCGCTGGAGGGGCCCCGCCTCCTCCTGACTCTGGAAGGAGACCCCCGCCTGGCCTGTCAGGCCTCGCTGGGCCTCGGGGCCGGGAGTCGTCCTCCAGCCTCGTCCCTGGCCCACTCGCGGAAGGCTCCACACGGCCAGGCCTCTCTCAGAAGGGGCCGCAGGGGACCGTCCACAGAGTCACCCCAGGTCAAAGGCAAGTGGCCCCCAGAGGGGAACTTCTCTTCCTCAGCCACACTGGGGGGCCAGGAGAAAACCCGGGGATCAGCAAGGGTGACAGACAGAACAGAGCTTGCATTTCCACGTCCGTCCACCTCAGGGAAGCAGATGCGGGTGACGAATCTTGGGGAAGGAACCGCATGGCTGACAGGAGAACAAGACGGCTCCCGGCCTCCACCCCCTGGAGCCATGAGACGAAGGAAGGCTCACTCAGCCCGGACGTCTCACCCTCATCGGCCTCTGTGACCGATTTGGGGACACGTGACCCACTCCCCCAGGGACGTGTCCTGAGTGCGGGTCTCTGGTTACTGCCAAACCCCGTTCTGTGGAGGAAGGTGGCCCACACTGCGTCCACTTCAGCCTCCTCTGCAGCGAGGCCGCATTCGGTGTTGGTGACACTCGTCGTGAGCAAGGGCCTCCTCAAACAAGTGGCTGGAGCGGGGATCGAGGCCAGAGCCTACGGGCAGGGGGCCGAGAGTGGCTGGCAAGTGGCCTGGGCTGGAGGCACATGGCCAGACACGGGAGCTTCTCCCCAGTGACCTGCCAGTCTGGTGAGCGGCCCCACCGTGTACCTGTCACAGGAGCCGCACAGCAGGGTGGGGGGTGGCTTTCAGGGACTGTCTAATCCCAGCTCTATGCCCACGGGTTAGTCCAACTTCAAACAGCAACCGTGTACCAGCCCTGAGCCAAGTTCTGGGGAGGCGGGAAGGAGTGAGGAAGACGCAGGGCCTGCCTTCAGGTCCAGCAGAGGTGGTGGCTCGCGGACAGGTCAACGCCACCCAGCCTGCAGGCGCTGTGACAGTCACGACAGACCCCTTTCCCCCAAGACCTGACCCTCTGCCTTCCTCCCGCCCCGATGGTAGGTGCTGCCGTCTCCCCAGCTGTCAAAGCAACTGGGGGTCATCCTGGAGTCTCCCTCTCACCCCAAATGATCATCTCTCAGGGCAACAATACTTCAGCTAGTTTGGACTCTCCATCAGCCTCTCATGCACACGGAACCAGAGGCCCTTTCACACATACAGAGCTCCTGCTTTAACTTTGAATGGCTTTCCGCTCCATCCCCAAGCTTTCTAAGGCCTTCATGATCCGATCTTTGCTGACCTTTCTAGCTTCATCAGCCTTTCCATCCATGGGTAATTCACCCGTCTACCCGTCCACCCACCAATACATCCAAACAATGTGCTGCACACCTCCCAGAACTGCCTCTCTGGCCCTGACCTCTAAATGACCCTCTTGTCTTTGTGACGCAGCAGCTAAGGGCTACCTCTCAATCCTGCATCCTGCTTTATCCCCTCGCCTGGTTCTGGAATCCCCACCAGGCCCTCTGTGCACCCTGGACATCATCCTTTCTGGCAGGAGGGCCCTGATTTGCTGCTGGCCTCACCCTGTCCCCCTGGCTGATGTTCCCCTGATGGCAACACCCGCACCTGCTCTTGTATTCCACCATGCTGACTTCCCCAGTTTGTTGAGATGGCCTCATCGTTCCTAATTAAGCGCCCCCAGGCCTGATGCCCAAGGGAACCACTTCTCCCTCCCTCCCCAGGGTCTGCAGCCAGGGCAGCCCACCCTCCACATGCACACACCCCCGCCCCAGCCACCACTTCCACCCCAGCGGGCAGCTCCAGCTCTGGGCATGGTCACTGCCAGGCCACCCATCCAACAGGTCTGACCAACAGGCCTCTCCAGCTCTGTTCGGGGGCTGGCAGACGTGAGGGCTGGGAGAGCCTGGAATTAAGAGTCAGGGGAGGCCAGACAAAAGCCCTGTGGGCGGTGCTGGCCAACTGCAGAACACAGTGGTACCAAATCTCTCCAGCTCCACCTGCCTGGATAAATGAAATCAGGTGCCCCTTTCCTGCCGGGGAGGCCTCCGGGCCTCTCCAGGCTGCAAGACTCCTGGGGCTTCGGGTCTCGGTGTGTGTGTGTGTGTTGGGGGGGGTCCTCACCTGACTGCAGCCTCGCCTGGTGTGGGAGGGGCCTTCACAGCGCCTCCTCCAAGCAAGGACTCTGAGGTGGGCCGCTCCCAACCCCACCCTTCCTTCCGTGTGGAAGACACGACAGGAAACTTCAGGAATCAACGGCTGGAGGAACCCCCAGGCCCTTCAGGCTAGCAGGAGGGAGCTGCTAAGAAAGGCCTAGCTGTGTGTTACTCCCCAGTACGGAGGTGACAGGGGAGCACAGACCGGTCAGGGACAGGAATGAGACTGTCTGGATAGAGTCCAGAATTTTAGAGGTGAACACAGCTCACTGCAATATTTGAAAAGACACACATTTATAAAAAGTGGACAGAAACATGAACGCACTCCGCTCAGAAACACATGCGCAGGGACGGCTTCCTTCAAGACCTCTTTCTACTTTAAAGAACCTTATTGTTTTCATGAGAGCAGGATGCGATGACGCCTGGCAGAATCACAAGAGAAGGACAAAACTGAGAAAAAAATCAGTGGAGTTTCTGTTAGACTGAAGAGGTAAGAAGAAAACCCTCAAGTTTCCTGGCCTGTGTGATAGGAATGACGTCCAAGTCTCAAAGACATCTTGGCCTCGTGATCACAGATGCCAACCTCAAGTTCCTGCTCCTGCAGGATTTTTTAAGATTGTGGTAAAATATACTTACCATAAAATTTACCAATTTAACCTTTTTTGAGTGCAGAGTTCAGGGCATTAAGCACATTCACAAAACAACCTTCACCACGATCTTCTCCAGAACTTTTTCATCCTCCCAAACTGAAACTCCCACCACGAAACGACCCCCACCCCCCTCCCCAGCTCCTGGTAGCCTCCGTTCCACTTTCCATCTCTGTGAATTTGACAACTCCAAGGGCCTCATTTGAGTGGAATCACACAGCATTTGTGTCTCCCTTATCTTACTGAGATCATGTCCTCACGGTTCATCCACATTGCAGCTGTAGAACGTCCTTCCTTCTAAAGACTGATGCTCCACTGTCTGGATGGACCCCGTTTTGTTTATCTATTCATCCGCTGATGGATGCTTTGTAGGACCCGATTTTAGGCTCTAAAGACAGAGGATCAAACTGAATTGGATCAAACCGACCTGTCAAATGTGTAAGCTTGTTAGTTAATTCACTTTTTAAAATCAAGGATATCATACAATTTAAAAAAAAATTTTATTTTATAAAATTTCATTTTAGACAGGTGGATACACAGCACCCCAACCCCTGAGTTCCTCATGTCCTTGGTCCTCCTCCATTCCTGATGGTTTTCACAGCCTCCAACCAGTAGCAGGTGGAGAGAGAATCCTTGGTTCCCTTTACTTAAAAGGCCCTCCCGGAACGGAAGGCTCTCTCCCACGTCCACTCAGTCTCGTTACTTCCGACCCACTGATCGCAAGCTCCCTGGCGT
Organism: Camelus dromedarius; assembly: GCF_036321535.1. Taxonomy (NCBI): domain Eukaryota; kingdom Metazoa; phylum Chordata; class Mammalia; order Artiodactyla; family Camelidae; genus Camelus; species Camelus dromedarius. The sequence continues at coordinate 79,557,210 of NC_087443.1, read as the reverse complement.
GCCGAGTGGCACATCTGTGGGCTCTTGGACTGCAGGCGGACTGGCCTGCACTTGGGACGAGGCTGACCTGCTCTTTCCCTGTGAGATATTACAACATCCAACTTGGCAGAGAAGCATCAACATTTTGCCCGTTTCATTTGCTTTTTTTTCCCACTGGTGACACAGTCCACCATCTCGCTGTGGCTCTGCATTCGGCCCGGGAGGGAGGGCCGGGCTGCCCTGCCGCCTTACCTGGCCCCCACTCTGCGAATCACCTATCTGTAGGTAAGGGCTCCCGGGTCTGTGTCCATGAACCCAGGGAGCCTTGACATAAAGACAGGCTGCCCACGGGGACGTGGCTCACATGGTTTTAGCGAGATGGAGAAGGCAGAGCTGTGCTGTGGAGAGGGCAGAGGAATGCATTTCTGGAGGTAAACAAGTGAACCCAGAATGCACCAGTTGGGCTGGAGGGTGGACTGCACAGAGACCAGATGCAGTCAGGAAACAGGCTGTTCAGCACACCTGGTGTAAAAGAATTATTTCATTCGGTTGTCCACAATTTTCAAATTGTAGCATTTTACCAAAAATGTAGATGTCCAGCTTCTCCTGAAAAATCAGATGTGCCCAACGGGGCTGCACTGGGCTGAAGCCGAGCAGGGGCGCCCTCTGTGGCTGCCCCCAGCCCGGCTCTCCTGGCCCCTGGACCACACCTGCCGGGCACCGGCCGGCACTGCGCCTCTTCCTGGGCTGCTGTGCCCGAGCACGGAACAGAATGCGCATGTGGGAAGGCTGTGCTGTTCCCACAACTGCTGAATGGTGGCTATCCTGGGATCCCAGGATGGGGAAGAAGGAGGCTTTAGTCGGAAGGAAAGTTTAATCTGAAGTTCTTGGCTTTAACATTTGGCAACATCCAGAATCAGCGCAAGTCCAGCCTTTCCAGTGGCACTGACCTTGACCTCTCAGACACCGCGGGGCCTCCTGCTTCCACCAGCCCTGCCACTCCTTCCCTCCAGCCTTGTTCAGGGAGCGCCTGAGGACAGACCCCTGCCTTTGCCAGCTCAGCGCCACCTCCCAGCCGATGCTCTGCTCTGCATGGGTCCTTCATTTGTTCTTTCCCAAGCATGTGCTGGGCCCCTTCTCGCTGCCAGGGGCCGTTCATGAGGAGGGTGCCTGGTGGACCGTGGGATGGGCGGTGTCAAGGTCAGCAGGGGCCTGGCAGGGACCCTGTCCCTGGGGCTAAGCAGATGGGATTCTTGCATGAACATGACACGGAGCCTCCAGAGTGCTTATTCAAGGAAGTGCCAGAGTCAGGGCAGAGCTTTCAGAAGATGTTCTGGGGGTGTGTGGACAGGATGGCCCAGAAGCACAGATGAGCGGAGCGCCCGCCACCCCAGCGCCTGCCTCTTCCTGCCTCTCCCCTGGGGCCCATCTCCGCCCTGTGCTCCTCTAGGCGCTGCCCTGACCCTGGCGGTGGGAATACATCTCCATGGCTGCTCTACCACTACTCATGTGTCTGAACTGCCTTCCCACCGGGACTGGAATGCCCGTGAGGACTGGGCCATGCTTCCCCCACCCACGGATCCCCCACAGAGAGGCGCAGTGACCTGCACTCACCTGAGTCTCCCAACGTGTGCACTGCAGTGGCCAGTGACCACAGACAGTCCTGTGTCTGGGGCTCTACTTGCTTTTTTCTGGAATAACTAGACCTAAAATGTGAGATTCCTGTTTGGAAAATTCCACCCTGCCGTCATCTTCCAAAGATAAAGCTTAACATGTCCTGAGTGTCTTTGCTATAGGAAAGAATATTTAAAAATAAAAGAATAGAATTTTAAGACTGATACTCCACTGTAAAAATGAAGACAAATGAAAGAATAAAAAAATAAAGAAGGATGAAAGAATTAAAAGGAAAAAGATTCCAAGAATTCTGTAACTCATGGGCTGATTCCCTTCTGTTAGTAAGAGAGAAAAGTTCTAAAGTTATATTTTACTGAAAAAGCTGTAATGTGAATCACAAGCAAATGAGTTCACTTGCTGAAACATCTGGAAAAGCATTTCACTGGAATGTTATGCTATTTAAAGATAATGAATGATGGGGATTAGTTCACAGCCTTTGTTCAGAAGGGCATTCATAAAATTTTCTTACAAGAGAAGGAAACATCCCTTTGCAATAGCAGGCTTTGCATATCGCTTTGCAGAAGCAATGATACTAATGTTATCAATTTATACGCTTCCTACTAGTAGCAAAAAAAAAAAAGAGTATTAAGAGGTAATAGCATGTGAAATGTATTATAAAGCTGTTTTTAAAAGAAAGTAAAAAAGTAATATCAATCCAGCAATTCCAGTTCTGGGTAAATATCCAAAAGAAATGAAATCATTATCTCAAAGAGATCTCTACACCCCTGTGTTCTCTGCAGCATTATGGCCGAGGTGTGGAAACAACCTAAGTGTCAACTGATGGGCAAATGGATAAAGACAATGTGAGATATCTATATATAGATACATACAGATATAGATAGATAGATAGATATACACATATATAATGGAATATTACTCAGCCATATAAAAGAGGGAAGTCCTGTCACTTGCAACAATAGGGGTGGACCTGGAGGACATTACGCTGAGTGAAATAACCCAGATACAGGAAGACAAACACTCTGTGATCTCACTTACATGTGGAATCTAAAAAAGTCTAATCATAGAAGCAGAGAGTAGAATGGTGGCCGCCAGGGGCGGGGGGTCAGGGACATGGGGAGGTATTGTTCAAAGGGTGCACATTTTCAGTTACAAGATAACTAAGCACTGGGAATCTAATGTACAGCATGGTGACTACAGCTAATAATACCGTCTTTGCACTTAAAATTTGCTAAGAGAGTAGATCTTAAGTGTTCTCACTACGTGTGCACAAAAAAGGTAACTAGCTGAGGTGAGGGGTGTGTCAATCGGCTGGAATTTGGTAATTATGTCATAGTGGATACATGTATCAAATCATGTCCTACAAAGTAATAGCAATTCTAAAAATACTCTGAATGGAAGAAAATATGATTATTTTTTTAAAATGTCCATTGAGGGGGAGGGTATAGCTGAGGAGTGAGGCACATGCTTAGCATGCATGAGGTCCTGGGTTCAGTCCCAGTATCTCCACTAAAAAATAATAATGATAAATGAATAAATCTAATTACTTCCCTCCTGAAAAAAACTTAGGAAAAAAAATGTCCATTTAGCCAACAATTAGAGTAACGACTGAGCCGGGCTCGTGATGAGAACCTGGCGTACTCCAGCTCGACGGCGCGCCGCCCTGAATTAAGGGGCTGCTCGCTCACATCTGTTATTTCATTGAGAGACTGTGTTTGTCAATTCCGGTCACGGTGAATAAACTGGGTCCCAACAGGAAGGCAATTCTGCACACACCAGTCATGGCAGGACAGCAGGGCTCCTGACTTGTAACCAGCTTCACCCCCTAATAGGCTGCTATTCTGAGATATAGGGGAAAGAAAGCTATTTTAAAAAACATGACATAGTTTTATCTACTTGAATATTATTCACACATCTTTATTATTATATCTAACTGACAGCCATGGAGTTTACACACATACACACGTCCACAAACTTATATGTACCTTATTTTAAAAGGCATACACGAGGAATTCCCCTTTTTTTCCTCACTGAGATATTGATTCTTCTGGATGAGAAACGACCCTGGGACCTCTCTTTCCTCATCGACAAAATGCCATCTCTGGTCCGACAATTGCTAGAACCACCTTTCAGCTCGGAAACTCCAGGATTCTGATTACAAATTACAGTCGTGGTTAAACGTGGGCAAGTGCAGAGTCGCAAATCACCTGCTTTCCAACTCTTCCAGTCTGAATGAACTGTACAGGGTGCTGGAGAGGAATTCTAGCCAAATGATTCATGGCGCGGTGCCTTTGATTCCTTGAGGAGGTGGGGGGAAATGCAGACTTCTTTAAAAAGGCATTGTCATCTGAATAAATTCAGTTTAAGACATATTAAAAACCTGAATTCCATGTATAAAAATCTGGCAGCCAGGTCACTGGAATCAGCACCTTCACTTTGGCATTTGGCTCGTTTTCCAGGCATTTCCAGGAATAAAAACATCAGAGTCCCGTCTGCAGGAGGCCGGAGGCGCCTGTGGAGGGCGGCGCACAAGATGCAGGGATTCTGAATCTGGCTCTCAGTGCCCCTGGCAGTTCCTACAGGGGCTGCGTCACTGTACCAGAATCACTACTGACGCCTTGTATAGGACGATGACAACAAACACTTGTCATCTTTAAACTGAAGTGGAATTAGAAATTCTCAGCTAATTGCAGCAAGAATATCAGTCAGGGAATGATTCTAAACCGTCGGCAAGTTGCATAAGTGGTCCTGGGGGTTATAACACCCACCAGCCTGGCTTTCTGAGTCAGCTCTGTCTTCAGTAGGGTTACTGATCCAGACAAACCCGGACATGTGCGTGCGTGTGTGTGTGCGCGTGTGTGTGCGCGTGCATGCCACTATTCATTAAATACCATAAAAATATCAAATAATGTCAAGTTTCAAATTACATTTTTATGTAAAAGCCAAACGCTAAATCCATACCATTTATGAAACAGTTTTGACATAAGCTTCACTATGGGATCGCCTCTACCAGGCTGTGATCGGTGAGGTCTATAAAAGTTTCATTTTTATTGAAGCATATTTGATTTATAATGTTGTGTTAGTTTCTGGTGCACCATGCAGTGATTCAGTTATATATATATATTTTCATATTCTTTTCTATTATAGGTTATTACAAGTTATTGGATATAGTTCCCTGTGCTGTACAGTAGGTCCTTGTTGTTTATCTATTCTGTATATAGCAGTGTGTATCTGCTAATCCCAAACTCCTAATTTATCCCTCCCCACCCTTTCTCCTTTGGTAACCATAAGTTTGCCATCTATGTCTGTGAGTCTGTTTCTGTTTTGTACATAAGTTCATTTGTGGCCTTTTTTTAGATTCCACACATAAGTGATATCATATGATAGTTGTCTTTCTCTGATTTACTTCACTTTGTATGATGATCTCTAGGTCCATCCATGTTGCTGCAAAAGGCATTACTTCGTTCTTTTTTATGGCTGAGAAGTATTCCTTTGTACCCCATCTTCCTTATCCAGTCATCTGTCGATGGACGTTTGTGTTGTTTCCATAACCTGACCATTGTGAATAGTGCTGCTATGAATGCTGGGGTGTGTACATTTTTTTTTAAGTGCCACACAGGATACAGCACTGTCACCATTTAAAAGACAACATCAGATACCCCTGGGATATCCTTGAAACACAGAGCAATTTTCAAATTTAAGAAAGAAACAAGCAGTGTATAGTGTTCAGTGAAACGTGAAGGACTGGGCTGCAGTCCGGGGAGCTGAGGAAGAGTGTCCACCCCCCGCCCCCACTGTTCTGCCACACCTGGAGGGTGTGCCCTGGAAGCTGCACACACCTGAGGCTCAGAGCCACGGCCGCCTGCACATCGAGGAGGAAGGTGACTGGGATGGGGCAGGGGGACGGTCTTGATGTCAGACACCAAGGAGTCTATGTTTACTGTCGCAGTAAGAAATCACGTGGTTTCAAGTCTTAGTTTGAATGACTGACACCAGGAGCTCCTTCCAGGAGCTTCTACCTTGGTGAGGACCCTGGGGGAGGCCCCTGTGACTGTCTGGACTCTTAGTGGACCCTGTCTTAGAGGGAGGGAGGGAGACGGGAGGGAGTCTGTAGCCTGAGACTGCAAGGGAGGGGCGGAGGGAGACTGAAGCCCCCAGGGGGCTGGACACATATGCAAGCCAGGGTACTCTGCAAAATGCATCAGAGAAGTGCCCTTGGGTGGAGACGGAGTGTGTCCATTAGGAGAAGGCGAGTCCCCAGGGACAGGACCAAGAACAATGGATGGTGCTGAGGGGTCCAGACACTGGCTCAGGGGAAGGGTTAGGGTCATAAACCTTTGTGCCACGGGGGCATGAAACTTCAGTTGCCTGGGCAGGGAAGGAGAAGGGGAACCCTACATCTGACAGCACCCAGAGGGCTGCTCCAGGGGAAGGACCGCACAGTCAGCGATGTGTCCCCACTGCCAGCCTCTCCATGGAAACCAGAGGAGAAGGGCAGACACAGATGGGAGTACTGCCAATCAGAGGGTTTGCAAACGCCACAGAGGTCCATAGAGGCGGGGGTGGGGAGGGGGAGGGCGGGGGTGGGGTCCGGCGGGGCGGGCAGGGAACTCCCTTTCAGGAAGGATGCTCAGTGTGGGCCCCGAACGCCAGCCCCCCGCTCAGCACAGCCAGCGGTGGACAGAGCAGCACCCTCCTCACAGGTCTACAGAGGGAGGCCTCCCAGCAGGTGCTGACCCCAGGCCCCAGCCTCAACAACAGACAGCGGGCTCCTTCCCGAGCCCCTCGTGTGGGAGACACGCCAGGCTCCTGCTCCCTGCGCTCCAAAGCCTGAACAGGACCGGGTGGGGATGACCGTCCTCCTCCCCGTGAAAACGAACACAGGACACAGGAGTCTTGTTCAAGCTGTGTCACAGCAGTGTCACCTTCTGAGGCTCCTAAACCAGGGCTGAGCGAGGGAGGTGGGGGAGGTCTAGCACATTTCCTAAAGATGTGCTCATCCCTGAGGAAGGATGCAGCGTTCCGCCGGGAAACCGAACCGTCACCACCAAGCCAGCCATGGAGCAAACAGGGTTTCCAGTTTGCAGAGACAGCCAAGCTCAGTATGCAGATAGCATCTTATTCCTTGAGGCTGGATTTCCAAGACATAACCCACAAGGCAAATGTGTGTGATTCTCTCTCCAAAGCAAATGAATGTTCTAACACATTACAAGCCAAGAACCCCCTCTGAACATAAGAGCTTCATGCTTTGGTCCTCAACAGTGAAGCAGTGACGTGGACACAGGGAGCTGAGGGCTGCAGGGGCGGCCAGGCCGGCACCCTCCCTTGGTGAGCCTGCTCTGGTGCTGAGAAAAGGGGGTCAAACCTCACCTTTTTTGCTTTTGATTCCAAGATTATTCCTGGCAAATAACCTTCCATTGAGAAACCTCATCTAGTCTATGGTGGCTCCCGAATGTGTCAGAACACGTGTCAGAAAGAAAGGGGAGTGGTTTCCAAGTTCGTTCTTCTCCTCTCTCCTCTCTCTGTGTCTCTGTCTCTCTCTGTGTCTGTCTCTGACTCTCCCTGTCTGTCTCTCTCTGTCTCTCCATCTCTCCGTTTCTCTCTCTCTCTCTGTCTTTGCTTATTTAACTAGCAGGCGTCTAACTCTTCCTAAATTACAAATTATTTTCTTAGATGCTACTTCATTAACTCCTAGTCAGGACTATCATTCCCAGATGGCAACACTGATGCTTGAGAACACAGAACTTGCCCTAAGCGGCCCAGCCGGGGGCGGGGGCAGCACTGGAGAGAGAAAACGGAATCGAAATCCTCTGGCCCCGGCCCCTGCCCTCCGCCAAAGGAGGAAGTGTCTTTCCCCGGTGACCGAGGTCGTCCCGAGCAACCCCATGGAGGAAAATAACATGTGTTTAGGATTGCTTTCTCTGTTCAACCCCAAAAACCCTCAGATACATACTTGATATTATAATTCAATAGCTTTTTATTATTAATTTGTGATTATACTTGCAAGGAAATTCCTGGGAAACCTAAAATATGCCATCCATTTGAGCACATTTCCATCTTTCCTACTTCAGAATTCTCCCAGAGTTTCATTTGGCTCATGGTGTAAACAATTTCTCATTTTCATCCAGAATGTGTGGCATGTTGCTATGTTTTCAGGAAAGAGAAAAATCATCTTAATTTATGTAAAGAGTATTCCTCAAGATATGCATAATGGAGTCTGCGAGGCGTAAACACCAAATGTGTAAATACCGCAGAACTCCCCGGCACATATTGTTTGAGAAACGGAAACAAATCCCTTCGCCGCTAACAGCCACTCAGGAGAACCTTAAATTTTGTCATTTTGCTGTTAATGTGCGTGTGCAGGGGGGCTGCTAGGCAGAATTCTAAAGATAGCCCCCAAGACTCCCACCCACCGAACTCTAATCTGGGTGCTGCAGGCAAGGGACTTTGTGGGGGGGTTAAGGTCCCGGGGAGACGGACTTGGAAGCGGACTCGAGGGGGTCTCCAGCCAGGAGCACAGCCCCGCTCATGCTCTGAGTTACTCCTGGGAGGCGCCCCGCACAGAATCCGCAAGGGGGAAGCCTGCCGGGGCTCCTGACGCTCGGAGCCCGGGGGACACGGGGACGGGTAGCTTTCAGCTGCTAAATCCGTGCTAATTTGCCACAGCGGCCACAGGAAACTCGTAAGGGGGAGTGGGAGCGGGGTCGCGAGCACACACGTGTGCAGATGAGCAAAAGCGCCTTTTCCCACCCTCCGTTCCCTAAGAGAAAACCAGAGGGGTGACACTGAAACACAAACTCTGCGACGGTGCCCCTAAGTGAGATGCACGGACTCCCCGGCGCCTCCTCGTAACTGACCCCGTCACTTTACCCGCGTGGCTCTTCACTTCCCTGGAGGGACTGTGCATAGATGCTAGGTAAGAACATTTTTTAATGTCTCTGATTTCCCAGATCATAAGCACTCAGCTTACATTTGCATAAGCTAAGTGTGCCAAATATAAAATGCGGAGCATCTATTCAGCACTAAGACTCATTCTCAAGCAATAACTAACACACGGCAGAGTTCCTCACCACGGCACGATTTTTTGGTGTGTGTGCCAAACATTAATTCTCAGTACATACATTGCATTTGCTTTTCTTTTCCAATTTTTTTCTTTCCAATGGGGAAGAAGAGAATCCTAAATAAGCCCTTTCATGGAATTAAAATGGAACACTACGGCACCACATTTCTGTACCTTGCATCTTCCTTACATTCCTTCATAGAGCAGCCACAAAGCAAAACTGGTAAACTGATCATAAATAAGCATATGGCTCCTAAAAACATTCGCCACACTGGAATTTGACTCAAAAGATTCAGATATGACAAAGTCAATATTCAGCTGCCTACTTAAAAGGGTCCACAGAGACTTTAAAAAAATAGCTCAACTAGATTAAAAAAAATGTTTTTTTCTGGGAGATGAGTATTGCTGGGAAACTGAGATTAAAAAAAATAACAGAGCTTAAGGCAGAAAAATATGTCAGTCCACGGCGTTGTGGAGATAACCATACACAGCAGTAAAGCACACACTCATCCTTTTATCCTGCTTTCAGAAAGAGCTCTTGATTAAAAAGGTGGACCAGGACCATCCTCCTGGAATATGTTGGTTCACATTTTTTCTGCAGCTTAGGATCCCTTCCATTTGGGTAAAGAATCAAAGAGGGCCAAAGAGTTTCATAAAATGTGAAGAGAAGAAATGCACCGTTCACTGCAGAGGAGGGAGGCATACGGGACCTCACCCACACGGGAGAGCGATGTTGTGAAATGCGGTATGGCAGTCTTCCAGCAAGGTAGCTACCCCACAAGAAAACACAAAAACGCGAAAAATAAAGACACTTTAAAGCAAGTGTGTCTCTCAATGGTGCTTAATTTTTTTGGTGATATGGATCCCTTTGGCCATCTAGTGACGCTTATTCTCAGAATAATGTTTTTAATTGCAGAAAATAAAAAGTAGAGGACAAACAACCCAGTGTCTTTACTGGGCATAAGATTTGAAAAGACACGACCAAAGAAGATGGACAGCTGGCAAATACGTCCAGGAAAAGACGCTCAACCACACCGGGCGTTAGGGAAAAGCAAACTAAAACCGCAGTGAAACTGCTCTCACCTACGAGGATGGCAAAATTGGAAAAGTGAACAACAGACCACGGCAAATGTCAGCAAGGACGCAGAGCAGCTGGAATGCTCACACACTCCGGGGGAAAGCCGAGGTGACACCACGACAGAAACGAGTTTGAAAGTTCCTTATGAAGTTAAACACGTGTGATTCAGCAACCCCACCCCACTTACCTACCCGAGTGAAACGATAACCTAAATCCCACCAAAACCTACATGCACGTGTTATAGCCACTGCACTCACAAGTGCCCCCACGTGGAAACAACCCAGTGCCCCCCCGGGGAACCATTAAGCACCAGTGCGTACCTCCAGACGACGGACGGCTACTCAGCGACACTGATGCACGCCACAGCGAGGACGACTCTTCCACCCGCGGGCTAGGTGCGAGCAGCCAGACTCAAAAGGCGACGTGCTGTATGATTCTACTTACAGGACATTCTCGAAAAGGCGAAATTACAGGGATGGAGAACAGATCAATGGTTGCCTGAAATTAGGGGCGGGGTTGGACGGCCTGACTGTAAAGATACAGCAGCCGAGAATTTTCAGTTGGGAGGCAAGGACTATGTCTTGACTGCGGTGGTGGCTACACATCTCTACACATCTGTCAGAACTCGTGGAGCTGACTTTGTGCGTAAATTAAAAAAAAAATTCTGAAAAACCTTTCAAAAATTGTTTCCACCATAAAAAATGGTTTTAAGGTATGAGGAATATAGAATTACAGAAGAAGCCAATTGGATGTAAATAAAAGTGTACGCTTTTTTCCCCATCTATATTTACAGACCCTCTGAATTCTATCCATAGACTCCCGCAGGCTCCCAGGTTAAGAATCCCAGAGTGCAGACCAACACGCTCAGGAGAGGAGTCCCCGTGGCCAAGACAGTATTGAAATGCTGGGGCTCGCTGCTCCTTCTCAAGGGACCCCTGCAGCAGCCACAGCCCTCAGCACCGGCCCATACCTGACCGAGAATCTTGGGGACACACACCCCAGAGAACTCGCTGGAAATACTGTGCTGGATTAGCAGATTCTTGAGGACAGTGACCATGGCCTCCTGACTTCTGTGTCTCCAGCACCGGGCCCAGGTAGAGACTCAGTAAACACCTGTATTTCTTAAACAAGTAAAATACCTATCTTTGCTGATTTCTTTTAAAAAAAATCCGTTTTACGTATTTGCCATACAAGTCACACTTCCAAGTAATTTACTTAAAATATTTTATTGCATTGATACTAAGGATTTATATAATGATTTAAACATAAAACGGGATTTATGAATTTATTATTTACCCAATCCATCATGGAAGAAATTAACCTGAAAAATTACAGTTGACAGAATCTAATTGCATAAGGCACCGTGAATGCGAAGGACCTCCTGATTTTATTTTGCAATGCATATTAAACTCCTTCCCCTGAATACAATGGCTCAATGCTGTAACTTGAAATGTAAACCAATCCAAGGTTTAATTTTGCTTTTAAGATTAAGTAGCACATGTGTAATTTAAAAGTGATTTGAGACAGCAAACAATGTCATTGGGCTTACAATTAATGAGGTTTTGACAACGGCAAACAAATTGGATGCATAAATCTATTCACAACAACCTCTGTATTTAACAGACATGTCACTCTGCATGACTATACAGTTAATTTTCGTTTTCCAGTTTGAAAGCTGATTTATGGCGACCTTGACCTCTAACACTGCTCTCAGTGTTTTGTTCTGCTATAAAAGTTGGGCTGGAAGAAGAACACTGTGAAACCAAATGCTATAATTTTTTTTTTTTCTGAAGTGACATCATCAGTGCGCCCTTATCTACCAGCCCTCATCTTTCTAAAAATGTTATTTCAGAGACAGATACATTTCCAGTGCACACCTCCAGGTTTGTACCCAGGGCAGGACGCTTCCTATCTACTCAGCCAGCCTTGTAGATGGATTCAGCATCAGACAAGCATGCTGCTCCAACCCAGCACAGCAATCTGTCATCCACCCAGAACAAATGTTTCTAGGAGCACAGAGGAAAAGCAGTAAAGACGGGGGTTTGAAAAAAAGGGAATGGATTGGCCCTGGAAAACTTCTAGAAGGACAGACAGAATCAATACAAACCAATGATCCTGCGTGCATTTAAAAATGGTTAAAGAATTGCTGTATTTGCACTAAGTTTTCTACTGTTTCCTTCCTGCTCAGACATTCCAAGGAAACAAAAACAAGCCTGTCAATAGCAAATACGATTTACTGAAAGAGGGAGTGGGCCAGGAAGCGAGCGCGGAAGACCACAGGGGCCCAAACAACACAACTCAGAGGACACTTTCTTTGTTAAATTAAAGGAATTTTAAAGTTTGTTCAGATGCTGCGTGAGATAGGCTGGAAAACGAGTACAAAATGGCAAATCTCCCAAATAAATCTTCTCTGAAGTTTTGCTTTACCCCTTAAATCTGAAGGTTGCCACTAATGCAGTTTACGAACCTTGAGGAAAAAAGCAACTCAGGGCTACGGGAGCTAGCAAATCAATATCCCCTCTAACGGTTTTTGCAAAGGGCATTCATTTTCTTAACCAAAAATGATGGTGCTTTTGTGTTTTATACCTAAATACAATATAAAATGTGGAAAAACCTGTTTAAATAATAATAGTATTGAATAATCATGATCAATAACACACCAGCTAAATGCAAATGACTATTTCTCTTAACAGTCAGTGACATCAGAGAATCAGATTCACCTGTGTTCTGATACAAATGACTAAAATAACCCACTCAAAAATATTACTTATTGTACTCTCTTTAGCCACATATTCAAAGATGTGACCATCTCGAAACCATGGTCTGGAATTACAGAAGGAGGCGCAACGCCGGCTGCCCGGACTCCCAGGCGGCAGCCCCTCCAAGCTGTTCCGCTCATCGCAGCTTAGTGAGTAGGTCTGGCGACAGGCCCAGCTTGGGAAGTGGACAAGCCTGGGCTGAAAGCCCAGCTCCGCACCTTCTAGGGACATGGGCCCAGAACAACTCACATTACTTGTCCAAGCCTCAGTATGTCTAACCATAAAATGGGCTGACACCTTCCACACATTAAACTCAAGAAAATGTAGCCGCACTAAGGGAATCCAAGCAGCCTGATTTGCGCCTCATGCTGTCATTCATCACGATTTCCCCCTGTGCCCTCTCAGAGGGCGCGCCTTAGCACAACGGTATGGGGTATGCTTCCAGCATTTAAAGGAAGCTGTTTGTAAATAACACAGCCCCTGGGAATGTAAGTCAGTATTTCATCTCGTGTCAACCGAAGACAACCAGGGGTTCCAAGGCTGGAGGAAAGGGTAGCTGCATCAGTGTTACTGAGACAGTAACACACCCCAGGTCTCCAACGTGCCACCTTCCTACAGGTGTGTGACAACCTGCCCGGGGTGGAGGCCACTCCAATAAACCCACCCGTTACCTGTGCGGAAAGAGGCAAGAGCGATGTGGGCATCTGACACCTGGAGGTACCCGAGTGGAGGCTGGTATCAGTCTCCACTCTCTCTCTCTCTCTCAGATTATGACAGCAGCCTTCCCGTTCCTCACTGGCTGGTCCCCCTCAATCCTGGGCCACCAGGACTCCTCCGCACACACAGAGCCTGTCGCCAGACGGCAGAGCAGAGCCGGCCTCTCATCTTGCTTCCTGAACCCCTCCCATCCACTCTGTTCACCAGGAAACGTGAAAGCAGCTCTAGGAGACGGAACCCAATACTCCTGCTGTGATGTGAAAGCCTCTTGGAGAAGGAAAAAGAGAAAGGAACATTAAAGGGGAATTTTGCAAATTTGACTTAAAGGTGAATTTTGCAAATCTAATTTCCCAGGCATAACAACAAAAAAATGCTTGTTTCTTCATTCATTCACTGCTAAATATGCTCCTATTAGACAGTCCTGCGGGTCAGAGCAAAGTAAAAACAAGCTCTTTAAAAACTGTAATAGCCTGTACTTCCTTCCAGAAGACAATCAATTACCACGGAAAGAGAGAAATGGAAAAAAAATCCCTCAGTGGTTTTTTTTTTTTTTCCCACACAGCATGAGACACGGCAAGCGTTATCTATAAAGCTGTAGCATTTCTTCACTATGAGGAAGAGAGGAGACCTAAGTGTTGGATACTCTACCTTGAGAAAACACAATATATAGCCTTGATCTTGAAAAAAATCGTTAAGAAGTGATTATTTGTTCTCTAAAAGGATTAGCTGCTTTACAAAAGGATCATCTGCAAACTTCTGGAAAGTATTAAGCTTAGCCAGTGTATATAAGCCACAATTTAAATTAACACAACTTTCCAGGAATATATTTCTACATAATACTGGGTATGCTTGGAGGCAAAAACAACCGTTGAGCTCAGTACAACCCAGGCAGAGTGAACGCCTGCTCTTTGGGGACCCCTCTCTGCAGCCTCATCTCTCATCCCTCATCCTACTTTTTGGCATCCCTCTTGCATGTCCCCTCAGTGGTTCAAAGCTCCCCACCTGCCAGGGCAGGACCTACCTACCCTGCAGACCTCATCCTCCATGCACCTGCAGCCAGACTTTGGCAGCGAGGTGATACAGGCTCCACCAATCGATCCCACCCAGGACCGATGCTCCACGGTGAGTCGTGGATCCAGGGATGTTCTGACACTGCCTGCAGGAAGTCTGGTGGCAGCAACGCCCAGCAGCCTCAGCAGCCATGGACCACAGGCCACATCCTCACCGGCAGCTTCCTGTGGCCTGGCCTTGGCTCTGGTTCAGGCTGAGCGCCTCCTGGGCTCCCGCCCCTTTTGTGACCTGGTTCTCCAGCCTTCCAGTTGATTCTGAGAGCTATTCAGTAACCTCCTGTCCAGTTCCTGTTCTCAGTTTGGTGGTGTCCAGCTAAAAGCCGCAACACACACAACCCGGATAATAAAAGAATGGAGGTTCCTCACTGACACCTGCTCTTTGGAAAGGGCTGGTCATTCTTCTCTGCATGAATAGGGCGAACCTGAGTGACCAATAGAATATTGCAGCTAAGACTGACTTCTGAGGCTGGGTCCTAAAAGATGTTACAGCTTCTGCTTTGCTTTCTCTGGGACCCCTCTCTCTCGGGGAAGCCAGCAGGCGTCACAAGGATGCTCAAGCAGTCCCATGGATGTGTCCACATGGGAAGGAACTGAGGCCTCCTGCCCACGGCCAGCCAGGGAAGTGGGTCTTCCAGCCCCAGCCACACCTCTGAGGTGCCAGTTTCCAACAGCTTAGATGAGACAAAATTGCCAACTCTGTTCTAGAGCTCAGAAAACTGAGGTCTGTGCTAATGGCTGCATTTGCTTACTTAGTTCACAGGACAACCCCTTCAGGGCCAGGGAATATGCATTTCAAAGTCTCCCAGGGACTTCTCTGCTCAAAACAGAAATGGTGCTGGTGGCTGGCGTCCTCTTGCCTTGCTCATTCATTACCATGTCTACTTTCTAGCACGCTCAGCCTCCATGGTGCCAACACTCCTTAACATCTAGCTTGAACAATTAGACATTATCAAAGAGTGCTTAGGAAAGATGAAAGCACCGTGACAGCGAGGGCCCGAGCCGATGTCTCCGTGTTCTGTGACCTGATGGGACCCTATGAACGTTTCACCCAGCTTGTTCTGGTTAGTCTCACAGTTTTATTGCTTTGGGCATTAAATATTCCCTGAGCACAGGAAGGGAACGTGGGCGGAGGGGAACATACTGACCGTGGGCTGGTGGTGAAACCCTGCTGACAATCACACATCTGCCCAGGCTTGTGTCATAAAACCACCTCCCCCACCTTCCCCTGGCCTTCCTGATGCCAGGGACCCTCAACTCACCCCCAATTTAGAGCACAAACTCTTGGTAAAAACTCTTAAGAGCTTGTTCCCGAGTGATCCTTTAATTTGCTCAGACACCCAGTTTCTCAGAGACACGGTCCACCTCACACCGTGGCGGATTTTATTTTTTACGCATCTTGACACAGTATTTAAGCCTCCACGCAAATGCTCCTTGTACTCGTCACGGAGATTTTCCAGCTTAAGCCTTCGGCAGGGAAATCGGCCCCCTTGAGCCGAACCAGACAGCGCGGCGTTCGTGCGGATTTCGTGCGGATCCGTGCTGCTCGGTCAAGGGGCTGAACTCCCACCGGCCGGAAACCAGGCAGCGGGATACGAGCGGCAGGGAGCGGAGCCCCATGGGGAAGGTCAGCTCCACACCCAGACTCATCCAGGTTCTGCCAGAGCTACCCAGAAGTTAAGTCCCTGTGGTTTGGACACCACATTAAAGACAGATGGTGACTCCAACACTAGGGTATCTTGATAGAATTTTTCCCAAAGTAGAAACTCTCCATGGAGACCTTGAAACTAATTCCAAATGATTTCTGATCAGGAGCTGTTGGGCAAATCATTCTATCATTCAGTTCTCCCAGACCTGCAGCCCTGGGTCCTGCGGCTCCCTGGGCCTGAGTCAAGGTCTCTCCGCCAGCCCCTGAGGCGGCCCCGGGTCCAGGAAGGCTGCCCTCGGCCTCCTCACGTGATGAGGCAATCGGATCTTTTTATTCTTTGGAGACTGGGCAACAGCAGGGAGGAAACACAGGCATTTCTTGGACCAGCTTTGCTATTACTCATTTCAAAAGAATGGCATGCCAGCTACTCTGATGGTGAAGTGGCAGCTCTCCAGGCCTCTGGCCGGGGCAGGCACACAGTGGGCGAAGCTGCCAGGACGCGAGGGGGCACAGCCACTAACATGGCCACTGCCACCAAGTGTCCCCACTGCAGGAGGGTGAGTTCAGCGGGACCTGGGGTTCTGGACAAAGAAGCCCTAGTGGTGAAGCTGAGATCAGGGAAACAGAGAGAGCAGAGGGGGAAGACGGGGTGGGGGGGTCCTGGGAGAGGACAGCTGGGCCACAGCTGCTGGGTGACCGTGTGCCTGCTGTCCTTGGCCTTACGGTCCAACCTCCTTCAGATGTTAAGGTTAGAGACAGAGTCACAGGAATAGGTATTCACTACAAGATAGATGGACTTTTAACAGAGAGCCTGGCAAAACTGCCCCCATCTTGGCTTCATCGCCTTTAGCAGCTGTAGTTCTGGGAGGGGCAGACACTCAGCCACAAACACCCAAGTGGAAACAGGGCCCCTGATGAACACACGCTGTTCCAGATCTGCAGAGAAGCGGGCACAATCCCCAGCATAAGGAGCCCTCTCAGTCCCAAGTGGATGACATGAGGACCTTAGGGCGGCCCCTCACTGCACATGGTCTCCAGAGCAAGGCTGAGCTCGGCACTGCCCGCCTCTGGCCAGACAGACAGACAGATGCAGAAGCCCAGGCCCCAGGTAAAGGAGGCAAGGGCAGGATCCGTGGAACCCCGGCACACAATAGGTCTCCCATTCCCTTGTTTTGCACTGATGAGTGAACGGACATAAGTAACTGACGTATGTAAATGACTGTGAGTCCCCGGGGCTTAAAGGCTGCCGAGGAGACCCTCCATGATCACGTTCATGCTGCCGGCAATCCCATCCTCCACCGTTCATTTGGTTTAGCCTCCTTGTTCCCCAGCTGTCGTCTTTTAAACCCTTGAAACTGGCCCTCCGTGAGTCCCTAACACCTCATCATGGATTAGTCTATCCAACAGATTCCGTGAGCACAGGAGGGGCCGGAGCAAGGTGAATGGGGGGCGGAGCACAAAGCAGGTTCACCGAGGATCCATGTCTCCCCGGGGAAGGCACTCAGGACTGGTCCCTGCGATGGTTCCAACTCCATCCTGAGAGCCAAGGGTACCAGGTACACCTCCATCCCGCTGTCGGCCCTGTGAGGCATCGGTGCCTCTTCTCCGTCTGCCAGGGCAGCCACTGTGCCGGCTGTTCCTCCTGGGGCACCCTCCGGCCGCCCCTACCGTGGCAAGTCCTGACCTCATTCCTGGGCCCCTGCAAAAAGCCCCTGACGTTTCCACCCCGGCCACAGGCTGGGCTTCCCGGGGAGCTTTGTGGAAAATGCGGCTCCCAACCTCACTGCATGCAGGGCGCCCTGCGATGGCCCTGGGACTCTGATGCATGGCCCCCTAGGGGTGTGACTGAGAGCCTCTCCTGGTCCCCAGTCCCCCTCATCAGACCTCCCCGTCAGCACTTCCCTTCCTCAGAAGTCTCGTTCATTCGCCTCCCCCAGCCCCAAGATGGAGCCAAGTCCCTCCCTAGATGCCAAGACCTTTCCCCGACAGGCCCAAGGGTCCTCTCATCCTGCTGCCTGAGGGACCAGCCTCTTCCCTTGTCCTGAAGGCCCCATGACCTCCGCCCTTCCCCCTCGACCCGGCACAGTGGTTTGGAGGGAGCTGCTCCATCCCCAGACCCCTGGCAGGACACGGGGCCCAAGCCCGGACAATCAGAACAGGGCAAGTCCAGCCACAGTCAAGCCTTGGGGATGTGGCCGAGGCCTGGCTCATCAGAGCCACGGAGACTCCCTCCTGAGTCCACGGTGGCCCCTATCGGGAAAGGCTCTCTCTTACAGGGAGGACAGGACGAGGGGCTGCTGGAGGCCCTGTGGGGAGGAGCCTGTCGGGGTGAAGGAGGAAGGATGGTGGGGCCTTGACGGCAACGTGGAACCACTGAGTCCTGCTCTTCCCGAGCCTTCAGTTTCGTATGTCAGCGAGGCCTCTTGTGAAGAATCACATTTCCACCTCTGACACCCCTGAGATCCCTGACAATACGGCGCCCTGCCTCTCCCAGTCTGCGGGGGGGCACATCGCAGCTTCCTGTGCACTGAGACAACCTGCGAAGGCCGGGGGGGAGGTGGAAGAAGAGGGTAGCTCTGGACTCAGGGACAGACCGTTTAGCAGACCCTCCCATAGATGGAGCCCCGGGAGGCCTTGGCTCAGTCAGTAACGGGAGTTGTCCCCCCACCCCGCCACCAGGACCCCCACTTACTAGCCCCGTTGACCAGAGGACTGTGGTGGCCACAAGGCAGCTGCAAACCCACCAGCTCCCTGGGGATGTGTACCCTGGCGAGGGGGGACACAGTGGACCCTCCACCAGACTCCATGTGGAAGCAGTGAGTGGCTCGTCCCAGGAGACAGATCCCCCCCACAGGTTCCGGGGGGCCCAAAGACCCCTCCTGTGGGGGCCTACCCTACCCAACGTCCCGTATCACTGGTGACGGGGTCAAGCCCCATGTTACCAGACACCAATCACTCCACGTGTCCCAAAGCACATCCCGGCCATCCACTGAGTCCATCACACCCACACGGCCACGCATTTCCCACCCAGCATCAGTCAGGCCATTGCTCAGAAGTCACCCTGGGAAGCCTGGCCGTGCTCCCTGCCTTCCGGGCCTGAAAACGGACGCAGCACACGGAGCCTGGCTGCGCCAATCTCCAAGACGACAGCCACTGAAGAGTACGCAGTCTCTGTAAAACTCTTACAAGTCACCGCCATACCGAAACAAAGCAAGACAACAAAAACGCCACCACTAAGTAAAATCACCAGGACTGATGTCACCGATTTCTGCCCAGCACTGCCCATCCATTCAGAATGTGCGTTCTAATACAACAAATAATAAATCATTTGCTAAACAAAAGCACGCTGTGCACAAGAAACACACATTCGATAGCTTCCTAAAATACCACCTGCACACCACCGGCCCGGCAGAAACCACCCACGGCCAGGGGACAGGCCAGCAAGACTCAGGCCAAGCAGACAAGAGACGGAGGCACAGCAGTGAAGTCACAACTTCTCACCTTCAGGCCCTGCTCAAAGCTAGAAGGCACTGCGATCCAAATGGACAGACAAGGTGGGCTTTCGTGGGAGGGAGGCAGACGAGGGGCCTCCATTTCCCAAGGCCCCAAAACATAAACCAAGAGTCAAACACGGGAGGGAGAATGAAGGGGTCAGCCCACCAGGACAGAGAACAGAAAAAGGATGCTGATTCCAGGCCAGGACGTGGTCCCTGGACAGGACACGTGACCCTGGGCAAGTCACAGGCTGCTCACCTAGAGCAGGTGACATGCTCAGACTCTAAACAGGGAGATCACATTTCCCCCCAAACATCCCAGGAGCATCCAAAGCAAAACAGCAGAATTGGCTTTGGTTTTCGGCAAACTGAAAGCCTCATGCAGAAAGCATATTTCCAGTTACCTAAAAACAAACGAGGAAGGCTATTGAGACACTAACTAGAAATTAGTAAAAGTGCTTCCTTTCTTATTTGAGGAAAGGGGTGGCTCTTCAGTGTACAATGAATTCAGTTTCCTGACCACAGAAATATGGCTGGATCGAACCACGACTTATGTCCATCCTGGGCGCTGTTCTGCACAGAAAGGTAGCTGGACCCGGCTGGATTTGTAAAATGAAGGGAGCAAATGAGTTTTTAAGGTGATGCAATCGGAGGCATCACCATCATTTCTGACCTCCAGACTTTTGAGGGTGTTTTACAGCCCAGGGAGCCCTCAGGAAAACTCTCCTCTCCCAGAATGGAAGACAGAACTTACAATTCCCAGTCAGGTGGGTCCCCTGAAATCTCAAGGGAAGGTTCTCACTGGAGAATCGGCAAAGACACTCAGCCACGGTCAGAAGTTCTTCCTCGGGGGCAGCCCACTTTCCTCCCTCTTGCTCTAAGCAAGCATCTTTCCTCCCTTTTTGCCAAGGGTCACCGACCGGGATGCTGGCCAGCTGGGGCCAAATGCGTTAAGCATCCATGGACCTGGTTTGCATATGTGACGTGGTCGTTTTCACCTCTGCCCCAGCCTTCTCCACTGCTCTGGTCCCAGCCTCGCCACCCCTGGGCTCTGGCTCCACTCTGACATCTGCTGCTCCCCAGACAGGTCATGCTGTTTTTTTTACCACTGGGCAAGCACCTGGAAGTCCTTTTGTCTGGAATGTTCTAGCCCCATTGGCTACCAAGGAAACATGCTTGAAAACCAAGCTTGCTTTGGTGAAGCCCTTCCAGGCACCCCCTTCACAAGCCCACCTAGGCAGTTCTGTCCCACCTCCACGTTACACATGCCCTGGAAACGACACATTATGTCCTCCTCTGGGTGTGGGGCACCCACAGGACAGGCCGGGTGACTTTTTCACAATACCAGTGTTAAGTACAGTAGGAGTATACAGTAGATACTCAATACATGCTTATCTTCCCCATTTGTCCCTTCTACCTGACCTGACAGACTCTTTCAAATACTACTCACCGTTGATGAAAACCAAGAAACACCCTTTGAAGGAATATTGTTGGCTAGCTAAGGACAGGCCTAGCTGGGCACAGTTCCGTGCAAAATTATTAAATTTCTGGCTCTTGCATATTTATAATAATGTTGGGCCGAAATCAGGACTTTGCTCAAAGGAATTTGAATGAGCAGACTGATAGCATCTCCAATAGATGAGTGAACTTTAGCTGATGTTGGCAACACTGGTGAAAAGTAATTTATTGAATTACTGATGCACTTAATAAAGCCGTGCCCGCCAGGGCCCGGGGGGTGTGCCTCCTGAGTCAGCCATGCTTCAGCACGAAGGATGGGGAACTGTCTCAAAGGATTTTCATGTCCAGGCTTTAAACGTTCAGCTGTTCATAAAACTAGGAACTTTTGGAGCCAGTAGAGCCACATACTGAAGAAAAGAGTTAATTACAAGGAACTAGGAACACTTTTACTTGCAGTAACCATGCAGGTTTTGAGATGACTCGAAATAATTTGACTGCAAAGGAAAGTTTCTTCTGATTAACAAACGTCATAGTGCACATGAGACGCGTTTATTTTTACGTGTTTAAGAAGCTGAAATATTTTAATCTCTTTGGAAAAGCATTTATGCATTTTCTAAGAGCATTTATGTGTTTTCTAGTCATTTAAGCCGGCGCCCCAAGGCAACATTTTGCTAGGCCAGATTGAGTTACTGCAAATCCTTGAACGTAAAATGAAAGGATTCAAATATTCTGGCTTTCTGTTAATTCATGCTGATTCCCCAGCCCTAGCCCTCTGTAACTGGGAGAGAGCTCCTGCTTCAGAGAGTCAGTGTTGGGGCCTAAATGTTAGCGCTACGCCCCGCGGTAAGCAATGGACCACCCCTCTGCCCTCCGAAACGGTCTCAGGCTCTGCCCTGGTCCTCAGCTCCCGCCTCCGGGAACCGAGGATCCAAGTCTCCCATCTGGGTTAAAAGGAAACGTGGAGGCCTCTGTGGATGACAGTCCCTGGAAGACAGAAGCTCAGCACCTGAGAGTCTGTCTCCATCTCCGTCCCTCTGTTTTGTAACAAGTGAATTAGTACAGAACGGCTAAGAGCAGGCCGGCCCTGGGAAAAGCTGCGATGTGAGAAAAACTGACCCCTGGTGTCCTCAAAGCCTTTTCTCAGCCCTTTTTCAAACAACAAATGAAAAGCTTTGCCCCGTGACGAGAGGCCAGACAGACTGGTGAGGCGGGTGGGGAAGACCCCAGGGCTGTGACAGCAAGTCATGTAAGTGGGTGTCCCCCTTTGACGCCAGCCTTTTGAACCAGAGAAGAAAGGGAGGCCGGAGCTCCCGCAGGGTCACCGGGAACCTGCCGGGACAAGAGCCACCCCCGCCGGGGTCTGCTCCAGCCGGCGCGCCCAGCCCAGCCCAGCCCCAGGGCGCTCAGGCCTGCTGGCGAAGGAGTCGGGGCCAAGTCTGCTGGAAGCCAACTGATCTGCCGAGCAGACCTCCTGAAAACGCCAAGTCCTTTTGGGGTAAGAGGCAAAATCAAAAGGCTTAGTGCAAAGGTCACTCAGGATAACACATCGTGACCAAGCAGCTGCGCAACGGGACACTCAGAACTCTCGCGCTGAGAAGAGAATGGAATTAAATTTGCTCCCGAGTACAAAAATCAGTGACTAATGCTCAACTGGAAACGACCAAATAGGCTCAAGGACATTAATAACCAAAAATGATGCCTGTGTTTACAGAGTAGAAATTAAGCAACTTGCCTTGAGGACAAAGCAAGCGTGTCCGAGGAGGAATCAGAGCTCAGGTCATCTCAAGCCTTTGAGTCCAGACTCGCCACCCCTGGACTCCTGGACGTGACAGTGGTACCAGTGACTGTGGAGCCAGCACGAGGCTGGGCTCTCACGCGTGAGCCTAATTCATGCATAGGACAACCCTATTGGGAAAGTGTCCTTGTCCCCATTAGAAAGAGGAGGAGTCACACTGGGAGCGGGTGAGTCACTCGTCCATCCTCAGGGTCAAGAGCCCCAACTTGACCCCAGCTCTCAGCTCCGAAGTCCGTGCTCTGAGCCCGGGGCTGGGTGCCTCCCAGGGAAAAAGGACGCTGGGGACTGTGATTCCCTACTGGTTTTCAGACAGGGTGAAATCCCTGCAGGGAGCGCCCTCTGCACGCACCCTCCGCCACCGCCCCGGACCGCTCGCACTCGGGGCTGGCCCTTCCACCCTCCCTCTGTCCCTCCGGTTCACTTGGAAGAGTGGATGCCCGATGAGCTCCAGGCACCTGGCAAGCGTCCCTCCGTCCCTGGAGAGGATGATGCAGCCACGCACCTGCCTGGGGAGCACGGCTCGGCTCAATGCTGAGCATTCATCCCAGCACCAGCCTTTCTGCCAGATCATTATTTATTGTCACCAGAACCCAGGTCAGGGTCGGGACAAGCTTTCCTGTCAAGGCTTCATTCCTCACCCAGTAAACACTAAAGGCAAAACACCTGCCCGAACCTCAGCAGGTTTGTAACACATAACCCAGGATCATTTTCTCCTCCAAACTCTTCTGTACCCCCAGTGGAGTTTACATTTGTTTCAGGAAGAAAGAAGACGTCACCTTTTTGGCTATCTCATCCAATACACATTCACTGGCTATATTAACTGGGCGTTCTTGATGGTATTTAGAACCTATTTTAAAATACACATTTAAAAAAATGTTTATCTGGTTCCCGTTTCGTTGGGGATCAATATAAAAAGATATGTCAGTTTTCCTGAAAGATATTGTTAACATTATTAGTGCATAAGCTTAGACAGTTCCTTTGAAGTGTTGGTGTAGTTGAAAGAAAGATGTGAGGCCCGCATTTCTGGCTCCACGCCGGGAGCTGTGTGAGTTCAAAGAGGCCGTGAACCACATCAAAACTCCCCAAGTAGAACACCTGGATGGGGCGGGCCCTGGGGGACGAGGTTTGGGGAACAGCAGACAGAGAGAAGAGGCAGCCAGCTCAGCAATCCCCAAACCCGGGATCTCCCGGCCTGAATCTGGCAGGAGCTTCGCCCTGACTGTGCACCTGCGTCTGTTGGAGGATTAGTGGAGTTCAGAGAAACCCCTTTCCCTCTGGCGCGGCTGATCCAAAAGCCAACCATCTAGAGTGCTGTCCAGCACTCTGATAATGGTGAGAATGTTAACTCTGAAAAAAAAAAATCCTTGCAGTATGTATGCAGTCGGTCTGTAAAATGAAGAGCATGCTGAAGGTCCCCCCGAGCGTAATCTCAGTCTGGGAAGATCTGGTACCCAGCACAGAGCGAACTCCGGCCCAGGTGGTGAGCCAGGGACAGGCGGTAACTCCAGCTGTGGGTTCAGCCAGGCGTGGGGTCAGCAGCACTGCCTGGACCAGGGTGGACAGGGTGAAACTAGCCAGCACGCTGGGGGCCAGAGGGGCTCAGAGATGGCCTGGTGCCACAAGTCTCTCTTTTGAGGGTGTCGGGGGGGCGGTCCATGGAGACCGTTCTCTTGCCCCTGGTCCGCCTTGGTTGTAGACCACATGGCTCCTTGGCGCCAGGTCTGGCTCACTTGTGCACGTGGCCTGGTGTAACCCAGCCCATGAGCCCAGCTTAATGCGCATAAGAAACTGCATTTCCACCTCCCAGACCACTGTAACATGAAGGGTCAACCGTGTGTGTTAAAGGATGGGTCTGCCCATGGAGCACAGGTAACATCATGAGATTAAAACACTTAGCCACGCAAGATTTCCATAATCATTCAAATGATCATGCAAAAAAGAAAAATCAAGTTACCTAGCCTGTCCCACCGTACTGACTTGATCTAGCACTTTGGATAACACACACAAGACATCTATTAATATGGAGTCTGACTCTGTTCATTTACTCATTGAAACTTCACTGCTTCTGGACACATGCAGCACACAGCCTCACGTGGTGCAGGGACCTAAAAGCCACAATTTGCCGAGTGCCAGCCCCGCGCCTCACCCTATGCATGCACCATCTGTCACTCTCACAGCAGCCTGTGAAGGAGAGGTTATCAGTCCCATTCTCGAGGAGAGAACACTGAGGCATGTGAACTTTTAATGACTTAGCCAAGGTCACACCAGAGCCAGGATTTGAATCCATTACCTGAACCCAGAGTCTCAGAGACACACCTTCTACCTGAAAGCACGAAGGAGCTGGTAGAGGAGATAAACAGGTCAACTGGAAATCAAAATAGAGTCTGACAGGTGCTCTAGGACAGGCACAAACACCGCTCTTCGGAAAGGAAGAGAGCTTTCTCTCAGCTGGAGGGGTTAGGAAGGCTTTGTGGAGACTGAGGCATTTGAAATGGGCCTTGAGATACACGTAGGAGTCCCTAAGATGGAGATAAAGGGGAGGGAGATTCAGGGCAGGGGGCTGAGCAGGCTGCCCTTCTGAGGATCTGGACAGCTTGGGGTGCCTTCAGGAAGGACAAAGCCACCAGTTCGCTAGGAGATAGCACACCAGGAGAAAGATGGAAGATGGTCTTGGAATACAGTTTTTTTCCCAAGGATAATCAAATATTAAGAAGGCCAGTCTTTATCCTAATGGGTACATTTGTTCCTCTTTTGGCAGCAGAACTTTTGTAAGTGTAACTCAAACATTATAAATGAAAACAACCTGTCAGGTAAAGGAAGGGAGGGCAGCTTCCATGGTGTCCCCTCACTGCTCCCAAACCTGCCTCCTTGGGAGGTCATCTGGGGTCGCTCTGGTCTGGGGCAGACAGTCATTTTAGCAATAAAGTTCAGCATCTCCAGAAGAACTGGCAATATGATGCCTAGACAGACCTCTCTTATCTTCCCAGGATCCAGTTTTCAATCAGCGTTAAAAAAAAAAAATGTGTGGCTGCCAATCAAGCACAATGGACATCTGCTAAAAAGACACAAACTCTTATATATAAGCAGACATGCTCCTAAAATGTCTCGATTTGTCACTTGTTCATCATCCAATGATAGTCATCAGAGCCTACTGCCAGGTACCCAGCTGGGCGCAGAGGACACAACATCATCCTCAGGGAAATGACAATCCAGCAAATCTTTCCACAGCAGGGTGAAGGCTGGTGCGAGCAGACGGATAAAACATTAGGAGAGTGTTGGGCTGGGTGGGCAGAGGTCACAAGTTTGATTTGAGACATGTTGAGCTGGGGGCATTTGACATCTCAGGAGAAAGGTCCAGTGGGCGTCTAAGCCTGGGAACCGCCGAGGACTGGACGGGGCTAGGACATGCCTCTGACCTGGAAGAAGGGAGTTTTGATAGAAGCGGGTAGCTTGGGCTGGGATGACGGCAGCAGCAGAAGTGGACCAATGGGGGCATAGTTTAAAGGAGACCCCAGTCACATTTCAGCTTCATTACAAACCAACTGTCAACGGCTGTCAATGCCTCACACGTCTACCTCCGACAGTCCCCCTCTGACTGAGCTCCGACCCCACCCCACAGCCGCTGCAACCCCTCTCAGGAGTTGACAATTTGCACACACGCATCCCTGGACGGGAGGGGGTCACGCATGAGAACATGGAGCTCCAAGAGGCTTCTTCAGGCTTCCTTGGAGGCACCAACCTAGGACATCTCCAGGCCGGCTGTCCCTCCACAGAGAAGTGGCCCCTCCTGCTCAGGGCTTGTGGTCCTGACCACAATGCTTCAGACTCACTCCGTGCCTCCACGGGGGTCCCAGAAAGCGCCACAGGGACAGTAACTTCCTCATCCACTCCCCACAACTCATTTGGCTGGGGGAACCGAGGGATGGTTTTACATCTAAAACCATCTGGATTCATCCAAAACCTGGCCATCTGCAGGGACAAATCTAGCTCTCAGTCAGCTCTTGTTCACACATGGAAAGTCTGGGGCCTTTTTTTTTGTGGGGGGAGCGTGGTGAGGGTGCAGGGGCTGGTGCACAGGCATCATTTACACCAGTGAGCAAAGACCTCAGCCCCTGAGGTCCCAGTCAGAGGCAGAGCCACACCTGGGAAGGGCTAGGTGCCGCGCAGGGCCTGCTCCATGTCACCGTCTGGCCTTTTGCTCCCGGAAGGCCTGGAGCCTGTGCTCAGAAAGCCCAGACCCCAACCCGATTCGCACACAGAGCTCTGCCCCGCACCGCGACGGCTGAGTGGCCGCGGCAGTCTGGAGCCAGCCTTGGCTCATGCCCCTCTTTGGCTTAGTGCTCTGGTTTTGAAAAGCCACGACCCCTCACTCCCGCCACACACAGTTTAAACGGGCCTGGGTCTTTATTTGGCAGAGGCAGAATTTCGCTGACTTTTGAGACACAAAGACCTCCAGGCACCCCAGGTCAAGGGGCACCTGGGGTCAGTGGCTGAGTGGACACGGACACAGGGACTTCCAAACACGTGACCATCCTTTGCTGGTTTTCATCCAACGTAACCACTTTCATTCCCGATACAAACACACACAGGGCCACATTCCTCTTTCCTTGAGTTTCCTGGGTGGAAACTGATAGTCCGTCCAGCACAGATCAAGATCGTAATTCTGCAAGAATAATTGTCTAACCTTTCCAGGAGGGTCTGCCATGCCAGGAAAGAATTTAGGTCAAGTCCAGCAAATCACTCAGGGCTTGGCTCTGTCTCTCCATCCTGAGGGTTGTCTGGCCTTTCCCAGATGGTCCCAGGGAGCTGGCAGGCTTGGTGTTGTACTGACCTCTGGGCCAGGAGCTCTGACTGTCACTCCACTGACACCAAGGTCCGGCCTGGGCCAGCGGGGACCTGCTCACCTCCTGGGTGTCCCTGCCTCATCTCTGAACCCCCTAGAGGCATCCTACTGGGCTCCCCTCCCCTGGAAAAGCAAGGGGCACGTGGACACAAGTCCATGCCCCTCCCGGATTTGGTGCAACTCAGAGTCACTTTGTTAAAAGGCTCCTGTCTGCACCCCTGAAAGCGGTAGCCCCCAACACACCCGTTGGCACCCTCTCTCCATCTCGCCTGCTTTTACACACGTCCTCCCTGTCGCTATCCCCCTAGTACTGTCGCCACCCGCAGACACACACACACACTCTGCTGGTCCGTTTACCAGGAGGGAGCGCGAGAGCTGCCGATGTGGTCGCCAAGTTGGGCTGCGGGGCCCGGGGGCCCGATGGCCGGGGTCACAAGGTCCCCAGGCGCTGGCACCGGGCGCGCCGGCGGCCGGCAGGGACCAGCTCGGGGACCCGGCATCCCGGCGCGGCCCCTCCCTCCCTTGGCGGCGGCGGTGGAGGCGGCGTCCCCGGCCTGCTCCGGCCGCCCCGGGGACACGGCCACCCGGAGGGGCGCGCGGCTCCCCGCCCGCACCCCACGCGCTCTCACCTCGGAGGGGACGGTCCTGTCGCGCCGATCCCGCCGCCGCCGCGGCGGCTCCGCATCTCCTGGGCGCCCGCCCGCCGCCCTCCGGGGCGCCCCGCCGTCCCCGCCGGGCGCACAGGAGGGTCGTGGGGACTCGCGGAGGCCGCGGGGTCCGGCGCCGCCTGCGCCGCCTGCTGCCGCCGCACCCGCGCCGCCCGCACCCGCCGCCCGCCGCCGAGCAGGAAATTTGTCGGACCGGGTCCCGCCGCCTCCTCCGCGCTCGGCCGGGGAATCGGCGGCGGGGGCGGGGGCCCCGGCGCAGCGAGGAGCCGGGGCGACGCCTGGTGTCCGGCGCGGGGAGCGCACCCGGCGCCCGCCCCGCTTGGAGCCGCGGCCCCGCCCCGCAAGGATGACCCTGAGGCCGCGCAAGACCCGGCCACGCTGGACGTCCACTAACCCAGGCTCGTGACCCCACCGGGGAGACCCTGGTCGGGCCCCCGCTGCCCGGACCCAGGCGTTACGTAGGGTATCCAGGGGTGACAGCCACTTTTACAAGCGGAAGAGGCCCTTCCTTCCCAGCCTTGGCCCTGGACACCAGGAAGTGGCATGGCTGGGGACAAGCTCTGGGTCATGCAGTCGGTCCAGCAGAGCGGAGGGCGCCCTGTACTGCTTCTGGTTCGGGGAAGTAGGGCTAACTGTGAAGTCTGAGCCGGTGTCTTCCTGTGCAAAGAGGGGATAAAGCCTCCCACCTGGTGGATGTTGAAAAGGGCTTGCCTGTCATTAAGACAGCACTAGCCACGTTAAACACACACGGAAGGACGCGCACACGGAGGAGGAAGAGCCGCAGCTAGGAGGGGTCTGGACCAGTTGCTCTCGGGAACTTCTTTCCAGGTGACCTCCTGCAAGCTATTTAGGGAGGTTTCAGAGTAGAGGAAATTCCATAAGGATGGACGGAAAGGATACATGTTGCCTCATCTTGGTTCTGAACCTTTGTGCTGTGCGCCGCAGGTTGGTCCAAGGCCCCCGCCCTCATGAGGAATATTGCATCCCTGTGGCAGTGACCTCACTCATCAGGGCTGGTGAATGAAGGAATCAATGGTGAGAAGGTGCATTCAGGGTCTGTTACCCAACCTTGCTTCTGTAGCCAGCAGACAACTCCTGGGACACTCACGACCTGTTCTGGACAAAGCTGGCGACCCCAAAGACCAAGGAGAATGGCTACCTACTGGCTGAGACCGTCCACAGTGCAACTTCTCTTCCACAGGGCGTAAAGAGTAGGGAAACAGCGGAGAACTTGAACTCAACTTTTCTGCCTTTGCTGTTTCTGGGGTATCCTGTCCAGCACAAGGGTTCTAAATACCATCTATATCCAGGGACCTCAGAAAAAAAAAAGAAAAAACAGCCCAGCTCACCTGGCCCCCTCCCAAGCTCCCTCCTCTGTTTGTCTACCACTGTGGCCCCGATCTCTTGCTCCAACTCCATCTCTCTGCAGGCACATCCCTGTCTCTACCTCTCCTCTCGCTCGCTGCATCCCCAGGTGCACTTCCTGTCCAACTTCAAAACACCTCTCAAATGTGTCCCCTCCTGTCTACTCTGCTGCTTTCATCTCTCCAATGACTTGCGGTGGTCCCCCAACTTCAGACTCACTCTTTTTGGGGCAATCTGTTTCTCACACATCGTCCAGGGGGACGCCTACAAATGAAACCAGGTCAGGCCAGTCCCCTGCTTGAAAAACTTCCATTCAGAATAAACCCCAAACTCCTGGGAGCCTCTGCCTGATGTCTCAGCTGCTCCTGAGCCTCTCACGCCTGTTTCCCGGGCTCCAGCCCTCCGCTCCTTCTTCAGTGTCAGAACCCAGCTCTTCCCCATCTGGGATACCCCTGCCCTGTAACTGGCCTGCACCTTCTTGCTGACTGCTTCTGGAAGATCACCTTGCATGCCTCCCTTCTGCTCCTCTCTCACAAAGGGTACTCATTTGGTTGGTGTCAGTCATTCCCTGCTCCTTCCCCCTCCCTCCCAGCTGTGAACGCCAGTCCAGGCTGCACCTATCTTCATCACCTCCCCATCTCCAGCTTCTGATGCAACCCAATAGCCAGGAGGTGCCCCATAAAAGCCTGTAGGCTGACAGATCAGAGGGGGAGCGGCCCCAGCTGCAGCGCCAGGCAGCCTGGTCACCCTGGAGCCCAGCAGGGCGGGTGGTTCCCTCCTGGGCGTGCCCTGGAGGAACAGCCCAGGTTGGGTGGGGCCAGGTAGCCCAGTGACATCACCCCGCTGTCAATCTCCCTGCTGTGGCGGTGTACAGAACCGGGCTTCTATACAGAAGGCGATCGTTTCAAACTCTGATGAGCACAGTGCTGCTGGTTCACACTGCAGGGCTGCGGAGGCAGACTGTGAGGCAAGGAGAGAGACACAAGTTGCCTTTGTCAGACATCTGCTGTTGGAAAGTCAACAGCCCCGGGAACAGAACGAGGGGCAGATGGCGCTTCCCTCCCGGTAATATCCTCTCTGTTGGGCCCGAGTGATTCTTCCTGGAATTAAGCAATATCCTTCAACCTCTAAAGTCTGAAGACATTCATCATCCACACACAAAAGCATGCTGTCAGAGGCATCGATGGCTGGGTTGTGCTGATTGCCACTCGGAAACCCCTTCATCCTCCATATCCATCTTCCTTCCGCCTCCTGGGGGCTCAGCGCCCCTGCGGACATCAGAGCCAATTCCCTGATTCTCATCTTAGGCTCTAAGGACCTCCCCCAGCCTCCTGCCATCCCGAACACCTACGCGCGCCCATCTCTTAGGACCCCGGGACACAGCCCTTCTTACCTCCAGTTTCCTCTTTAGCCTCCTTAAATGCTCCTCTTTAATCCACCTTCACCTCACCTGTGCCATTCTCCCGCCTGGCTCCCACCTCCTCCCTTTCCACCAAGCCGCTCAGCCCTTTTCCTTTAAAACGCATCTGGGGGCAGTTTTCCCGTGACTGGTAATGTTAACTGCAGTCATGTGTGTTGTCTTCCATTTTACTGGAGGACTGGACCTTCAGATTTCTCTGCAGTCTCCCGAATAATGTTCGTCACGCTTTAAGGGCTCAATAGATGCCAATTAAAATTGAAATGCTGAGGCCAGAATTGGTCTCTAGAAAAATACGTTTAAAAGGGCAAAATTGGTATGTAGAAAGCAAATCAGAATTTGCTTTTAAGTGCTGTCCAAAAACATTAACATAAAATCACTCAACTTTAGGAGATAAAATCAGGTCTTGGGGATTGGTTGGCTCTCAGGCAGAACAAGGAAGGAAGGACCTGTCCCCACATACAGGAGACTCAGGATGGCTGTTCTAATCTCTAGAATGTGCCAGAATGAATAACTAATGGATCCAGAACTTTCTATTTTTACATTACCCAATTATCCTTCCCTGTCTTTTTTTCCCAAGTTATGCCTGAGCAATAAAATTTACTTCAATTAAAAAAATACATTAAAAGGATTATTTTTTAAAAATTTACTAACCAGTGGAATCATGAGGACAGACCCTTTGCTGGAAGATTCCTTTATTATCCCTGAAGAACAGATAATTGTCCTCTCTTCTGGGTCCTCACAGTATTTTAACCCTTTTTTTCTTGAATTACTTTTCATTAGTGAATAATATGTCATGTATTATAGAGATCCTGAGTACACAGTTTAATGAATAAACACAATTGCATCTATTAAGATATTCCTCATTTTCATCACCCAGAAAGTACTCTCATGCGTCTTCCCAGGAAATCCCCTACTCTAGCTAAAGGCAGCCCCAGTTCTGATGTCTGTTACCACAGACAGCTTAACCTGATCTAGAGCATTACATAAATAGAATCATACAACACATACTTTTATTTTTAGCTTCTTTCACACAGAAAAACCTCTTTGAGTTTCCTGGTTAATTACCTATATCAGTAATTTAGATAATGTATTTTTTTCTTTCATTGCTCTAAAGCTTTATTTTCCTTATCATTTTTTTTAAATAAATTTGTCTAAAATATGTCTTAGTGCCGTTTTCTTTGTCCCTATCATGCTTGGGATTGGATGTACTTCTTAATTTACAATGTATGTAATATAGCTTATAATACCAGTTTCTAGTTTTCATCAGATTTGGAAATTTTTCAGCCATTATTTCTTCAAAAATGTTTTCTGCTGGCCCCCATTTCTGGGACTTCATTTATATGTACATGATATCTCCTAATATCGTCCCATAGGTCACTGAAGTTTTTAAACTTTTAAGCCACTTTTCTTCTTTGTGTTTCAGTTTTTATTGCTGTATATTTAAGCTTGCTGATTTTTTTCCTTCTAGAGTGTTTAATCATCTGTTAAGTTTCCATCCAGTGAAATTTTCATTTCAGATATTTTATTTTTATGTCATAGGATTTTCATCTGGTTATTTTAAAAATAACTCCTATTTCTCTGCCAAGGTTCCTCTTATGCTTGTTTATTGTATTCAGCTTTTCCTTTAAATCCTTTAAATATTCATAATAGCACTTCTAGTTCTTGGCTAATTTTAACATGTGTGTCATCGTTAAATGTGTATCTCTTGTTTTCCTGCTCCTTTGCACGTCTAATTTTTTCTGTTTGGGATTTACTTCTCTGTGCTGCCGTGTAGAAAGCTTCCCAGGCAGAATGCTGGGTTTAATGTTGTAATCATGTCACATGTTTCCTTTCTGTCAAGGATCACAGCCTTCTATTGACCAAAAAAAAAAAAAAACAAAAAACTTTTTACCACATATGCTTTTCCAGTTTTACACGTTTTTATGTGGTAGGAAAGTAAGTTTCGTACTCATTACTTTGCCCTGGCTGTAACTGGACTTCCCACTTTTATTTAAAATTTTTATTGCATTGTTGTTTGATTCTTTATATGAATCCATTCTCCCAACGCTGAGTCTAAGTCATTTTTGTATCTTTAACACTTATCAGACACCTTAATAGGTGCAGAGTGACTGATGTTTGAACTAATGAACTCAACTAATATTATATACATATATATGTAGCAATTCAAGTTTCAGCTTATGTGCTGTTCAGAATTGCAATTAGTTTAGTAAGTCAATGTGGTTATGTTATTGAAATAGTAGTTAACTTTGTACTTAAAAAATACATGTATGTGGCTCAAAATGAAAAAGGTTCAAAGAGTGACACTGTGACAGATTTAAGCCGCGTTGCTTCCTTGTTCCCTAATCAGTTCCTCTCTCCTGAGACACAGTTACTCACCAGTTTCTTCTCTATCCTTCCAGAGGAATATTAAGGATTGGCAAACAAATATATGTATTTATATATATGAATTTTCTGTTACCTAAATTGCA
The DNA here is from genome assembly GCF_036321535.1 of Camelus dromedarius. Lineage (NCBI taxonomy): Eukaryota > Metazoa > Chordata > Mammalia > Artiodactyla > Camelidae > Camelus > Camelus dromedarius. Next base: position 79,523,759 of record NC_087443.1, on the reverse strand, counting down.
ACATACGGGTATTTTTCTGTACTAGCACTAACAGACATACCTCATCTTAGCCACTGAGGTCACTATGTGGTTGCACCAAAATGTATTTATGCTTCTGTTGTAGGCTACATAGGTTATTGCCAGTCAGCTTCTAATACAAAAAAAGCTATGAAACACAAAAATAAACTCAAAATGCCTTAAAGACTTAAACGTAAGATAAGACACTACAGACCTCTTCGAAGAAAACATAGGCAAAACATTATCTGACATAGATCTTAGCAATGTTCTCCTGAAGGCAGTCTACCCAGGCAATAGAAATAAAAACAAAAATAAACAAATGGGACCTAATTAAATTTATAAGCTTTTGCACAGCAAAGGAGACCGTAAGTAAAACAAAAAGACAACCTACAGAATGGGAGAAAATATTTGCAATGATGAGACTGACAAGGGGCTAATTTCCACAATATATAAACAGCCCATACAATTTAATCATTAAAAAAACCAATCCAAAAATGAGCAGAAGACCTAAACAAGCAATTCTCCAACGAAGACATACAAATGACCAATGGGCACATGAAAAATGGGTCAGTACTGCTAATTATCAGAGAAACGCAAATCAAAACTACAATGAGGTATCCCCTCACACCAGTCAGAATGGCCATCATTAAAAAGTCCACAAATGATAAATGCTGGAGACGCTGTGGTGAAAAGGGAGTCCTCCCACGTTGTTGGTGGGAAGGTCGTTTGGTGCAGCCATTATGGAAAACAATATGGAGACTCTTCAAAAACTAAAAATAGACTTACCATACGATCCAGCAGTCCCATTCTTGGGCATATATCCAGCAGGAATTTTAATTCAAACAGAAGCATGCACCCCAATGTTCATAGCAGCACTATATACAATAGCCAAGACATGGAAACAACCTAAGATGTCCATTAACAGATGACTGAATAAAGAAGCTGTGGTATATTTATATAATGGAATACTACTCAGCCATAAAAAAGAATAAAATAATGCCATTCGCAGCAACATGGATGGACCTGGAGAATGTCATTCTAAGTGAAGTAAGCCAGAAAGAGAAAGAAAAATACCATATGATCTTTCTTATACCATATGATATGCAGATACTAAATAGAATATATAAGATAGATAAACAATAAGGACCTATTTATAGCACAGGGAACTATATTCTATGTCCTGTAGTAACCTATAATGAAAGAGAATATGAAAACAAATATACGTATGAGTATGTATGGCTGAAACATGCTGTACACGGGAAATCGATGCAACATTGTAAACTGACTATACTTCAATAAAAAAAAAATAAAAAAACTATGAGGAATATCCTTGTCTATATGTCATTCATATGTCATTTCAATTATATGAGAGTATATGTGAATATAGAATTCTTGGTCACTAGAACCAGGTTGTTTTTAAAAACAGATGAGCAGTACATCTGTGTGTGTGTGTGTGTTTGTGTATGTGTGTGTGTGTAATTCTTCAGAGATAAGTTGTCACATATGTGAGTAGGAATGTAGGTGACCATTCCATTTATGACAAATAACATTAACTACTTCTCTTCCTCTATGACTAAGAAAGTTTGATTCAATCCCTTAAGTAAACTGACACCTAGAAATCACAGTAAACACCATTGGAAGGCCAAATAATAAAACCGTTCAGCACCTTCCATGATCTGCCTCCAGTGGTGCGTGGAATTCCCTCCTATTCCTCACGCAAAAATTACAAGGTCTCTCGGAAGGGTTAATGCTTTGGCCAAAGTATATTTTCCTTCAACTTCTTTGAGAAACTGTAAGACCTTCAATAGATTTCTGGCAGAGTGAAATGACTTAATTTCTTTATTTCTAACCATGAAATTAGTGCCTGTAATCCACTGAATATTATCACTTGTGGAAAGATTTATCACTCACTTAGTTTTGGCTTTGTATATATTTTCGGTTTGCTTCAAGAATTGAGGAAAATGTTAGTAATAAGAATATGATGCTGCTCTGAGATACCAAGGAAACTCTCCTGGTAAATAGGAGATAGCTAGTTCTTATCAGTTATTAAAGCAGGATAGAAATTTAGTTTTTAAATGTTTAATTTCCTGAAGCATCACAATGTTAACAAAGGCTTTTATGTATAAAAAATTGCTTTTTTAATGGAAAATTATGCTCATATCTAGGCAGTTTTCCTATTAAAATGATTCTAAAGTACACAAAAGCCACATACATTTTGTAACAAAAGCAAAAATGTACATGAATTAATTAAAAATAGCAAAATAAAATCCCTTTATATATTCTAGAGCTCTATGTGCTGTAAGACACATATTTGTGATTTTAAAAAATGCTCACATTTAATAACCTGCATGGTAAACAGAAGAAGAAATCAGCCACCTCAAATTGTAGTAAAAAGCAAAAAAGCTAACAGCTTGTCCTAGTGCTTTCTGATTCTTCACATCAGCCAGACCAGCTTTTTCCAAGGTAGGACTCCGTTAGAAGCGATCAGCATGGAAGAGGTCTGGGATGGCTGTGGACAGTGGGTAGTACAGAGCTGGCCACTTAAAACTTTCATATACCAATTGCACACTAATCTTCAGGTATTTATTTTCATGTTTGTGTATCATCTGAGATTTTATTGTAACTAGGCTAAAGCAGATAGTGTCATACTCAATTAATTTATAAAAATATTAATACAGAAAAACTTATTAAGGCGATAGAGATGAAGTTTCCCATATGTCAGAAACTGCAGCAGTGGACCTGGAATGACAGGACCGCAGGCAGTCATGAGGCAGAGCCTCCTCCCAGCTCCTGGTGTGAACTTCATCCCGGACTTCGGCCTTACTCTCGTCCCATCTATAAAGGCTTCATGTTCCAGGCCATCTTCCCTTTGCAGTGGCCTCTACAGCACAGGCTCTGACGTCACTTTCCTTTGGTGTCCCACGCCCAGCTCTGTCTGTCCCAGCCCATCCTTCATGCAGCCCCTGTTCCTGGAGGAGCCCCAGGCCTCCTTTCACTGTTGACAGCGGGGCGAGACAGTCTCCAACGTCATGCCCTCTAAGATTTCCAAACCTAGCAGGAGAAAGTTCTTGACTTGAAGCAAGATCACAAATTCTGCCTCCCCTGACTCAAAATGAATCAAAAGCCATTCCAGTAGCAAGATGTCCTCCCTGCAACTCTAGGATGTAGATGTGCGACAGCATTAGAGCTAAAATAATGTCCAGAGATTTCTGGGCGGGGTGGAGGCATGTAATTGTTTTTTGTAATAACTTAAAGCTGAGAAAATAGAAGTTCTGGACAAGGGAAGAAGTCCATGAAATCAGGAGCAGAGCCAGGAGAAACAAGCAGGGCGTCAACCTGCACAGCATCACGCATGGGGCTTCCCTGACCTGGTGCGTGTGTGAGCTTCAGTCAACCTGACTCAGGTGTTTTGTCAAAGCTGAGCACTTGCTTTCCTCCTGGATGCGTTCAGGTGGAAACATGAAAGAAAGTCATCCGGCCAAAAGCTGAAGCTTGGGGAAGATGAGACAAAGTGAGCCCAGAAAAGGTAAGAAGGATGTAGGGGGAACCACTCACAATGAACTGGAGCCAAGCGATGGTTGGACAGAGCTGGCCAGGCTCAGCAGAAGCAAGATAAAACGAAATGCCGAAGGGACGATGTAAACATACAGCAAAGGAAAGGAAGACGGAGGTGCTGGATAAACACCCGGTGCAACAGAGGCGGTTTTCTCTGCGTGTGTGTTGTGTGCGAGGGCGTGGAGTAAGGAGGATTTATTAAAATAAGAAGTGAATAATGAGACAGTAAAACAATAGAGAGGACAGGGAAAAGAAATTGAAATTCCAAACCACACAGTTTCAGATTCAATATGTAAGTTCAAAAAAGACTTGATGAGTTACCATCACAGAGGCGAGTGAACGGTGAGTACAGAGGTTAAAGACAGAGACCAGAGCAAGTAGAGAAATGGTGGAGACGGACGTCAAAGGTAGCCCAATGCAGGAGTGACCGGTGTGCCTAAAGGTAAGATTTCAACAAGCGGAGCTCACAGTACAGAATAAGATACGCAAAAATGCATCTGCAATGAACCCAATGTGCAGATTGAAAAGACTGAGAAAAAAATGATAAACTATAATCTATACAAAACGTATTCAGGTCAAGTGACTGTGTTTCACGAATAAAGACTTTTATTACTGTGCTATCAGAATAGAAAAGTCACAATCAGAGAGAAGACATAAGGCTGACCTCAGACTCTCCCACACCAACATTCAATGTCAAAAGACAACAGAGGAACATATACAAAATTCTGAGAGGAAGCAGATGTGGTAATCATGCTGTCATTCAAGAATAAATCTGACTGCCTCCTCTGAGCATGGTGGAGGAACAGGGACCAGACTGGCCTTCCAATCATAAAACAGTCACAAAAATTACATATAGAGGAATGGTTTCTAGGTTCCGATATCTAGTATCAGGCTGCACAGTGCTTTAATTCCTGAGAGAAATGAAACAAATGAGGTGAGAGTGACCCCCGTGCCAGGGAGTTCCCAAGGAGGAACTGGCACACAGGCTATGGTGCAGGAGTTGAAGAGGGGAAGACCAGAGTTTGGGGAAGCAGGAGTGGCTATAACTGATGGTGCAAAGTACCAGAGAGAGGTTGCTGCACAGACAAGCTCTAGAGATCTGCGGATTGCAAATCTTTGGTTGAGGGCTGGTCCGCACAGGTGAGAGGGAGCTCTCTGAGGCCAAGGGAAAAGAGCTGCTGGAAAGTGATGTGACAAACAGTTCCTGGAGTTTACACAGGGTTGGGAAGAAAGACCTTGTAATAGAGAATCCAGCAGGAGACCTACACAAATGTGGTCATCTGTGTTGCCAAGGCAATTCATTAAGGAAGGGATAATTCATAAAAAAATCAAGCTTAATCAATTGCACACCCTCATGTGTAAGAATGAACCTCAGCCCTTACTTCATACCATGTATATTTAAAAAAAAACCCTCGAATAAGCAAATAACGTTACGTGTAAAAACTAACATTATAAAACTTCTAGAAGAAAACATAGGAGAAAATTATCTTTCTGATCTTGAGTTAGGCAAAGTTTTCTTAAACACGACATTAAAAGCACAACTCAAAATAAAAACAATTGGTACTTACACTTCACCCAAATTAAAAAAATATTTCTTTTCAGAAGACACCATAAAAAAATTAAAAAAAGATAAGCCAGAGACTGGAAGAAAACAGATGCAAAACATATATCTAGTAAAGGACTTCCATGGAGGTATGCAATATAAAGAGCTCTGAAAATTCACAAAGAAGACAAGCCAATTTAAGAAAAGAGCAAAAGATTTAAATAAACACTTCTACAAAGAAAGTATGTAAAAAATAAGCACGTAAAAAGATGTTCAATATCATTAACGTTTGTGGAATGCAAACCGAAGCCACAGTGAGATACTACTAAGCACTCATTATAACGCCAAATTTTTAAAAACCGATAATAGCGAGTGTCGATGAGGATATGAAACAACTGGAATGATCACACACTGCTTGTGGGAACGCACATGGGTACAACCACCTTGGAACACACTTCGTTAGTTTCCTCAAAAGTTAGATACATTCACCACATGCCCCAGCAATTCCTCTCCTGTATATTATCTAAGGGAAAGAAACGTGCACATCCACACGAAGGCTTGTACCCAAACGTTCATAACAGCTTTGCTCAAAATAGTCAGTAACTTGAATCTACCCAAATATCCATCAACTGCTAAATGGAGAAACAAATTTTGGGATATTCAGAAGAATCTCAAAACAAACCAGATAAGGAAGACTATATACTATTCTATGAAATTCTAGAAAAGGTTAAACTGCAGTGACAGAAAAGTAGATCATAGAATTGTAACATAAATGCAATACTACCTATAAAAATGGCCATAATTCAAAAACTTAGTAGCCAGCATTTTCCAGCACTGTAGGAACGAGTGTTTTCTCATACACTGCTGGTGGGATTTTCAGTTGGAGGCCAATTTGAAGGACAATTTGTATTTAGTATCAGAAATCTACAAATGTCTGTTTGAACCAGCAATTCTTCTCTAGGAACTTATCCTAAGGCTGTAATTTACAATCTGTATTCAAGCAAGTTTATATGAGGAAAAAAATCCAGTAATATGCAAAATGTCCAAAAGAGAACATTGTTAAATGAGTGATGGTAAGTCCATAAAATGGAATATCATCAAGTGACATAAAATGTTGCAAACATTCATAAAAGTAGATTATCATTTGATGACAAAAAATTGATAAAATCCAGAGTAAATACTGTAAGATCACATTCTTTGTTTAAAATTATAGAAAACTAGAAGTAATAAAAATGAAACTCTTAGATAATCATTTTACAAAATAGCTCCTTAACAAGGAAGAAATAGTTTAAAGATTGAAGTGATATGAGTGCCCACAATAGTGGAGTATCGTGCATATACCTCCAATAACTCTTTCAACAAATATTTGCAGAATGTCTGCTCTCTGACAGACCCTGGGAGACCAAAACAAACACGTCCACCTCCTGGAGCCCATAGTCCAGTTATTCTAGAGGGAAAGACAGGCACTATCAATTCATTCCACAAAGAAGTTCGATGCTGTCCAAGAAAAGTACAAGATGAGAGTGTGCATGTACAATATTACTTTATAGTCAGATAAAGAATAAATAAAAAGTGTGCACAATGTGAGCATCTACTTATTTTCTTGAGAAATGATCTGCTAGACAAATAGGGGAGTTTCTCTGAGGGCCAGAAGTGATCATTCAGAAGCTATTCACTACTCAACAGAGAGGGTGGACAGAAGGCACAAAGACCTACAGCAGGGATGTTCAGGACCACTTCCATCAGAGAACCAAAGGGAAAGCAAGATGGAACCTCTCGAGTTAGGCTTCCATAATGTGTAGGTATGATGCAATTTGAAAGAGGAAATTTGGAAGGTGTATTTCTCTAACAAGGTCTAAAAGTAAGATGCAAACTGTTCCTTTTCCACTCCACAGTACCTCTAGCAAAGGCTTCATCTCCTTAGAGTTTCCTTTTAGAACAGTTGTTAGGGCCAAGTCATTAACCCTTGGTCATTGAGACTCTATGTTGTTGGCTGCTAGAATCAGCAACTTTTTTGGGGGAAAGGTACAGATCCATTGCTCTCTCCGTATTTAGGAATTCTAGACCTGTGCTGACATGGTAGGCTGAACTCGCTGCTAGGGCACTTGAAAAAGAGTTACAGATTAATTGTGTGATGGAGGAAGCGTTGGGAGGATCATGCCCAGCCGTTGCTCAGTTGGTTGGCTGTAACCATAGCAACCTCTTACTCTGGACCAAAGTTCAGGTGCTGTAAATTTTTATGATCATGTTCATAGTTTAACGTTCATTTGTGTAGCTCTTCCTCATGGTGAGCAAGGTTTTATATTTTACAAGAAGCTGTTAGACTTCTTTTCTCAATACTGGACTCCAAATGAGAAGGTCCAAAAATATTACTAAAAAATCTTCGCTTTTTCACCCCTGGACCCTTATTTTCCTGGGAAAATGCCTACGACAAAGAAAACGTGCATGTTCTTTTCCAGCTTTCTCACAAGCTTGGGGGCTTTCATTGTAATCTGCTCCATTCTTGCGACTAAAGAATGGATCAGCAGTACCATTGCCATTAGTGACTCTTCTTCGAATGGCAGCGTGATCATCACCTACGGACTCTTCCGTGGTAAGAGTGTTCAAGAACTGAGTCACGGACTTGCAGAATCGGACAAGAATTTTGAAGGTAAACGAGAAACTAATTTGAATGGGCACAGTGGGGCTGAATTAACTGGGTAAGACTCATCCTATATTTGGGCCAAACAGCCATTCAACAGTAATTGCCTTGTAAGTTTTGAGTTGGGCTGTAAATATGAACATGTATTTTTAATTTTGAAAATTCACCATATCATGATTTCAGCTTCCTCAGTTCTGGCTGTGTCTATTAGCAGAAGAGTCTAAATCAGCCGAGCAGAGGCTATGTTCAAATGGTGCTACCAAGTTTATTCAGTGAATGGGTAGGTAGAAATGTGGAGCCCAATATGGCATCCAACAGCCACAAGGGTCAGCATTTATAACTGTACTGACAGTGGAGTTTTAGCTGCAGCAAGAGCCTCTGTCCAGAACTCCGTTAGTGGCAGCTACGCAAGGGGAAAATAAAGTGGAAAATGTGGGCCATTTCTTATTCTTGTACCTCAAGTGCATTTCTTCCACCAATTCTTACCTGCAAAATATCTCACTGCTAATGGAACTGATATTACATCTCCATAAATTCTATTAATTGACTATTTTATAGGAATTCCTAAATTTTTTTTTCTGATTTCTTATCCAATAATACCCTTATAAACGTACATCATTTTCTACCTTGTACACATGTAATGTTTGGTCCTCATGCAATGCGCAATGGTGGGAGTTTGAGACTTGACATTAGCTCCAAGTTCTAGCTCTAATGTGTGACTTCATTTTTTTTAAAAAAATTTATATTTATTTAGTTTTGGTTTGTTTTGGGGGGGAGGTAAGTAGGTTTATTTATTTATATTAACTTGTTTTTTAACAGAGGTACTGGGGATTGAACCCAGGACCTCATGCGTGCTAAGCACACACTCTACCACTGAGTTATACCCTCCCTCTGTGATTTTATTAATGAAATGATTTCCTTAAATCCAGAGCTATGTAGTTACATTTCCAAATTATAGATTTGTCTTTTAGACCTTAGGAAAAGCAGCATCTCCCTCAGGGGCTTAGCAGCGTTAACACTTCTCCCCTGGTCCCAGCCTCAGCTCCTCAGAAAAATGAGGAATATTCACTTTGCAACAACTAGAAACTAAGATTTTCAAAGATTCAGTCACCCTTTTGGTTATGTGAAGAGCATTTTCAAAACCAACACTTATACTAGTTCCCGAATTTCCAGACACAGCTACATTGTTTGAAATATGAGATAACACCTTGTGAAGTTTTTGATTTTCATACAGTGTCTGTTTGGAACCAATTGATTCCAATTTGAGTTAAATGGCTTCCGTGAGATCCCTGGCTCCCTGCATCCAGGGGAGCTCGCAGGAGGCCTGCGTTGGTCAGCGCCTGGCTCTGGGACCCTGGGGGAGGGACATGAGCCCCGCGGTGTTGGGAGGGCAGGGACAACTGGGTCAAGGACAGCCCCAAAGGCGGCAGGGTCTGGTAGGCACTGCAGGGCAACAGCAGGCCCACAAGGAGGTGGAATATTTGCATTTGCTTTTCCTACTCTTACTTTTGTCCTTTGTTACTGGAGAGCCACCCTCCAACCACAAGTCACCATCTCCAATCAGTCCAGACGCTGTTGAAGATAAACCACCTCCTGGTCACAGAGGCGCTGCACAGTTGCTGGGGCTGATATCTGCTGGGATCCCTCAGAGCCCGGGAGGTTTTCAGTGCTGATGGTTTTAGCAATCGTTGAGCTGGGAACACTTGCAAACAGTCCTCTCAGAGAGGGAAAAGTCATGTGACTTGAGTGTAGACGGTGGTTTGGCTGCTGCAGGTGCGTGGATGCGGTCCCTGGGGAGCAGAGCCGCACCGCTGCAGCCAGACAGGGCTGCTCTCCTGCTCGGGTCTCACGACCACACTGGGCTTCTTTCCAAGCAGAAACCAACCATTGACAGGACAACAGAATCGGGGGCAATGCCCCTTTCCTGCCCTGCAGGGACACATTGCCTTTACATATGGAAAGTTAACCCATGTCAGTGTCTCAGCTAGGGTGAGGTCACACTGAAATCTCCAAGGAGTCATGACTATTGCAAGCTCTGCTACATTTCTGCATAGGATTTATCACCCGGTGCCCTTTTGGGGCTAGAGATTGTGAAAAGAAAGAGCAACGTGAAGTGATGATGGATGAGTTGGTGTCAAAATAATTCAACCAACAAGACATCAACTGGTGGGGAAAATACTCAGTCAGACCCAGTGAGGACACCCTCCATGGTGTCAGTAGATTGTCTGGGCAGCTCAGACTGAACTGGAGACCTACCAGCCTCGTTCCCAACTTATCCAACGTCTAGAGGAAAAGTGCTCTGTGCCCGCCACTGAGCACGCTGCCTTGCTATCCCCACAGTTCTGGATACATAATTTCAGTTCCAAAAACCCTCCATGAGCAGCTACATGAGTGAGGGGCTTGGCTCCTGAGCGGAACTGCACAGAGCTGCTGCCTGGGTGGACTCACCATCTAGTCTTTCTAGAGAAGGACTCCCTGCCCCCTGGCATCAGTTAAATCCAACAGCTGGCACTACTTGCAGGGCAAAGGTGTGTGCCGGTCGCTGTGAGCACAAGGGGGAGTTTCACCCCAAACCTGCCTTTCCCCTGCCCACCTGTCTCTTTTCTCCACCCACCCTGTTTGTTCTCAGGGAACTCTAAGTTGTGCTATTGGCTGAAGCTAAAAATAATGAGGAAAGTGAATCTGCTGCAAAAGTAAATTAATTTCAAGAACGATTGAACTGAAGAACAAGGAGGTTTATGTCTCCAGAATTTGCAAAAAGCCCCTCCGTACCACTCTGACCTGCCCACCTCCACCGCACACCCCCCCCATACTTTTCCCCAGAGAGGAAAGGTTTATCATTTGCCCCCCGAGACATGACCGCACTGGGAGGTGGCGCCTACGGGGGGCAGAAAAGGCTTCCCCCGACCCTTCTCCTGGATAGAACCCTGATCAATCTCCCTGAGGTTGGGGGCATCTGCTGGGACATCCTGGGGGAGCTCCCAGGCCACACCCCGGGATCTGTGCAGTTAATGAGCTCATCCAGGGATACGCTGTGGTCCAGGGATGGAGGAGCCCCACTGAGGCCCCTGGTGACTAGCTGCTTCAGGAGAGGGTGGAGGCCATTCCCGCCTCTGCCTTCCCACAAAAAAGCCACCAACTCTCCTTTAATTTCCGAGGACCTACTGAAAACCGGAGCTAGAAGGGCCGGGTGGCAAGTGGGGCTCGAATATAAATATCCACGCACAGGAAGCCCGGGTGCCCGGCGGACCCCACTTCTGCACGTTGCAGCTTCCCAGCTGCGGGAGCTGTGGCCTCTCTCCTGGGGCTGCAAGAATGCGGACAATCAGTTCCAATTGTGAGATGGCTTTCTCGATTCTGACACGTGGCCCCTCAAAGGAAGAAAAAAAGAACAGCATGTATTTGCTAATTTTGTAGGCAGAGAGCAGCTGTCAGATGCTGTGGGGGTTGATTGTTCTTTCATTCTTGCTAACTTTCACCAAATTCCCAGCTTTCATTGTCTGAGTTCTGAGCCAGGAAGGGGAGGGGAGATGTAGCTGTCATACCTGTGTGGCAGGGAATTCAGGATGCTGAGATAGAATTTTTAAATATGACAGTTCAAATTAAGTTAAATTGTCACATTAATTTATAGAAAAGTGTGAGTCAGGAGGCTCCACACTGACTCCCTTTTGAGAACGCCTGTCTGTTAGCTCTCACCAACAGTCACCAACAAAGCTTACCCTGATCGTCACGTTCTAATTTACTCTGAAAATGTGGAACGTTCACCACTTGCAAATGAACATCTGTTTATAGAATTTATAAGGAAGCTCCCCCAGGGCGCTTCAGGTGCCTTCGACACGTGACATTCTTCCCACAGTGAAATTTTTATTTTCTGGTTATGTATTCAAATTATTTCTCATTGGCTAAGGACAGAGTTCATTTCGTCCCCAGCAAGCCTGTGATTCGCTGCTGGAGTTTCCTCTTTCGTGCTCCGGGCGAGGCTAGGTGACTGCGGAATGGGGAAAAATTCTTCCCAGTGGTGACTCAGTTTTGAAGTATCTGCAACCTTTGACCCTGCACCTCCAAACAGGTGTGTCCTGTGTCTTGTTCTTCCTACTCTGGTGTCACCTTCCACTAGTTTCAAAATAGATGTGTGCTCGGTTACAGCCGTGCCAGTCCCCCAGCCGCCGCATCTCCGCGGTGAGCCAGGCGAGGAAGCAGGAGCTGAGGTCAAGCCCCGGGAGCAGCCCAGCCCAGCGGCCCCTGGAGGGCAGGCGGCCCGTCGGCCCCCACCCATCGCCACCTGGGCAACAGGGAGGACCCCGTTTTCAGTTTAACCTTGTTAGAATTCTTCCCTGGAACACATAGCCAAGAGGGCCCTGCTGAGAACTTAGCTCTGTCTACAGGTCATTAACAGAAACGGTGACGGGGCCAGGCTCCTCTAGGAGGCAGCAGACTGGACGTGTGTGAGCCGAGCTTTGCCCCCAGGCCTGTCTCTCACTGAAGGGGCAGAATGCTCTCTAGCCGGGACGGTGAGGTCATCGCCTCCATGCTGCTGAGCGGTCCCGCCGCTCTGTCCTCTCCTGCCTCCCACAGGGCTTGGAGGGCTGCGTGGCTGAGCTCACATGGGACGACATTCACCTGTCCTTTCTCCTGGCCCTTCTCTCTCCTGCCCCCTTTCTTCTCTGTGGGCTTTTGCTGCCCAACCCTTCCTCTCAGCCCTGTGCTCCTGGCCTGGTGTCCCTGCTCGGTCTGCGGACGCTTCCAGCCCTGGGCATGGCCATGTGGCATGGCCCTCAGGATGAAGTCTCCCACACACGAGGGTCTTCATGTCCAGGGCATCTGAAGGCAGACTTGCTGACCACATCTCTTTCATGCCCACCCTCCCTCTGAGGACAGGAGTTCTATCTCCCTCATAGAGTGCTGCTGATGTGAAAAGAAAACTATCTGAACTGATAACATTTAGATGTTCGGAAATGGAGAGAGCGGATGGGGCCCTGCCTGGGTAGTGTCAGGCCTCATAGGGAGAGCCGAGCCCCTGGCCATGGCGCTTGGGGAAGGAGGGTCAAACTTAAGCGCGTGCGGAGCCGGGGCCAGGCTGTCAGGAGCTTTGAAATCACATCTTACAGAGAACATGTTGGAGTTTATTCCCCTCTTCAAATATAGGGAAAGGCTCCCAGGCAGGAGAGGGGGAGAGGATTCTGTGTTCCTCCAAATGCAGCATTAGGATCCAAGGAAGTGTCATGGAGACGCAGGATGGAGGACTCCTAAGTGACTCAGGTGAAGTGGTGACGGAAAGGGCCGCCTTGCCGGGTTGCAGCTCAGCAGGGGGCTCGGCAGCTCCTGCGCTCGGGGGCCTCACCAGATCCCAGGGCCCCGGACTTTGAAACATGCCGTCCACACTGGGACAGGGAGTCTTCCATGGCCGTCTGGTTTCTGTTCTTTAAGGCCGCTCTGGGGTGAGGATGTGAGTGTCTCCCGCAGGACCTGAGAAACAGGAACGGAAAGAAGGAAGCTTTCGCCTTTTCTTACCCACCGCCACCACGGTTCTACACCTTGCCATTCCCGGTGGTGTGGTCAGTGTATTCCTAAGGACTCTGAAGTCTTTTTCCCAACTTACTTTTTCCCTTCTGTCATTGTGACTTTCACAGAACATCTTGGTAAACGCTTCATTTAACGTGGTGGCAATCTCCTAAGGGCCTAAAACGCACTGGCAGCTCTTGGAAGGGCTTTATAAATGCATGGCTGGGTTCACAGGTGTGAGTGGGGACAGTGCGCCTCTGGGGTCTGGTCATTTTGTGTTGTGTGCAAGGGAGAAAGCAGAGGAAGCAGACGCAGAGGGAGGCTGGTGGTGGTGGTTAGAAAGAGGAGAATGGCCAAGCGGGAACTGATGGCGAACGGCCCGGGGCGTTTGTGTTCCATTTTATACAAGTCTGGCGCTCCGTGCACTTAAGGAATAGGCAAATCATGTGAAAATGTTGACAGTTTCTAACCCAAGTGCCTAAGCAGGTAGAATGTGGAGAGAGGCTGGGGGGTGGGGGGGCAGCCCTCTGGTCCAGAGTCGATCTTTGCACTTGGCGCCGCATCCTTACCGAACATTGTTTTAGTTTTAGGGAAACTGAACAATTCTTCCCAAAAGACTCTGCACTCCGTGGTCATCCTGTTCCTGGTCCTCAGTTTGCTCGCTTCGCTGCTGAGCTCTGGCTTCACCTTCTACAACAGCGTCGGCAACCCCTATCAGACGTTCCTGGGCCCGGTGGGGGTGCACACCTGGAGCGGGCTCAGCGGTGAGTATCGCCCGCAAGGCGGGCGCCCGTGGCGCAGACGTCCTCTCTGTCCCTGGCCCTGGCCTCCTCTCTCCCACCCGTGGACACATGGGAATGAGGAGGCCCTCCTGTGTGCTGAGCTGCGTGCTGGGGGCTGGGGTTTGTGTTTGTAAGCCTACAGCATTTCCTCAGCATCTCTGGAAAAAAAACTCTGTTTTAGATGCACTCGTGAGAGGCGAGGAGCCATCTGAGGAGGGCGTGTTAGGTGCTAAAATATATGACACACCCAGTCTTCGCCTCTGAGCATCTAATGTAAGGAGTTACACAAAAAGCACATAAATCAAAGAAAGGTTCACTGGACCCTTGCTACGTGTCGACTCCCAGTTAGGCTCCATGTGGTGCACAGAAGCACACACGTGCACACACACGCACACATGTGCACACTTTTATTTAGTCTCCTCCCTGCCCCCACAGAACAGCAGTCAGCTTGGCCTACAGTCTAACCATGAGTGTGCCACAGAGAACCACAGAGACTGTCATTTTGGAGAATCTGGGGTCAACGCCCTTCTTGTGGGTGACCTGTGAGCCCGGGTGTCGCTGAGTGGGGCTGCCCGGCTGTGTTACGTGTTTGTGGGGAAGGTGTGGGTGGGGGCTGGGAAGCGGATCCCAGCTTGAGTCACGGTAGTTTGGACTGTCTCTGGGTCCTCAGGGGCTCGGCACCCACCACGCCCGCCCAGAGGCGTGGTCAGGTGGGAGCCCCGTTGCCCCGCCAGGCAGCCGGGTTTGGGTTCTCCTGCTCTCTCGCTGTCTCCCTCTCTCCACCATGAAAACCTGATCTCCAGATCGGATCAGAAGGAGCCTGTCCCACTGACGGGGCGGCTCTGGAAGTGGCCTCTTGTCAGCGTCAGGTGGTACATTTTAACACAGATCAGAAACTTTGAGGGACAAGAAAGGTGCTCTGGATATTAAGGTTCAGGAAATGTCAGCTTGGAGAATGAACTCTGGGCAGCTTCCTCCTGCCTTTCTGTGAGAGGCCATCCCCACTGTCCGTCGCAGGTGGCTGGAAGGGCCCGCGCCTGCGGGCTCTCGCAGTGGTGTGCTGAGCGCCCAGCTCCTGGGGGAAGGGAGGCCTGACTGCAGCCCTGGCTGGTGCGAGTGTGTAAACGCCTCCACTGAGGCCTTTTTCAGATGAATGGTTGAGATGTGTGAGCCAGCCCCAGTCCAGTGTGGATACGAGGGGGAGCCGTGCAACGCACTGGTCAAACACGTGCAATTTATAATCACTGATCCAGGACAACAGGGAACCTGGGGCTGGCTGCACACTCACCTCCCAACTCTGAGCATCTGGGGTCAGGCTGGTTTAGCCGCATCCTCACACCACCTTCCCTCTCCTTTCCTTTTGGGTTTTATTCCCTGGTGGTAAAAACAAACGCCCACATTTAAAGGGCGTCCACTGTGTGCCAGGCACAGCCATCCTGGGGAATGGGTACGCCTGTTCCCCGTCTCACGGCAGAGCTGAGGCCCTTGGTTCCAGACTCAGAGACCCTCGCCCAGACGCCAGCGCTCCTTGCCCCAGGCTATTCCTATGCCTGTAGCTCGCCTCAGTCAGCCAAACCAAAGGCAAGACTCATTGGCACTCATTGCCAGGGTGAAAAATAGATTAATTTTTGCTTATATGATTAGGAAGCTATGGGAAGCAGGGGCTTCAGGTACAGTTGGGTCTAGGGTCTCAATCTACGCTGTCAGACCTCTGTTCCCCTCTAGTGTCCCCTCTGTCATTCAGCAGCCAAGCTGGTCCTCTTAAAGGCAAGATGGCTGCCAGTCCTTCTTGGCGCATCACTGTATGCGGCAACCCCAGGAGAAAAGACTTCTTTTTTCTCCCAAATCTGACTCTCACTGAAATTGCTCTTGTCCATCTTTGGAGCAGCCTCTGTGGCCGGCAGGGCTGAATTCACTGATCGACCCACCTTGGCTGAGGACACTGACCACCTTGGAGCTGGGGCCGAGGGGGAGCAGTTCCAAGAGGAGCGTCAGGCACTAGTGGCAGAGGGGAGGGCTGGACGTGGGGCCAGCGGGACAAAATTGGCCCTTGTTGCTCTGTCTACAGCCTGCAGGGTTGGAGCCCACCCCTTATCTCGGCAGGAAGGAAACCCTGTCTTCCAGTCTCTGCGTACATGCTGGCTTTGCGCAGGGCAGAGGCTGACGCACGTTTGTGGAGGAAAACATGAAAAGGAGACTGGCAGCCTCCCCACCCCCCACTTCCCAAGAATTGTTTGGCAGGAGCAAGTTCATGCACATTCCGTTCCAGGCTCCGGGCAAGTTCTGACACACAGAGAGGCGGGGAGGTGGGCAGAGACATGGGCAGAGACTTGGATGTATAAGGAGGGGATTTGCCTCTGGCAGGGGCCCAGGACGATCTCTGTTCAGGTTTGGCTTTGCCTCCGAACCCCCTCACATCCTCTGGATCCCAAGGCTCCGATCGGTAAACTTGTGCCGAGTTTGGCTGGAGAACTTCATGAAAGCCTGGTTCACAGGAGGCTCAGCCTGCAGAAGGGTTTGTGCACAAACACGCCACTGCTGTATCCTCGCCTCGGGTCACCGCGGCAGGAGGGCAGGGCTCCGGCTCACCTCAGGGGTCCTGGAGGCTGCAAAGTCCTGTCCAGGCTGGGCTTGCACACACGCTCCTCGGCTGCAGGAAGAAGAGGGAGTGAAGGAACAGGAGGGGCTTCTCCTCTGAGGAGAAAAAAGCAGCCATCACCTCCCAGGCTTCTGTGCCCTCTGACCCTGGCCTGGCGTGTCCCGGCCCTGACCACAGGGGACAGAGCTGGAGACTGAGAGACGATGCTGGAGCCGGAGAGACCTTTGCAGATGGTCTGCTCCAACACACTTGATCCTCAGCCCAGGAACCTGAGAGCAGAGGGTAACCCGGTAGGTCCGATGGCCCGGTGGAGAGAGGCCACGGCAGGAAGCTGGCATCTGAGCCTTCGGAGGTTTTCCTTCTCCCATGGGGCTTCCTCCAGGCCCCGCAGACCCTCTGTCCTGGAAGCCAGAGAAGCAGGCAGTAAGAGGCGTCTCCATCCTTGTCCGTGCGCCCCCCCCCACCCCGATTTCCATCGGAGCCACATTCGCCCACTTCAGAAAGTGTTCAGCCCTTTCCCATCCTGTCCCGGTATGACTCAGCCCTCGTGAGGAACTTCACAGGAGCCAAATGAAGGGTAATGAAGGGGTGTGAGCCAAACAGCGCACAGAGGAAGGGGCTTTTGTGTGCACCCCCTGCTTTTATTATTAAGAAATAAAACCATCACTGTGAGGATGAAAGCCTGTCATCACGGAGAGCGAAAACCCTCGCACAGGAGCCCTCTAATCAGGGCCTCTGCAGGCCCTCCCCGGGCGCAGGCTACGGCCAGGACACGTTTGATCCCAAAGTATCTGTCTAGTCCTGGGCAAGTAGCAGCAGACGAAGTCACTGGGCATGTGTCCCAAAGGACTTCAGTCCCGGGGTTCCCCGGCAGCCACCTGGCATGCTCACCGGACGGCTCAGCGCAGCAGCATGAGCCCGGGATGTCTGCCTCCTGACCCTCCCTCCCCTCCTTCTCAGGCAGCTAGGTGGAGACATGATTCACATGCCATGCAGTTCACCCATTTAAAGCGTATACTTCAATGATTTTTAGTATATCCACCCAAATGTGCAACCATCACCCCGGTCGACTTTAGAATATTTTCATCACCTCAGAAGGAAACCCTCCCCACAGCCCAGCCCCAGCCCTAAGCAACCAGGGGTCTACTTTGTGACTCTGGCTCATCCCCTTTGCAAGATGAAGAAGGTGTTTCAGAGAAGCTCGTTAAATGTCCTAAGGCCAATGGCTGGCGCCCCGGAACCCTGCTCTCTCTGACTCCAGAACTATGTTCCTTCACCAGACCAAGAGGGCTTCCCAAAGTCAGCCCCAAGGAATGTTCTCCAGTGGAGGGCATTGTAAAGAATGAAAAAGGGAAGATAAAATCTTTAAACGCTCGTCTAAAATGAGTTTAGGAAAGAGATCCTTCCTGGTTAAAAGCTGTACTCCACTGTGTGTAGAATGAAATGCCAGCTCCTGAGCCGACGTTTGGAGCTCCTCAGTGGGTCTCATCCTCTGTGCCCATGCTTAGGACCCCCAGGACCGCCCCCCCTACCAGCTGGGCTTGTGTCGCACGGACGCGGATGCTCTGAGCTCGCTGCCCATCACAAGCCTTTGTCAGGCTGCCTCTGCCATTTGCACTTCGTCAGCCTTTCCATCCCGCGGGCCCCCTCTAGAGAGCCTCCCTGTTGACCCTCGTCTCAGTCATCTCTTCACTCCCTCGTTCAGCAATCCTGCTGCGTTCGTTGCCCGAGGGAGTGGGCAGAGCAGCTCCCTCAGAAAGGGTTTGAGCCCAACATTTGCTCCGGTCACACACTGCCCTGCACTGTCATTAGCGTTGCGGACCCAGCATCTAGCTGGTGTCCTACAGTTACATTCTCCCCGCTGTTCAATGATGAGAGTAAACCCCAGTATAGGCGTTCAGAGGATACCCAGGGAGCACACGTTTGATAAGTGAAAAAAGTGACCTTTAAACACGTATAACCATGTCATTTACAAAACACATCTTCCTTTCAGCGTCCTTCGTGTTCGTGGCCATGGTGCTCTTTGTGGGAAACACAGAGGCCAACAGTCTGTCGGGAGAGCTGGCGCAGCAGCTGTACCCAAACTACCCGGCCTCCACGCACCACGGGGCCACGCACAGCTACGGGTACTCCTTCTGGCTCGTCCTGCTCGTCATCCTTCTGAACATCACCACTGTGGTCATCATCGTCTTCTACCAGAAGGCCAGATACCAGCAGAAGCAGGAGCAGAAAAAGCCCGTGGAATATGCCCCGAGGGACGGAATTTTATTCTGAATCCTGTATCCCCGCTGGGCCGTTAGGTCTGCTCTGCCATCTGCCAGCTTCCCGAGCGGTCGCCGCCTACTTACCCAGGCAGCCATCAGGGAAGGGGCAGCGCTGCTTGCCTGTCGTTCTGTGACAGTTTCTGTAGCTCATGACACTGTGTTCTTCATGAATGATGTGTCCTTGAGAAAGGGTTCTTCCCACGAGGGTGGGGACGTGAAAGGGCCCTCCAGTCCACAGAGAGTTCAGAGAGGTGGGACCATCGGGAGCCCGTGACCCCTCCTGACCCGGCCTCACTCTCTTAAGTAATAAAGGTTTGTGCTGCACACCTTCCCTTTGAGTTGCTCAAGGCGCTTTGCTCCTATGATCTCATTCTCCTCAGGAGGGGCCGTGGAGGTTTATCCCACTCTGTGAATTAAGATTTCCAGGCACAGAGGCATCAGAACTTGTCTTTGCAAGACCAGGTGTTGGAAACAAAAGGAGAGACTTAGGGATGGATGCCCTGGTCCTCTGGACCCTCGACCACTGACATAGCTCAAACTCAGCGGTGGGCAGAAATGCTGACAGAAAGCAAGAAGATGAAGGAAAGATAAAAATTTCAGCCCTGCAGCCTACATGCTAAGAAGGCTAAATATATTTTTGCTTTAAAAAGATTGTGGTGAATTCAGTCAAAATAGAAATGTAACATTGCAGCAAGTTTTAAAAACCACAGCAACCCGCCCTGGGCTGCGTAGCTGCCGTGCTGACACAGGGGCAGGTGGTCAGGTGGGAGCGCGTCGCCCTCAAGCAGCCCCCCGCCCAGCCGCTGGATAGTACTTTGCTGTCCTAAAACTCTTAGTAAAGGCGTTCTCTCAGGTTTGTTGTGATGAAACCACTTGAAACACTGTTTTGAAGGAGTCCAAACTGTTCTGTGAAATGAGGATGTTTCAGGGAGCATGACATGACCCCTAGTGCCCCGACGCGGTCCTGTTCCAATGAGCTGCGTTACCATGGAAAGCATCTTGCTGTTCGGTTTTCTAAGAACATGAGTCTGTGATAACAACTTCGGGGAAGGCAACGCTTTGTGCCACCGTCAAGGTGATGGGGCTCCTCCGCCGGTGCTTCCAAAACACGGCGGGAAACGGGGGTGACCTCCAGGGAAGCTCTGCTATCATCATGACCATTTTATTTGATCATCTCATCAAAGTGTGTGGATCAGACAGGGCAGGGAGGGTTGTCCCCTTGGATATGCCACTTCTCTGGGTCTAAGTAACCATCCTGCTGCCGGCCCCACAGGGCCATACAGTATTGGCACCTGGTAAGTGACATGTGACCAAACAGGTAGACATGTCAGCAGGCTCCTGCCTTCTGACTGGCTTCCTGGAAGCCCTAGGAACCTGCAGGTCTGCAAAGTGCAGGCAGGTGCCAAGCAAAGTTCCAGAGCAGGAGCCCTTCTGATTCTGAAATTCCAGCTTGTAAAGAAGCCAGGTTCCTTGGCCCCAGAGCCCCACAGAGCTCTCCTGACCTTGGCACCCAGGTCCCCCAAGGGCCTTGGTCCCCCAGCCAGGGGCGTGGAGGGCTGACGCCTCCCTACAGCCGGGGGTGGGATCTGCTCTCTGATCCTCATTCTCTGTCCTCAACCCAGGAAAGCCCCATCTCCCAGGACATGGGGACATGGGGACACAGCTGGAGCTCCGTTTACAGACTTCTCTGACATCTCGTAGGCAACGTCACTCCTCTTGCTGAGCTTCTGTTTCCTCTTGACAAAAAAGTAAGTAATAAATAATAGACATGGCAACCAGTGTGGGACTGAGCCGGGAAGTTCTGCAGTCAGGATGCCCGGGGTGGAGAAGTTAACCTCAGCAAGCATCTGTGAAATGGGCTCACAGTACCAGGCTTCTCTCAGTGCCGCAAGAATAACCATGAGCAGGGATGTAAGGTGCGTGGGGCCACCCCTCCCTTACAGAACAGGGAGCAGGCAGAGCTAGAGGGTGTTGCCCCTTCAGCTGTCACACTAAGAATTATTTTGTTCTGTAAACGAGCAAGCAACAGACAACTCAAACCCAGGGAGGTTAAACTCGCCCGGGCATCCAAAGCTGGCAGGTGGCAAAGTGCCACAAAACACCAGTCTCTGAGCTCTTGTTCTTTTTCACCTTTGTTTGATTCAGTTCCAGAAACATTTTGTCTGCATCTGGCGGAGGATGGAGCTCAGGGACCGGTGTCGGGGGGTAGTGGGTGGGGTCGGGGTTCCCTGCCCGTGAGCTCTGCCCTGCGGGCAGCGTGGTCTTGCTGGGGTGGCCCTGGGGCACTGAGCGCCACGTTTCACTGCATTGTGTGTCTCACCGTGGACTGGGATCTGGTTCATTCAGAACGAAAAGGAGCGGCTTGTTCAGGCAAAGGCCCCTCATTTATTTCAAATAAATCGTCAGCCGGACTGGAGAGGGTGGGGTCTCCCAGATGTGACCCTCCTACACACACCCAGATGGGGCAGCGGGTCCCATGACCAAAGGACTTTGTGCTTCTTAAAATAGAAAGGGAGGCCTGGTTACTCAGGGTGATCTTTGTCACTGGTTTATTACAGCTGAACCCAAGGAGGAGTGGAGGCATGGGGAGTTGTGGGACATTTAGTGCCCTGAGTGCTCTGAAGGACACCCAGCCCTCCCCGCTGTGTCTTCTCACCCTGCCCAAAGACTCGGAAAATTATTACAGCACCAGTGAGAACTCCAGACAATGTCCTAGTTGCCAAAAAAAAAAAGTGTTAGTGGGCTTCAGACCATGAAACTCCAATTTTCAAAATGTTTAGATGTTTAATGAGAAATAAAAATTTAGATAGAAACACGTTGTATTTCATGACCATTTGTTTTAATTAATTGAAGTACAGTCAGTTACAATGTGTCGGTTTCTGGCGCACAGCACAGTGTCCCAGTCATGCAGGCACATACATATATTCATTTTCATATTCCTTTTCATTAAAGGTTATTACAAGATGTTGAATATAGTAAACAAACTACTTAAGAAATGAACAACCCTCTTGCCCCCCATCTCCCCCTCCTCACCAAGACAGGCAGACTGGGAATTTGTACACGTGACCCCCGGTGGAACGCCCTGCCCCTGAGGCTGTCCTGAAGCAGGGCCCTTCAGCACAGTGGTCAGCGTGGAAATCTCCCTTCCGGAAGCAGGAGCTTCTCCTTTTCTAATTCCGAGCACGGATGGAGGGTCTTCCGGGACAGAGCGTGGTCACAACCAGCGTCACTGTCTATGAGTGTGAGCTTCCCCTAAATGCTTACAGGTGAGAGTTCATTGAATCTGCTCTGCAAAAGCACGTGCTGGTTTATAATTAACCCCATTTTACAGATGAGGACCGAGGCTTACACTGGGTGAGTGCTGTGTCCACACTCCCCCTGCAACGGAGGGGCTGAGCAGAGATTCCAGCGCAGACCCTCTGTCTGCCATGTCTCCCGTGGGGCTGGGGGCTGGTAATCTCACAGTGGCCCCTTGCATGTGCGTCAGAGTCGTAAAAAGTCCCAAGTGCACGTCCAAGCTCTAGACCTTTGCCTCCATCAGGTGTCCCCCTGGTATGTGGCACTTGGGGTTAACTGAGTTTTCTGGATTACTAAGTGCTTGATCATTCTCTTTTTGCTTAAAAATTTAACTGTTTTCACCAGACACCACACATCGCATGTTATCTTTATGTACTTGGGACGGACCAGCCTCTCCTTGATGGCCCCGTCACCGTGGTGACTAGAGATTACGTATTCTACTGAAGGCAGGTGATAAAGTGCAGAAGGCACAAGCCGATGTGTTTAGAGACAGGTTGCAGTGGATACACTGAACAAGTATTTATTGAGTGCTTAGTGTATTTAAGGCAGGAGGCAGGAGCTGGGAACCCAGCGACGTATGAAGGAGACATGAGCCTGCAGTGCGGCTGGACAGACGGATGCTGAGTTTCAAGCAGAACGTCTTCGGGGTCATCTCAAAGGAGAACCTGAGCTAATTGAGAAGGCTCCTCCAAGAAAGGCGTGCCTTCGCCCCACCCCCAATGCTGTGACCTTTGAGAGGAGCTGATCTGGCCCACGGGTCACATGGAGGAGCGGGGAAGCTCAAATACAGCAAGCTAAGGGCTTCTTGTCTCTGCTTCCTCATTTAAAAATAAGAAATAAAAGGGTCAAGGAAGATTTAGGAACCTTTAAGTTCTTTTTTTTTTTCTTCTTAATTTCACTAAGTTATGCTTAAAGAAACACTTAAACACAGAATGTGAAGAGGTCAAAGTTCCAAGTGTTCAGGACGTACGTCATAAGTGTTTCCCAGCGAACATTCCTGTGAAAGTTGTTTTCACGAAAGCTGCTGCTTCCCCGCGCGGGACGCAGTGGGTCTGCTCCGCGGGGTCTTCCTTTGCTGGGCAGTGTTGCTGAAATGCTCTCTTCAGCGTTTGCCCAACAAAAGCCAGCAAATGAATGATGATGACAATCAGGTGAACTTGACGAGACATGAAAATTTCACTTCGTGTTCCACAATGAGGCATTTGGGGAGAAAAAAAGAAAAAAAAAAAAGAAACTTCTGTTTTCCAGACTCCTCCTAGTTTTTATTTATAAATAAGCAGCCAGGAGCTGGTGGTGCACGGTTGAGGCAACTCCGAGGTCCTGTGTCCGGGAGCTCTGTGGCTTTGTCCTGAGCATCCCCACCCGGGGATGTCCCATCTCCTGCTGTGAATGCAGCTCCTTTGAGAGGGCTTCCTGGCTATACTGTAACCCACGTCAGTTAATGGCACCCCCAACCGATAAAATGCCACCCCCCTCCAGTGTTGCTCTAGATAAACATTAATCTCAACGCCTCCGTGAAGATGTGGCCATCATGGACTTGTTCCATCAAATAAAAACTTGTAGAGAATTTTAACAGCAAGACAGATGATTTTAACTTCTTCAGAGGGTTGTAGAGGCAGGTGGCATGAAAGATGCCTGTGGCTGAAGATCAGGAGCTTTCAAAACTCTCGGTCTCAGGAGGACCCCCGTGTACTCTGAAATTTGATTGAAGACCCTACAGAGCTTTTGTTACGGCAAATGTCTGTGGATATTTATCATATTAGAAGTTAAGACCAGTTAAGTTTTCACAGTGATCATTTTTTATTTATTACATGTTACTATAAATAACATATTTTAAAGAAAAATAACGATGTTTTTAAAACAAAAAAAAATAATTCCACGAGAAGAGTGGCATTCTTTTCTATTTTTGCAGATTTCTTTAATATCTGGCTTAATAGAAGACAGCTAGGGACTCACGTCTGCTTCCATCTGTCATAAGTTGTTTTGGTTGAAGAAAATTCCACTTCACGTGGAGAAATAGAACAGAGAGGAGTGTCTGATGGCCCTTTTAGATAATCACGGCTGTTCTTTGTGGATTGTCCACCACAGCATGACCAGGGGTCTTTGCTTTAAGGTCAGGTGCAATGAGGAATCTGAAACTATGTGAGTGAATTCTTCCTTCTCTGTTACCCTGAAACACTGCATCGCATTGGTCTCTTTTGGACCGTGAATGGATCGTGTAACCGCGCGTGATTTTGTAACATCAAATATGGATCACTTAAAAAAAATGCTGGTTCACTGACTTACGCAGCTCTTCCAAATGTTGACACATTCATCAGAAACACTGAAAACTCACATTTGTTAATTTTATCTCCAATCTCATCAGGAGAGTCTTTAAGGATTGGGAAGCTGGTAAGCTCAAGATGGCAGATACAAGTTTTCCAGAATTCTAATTTTTTTTTTTTTTTTTTTGCTTGAAAGCTCAAATTTTATCATTGGCAGCAAATCATGTCAGTTGTTTTCCTTGAAGTGACAGACTCACTTTATTCATTTTGGAGAAAATGTTGCCAAATACTCAACACTGAATAACCCTAGTATGTCAGTCATTCTTTCAGATAGAAATGGAGTTCCATGAAAAAGGCAGTAAGTTTAGCTCACAACTCAGCCAGCCTCGCAAGCTCTCTGCCTGGAGACGATCACAGGACGTCTGTATGTAGCCAACAAGCTGGGTGCATATTTTTATTTTGACCAAAGGTGTTCCTAACTAAAACTGGCTTTCTTCCTACTGCAAGTGCCTGGCGGTGAACAGCACGGTGACATCTGGTGCCTTGGTTTGTGCTGAGGTGCAAGCCACATTCCCACCCTTGCAAGCACCAGCCCCGTTGGAAAGGGAGATCACATCTTACTATTTTGATGGAGATCGTCTGACCAGAACACAGAACTCTATTGGAACCGTATTTTAAAAGGAAGGTTAGGATTCCAAGACAGATTTCAAGACGTAAGTGAGAGTCTGTGTCTTAAAAAAAAGCCTCAGAAATGGACAGCCGTGTTTCTACGAGGAGTGACAGTTACGGGGGATGAAGATGCGGAGAATGTAATTATATCCACCAAATGGGACGGAATGAAGCAAATGAAAATGATGATTGAGAAAAAACTGTGTACAAAAAATGTTGTGTGGAAAAGGCAGGATTTTTACTGTTAACAGGGGTACCTCCGGGTAGGGAGGGGGCACTGGGTTCTATCTTTTCTTACATCCTCCTGTCTTTCCTTCAATCGGCATATTCAGAAACAAACACCAACGTTTTTTCATTCTTTATAAAAATGCAGAGAACAGGAAGTAGGGAAAATCAGTCCATTGATTGTGGGGTCTTCAGGTCTAAATGTTATAGCCAGAATTATAGCAAAAAGGTAAAATCCAAGTTGTGAAGCTTGCCGAGCCTGAGTGCAGCGACAGACCTGGGGCAGCATTAGACAAACCCACCCCCACCACAGAGGGGAGTCACCGGGACGGAAGGGCATTCAGCCCGGGGCTCGTGAGGCAGAGTTGGCCATGGCGGCTGCAGAGGCTTATTGGTAACATTTGTAGCTGTCACGGCCTCCCGTGTTTATCTGCTGCAATCCCCAGTGGCAAGAGGGACAATGAAGGACCACGCAGCCCCCGTGTGAACCATGCAGCCCCTCAGCTGACTCATTTCCGATTAAAGTCTGTTGGAAGGGGGGGGGGACAGAGGGAGTCAGACACAGAATCAGGGGTTGGGGCTCTAAGGAGCAGGGTTGGCCTGGCATCACTGGGAGAACAAGGAGGGGCTGACCGAGGAGGTGGGGGACCACCTGCAGACCCCACTGCTGAAGACCATCGTGCGAGCTCACTCCAGGCCCCGACCACCAAAGGGGTCTCTTTTCCTACATGCCTGTGGGGATGGGCCATGGGGGCCCACGGGGAGCAGGGGCAGAGACGCACGGGCAGGGGCTCTCGGACATTAAGACTCTCTCTAGTCATCATTCTGTTTGATGATGTCCTGGGGGACTCCAGGGGCGTTGCTGCAAGGACAGGGAGTGAATGAGCCTCCTTCTCGGGAGGGGGGCTGTGCAGGGGACGCTGAGGGCTGGACACCTAGTGAGGAATGATGCTGGATTTCCCAGCAGGAGCAGGCAGAGCTTTCGGGGGCAAATGTGGTCCAGGCGTCATCCTTGCCCTCTGAGGACTTACTATGTGTAAACACTTTCTGAAGCAAGATAGTAAACAAGACATTTTTAAACAGATAGAAAAATAGAATAATGTACCAAATGCCCATGAGCCCACCCACTCAGGACTTAAAATGTTAAATGTCTTTGCCTGACATCATTAATCATCAGAGAAATGCAAATCAAAACCACCCGGAGATACCACGTCTCCCCGACTAGTCTGGCTGGAACCACAATCAGATACTAGTGAGTGATGCTGAACACGTGGAAAACCCAGAATCCGTATACACCACTGGTGGGGATGTGAAATGGTGCAGCCGCTTTGGAAACAGTCTGACAGTTGCTCAGATAAGCAAATAGAGTTACCTAGGACCCAGCAATTCCAGTACTGGGTATATATCCAAGAGAATTGAAAGTGTATTTCCATATAAAACTTGCACATGAATGTTCATGCAGCCTTATTTGTAATAGCCCCAAAGTGGAAACCACCCAAATGCTCACGCACTGGTGAACAGATAAAATGTGGTGTATCTATGCAATGGAATATTACTCACCCATGAAGAGGAATGAAATACTGACATCCACTGCAACAGGGTTGGACCTTGAAAACAAGGTGCTCAGCGAAGGAGCCAGACACAAAAGCCCACGTGATGTAGAGCTCCATTCACATGCGATGTCTGTAGTAGAGAGACCAGGAAAACCAGAAAGCAGACCAGTGTTGCTTAGAGTTGGGGAGGGGAGCAGAGGATTGAGGAGGGACTGATAATGGGCACAGGGTTTCTCTCTGAGATGCTGAAAATGTTCTATAATTTGAGTGATAGTTTCACCTATCTGTGAATACACTAAAATCCACTGAATTGTACATTTTCAATGGGTGAGTTGTATGGTATGTGAATTATATCTCCATGGAGTGATTTTAAAAGTCTGTTACATTCTCTGGGGGAAGGGGATGAGAAGGGATAAATTTGGGAGTTTGAGATTTGCAAATGTTAGCCACTATATATAAAAACAGATTAAAATTTTTTCTTCTGTACAGCACAGGGAACTATATTCAGTATCTTGTAATAATCTTTAATGAAAAAGAATATGAAAACAAATATATGTATGTATCTGCATGACGGGGACGTTGTGCTGTGCACCAGAAACTGACACACTGTAACTGACTGTACTATAATAATAAAAAAAGTCTGTTACATTCTCTTCTAATATTTCTTTACATGAAATAAATAAAATATTGCTAAGAATGCAGACGTCTCCCTTCTACCCTCCCTGGTTCTGTTCCCCTTCCTCCCTCATGAGACAGCCACGAAACACGACCATGGTTTCTGTCCTTCTGTCTGTGGTTTATGTCACTGCCCCGTGAGCCTCTAAGCATCTTGTATTTTCACCACCATAAAAGCTCTGGGAGCCCTTACCGTTACTACCTCCACTTGACAGATGAGCAAATTGAGGTCCTAAAGGTCAAAATTGAGCTGCCCAAGATCAAAAAGCCAGGCTGACCCCCGCCGCACACTTTTGTCCTACCTTCATCTTACCAACCTGCTTTTTAATTCCCTATTTTTCCGACAAGCTTCTTTGGCAAAACCTCACAAATAATCCCATGAATCTGTTTCCATGAAAAGAACGTTATGAATCATATTAACAGTGAATATGTTACACGCAGACGTCTCAAAACATCTCCAGGATTTTCCAGGAAATGTTTTCACAGTGCTAAGGTGATTTTATAAATCCTTCCATAAAAGGTGAAAATTGCTATTTTGAACATCTCAAGCAGACAACCTCGGTTTCTTAAGTAGAACTCGGCTAATTCTCACCTGCTGGACCTGCAAATGTCACAAATCTTCCAACAAGCCTTGACCATTTTACAGCTTTTGTCGGCAAAGCATGAGAAACAGAGGGGCTGAGAGGCTTTGCGTTTCAGACACTCCATCGTGGAGAAAACGGACGTGCTGTGCGCTGTGGAATATCTGCCATAAAAGGGATGGGGAAAAGAGAGAAACTCTTCCAGAAGCCGAACACGGGGAGCCCCGACCACTCCCACCCCAGCACCCCCCACCGCTGCTCACAGCCACTGCACCTTGGACGAGCCACTGTACCCACTGGTTTTCATGGGGCCCCCAGGATCTGTGAGGCACTGTGGGCAGATGCAGAGATGGATAGGATGTGACCCTGGTCTCCAGCGCAGTGTTATTTATTAACTGATGTTGACTTGCTTCTTTTTAAATGCTGACCCCTAATAGTGAGAAATAACAACTTTTAAAGAGACCCTTTGTATCCAGGAACAGAGACGCACACATTTTGCAGATGAGCCCGAGGCCATGGAACCACAGCCCCACTCAGGGCAAAAGCTCTCTGATTATGTGTTCAATTTGTCCCCCAGAAAAATATGTTGTCATCCTAATCCTGGTACCTGTGAATGTGACTTTATTTGGAAACAGGGTCCTTGCAGATGCAATTAGTTAAGATGAGGTCATACTGATTTACAACAGCCAAGACATGGGAGCAGCCTAAATGTCCATTGACAGATGACCGATAAAGAAGTTGTGATATATTTATATGATGGAATACTACTCAGCCATAAAAAGAATAAAATAATGCCATTTGCACCAGCATAGATGGACCTGGAGAATTTTATACTAAGTGAAATAAACCAGAAAGAGAAAGAAAAATACCATGTGATATCACTTATACATGGAATCTAAAAAAGAAAAAAAAAGGACACAAATGAACTTATTTACAAAACAGAGACAGATTCATAGACATAGAAAACAAACTTATGGTTACTGGGGGAAAAGGGGGTGGGGAGGGATAAATTGAGAGTTTGTGATTTGCAGATACTAATTACTATGTATTAAACATAAACAGAATCCTATTGTATAGCACACGGAATTGTATTCAGTAACTTGTAACAACCTATAATTAAAAAAAAAGTGTGTCTAACTGAATCACTTTGCTGTCTACCAGAAACTAATACAACATTGTATATCGGCTATACTTCAGTAAAAAAAAAAATAGAGCAGGTCATGCTGGATTAGGGTGGGCCCTCAGTCCAATATGATGTCCTTAATAGAAGAGGGAAATTTGGAGAGAGATGCACACAGAGACAAGGCCATGTGAAGACAGGGACACAGGGACAAGACAGCCCTGTGGAAAGGAGGCAGAGTTTGAAGTAATGCGGCCACTGCCAAGGAATGCCTGGGGCCACCAGGAGCTGCAAGGGTCAGGGAAGGAGCCCCCTGGAGCCTCATGGGGAGCACGGCTATTCCATCACCTCGATTTTGGATTTCTGGCCTCCAGGACTGAGAGATGATAAGCTTCTGTTGCTTTAAGCCACCCGGCTCATGGCACTTTGCTATGGCAGCCCTAGCAGACCAGGACCCTCAGCGTCTCTGAACCCCCGAGGCCCCCTCCCCTACTCCCGCGGGGCCCTGCTCCTTCCCTGTGCGCAGCTTGGACTTGGCTCCTTCCTGCCCCCTGTTGTTTTAGGTTGTTCCCAACTCGTGAACCCCGGACCACGCCCTGCCCACCCCCCATGACGCCTGGACTGTCCCGGCTTCCCAGACCCTGGGCCCTGGGCAGGTGCCGAGGTGTGGTTAGGGCCTCAGGAGTGCTGCCGCCAGGGACCTCTGGGTCCCTCTCTGAGAGGCTCTATCAGGGACGGGTCACACAGAGTTGAATCTCTTAGCTTCCTGATTAATCACAGGGTCTAAATCCAGGGTCCAGACAAGTCTCCCCAGGGCTGTCGATCCTGGTCTGCTATTTCCAGGAACCCAAGAGGCTGGTGGAAGGTGCTTGTCCCCTGGCCCCCAGGAGCCCCTTGCCTCTGCCAACACCAGCTCCTGCTGGCCCCTCTCCACCTTCCCAGGTCCCCTGCAGCCTTCTCTTTCCAGGAATCTGACTCCAGAGCCTGTCCGGGTCTCCGAGACTGAGAGGGATTGAGGAGCCAGGAAGCTGAGGACTTTTGGGCCCCCCTGTCCCTCAGAAGAGATGTGGTTCCTGCCCTTGGTGAGCTCTCATCCGGCGGGAGGCTTCCCACCTGGAACCCAGGTCCTTGCTCACCCAATGGGGCACATGCAGGATGCGCTGAGAGATCTAGCGGGGCCGAGGGTCCCTGTGACCCAGCGCCAGGAGTCTGTGATGCCCCAGGGCCACTCCCAGGGGACACTCCTCCCCAGTGGAGCAGCAGCCAGTGACTGTGTTGGCAAGACGGCCGCAGCCACAGCACGTGGGCCAGGGCACAAGGCCCTGGGTCCCGAGGTGACAGGCCCCAGACCTCAGGGGGCCCCCGAGCCGGCTAGGCTGGCCCTGGAACTAACCCTGCAGCCGGCTTTGCAAAGAAGCTGGAGCCCAGAGTCAACACACGCTCATTTCGGCCTTGGGTCCCAGGCTGTCTGTTCCCAGCCCGGCAGGAGGCAGGAAGAGAGACTGAGGATGTACAGGCTTTTACAGACATCTGACAGAGTGACTTTATGCCTGTTGAATCTGATAATATATTTTACATGTCTCTTCATTTTACCTTCTAGCGTTCCTGTTTATTGAATTTTACAGAAGTGTCAGTCTACCACGAACTGAAAAACAGAAACAAAACTTTTCCTTAACCACAGTTAGTCTGGGATGCACTGGTCTGCATCCTGGCCCGGCAACGAGCAGATCCTGGAGGTCTGGGGACGCTGGTGGTGCGGCCGGGGGCACCTGGCCCCATCAGGCACTATGCTCTGGTTATGATGCTGACCCCCTGATGCTGGACCCATCCTGGGGACAGAAACCACAAAGCAGATGCCCTGGGGAGACACAGAGACAAATAAGAAAGACCGAGAGCTGCCCTGCATGACGGCTGGGGGCTTGAGAAGGTGTACTGTCTCGTTGTGGTGCATTTCTGAGATAATGGCTGTGCCCTTGGGAGTTGGCTTGGCCAGACGGGAAGGCTGGGGGAGGGGGTGGGCAGGTACGGGGTAGGGGATTACCAAAGGTTTGAGTGAGTGAATGAATGAATGAATAATGAGTGTCAGGGTGGGATGGAGGGAGATTGGAGGGGCCTGGAGGTGTCAGAGCTGAACACAGCTCTTTTCTGTGCACCCGCCCACCCCTCACCATCCCATCCAAACTGCCCCCCCACACACACACACACACAGCTGAGGAGTGACCCTCTCTCTGAGTGACAGCCTGGGGACTCGGGGGAAGGAGTCAGGTGGGGCAGATGGGTCAGGGGACTTGGCTTTGCTCCCACTGGGCCAGGATCTCACTTCCTAGCCTTACCTGGTCTCTGCCCCCGCCCCCTCGCCCCAGTGGGGACCCCCGCCCCCCGCCAAGTTTCCTTATCTGCACGCTGAAGCTCTAGCTCAGGGTTCAGCGAACTACTTCCCGGGGCCGGATCCAGCCAGGCACCTGCTTTTGTGATCAGGGTCTCACTGCGCACAGCGTGCCCACGTGCCTGTGCACCTCCCACTGTTGCGGCCGGGGTCCCCGCAGGGTGAGGGGCTGCTTGGGGCGGACAGCTTGCAGCCCGCAGAGCCCTGAACGGTCTCCCGTCGGGCTCCAGGTGCCCCGGTCTCAGTGGGCGCAACACTGCCTCCTAGCGGGGGATTTGGAAACTGTGCCGCTGGTGGGTCACTGGAAGCCTCATTCTACCTGACACACCTTGCTTGCCTTTCCGTTCTTGTGGTTACGCGTTCTATCAGAGTTAAAGCATTATGTGTAGCTTTTTGAAATTTGGAGCATCAGCAGGTTATACTGTCTACGGGCTTCACTAAGGGGGCATTAAAGACTATTTCTCACAGCAGGGTCACCACGAGATCCCAGAGCCCGGGCCTCCGCATCGCCATCCTGCGGCCCTTTCAATGCGGCGCCACTAGAGGGCAGTATAAGCCCGCGTGTGTGCGGCCGGAGCCCGGGCCGCCCGCACTGCTCATCCGCGAGTGCCCAGGACTGGCAGGGGGTCCTGAGCTTTAAGCCGGAGTCATGGCTCCGAACCGGTTAGGGGACCATTTTAGTATGTGAGACGTATGGGGGAGCAGGAGGCCACCGGCCTTTCCTTGAATGTCCCCCCGGTGTTTTTGGAGATGCCTTGTCCTCAGAGATGCTCCTTCAAAGAGGGCTCTGCTTTGTCCTGCCCCACGGAGTCCGGGGGCGCGGTGCGCATTTGCATAGTCAAGTTTCCAAGACGTCAGGCAGCGAAGAACCCTGCCCACTCAGCTAACGGACCCTTTCTCCAATGGATTCGACATTAGGGTCTTGTGTGTGTGTGTGTGTGTGTGTGTCTGTGATGCCATGAAACAAACATGGGTAAATGCTGACTGAGCATTCTGGGGAAAGTTTGGATTTTTTTGTTTTGTTTTGCTCTGGTTTTTAAGCTGGGTTCTTGTTCATTTTTGAGCTGTCTCTGCTGGTTTCTCTGCGTGGTAGGGAACGTGCTGTGCTGGCAGGCAGGGTCATGTCCAGGACTGGAAGCAGCCGACTCTGCGCTGCTGGCTGAAGGCATGCGTGCCAGGAGGGAGAGTGGGGCTCACAGATTCTAAGTGCCTGGGACCACATCCGTCACACCTGTGGGCCACTGTGCTTCTCCTGCCTTCTAGGTCTCCCTTTGGCCCCTTCTTGTCTGGGGAACGGTGGACGACTGACAAAAGCAGCGGATAACTAACAAGAGAAAGCTACTGAAGAAATGTGGGGCCACCCCAGACCTAGCACTGCTGCCCTACTCTTCCAGGCAGCGTGAGAGGGGGTCCGTGCCTCTCTGCCTGGACCTCGGGCCCCTTGGATGGAGCCTGGGAGGGCCGGGAGTGGTGTGGTCCCCTCTCTGTCTCCCCAGCCTGAGAGCACAGCTCAGTGGGATGCAGTGGGCCGGGATCGCTGGGTGACGCAGCCAGGAGGAAATGCAGACCTC
Organism: Camelus dromedarius; assembly: GCF_036321535.1. Lineage (NCBI taxonomy): Eukaryota > Metazoa > Chordata > Mammalia > Artiodactyla > Camelidae > Camelus > Camelus dromedarius. The sequence continues at coordinate 79,490,535 of NC_087443.1, read as the reverse complement.
TGCATCCTAGGGAGACTGATGGGTCTCACGTGGGCAACAGCCACTGAGCAGCTGGATGGACGTCACTCCTCCACGATGCGGAAGGTCAGCTGCCACAGCGGACACCCCACCAGTGAGTCTTCTTCAACGTTAATGGGTGTCTCTGTGCAGCTGAGTTTTCTTTAAATCCTTTTCAAATCACATCTTGTAGATTCCAAGTGCTGGAAATCCTCCCTGCTCCCTCTAACCTCACCCACCTCCCCATTACCATCTAAGCCGCTTAATTCTTCCACAGTGTGTTGTTCATGGCCTTGAGAATGTGCCACCTGGTCCAAGAATCCCTCAGGGGCTCCCTCTGCTGCACACCTTCAGCGTTTTTGCTGTATCTCTCGGGCAGCCTGATCCCTCCTCACTACAAGCTGGGGCCTCTGGGGGCTGGATCCTTCTTGCGCAAAGCAAGTTGATTAAATTAAGCATAAATCAGTAAAATAAACTGCTGCCTCCGAACATGGGCATATCCCTCACAGCTGCTCAGACGCAGCTGGAATGTTGATAGCCAGCGAGAGAGTGTTACGTAGCCCCTCTGTGAACCGGCGGCTCTGAAGTCCTATTGGGAATCAGCTCCAGTGCACTGGGCTCTCCTCTCTGGTTCTGTCCCCCTCCTACCTGGTCAGCCCTCCCCGTGGGGGTCCCCCTCCCTTTGTGCGGCAGCCCCCGCCGCGCTCAGAGGCTGACTCTCCTCCTCTCCATGCGGTGTGTCCCTCCCTTTCCCTTTTGGGGATCCATCCTCTCTGGGCCAAAGAGAGGGGAGAAGGAAGGGTGAGGGGTCCTGCCTCCTTCTGTCAGGAGGCCCCGCCACTTTCCTCTGTGACCTGTCCTGATGACATCCCCACCGAAGTGGAGCCTTGCCACATCTCCTGCCTCTGGGAAAATTCACAGCTTGAAGTGGAAATCATGAAATGCTCTTCAGAAGGTCTGATCAGAGAAGACTTTGCAGACCCCAAGCTCTCTGACCTGCCTCTTCTTTCCTGAAACCACCACCCCCTGCCCCCATCTACTGCTCTGCAGGTCACCTTTGAGCAAGCATCCTCCAGCCTCTGTCTTCAAAGCAGGCATCTTGGAGGTGCGTCAGGCCCACTGTCTCCCACCCACCCCTCCCGTGGGGCCCCTGATGCAGTCCTGCCTTCCCCCTGCCCTGCTCTGGCCCAGGGCCCCAGGCCTCCTCATCACCCCTCTTGCAGGACGATCCCAGCCCCACCTCCCTGCTGCTTCCTCCCGGCCATCTGGGTTCCCCTGTACATGAGTCCCCACCGCCCTGGCCAGGGCAGCCCTCTTGTCCTATCCTGTGTACCTACCCCTACCCCACCTTTACTTCTGGCTGCAGCCCTTGGGATGCTTCTGGGGTTGGGAGCTGCTCTGGAGGCCACATCCCCCGCTTTTGCCTTTCATGTGCACTGGCGGGGTCTGCCCACCACCCAGCCTGCCAAAGCGTACGCCTTCACCCCTCCACCGACCAGCCCGGCCAAGGTGCATCTCCTGCCCGGCCAAGTCCCACGGTGCCTTGTGGACAGAGGGTGACAGGGGCCACCCCCAGAGCAGTGGTCAGGGTTTTCCAGACCATACATAGAATTAACTCGAAAACCATGTGCTCTGAACTCTTGGCATCCTGTGCACACCCAGATCTGAGCGTTCACTTCATCCGTCTCAGAAAGCGGCGTTTATAAAAACCTCTCTCTTCTCAGCCAGAGGGATGGTGGCCACAGCTGGACCCTGAGCGCCTGCCCTGTCCCGGGTGCAGCGGCCCATCCCCGCGGTCTGGGGCGCCTCCCCCCTCCCTGCAGGACTTGCTTTTCTCTAAGGAGGCTCCTCGCCGCCCAGGGCGCTGCTCTCCGGAGGCGGAAATTGAGATGTAAAAGTTAATTATTTCATTGGGCTTTAAAGAGCAGGAGAACCACCACCACCGACAGCCAGTGCTTCGGAGCTGTTTTCTAATTTATTTTTATAACGAGTTCTCACTCGGTATTGATTGTGGCCTGCTCTGGGGGGACCCGTGTCCCGCCCCCCTTGAGGGCTGATGCAGTGGAAGGCACCGTGTCCTCTGGTTTATAATTAATTCATTCGTTTCTTTTAGAGAAAGTGATCAGGAAGGACCTCATGAAGCTGGGGATTTTCCCTGAGCAAAGGGTTCTCAAAGGCATAGCATGTCTTTCTGAAACCAGAGCAGCTGCTGGTGGGCGAGGGGGAGCTTTGGGTTCATGTGAGTCTTGCTAATCCTTCCTGCAGTGGAAATTTGTTTGCATTCTGAGCAAACAGCTTCCTTCCAGGACCTGGGCTGGGGGTGGCTCACAGCCGCTCCCCGCCACCGCCTTTGATGGGATTACAGCGCTGGGCAGATTCCTCTCACCTAACAGGCTCGGCCAGTGCCTTCCGCAGGGTCAGCTCCGAACATCTCCTGGCCTGAGGGAGAAACTCCCGTCTCTTCTTGACAAATTATTTCTCATAGACTCCATTTCAATTCTTTCTCGGTAGAAGTTCCCCATACGTTTACAGCTTTTAGAGATGATCATTCTCTCAATAGAATTATTGTTCTCGCAAACAGAATCCTAGGAAAGAAGGTAGATTCTTTTTTTGAGGGGGTGTCTTTCCTTTTAGGTGTTAAATGTCTGTATTTTATCTATTTGAATGAACACAGGTGGGTTCATTCCATAAACAAGGACCCAAAGGAACCATTATGCAAAATGTAGCAGAATCTTATCGTGACATTGACCATGGAATGGCGTTGACTTTCTGTGTTTTCCACAGAATTCAGAGCACATGTATTCATCGCATCTGCCCGCTGTGGACACCGGAGCTCACTGAGCAGCTCCTGGGAGGGCTGGGAGGACCGATCGTGCAGGGCTCCCTCACTGTCCCTGCACTGGTCACTCTACCCCAGTCCGTCCTTCTCACCCATCAAGCCTCTGAGCAGGACCACCTCCCCACGGGCCCCTCGCCTGGCCTGCCCTCTGGCTCTCGGTCCCATGACCCCCTGGCATCGCATCCTCAGCACTGCATTTTCTGGTGTGTCTGACTCCCGTCTCCACTGTCCTGCTCTAACTCTGAGTTCCGTGAGGCCAGGCCCCAGGCTGACTGTGCCCTAAAGGTCCAGAGTCGCGCCCACGATGGTTGCTGATAGGTGAACGGAGGTCGGAGAAGCCCCGGGGTCTGGTGAGGCTGCCCTGCGGTCACTGTCTAGCTCTTGGGCGAGCTTTTGCATCCCCGGGCGCCAGTGCCCCCGTCTTCGCTCTGCTGGGGTGGCTGGTAAGGGGGCTCCGGAGCCCATCTCCAGGCCCCGCAGATGGAAGGGAGGATGGCGGTGCCCTTCTCCCTGGGTCCTTACTATGGGATGGGGCTGGGAGGACCAAGAAGGGAGGCGTGGCCGGCGCAGGTGCCCTGATGGAAGGCTTAAGAGAGAGGAAGCCTCGGCTGGGGTCGGGTGGCAGGGACCACATTTCCCAGACACATAAGCAAAGGACAGACCAGGGAGGTCGCCTGAGGCGCGTCCGTCAGGGACGAGGCATCATCTCCCGGGAGCCGCTCTCCGTGGAATCCCAGGGCACCTCTGGGCGCCCTTGCCACACAACAGTGTCATTAGTCACGAGGTCCTGTGGGGTCTGAGCTAGGGAGGGGTGGCCATGAGTGTGGTTGACTTAGAAGGGCCTCCTGGGTTTCTGTGCAGATGCTCCGGCCACTGTTCAGCGATGACCAGGGTGCAGGAGGTAAGCAGGGGGGAGGCCACCGCAGCAGTGGGGCTGGGGGAGCAGGTGAGGGTTGGAGCCACGGAGGGATGTGGGGGTGCAGGGAGGATGACGATTTAGGCAAGGGATGGAACTGACCAGTTGCAGGGGTGGACTGGAGGGGAGAGGCAGGCCAGGGATGCTCCTGTGGTTCTAGGGGTGGGGAGGGTGTGGGTAGCGGACCCTTCACTTGGATGGGTGACTGAGGAAGAGCAGGTCCGGGTCAGTGGGGAAGAGTTCACCTTAGGAGATGCTGTATTTAGGTGCATTTGGGATCCGGGAGGGAGGCTACCCAGGAGGCAGGTGGTCGTGTCAGCCGGGAACCCCAAGGATGATCTAGCTGATGCTTCTGGAATCTTGAGTCTGGGGACGGGTGATGGAGGAAGACATGGGAAGACATGAGATGTGAGAAGAGGCCAGGCTGAGAGCTGAGCCCAGAAGTTGTGCAGCTTCCCCCTACCCTCCTGAACACACTCTCTCCTCCAGGGCCCTGGGAAGCAGTTTCCCCGACACTGAGCAGGGCAGAGAGTGGGGTCACTCTGCAGCCCCCAAGGAACCTTCTCGCACCCCCAGCAGACTGTCCTGAAAAGGCCAGTGTGGAGCTCTCCCCAGATCAGTTTCAGAGCCTTGAGCTGCTGAGTGACAGCCCTTGATAGAGATCCCCCCTTGTTTACTGTCAACAGAAACCCGCTAATCTCTTCCTCTGCTGCCCCCTCATTTAAGCAGAAGATGACAGGGATTAAAAGGCCCCCAGAGAGGTGAGAAGCACAGGGCTTTGTCCTTTTCTGAGGGAGACTGGGGTGCCTGGAATCGCTCCCCCCAGGGACTCACGTCCCCCCTCTGTCCACACAGACCCAGCCTCAGCCCTGGGTGTGCACGGGTGAAACTAGCACACGGACTGTCGTGGACTTTTTCAGGGAATGATAAAGACCACGCCGAGTCCCTGCATCCTGTTTGTGCAGGAGAAATCGTCCCCTAGTGGGCAAATGGATGAACCTGGACATGATTCCACTGGAGACGATGGGAGAAGGGAAGCTGGGTGCCTCCGAAGTTGACAGGAAGGCTGCTCTGGGGTGGGGGCTCCCTCTGCCCTGGTAGGGGCTCCAGGTCCGGGCAGTCTTCCCGGGTTGACCCCTCACCTCCACCAGGGACGTCGGCCCTGGACCCCAGTTCCTCTCATTCACCTTCAAGGAAGAGAAAGCACTTATGTCGAGTTTGCAGGGATGTCTTTGCTGGGCTTCTGCATTTTCTCATTTCTCTGATTAAATTCTTTCTTTGGCTAAAGCTTTTCTACAGACAAGAGGCAGGCAGAGGACATGAGGGTGTGTCGGGGGGGCTGTGCTGGGAAGGTCCCATATGGCCCTGCTCAGTGACAGGCAGGCCCTCCGCTCATCCTCTTGTGCTGTCTGAGCTGGACAGAGCGGCTGCGACGTGCTTCAGAGGGAAGCTTCTCCTCCATCCTTCATTACGTCAATTTTTCATTCACTCAATGGTTTTCTCTCTCTTTGTTGAATGCTGTCTCCTGGGTACACAGTACTAGGGACGCAAAAGACAGAAGACAGGACATTTGTCCCAGGGGACCTGTTGGCATCTCACAAATCCCCTTTAAACCTCACCTGTTTTCCAGGTTTACAGAGGAAACAGCTGTGGGATAAACTCTTCGCTGAAAAGCACGCTAAACAGGCAAAGCTTTCAAAATTAGACACACGCATGCACGTACACACACACACACACACATGCACACACACTTGCATACGCACACTCTCTCACACACACATTTTGTTTTGCAAGTCATCTTAATCATAAAGGCTGAACCTGTGTGACAGATTTCCAAATGCCACATTCATTTTAACATTGGGACCCTGGTCTATGGTTTTTTCTCTTTTTTCCAAAGCACAAATTCATAAAACGGAAAGAGAAAACTTCTGTTTCAGAGAGAAGCATCACTCAACATCTAAACCTTAGTAGACAGGGACTGAAGCAAGTGAAAACCTGCAGTCACGTTCCTACTGCCAGACGTCAGAGGGCGCTGTGTCACGCTGGACCAGGTGGGGACACCACTGAGCAGGTCCAAGACCCTCAAGAGGACCTGCAGCCCCCATCCTCACACGTCCACAGCTGGCTTCCCCGGGTCGGTCACCCAGCAGCAAGCGACGAGCCTGCAGGGCAATGAGACCCAGTGCCAACCAGGCGTGGCGGAGGCGGCCGCGCTGGGAAGGCCAGGCCTGGCGCCGGGCTTTGAGTCTGGCCTTGTCCTGCTGCACATCAGCCCTGGAACCTTGAGCAGGTCAGTTCTGCGGCTCCCGCCTGTCTTTCCCAGGATATTGAGGATCAGTTCCCCGCAGTTAAGAAATGAGTGATTCCTGGATGCAGAGCCCGGGGACACCCCCAGTGTGTCCTTATCGACCTGTGCTGCTGGATTTACCTGGCCGCCAGGTGAAAGCCACACCGTGGGCCCTTAAATCACCCTGACGGGGGACCTGCCAAGCTGGCCCCATCCATCTTCATTCGTCTTTCGCCAACGCAGGGGAGCCCTCGGCCAGCGGGGCCTCCAGCGCATCCCGCCTCCCCTCATAGTAAGTGATTTTCAAAGCCCCCCAAACAAAAGGCAGCTTCTGATGGCGACTCCTCTCGTCACTTCTGAGCTTGCATTCTCTGGCTGAGAGGAGGCACGTTTATCGGAAAGCTGGGATTGTTGACGGAATGAGATGAAAATACCCACTCTTGCTCCAATAACTCCTTGCTGGTTCGTGTTTTAATTTTTAGGAAATGAACTGCCTTTCCTGTTACACGTTGACAGACTAGAGACATTTGAAAACATTTTAGTTTACACTTAAGAATATCATAGCTTATCTTTCCTACGAGGAAGGCGTGTGAAGCACACGGTTCAAATTGCACGCTCTCCAGAGTACAGATTTTGCTGAGATGTTATGTTAATAAAGCTGTTCAGTAGATCTCAGTGACAGCCTTCTGTTCTCAGAACGAGGTAAGGTTTCTGGCATTGTGAAATTAATACAAATGCCTGGGAGCTAAGGACCAGGGAGGTGGGGAGTGAGGGACGCTTTGAAACCAAAGCAGAAGGCAGCGTCCTCCTGCGAAGGCAGCGTGGGAAGCCGGCAGCTGTGAGTGATGGGGAGGGAGTCCCAGGAGCCGACGATCTGGTGCAGACCTGCCTGCTGTGTAGCTGGGTTGACTGGTTTTTTTCCCTATCGAATATCTTTTGGCAAACTCTGGATTCTGTGAGTTCTGTATTTTCCTAAATTGAGATCTAGGCAGCTCCCTCCCACGAGGCTGCAGCTCTGGGGACCAGAGTCCAGTTTCCTCTTTGAGTTGAAATCATTCGTCCTCCATCTGCGTCCCCACCGGCCCGCTTGCCCCAGGCCGATGGCTCCTTCACCTCTTGCCATCACGGGAGGTACAAGAAGGATTTCCTTGGATGCTTGCTTTGTGGTGCCTCTTCTCCAAGAAAAATGTCTAAAGAAGGAGCAGGGTTCGTTCCTTAAAAAAACTATTTCAGGTAGGTGTCCAAGGACCTCCCTGCTGTACAATTTCAGCAGGACACCTTCATCCACATCTCTCAGCTACTGTCTGGAGAATCTGGAAAGCTTGCTAGCAAAAGACAAAAAAAAAAAAAAAAAAAAAAAAAGAGGAAAGAAAGGAAGGAAGGAAAGAAGCAAGCGAGCATGTGGACACTCAGCCATATTAACAACTTGGAAAAAAATTTTAAATAGCAATGTTATAATGAATTCTCAGGTGAAATTTTTTCAGTTATGAAACATCTATTTTGAATTTTTAAATATTTTAAGCATTTTATTAAGGCATGTAATAAGCTATTCTTTGAAACCTGTTGGGCAGAATGAAAATTTAAAGCCATAACAGTGAAAGATGGCATGCTGATTGTAGAATGAGCAGAAATAATAGTGGCTATTGATTTTTTGTATCTTTTGTAACATAATTTTCTAACAATGCAATAAAACTCTTAAATTTGTGAAAGAAAGAAAGAGAAAAAGAGAAAAAGAAAGGAAGGAAGAAAGGGTTAGGGAAGGGAAGGGAAAGAAAATGAGAATGTTTAGAGGCTCCCTTTTGTTACATTCCTTTAAACAGAAAACCAGTTGTAACCAGCTGTGTCCTCAGTAACTTGCACCGCCAGCCTGCGGGAATGAAGGGGAACTAAATTTCTCCCCCAAACTTTTCCAAACTAAATGACGACTTTTTACGATTTTTAAAGCCTACCACTTTGGTGAGAGAAGTGTACACTCCCTTCATCTTGGCTTTTCTTCATGTTTTCAGGTGAACGTGATGGAGGAAAGTCCCAGAATTACGAGGCAGAATGTTTTACTTTGCACAAAAATTGCCTGGTGTCTTTCATTTGTACTGAAGGCGAGGTGACCCCAGTGAGAGTCCCTGTGATGGAGGAAGGTCACAGCACTGAAAAATTAGTCTAAATTAGTGAGAAGACAAGTTTTCCAGCTGTCAAATGACATTTCGATTGTCTTTACACTATCATCCATCTTTTAGAATTTGAGTGTTTCAACCCGAAGAAAAGGTTTTTAACACCAGACAAAGAGAAAACGGACTCCAGGTTGGTAGATCCATTCTGCACCTGAGGGTGAGAGGAGTCACACCCTCGCGCAGGTGCCTCCCGAGCATTCTTCTGACCTCCTTAATTACCGGCAACTTTTAAGGGCTCCGAATGGGCCGCAGCAACCCCTGTTGGCATCACCAAAGGAGCTGGATTTGGAGTTCCCACTAGAAGGAAAAATTGGGCTGTGCATCACTGATGGACTGTGTGTGTGTGTGTGTGTGTGCATATGCGTGTATGTGTGTTTACTACAGAATCTGTACTCACAAAATAGGTGAGGAAGAGGGGCTGCTTTATCAAAAACAGGCATCTCTGTGTCAGTGCCTCGCGCACCGATGTCAGTAGCAGATTATGGTCTGTAGAGGCTTTGAGGGGTCTCACCAGGGAAGCGGGCTGGAAACCCCAAGGTCTTTTTTTAGCAGAAGTGTGAAGGCGGCTTCATAATTTTCCAGCAGGATTTCTCAACCCCACACTATTGACATTTTGGGCCTGAGGCTCCTTTGTCACAGGGACGGTCCTGTGCGTGACAGGACGCTTAGCAGTGTTGCTGACCTGTACTCGCTGGATGCCCGAGGCCCCCCTCCTTCCCCTGGGCTGTGGCAACCAAAGGTGTGTCCAGACATGGCTGCATGTCCCTGGGGCGAAGTCGCCCTGAGTGAGGTCTGCTGGTGTAGGGGGACCTGTGTGTGTGTGTTTTACTGGTGACAGGAAGTTAAAGGGCCCCACAGATCCCAGAGAGCCCTCCACCGGGCTGACCCCAAGCCATCTGACACTTCTCTAAGGGACAGTGTTTTTTTTTTTTTTTTTTTTGTCCTGTTTACCTTATGGGCAGGTAGCCAGCTGGTGTCTTTGGGAACATTAATCAAATGCCTCTTGGAGAAGCTGCTCTCACTCTGCCTTGGGGCCCTGCCTTCTGCCCCACTCAGCCCTGATCCTCCTCGACCCCCACCTGATCCTCAGGATTCTTTGGGACAATGGTGACAAGGAGTGTTGATTTCAGAAGATGCATGAGCTCCGGGGGCTCCTGGCGGTTCCCAGGACCCACGTCTCTGCCCTCAGCCGCGGCCCTAACCCCCCAGCCAGTTTCCGCAGCCCCGACAGCACTTTCCTGATCAATGAGGGACAATCTGCCTCGAGACGTGGCTCCTTCCTTCACGTTTTTGGGAGGCAGCCGACTCTCCCACATTCCCCAGTTTGCAGCAGGCTGGCCCTGCTTGCAGCCACTGGTCTTCGGTCTCCTGGAACCAGGAGCCACGCACGCTCTGGCTCCTGGCCGTGATGCTGCTGACGATAAAGCTGTGGAAGGTGAGCGCCAAACAGGACTCCTGAGACCGTCCTGGAAGGCGAGGGAAGCAGTCCAGACTCACTTGGGATCACACAGCTGGTGGAGACAGAGTCTCCCGTGGCCTCCTCAAAGTCAGAAATGGGCGTCACCGACAGGTCAAGAATGGCCACCCTGAGCAGCTCCATCAGCCCGCCCTCCGGGGCGCGTCCTTTCTCTGAGGACCAGGCCCAGCGACGCAGAGGGGAAGAGCCACCCTTTCTGGCCTTGAAGACAGAAGTTCATGGCGTGCGGGTGGGGGCGGGGAGAGGGGTGGCGGTGAGGAGGACAAGGGATGTACCTCCAAAGATTTTCTCATGATCCGCCCACCACCCAGCCACAAATCGCAGACCCCCGACTCTGCCGTGCCCTGGGCCCAGGGGCTAGGACTCACAGACGCAAAGACGTGGCTCCTTCCCTCCAGGGTCTCAGGGTCAACTGGCTAGAGGTGGGGAGGGTGGACCATCAGCTCTGCTGTGGCCAGACGCCAGGCCCGTCGCGGGGGCGGAGGACAGGCAGGTGGCACCCACCTCCTCTCTCTGAGGAGGCCTCCCACCCAGTCCCTGGAAGGGGCCTCAGGGCCACGACCCCTGGCGGGGTCAGCCACCTGCCCCTGCTGGGGTGAGCTTGGCAGAACTCTGAGCTGGTGGCGGAGACTCGGCCCACCTGCGCCCCCGCAGAGGAGCTTGGGTGCTCCTGAGGCGTCTGAGTGGTTGTGTAAAGGAAGAATCACTAGGCTGAGGACGGGAGTGTGCGGGCGCGAGGACCGACGCCATGAATCATCTTAAACACTTTCATGAAGATGTTGTCCTTGTCCCTGCTCCCTGGGGACCGATGTCCAGATCCCACCTGTGCCTCATTCAGGGGAGAGAGGACAGTGGAAACGCAGCTCCCCAGCAGCTCAACTGGGGAGACTTTTGCCCCTCGAGGTCTTCGCCAGCCCGGGACCCAGGCAGTGGAGTTAATCCATTGAGCACATAAAAATATCAGACCTAATGAATTTTAGATAAACAACAAATAGGACGTATTTATACTAAAATTATTTGTTGTTTATCAAAAACATCCTGCATTTATCTGGCGTCCCCGCCAGGCATGCTGGGTCAGCTGACCCCTCGGGAAGCCCCCCAGCCTCACCCCAGGGTCAGCTGAGGGTCCTGCGCTAGCCGACCAGCAGGAGGGTGTCCGTCTCAGCCCACACCAGCCGCCACCAAGTGACCTGGAGCGGATCGCTTCGCGCCTCAGCTGCTGCTCTGGGACAAGGATAGCTCGGCTGGGCCATCTCCAAATCATCAGTCCATAGTTTAATTTCCCTTGGCTTTTTAAGTGCACCATCCATTACGTTAAATCCTGTCCAGCCTGAGAGAAAGCAAAACCTTCAAAGAAACTGCCAGGTTTGTGTCTCCAGCCCCACTGTTTTCAAACTGTATCCTTTAGGACAACAGTGGTTTAGACAAAATGAAATATGTTTTCTCCCCTCAAAACCACATTATGACCTGCCGAAAGGAAGCTGAAAATATTCTACAACTCTTTTCAAAGAAAAACGACCTGTCAGCATGAAGCGAGGCGTGCGAATTGCCAAGCCCCGTATTCAACCCAAAGCAAACACGCGGTGAATGTTAGCTGGAATTATTATTATTATTATTATCATTATTTTGTATTTTTCAAAAATTTGCTTGAACAAAAGATTTCTTTTATTGTGAGTGTCCCATGTGTGAGTCTGTGTGAGTGAGTCTCTTCTGCCTCGTTATGCTAGAAGCTCCGAGCATGTGGTTAATGTCCGTTATGTATTTTTTTCTTCAAGGCATAAAGTATTTGTGGTTGCTTAGTAACTGCTGTTGACTAATTAGCTGCTGTTCCATCGTGAATTATTTTTAATTTCAGAGTTTTTTTTTTTTTTACTTGAAGTACCATCAGTTTACAATGTTGTATCAATTTCTGGTGTACAGAATCCTGTTTCATACATATACATACGTATATTCTTTTTCATGTTCTTTTTCAGTTTCATTATAGGTTACTATAAGATATTGAATATAGTTCCCTGTGCTGTGCATTATGAACTGGTTATTTATCTATTTTATATGTAATAGTGTGTATCTGCAAATCTCGAACTCCCAATTTATCCCTTCCCATCCCCTTCCCCCCTGGTAAACATAAGTTTGTTTCTGTATCTGTGAGTCTGTTTCTGTTTTGTAAATAAGTTCATTTGTGTCTTTTTTTTAAGATTCCACATAGAAGTGATATTGTACATAGTATTTTTCTTTCTCTTTCTGGCTCACTTCACTTAGAATGATGATCTCCAAGTCCATCCGTGTTGCTGCAAATGGTATTATTTTATTCTTCTTTATGGCTGAGTAGTATTCCATTGTGTGTATGTGTGTGTGTATGTATATATATATATATACACCACATATTCTTTATCCAGTCATCTGTCAGTTAACATTTAGGCTGTTTCCACGTCCTGGTTATTTTTAAATAGTGTTACTATGAACACTGGGGTGTGTGTATCTTTCTGAATTAGAGTTCCCTCCAGATATATGTCCAGGAATGGGGTTGCTAGATCATATGACAAGTCTATTTTTAGTTTTTTATGGAATCTCCATACTGTTTTCCATACCATTACTTTGTAAGACATGACTGTTCTCTGGAATACAGTTTGGTAAACTCTGCCCTGCCCTATTGCCTCTGAATCAATTTTAGCGATTTTTTAAAAATTTGAATTAGCCAGTCATCTGATCAAGATGGACTCAAATCATCAAGGTTGGACATGAAATTGTTAACAGTTATAATTTCAGTCAAATAAAATGTGGAATATACACATTATTATACGTAACATAGATAAACAACAAGGTCCTACTGTACAGCACAGGGAACTAAATTCAATATCTTGTAATAACCTGTAATGGAAAAGAATCTGAAAAAGAAATGTATGCATTTATTTATATATACATGTATAACTGAATCACTTTGCTACACACCTGAGACTAACACAACATTGTAAACCAACTACGCTTCAATAAAAATTATTTTTAAAAATGCAGAAGCCATGCCATCTTTTATATGTTGGAGCATCTGATCTTCCTACAGAGCCATAAGCCAGGTTCCCCCAAACCCAGCACTTCCTGGGGCCTATTTGGTGGACTCAGTAATGGTCGTGCTTAACACCCCAGGCGTCTGTATACAGCTCTTAGATTATCTCAGTTATGCTAATGTCACCACGGACACTAATTTATAGCTTAACTACATCCCTTCAAGACCAAAAGACACCCCCTCCCCAGTCTAATGGGATTAAATTATCAAAACCATTACCAATGTGGCTAATCAGGAGCGGGCCTCTTGTACAGGGAGCCGCCTTGCGGAAGTTGCCGTGCACACATTCGTCATTCCAGGTGTGGAAAATGATCCTGGCTTCTTGCCTCTACCTGTCATCCTCAGTGTCCCACCGGCCTCGCCAGTCCCCGGCCTTTGCCCTCTCGCCTGCCTCGTCTCCACACAGCAGCCGCGGGGACGCTTTGGAAAGGCAGAGCTGACCTTGCAGTTTTCCTCTCTCTCAGCACCTAGAGCTGCTCCCTTTCTTAGGAGAAGGTTTTTCGTTAACACCCGAGACCATGGCTGCCTGGCCCCTCACTTCTGCCCACCCTCCTTGTGCTGCATCATCCCCGTTTCTCTGCACCCCCATTTCAGTGCCCTTAGAGCCCCTGGGTCTTCCACTCCCCCTTCTGCCCCAGGGCCTTAGCACGTGCTGTTTAATGACTGAGAAGTGCTTCTCTTTCTCCTCGCTGGTGTGCGTTAGTTTTCCTGGGCTGCCGTGACAAAGTATCAGACTGTGTGGCTCAAACAAGAGAAGTTTATCCTCACAGTTCTGGGGTTAAAAATCCAAGCGCGAGGTGGCAGTAGGGTTGAGTTCTTCTACGATTTCTCTCCTTGTTTTGTAGATGACCGCTTCCGCCCTGTGTCCTCACATGGTGCCCCGCGGTGTGTCTGTGTCCTAATCTCTTCTTGTGACAACATCTGTCATACTGGATTAGGGCCACGCTAAGGACCTTATTTTACCTGAATTGCCTCTTTTTTAAAAAGCCATCTCCAAATACACTCACATTCTGAGGTTCTGGAAGTTAAGACTTTCATATATGAATTTGGAGGGACACAATTCAGTCTATAAAACCATGCTGATTTCGCTCAGCCTTCAGACCTCTGTTACCCCCGAGGAGGGTGCACTCCCACTCAGAGGCACCCAGAGCCCCAGGTTTCTCTCCTTCGAGGCACTTGGCAGATGCAATTTTTGTGGCTGACATGGGGTTATGTGACTGGGGGCCGCCTCCCCCTTAAACCACATTGCCGTGTGGGCAGGCACCATGCTAGTTTTCCTGTTTGATTCTTTTGGTGACAGCTGCCAGCACATAGCAGGAACTCAATAAGAATCTGTTGAATGAAGGTGTCTCCACCAGGAAGGGCAGACCAGAGCTGCACTCCAGGCCTCCTCCCGGGACACACGCTGCCCCGCCGCTATCTTGCAAAAGGAAGTTATGGTCCTATCTTGTTTGTCAGGGGCTGAGACTCAAGCAGATCAGGAGTGCAGTGTGCGGGTAACAGAGGGGACTCTGATACCCACCCCCCCATCTTTTCAACAACTACTATATATAAAATAGATAAACAACGAGTTTCTTCTGTAGAGTGCAGGGAACTGTGTTCAATACCTTATAGTAACCTATAATGAAAAATAACAGGAAAACGGACATATGCGTGTGTACGCAGGACTGAAACGTGGTGCTATGCAACTGACACAGCCTTGTCACTGACTGCACTGAAACTAAGAAAAAGAACTTTAAAGAAACAGGATAATAGAAGCCTTGCATGATTTTTCACTGCAGAAAATGAAAAAGTATTTGTCACAAGTTGAATTGAACCCCTCTCCTTAAAAAAAATAAACAAATAAACAAATGAATAAATGAAAGGTCTGCTGAAGTCCTAACCACCAGTGCCTGAGAACGTGACCGCATTTGGAAACAGAGTCACTGCCTGTGATGAGTGAGGATGAGGGCACACCGGGGTAGGGCGGTCCCTCCCCCAAGGTGCCTGGAGTCCTCCTAAGAAGGCCACGTGAAGACAGGACACGCGGGAGGAGGCCACGTGGCCATGCTGGCAGAAATTGGAGTTTTGCTGCTGCAAGCCAAAGGACTCCAGACTTTGCCAGCAAACCATCAGAAACTATGAAGAGGCGAGGAAGGAAACCCTACAGGTTTCAGAGGGAGCACGGCCACCAACACTTTGATTTTGGACTTCCCGCAGCCGGGACAGAGACAACAGGCTTCTGCTGTTCTAAGTTGTCTGCTGTCCCGGCAGCCCCAGGAATCTAACCCAGTATTTAATTAGCATACATTTTTAAGGGATTTCTTTTTAGGCTTTTTTAAGATTAAAAATCTTTTTTTGTTGTTTTGGGGGAAGGTGATTAGGTTTGTTTGTTTATTTGTTTTTGATGGAGGACCTGGGGTTTGAATTAGGGCTGAACCCAGGACCTCATGCATGCTAAGCGTGCACTCCACCACTGAGCTGCACCCTTCCCCTTAGCATGCATTTTTGTAAGCCCAAATGTATGACATTTACTTATTACAAAGGCAAATCACCGGACAAGAACTACTGTTTTGGTGAACACCAATGTGTTAAATTTTGGTGTTCTTAAGGGAGTATGTAATTTTCTAAATTACAGCATTTAGAGAGTTAAAATAGGTTTGAAAAGGAAACTTGACTAATCTCTAGCAAGCACTTAATTTATGCCACTTACTTGGGCTGTAACTCTATGGGCTCAATCAGAAAACATTTTAAGACAGAAAGATGGTGTGAGTCACACCTCCCGCTCTGGTTCTTGCCAGGTGCGTGTTCCAGAGCGAGTGTGGGCAGTGACCCAGCCCGAGAGCCTGCAGGTTTCCCCTGGAGGCAGGAGAGGACGATTTTAGCCCTTCAAGGTGTGGATGCGATGTTGCCCAAGGTGGCACCTGGAAATACAAGGCGGCTCCTTCAACCAGCGCTCAGACACGGATCCTGCGACCGGTAGAAGGAACCCGGTGATGCCGAGTTACTGATGGGAGAGGTCATGTGAGGCACTCACTTAAGGAATATTCGAAGGAATGTTTTAGACTAATTTTGATCAGATTTCTTTTTTAAATTTAGCACTTTACTAGTTATCGACATCCAATTTAGCATCCGAAGACCACAGTAGACATGAATATTGCACATTGTTTCCTTTGGACAAAGGAATTTGGTCACTGCTTGCTGGCTGGTTCTACCTTGGGGTCTCTTTGAGGTTGCAGTCAAGATTTCAGGGGATTTACAGGATTCACAGGGATTTCAGGGACTGATGGGGGGTATAGTCACCTGTCTGCAGGTCGGACTGGGGCTGGAGGGACCACTTCCAGGAGGATGCACTCACATGGCCGTTGGCATGAGGCCTCACTCCTCACCACGTGGAACTCTCCACCAGGTGGTGTGAGCACCCTCACAACACGGTAGCTACCTTCCTGGGGGCAAACGATCCCAAGGAGAGAACAAAGAAGGTTCCTGAAGCCTTTTATAAGCTAGACATATCCACCGTGGTCTAGTCACTAGAATCAAGTGGCTAAATCCAGCCCACACCCAAGGGGACAGGAATTTGGCTCCACCCATTGAAGAGAAGAGGGCTAACAAACTTGTGGATGGAGTTTAAAATGACCACAAGGATAACAAACTCTAAAGCTACAAGAGGAAAGCCATCTGGTTTCAAGCTTCAGCCAGAGGGTCGAGTCGGGGTTCTTGCATCTACAGCTCCCAGGACCCAGCTCTGCCTCTGCTCGGGGCCTGAAGGGGACGGCTCCTCTCAGGGCATCTCTGGAAGCCCTGGGCTGGCAAAAGTCTCCAGTATTCATGTCCTGGGAACCTGGGATGTAAGCTGACCTCCCAGTCTGGGCGCTGCCCCTGGTGCCCACAGAGCTGCAGGCAGAAAGACTGATGGGGAGGATGGCCACTTGGGCTCCTGGGCTCCCTGGGTGCCCTCTCTTCCAGCCTCTGAGGAGACCGTGATGAGGTGGGGGCTCCCCAGAGTCACTGATGTGTGTGGAAGAGGACATTCTGCGGTCAGCTAGGGCTTGGGAGAAAGGAAAGAGAGTGGGAAATTACAACCCAGAGGCCGCCAGCGAGGAAGGCGGAGACGAATCCGGGCTCAGCTCTCTGGTCTCTGCAGTTCTACCTTCAGGGGACCTGAGGTCTTCTAGCTGACCTGCTCTTTGAACACAAATGGACACCAGACTAGGGCTCACTTTGGGAACCCAAGGGCCTCTTCTGGACCACGGGGCCTGGGCTTCTCTGACTGGTCCCCAGGAGGTCTGCTGTATTGATGGATGCTAGGATGGTCCCCTGAGAGTGTGTGACAGATTTTTCAGTGGTCAACCACAATTGTAACTGTCACACTCAAACATCATCTCTTAGGACAAGCCCTCAGTTCTGGGGACACCACTGCTCCCAATCACCACCCCCTGATCCTCTCAGACACCCTCTTCCCCCGTGAGGCTAGTGAACATGTCCCTCCTGGTCCCCCTCAACCCTCAGCTCTCCTTGTCTCAGGCAGCAGCTTCTCTGGGTCTGTTTCTCGTCTCAGGCTGTTGTTCTCTGTCCAGTGAAAAGCCCTCCTCCAGGCCCCTTGAAGGCTTTCATTCCTGAGCAGGGTCCCTGAGAATCAGAACAATAATAGAGTCAATGGTGACTGATACTTTTACTCTGAACCATGAGCTAAAGGTTTCACCCCAGACCTGTGCCCCCCGCAGCAGCTCCGTGAGGGAGGAGGGACGAGGCAGGCAGGTGCTCACTCACCCGTGTGTGGAGGACCAGCTGTGGGAGGCTCAGTGCTGTCTGACAGTCGGTGCTGTCTCGCAGAGCTTTCAGCGAGGGTGGAGACATTCTACCGTCCACACTGTCCAGGGTGGCAGCCACCCGCCGCACGTGGCCCTAGAGCATTTGAAATGTGGCCAGTGCGACTGAAAAGAACTGAGTTTTCACCCTTATTTAATTTTACCTTCTTCAGATAGCCATGTATGGCTAGTGGCTGCCGTATTGGACTGCATGCACCTTGGTGGTCCTGCCCCTTCATTGTTCACCCATGGATACTGAGATGCGGAGAGAGGAAGCCGGCTGCTCATGACCGCACAGGAGTTATGGAGAATAGAGTTTCCTCTGGCCGCAGAGTCCTTCCCACCCCACAGCAGCTTGCCGACAGAGGCGGGTGTCTGCCTAGCTGAGCAGCAGACAGGTGGGATGGACAGGTAACCCCTGCTTTGTCTGGGCCGGCTCCCAGCTCTGCTGGAGAACACAGAATCAAGACCTCCGATCTTCAAAAAGCAGAAGAGGGTCGAATGTGGGGACCTCAGCATGGAGCCCCAACGCAGCCTCCAAGGGTCCAGGCCTCTTCTGGGGGCCTCGTTTCAGGGCCTGCAGCACTCTGGGGACGATCTCTTCCCAGCTGACTCCCTCAGACACACCAGAACCCCTAAATGAGCATGCAGGTTGTGATCGCCCCTCCAAGCAATGTGAGAGCCTCTGACAGCCAGGCTAAGCCACGATTCCGGGGGCTTTCATTTTTCCCACTTAAGCACACACATAACGCTCTCTGATTGCACAAGGGCTTGTGGGGTATATAAGCCAGAGGTTTAGGCAAAGGAGTCGAGCCTGTTTGGCTCAAGCAGTCTGAAAAACCCAGAGTTGCATGTCAAGTATTATTATTTTTAAATGAAATAGGGATCAGGGTGAGTAAAAGACTAACTTGGACTAAATTGGCAAATGCATATAATTTACAAAATTATGCAGAAATAAAAGACTTCAGTTTCCTTTCCATCAAGGTGTATTCTGTGAGCAAAATCAAATCGTCTTACAGCCCTGCATTTGTGCTGTCAGGTGCTGGGACTAATTTGGGGGATTTTTTAGTGGAACTCTCGAGCAGTTCACCCCAGGAAGTCCATGCAAACTCTCAGGGGCTGCCCAGGGTGCTGCAAAGGCAATGAACTTCTGCTGGCAATAATTCTCCTTCTGCGAGCTGTTACCGTGGCAACCCTCCCCGGTACCCCGCTCCTCCCCAGGTGTTCTGAAACGCAGAGCACTCTCTTCAGAACCGGGATGCTCTCAGGTGCCGGATCCTCCGCCTGAGGAAATTGCTTTACTTTCCTCTGAATAAAAATTCATTCTTGCGGTGTCCTAAATTGAGAAAGACAAAACTGAATCATGTGAAGGTCAGAGGACCTTAACGGAAGCCAGCGATGAGCACCGTGGAATCATGGTTCCCTGCTTGTTAACCCCGCCCCCCGCCCCCCCCGACCCCCGTCCATTTCCACCCTCTTGGCTCTGCTCTGTGCACAGCAGGCTGACTTCTAAGTGGTATCTTCTGAGGGGAGAGGATGGGATATTTCTACTTGCTTCCTGCCCAGTGCTGCTTTGGGGGTGGTGGGTCCTTCTGCAACTCCACTCCTTTGAAATGAGTCCTGGACAAGCATAAAGGCACGAGGGACCCCTGCTCGGGTCCCCCACATCACAAGGCCCCAGGTGTCACAAACATGCACACACATCAATTCATTAAGGACCAAATGGTTGTCTCTGTCCCTTGAGAGGCGTACTGGAAAGGACCACCCAAAATGTGCTTTGGCACGGGGACTGTTTTTGAGCTAAAGGCAACCGAGAACAGGCAGATGCAAGAAAAGCTCTTTATCTCCCTGTAACTGCCTAAAAGTAGAGTTTGAATTTCCCCTTTTGTAAAGGACATTTATATTTATAAAGGAAATTTCCATTTATAAGGATTTCTCCCACCAGGAAGACAGCTACTCACTCAGGCAGACAGCT
This sequence comes from Camelus dromedarius, assembly GCF_036321535.1. Lineage (NCBI taxonomy): Eukaryota > Metazoa > Chordata > Mammalia > Artiodactyla > Camelidae > Camelus > Camelus dromedarius. Next base: position 79,471,028 of record NC_087443.1, on the reverse strand, counting down.
CTCATCACGCAAGAAACTCTTGTCTGCGCAACAAGACAGCCTGTATTTAACATACATTTCCCCCCCTTCCCAGCACTTGCCTCCCCACCTAGAAGTCTGACCCCCTTTTCTTCCTTTAGCCTAAGCTGGTATATAAGCCTCAATCTTCCAGCTGCCTCCTTGAGACACATTTTTCTTATTGATTGATTGATTGTTTTCTTGTTTTCGGGGGGCGGGGGAAGAGATAATTAGTTTATTTATTTATTTATTTTTAGAGGAGGTACTGGGGATTGAACTCAGCACCCTGTGCATGCTAAGCACGCACTCTACCACTTGAGCTAAATCCTCCCCTGCGAAACACACTTTTCATTGTGATTGTCCTTAAAGCTGTGTTATTGTTGCTGTTTTCTTGTTAATGTCTTTCATCAGCTTGACACTGGGGCCCCAGCCTAGGAAGGTAGAGGGGAAACAATTTTTCTTGCCCTACACTCAAGTGCCCACCAGCACCTGTCCCGTGACTCAGTCCTTCAGGCCCCAGGAGACACACCTTCACATCTCTTCCCCGAGTTCTCACACTGGAGGGCAGCCCGGTCCTCCGCTGTCCGGATTTGCGGCTGCACCACCACCCAGGTGGAGATGGATGCTGCTTCGGAGAGCAGGGAGGACTTGAACAGCAGAAGCTCTCAGACAGAGAAAATTCAGATTCATTCCTCATCAAATGCTTCCTCTCGGGAGCAGAGATGTGGAGACACCCGCATGACGGGGCATCAGTCACCCGTGGTGCCCAGCACACTTTCCATCTTCTCCTCCTCTGGTGGGTCTTACACAGCAGGTCTGACACCTTTGTCCCCAGGAGACGTGGCCTCTATTCAGCCAAAGCCATGCCATTTTGGGGACACCATTCTAAGGTCATGAATGCTGTCTTCTGCGTCTGCCTACAATGGGACATTTTGGTAAAACATGTATCAAATTAGACTTTGCAACCACTTGGGACACACAATGGAATGTTGAATAACTGCTGTGAAAGCACTCAGGTTTAACTTACATGAGATAAGAGACACACTGGAGGGTTAGGGAATAATGACAGAAGATTCTAGAACAATGTTTGAGTTCTGGTCTTTTGAGAAAAATCAAATTAATTTTTGAATTTGTGATGCCCACAGTTATTTGTTAACTGTTGCTTGCTGTTAATTAGTAAAATCAAACCCAAAAAAGTCAAGTGGATCATAGTTTGAGTATTTTCAGTTTTAAAAAGATTAAAAATGGTTTACCATTTTTCAGAGGAAAAATATCTAAAGTGAAAGAAACTACATGTGAGATATAAAGCTAAAGGGATATTCTGGAAAGCATATTGGAAAATTAGAACAAGAACGAAAAATTCTGCCTGACTGTAAAGGAGAAATTTCATAAAATAATCTTGAAATTAGCATCTGTAAATAAAATTGTGACGTCAAGTAAAAAAGAGAATTGAGCAAGTTGAACTCCATGTTGCTAGTTTCAGGTTTGTTTGTTTTATTTTTATAGAATTCCAGCTTTGGAAAATTTGACAGAGAAAGAACTAACACTGTGTACATTGAGCTATTGCTTTAAGAGATAGTGAAATTGCTTAATAAGTGAGAATATTCATATGATAAGATGAACATATTTTGAGTTTTTTTTTCAGTCAGGATAATTTATCATAGGAGATCCCATTACGGGTTTTGAATACGGCATGTAAAATTTATGGTTCGTTTGTGAATTTGAGCGTTGCTTAAAATTTTATCGCTGGTTCTAGTTGCTGCAGCCTCCGTAGGGCAGGCTTCCTCCAAACTGAATTTAAGGAAAGACATAACTAACTAAGAACTGCAGAAACGTTAGAAATGTTGTCTACTTGGGCATTATCGTCAATGGAACACAAGTTATGTAAAAATTTTGACTATTAAACATAATTTGTGATTTTCCGGAAATGAAGCCAGGAAAACAGATCCGGTGGGTGAAGTACATAAAAAGGTATGGATTTTGGGGCGTTTAACTATTCACCCGTCTACTGCTAGCGTATCGGCAGAGCATGCAGAGGTGGGTAAGAACAATCCAGCTCAGAAACTGTTGGTGTTTTGTTGGCTTTCAGACACGCACAACCACAGCTTCACGTGCGTTTTTCTATTTTGTCAACATGAAGACGTATTTATCATGGTAGGAGGCTGGAACACGTTTTATCTGGCAATTTGTTAGCTTGCTACGTCAGTTTAAGACATGCAGACTTGACACGTGGGCCTCCCCTGTGCACTTGCTGGCCTCTCCCTCCTCCCTGGCCTGCCTATGGCCCTGCGGATCCCACTCTGCTCCCACCCCTCCAGGCCCAGGAGCTTCTGGCTTCCCGCTGCTGCTGGTTGCAGGGGCCTCCGCCTCCTCTGCCGTCCCTTAACCCACCCGCGTCTCCGTCACCATCCCGGCCGTCAGAGGTCTGCGGACCCACCCTTCCGCAGGCTCTGCTTGTCTCTTTCCAGAACCCTGACTGATAGTCCCGGCCTGTTAGTGTTTAAGAGAACACCCCCTTGTCGTGCGTCCTTCGGCCCTTCCCACGTGCCCCATTATTCCCCCCCTGACGTTACAGGATGGGCAGGTTGCTGAGTGTTGCCTGCCTCCTCCCTAGACGTGAGCTCCCTGAGGGCGGGGCTCGACTTCCCTGCAGGAGCGCCAGGGCTAAACACAGTGCCTGCCCTGGAGGAGCTCAGTAATATCTGTCAGGTAACTGACTGAGTGAACTTGGATGGAAGGAGGGCGCATCTAAGTAACGTCTATGAGAACATCATGACTCTAAAATTCTCCAAGAACTGCCCCAGGGCACAGTTGTATAAAATAGCCAGTAAAATGAGCAGGAAAGTGGGAACTATTTCGAAAGGAACTGGATGGCCACCTGCCACACTCTGCGGGTGAGAAGGCTGAGGTAAGACCCTGAAATGCCACAGGGCCGGGCTCATGGCGGGCGTTCAGCCTGCACAGTTCTTGGTAAGTCCCCCTCTTAGTAAGAAACGGGAGGGATTTCTAAAGGCCCCTTCCCACCTCAGTTACTTTCTTAGATCAACTGCTTTAGATGGAGGTCAGGGTGTTAAAATCAATGCGGTTAAAACTGGCCGCGTGGAGGATTATAATCTTGAATTGAGAAAAACAGTTTGTGGCTCAGAAGAGCTCACCATGTCAGTTAAAGGAAGAACCCTCATTAGAAGGAGAGCTGCCTGATGTTTGGCTCCTCACCTAGATCCTTTTTTCCTTCCCCTCCCACAATGAGTTGCCAAGGACCGTGATGTACGGTCACATGGCAATTATCTGGAACCCCCGGCCCGATGAACAGTGTTCATTAGTTACAGGGATTTCTGCAGAAAATGGATAAGGTTGTGTGCGGGTCGGGCTGCCTGTGTGAGGAAGCCCTGATCGCTGTCACTCAGAGGGAGCGGGGAGGGTGGCCCCAACCGCGGAAATGGCTCCTTGGCGGTGCAGGGTGACAGGCGCACACTGCGCAGCTGTCGGCCGGCGTGGGAAATGAATGAGTGCCGTGGCAGGGTGTCAGGCTGTCTGTAAACAAACATTTTTGATGCATGCCATGAAGAGCTGGAGCTATTTTGGTGATCAATTTTGTACTCCCAGGAAGCAGAATTTAATGACTTGTCTGATCTCCAGAGCCCTCCATCACGCCAGCACCCACTGCGGGGAAACAGGGTCCCCACCTGCAGAGGTGGCAGCTCTCTGATGCGAGGGTCTTTATTTCATCACTCACTCTTTTACAATAAATCCATCTCCACCAGTTCTTACTTAAAGGCCGTTTAATTTTGTTTCTAAAGTCAACCCCAAAGGCCCCAAACATCACTGAAAGGTGGCTGCAGACAAACAACTGAGTTCCACAAACTTTTATTGAGCATCTACTGTCTACCGTATTCCTGGCTCTGTGTGGGGGCTGCAAAGACAGCGCCGAGATACTCACAGATATCTTCCCGTGCCATTGTCTCTGCAGCAGAAGGTGGAAAAGAGCTGCATCTCAGATTCCACGGGCTCCTGACTGATGAAGCCTGAGAAATTCTGCCGCCTTGATGATCAGGGAAGTGAGATGTGTGTCTAAGAATCCAGGTCCTCTGTAATGCACGTGGTCTTCATATCAGCTGGGCACTCCATGATGTGGGAACACATGGAAAAGGGTGCTTAAAAGGATTATATTTCTTAAAGCAAAGCAACCTCAACCTCCTCCCTGCCCCACCATCCCCGGAGATTCGGCGACAAGGAACTTCAAGAGGTTAGCACAATTTTCAGAACACAAGGGCCACTTTCCCCAGCTACACGCCAAACCTCCAAAATGCAGTAATTGCATAATTCCCTCCAAAATCTTATTTGAAAAAAGGGTTAAAAATGGTCAGTAGAGAATGGTTAAGTTTAGCTTACAGAAGCTCTGCATCCTAGGGGTGATGGAAGGCTGGTCTCACCCTTGAGAGGCTCACAGGCACCGTGAAAGAGACACGGAGGCAGTGGAAGCAAAAGCTATCAGACAGGCCTTGTCAGCCGGACATTTCACAGGGCTCTGGGTGGGCATCAAGGGCCTGCCTGCCTTCCTCTCTCTGCCCCCTCTTTTCCCTTTCTTCCATGCTCCCTGCTTCCTCCCTCCCTTCCTTCCTTCCTTTCTTCCTCCCTCCTTCCTTCCTTCTTGTAATGGCCAGTCTCAAGAATCTTCCAGCAGAGGTCACACTTTCCTTTGAGATGAAGCAGGTATTTTTTTTATTTGAGAGAATAACTTAACTGATTGTTCTAGGCTGTAAATTTCCACAATATCTGGAGAGATTCCACCGCGACATGAGGCCATTGGAGAGGTACGGGAGACAGTCTCAGAGATCCAAGCCACCAAACAGCTACTCATGCTACATCACGATAAAGGTAGTAACACCCACTCTGTTCACAGCCCGATGCCCAGAGCTGGCATTTGTGTTTATCCCCTCTCTGACGCGTTGGCAGAACTTGTGATGGGGACTCCCGGACGTTAGCCTTTCCCTTAGGGGTGTGAGTATCGCTGGGGCTTCCTTATCAAAACCTGTCCTGCCCACAGACTGCAGGGGCTCCTTGAATTCCCCGGGGCGGTTGCTGCATGGTTCAGCAGGGTTCTGCAGGGGAATCTGAGTGTCCCAACCGCTTCCAGTTTGCTGGGTTGTGAATTCATTGCTCATGAGGTTAGAGAGGGCTTCATGGACGGGGTGTGAGGATGGAGTATGGCTTTGGGAGTGTGTCGAAACTGGACTGGTGGAGGGAAAGAAGAAAGACACTATAACTCAGAAAGAGTGTAAGCAATTTACTCGAGATGTCGCATGGGGCATTCCTCTGGGTGGCAGTCCAGTATCTAGCACTAAATATCTAGCACTAAATACCGAGTGCTAAGATTTACGGAGCACTTCCCAAGTCCACTGCTCTGAGCTACGTGCCTTCCAAACCTTATTTCACTTGGGTTCTACAGATGGGAAAATCAAGGTTAAGTAGTCTGCCCAAGACTGCGTTGCTTCTAAGCAGTCAGACCCAGTAGCCTCATTGAAGGGAGTGAACTTCTAACCGTTACTCTAAGCTGCTCTCTCATTATACCTCAACTCGCAGCACAAGCGTTCAGCTTCACGTGGGCTGGTAAATACGGCCGGGGGACTGGTGTTTAATACGTGTACAATATGACAATCTTAGTACACGGTCAACTCTTCAATACGATCCAGCCCATTTACATTCAATTCACATACGATTCACACACACGCACACATGCACACGCACACGTAGACATACATACACACACACGCACACACGCACACACACCAGCTTTAACACTTTAAAGTGAGCTGGAGGCAAGCTTCCGGGAGTTTGGTCCTTGGCTACTTTGCTACTATAGAGTTGATGTCACGTGTCTATAAAGTGAAGGTCTCAGGGCCCCACGGAGAGGTCACAGCCCTGTGCAGGGGGCTTCTCCACACTTCCTCGTTTCTTATAAGCTCCCGTACTTCCCGACAGAATTTATGAACCCATTGCACTGAGGACATACAGGATGACAAAGTAGGAATGTTCCTTAGCTGCCAATTTGGGACACAAGGGGAGAGTTTAATGGTGTTACACAGGAAGTGCCATGAACTTACACACAACAGAGGCCCTATTTCTCACTTAGACCCCGCATGTGTTTCTAAGGAGATTTCACAGTCTCTCTCCTATCACCACAGCCCAGGAATCCTGCTCACGGCAGAGGATCCAAGACAGGGTCCGCACAGGAGAGCACATGGAACAGAGGCTGCGTTGGTCCCAGAAGTGCTGAATAAAGCCTGGTGCCTCACTGCTGGCCCCAGCACTGGGCGTACAAAACCGCAGGTGCCCAGAACGCACACCGCAGAAGAGCCAGTCAGAACTGTGCCCGCAGCGTCTGCGGAGGGTTATCACCAGCCCCTCGGGGAGAAGAAATTAAAATTCAGCCGCAGGACCTACTACGTGCCCTTCACAGCACTTTGCAGATAGCCGAGTAACTGCACACAGCTGTCATCAAGAACTGCCTAGACTCCAGCCGCAGGCTGCAAGTCCTTTTGTCTCGCCTTGGAATCCCTAAGTAAGAGCCCCTGAAGTAGTTTTATATTTTTACCTAAAGGATCTCCATATAACCATAAAACTCTAGATTCTGGCGTCCAGAGTGGGCAAACCAGAAAAGAAAAAAACCCCAAAACCAAAAAAGAAAAACAAACAAACAAAAAATCTCTTTTCTTTTAATTGAAGTATAGTTGATTTACAACGTTACCTTAGTTTCTGGTGTACAGCAAAGTGATATATATATATATATGGTTTTTTTCAGATTTTTTTTCCATTATAGGTTATTACAAGATATTGAATGTAGTTCCCTGTGCTGTGCAGTAGGTCTTTGTTGTTTATGTATTTCATACAGAGTAGTGTGTGTCTGCTAATCCCAAAGTCCTAAAGGGGCCCATATGTGTCTGGATCCAGACTGACCCTGTGTGCACAGCTGAACGGGTTCTTCTGTCCTGGGTGTTTCATGCCTTGCACACATGTGGTGGCCCATTTCGCTGTCCGGCTGAGGGAGAGGAACATGGATGGGTAAAGATGCTGAAGGGAGTGTGAGAGTTGGGGTGCTGGAAAATCAGGGTCTTGGCCAACCAAGATCAGGGGGAGACAACACTGACTCACAGGGACACTGAGTCTTCACAAAGCCCGTGCCCACGGTGGACACTCAGTTAACATTTGCTGAATAAGCAAATGAACAAAAATTATACTTTAATGCCACCTTTCAGGATCCCAGCATAATACGTATCCTACATTAGATCTTTTATATATTTATACAGATCTTATATATACACGTACTATTGTTAATACAGAAATCCAGAGAACGCGGAATGCTGAGTAGGTGAAAAGGCTGGGACATCGAGTGACCTAATTACAGAGATTCCAAAACACCTCCTCTGTGTGGGGAGTAGCTGGTGGACAGAGTACCAGATTCAGAGCACTCAGACCCTTTGGAATCATTCCTTAAAATCCCATGAAGCGGATAGAGCTTTCTTCTGGAACAACCCAGGACCCCAGTTCGCTTGGAGCAGCTGGAGAATGTTAAATCTTCTGTGTTGTTTGTCTACTGGGGGCTCCAGGTCACTTTTATGGATGACTCGTGTGCCCTGGAGTCCCTGACTAAATTTGTGAGTTTTCACTAAAAACTCATAGCAGCCCTAAACCTAACTATTCTCTTCAGATCTTGGGGATTGCATTCTGACATCACAGTCTGCCATCTCCTCTAATGTTTCCCATTTTATTGTATTCAGCACTTTCAACATTTTTTTGGGAAGCAGTGATCTGTTGATTTCCTGGCCTCCGGCTCTCCGTTTCTCTGGAATGAAGTCTCAGGGATGTTGGCATGCGGTTATTTTCAGCAGAAACCCCGCTCCTGTTAAATCACCATCACCCTGAGGCTCAGATCCCCTGGTCCTGGGGTCCTGCTGAGCCATTTGAAAGCCGAAGCCTGGGGAGGGGAGGCGAGACAGGAGAAGCCTGGGGTTTAAACTTGCATTTGCTGCCGTGCTGCCTGCGGGAGGTCACGGCTGCGTCTTTCAGACAATTCTGGTCTCCGCAGTGGGATGCTTATCAGGCAGAAAATGGTAAAGGAATTGCGCTGTGGGCTTATGGAGGCACTACATGGATCTCGGGAGAGCCAAGAACCTGCCTTCTGTCCCCTTTCTCATGTGTGCGAACCTGAGATTAAAGTGCAGGCAGGCAGACCTGGCCCCGGGGAGGGGGGGGGGGCACAAGAAATTGGAGCTAAGGGAGTGCTCTCCAGGGCCTGAATCAGCTTTATCCACCGACTCTCCCAGAAACTGACCAGAACAGGAAAGGACTCCTTGTTCAATTTTTTGTAACAGTCCGATCACACACTAGCTTACTCTTTACTTTTTTCCCCTCCTTTGTGTGGACTATTTCAGATTTTCCAGACTGTTTAGGAAATAAACAGCACCATTCACTCCAAAATTTAACAGCCACTGAGCTTTTCCCCAGTAACAGGTATCACTGAAATGAAAAGTGTTTTTCCCTCATCATCTGCTCCTGAGATAATACAGGCTTCTCAAAGCAGAAGAACATTCATTCGCTCAACAAGTATCTATTAATAACCTACGATGTGCCGGGGACTAGGCTCGGTGCAGACACAAGCCCTTGTCACCATCAGTGCTATGTTACCGTGGAAGCAAGCACAGCACACGTGAGGAAGACAGCATCCACGTGGCGGGAAGCACTATGGGGAAGCTATGCAGAGAAGGGGGTCGGGAGAGCTGGGAGCCTCCCTGCAAAGGTGGCACCTGAGTTTCAGTGATGGACGGCGCCCCCATGAGCAGGTGGAGTCTGGGACACTGGGATTTTGGCCTGGGGTATAAAGTCAACAAAAGGCGAGGGCATGGCCTTGCAGACCCTTCTGTCCAGACCCTTCTGTCCAGCTCCGTTCATTCCACTTGTGGAGACACTGACCCCTAGATGCTAACTGACCGAGCCTGCAGACATGGGGTTCCACAAGAACAGGCGTGGGGTCCAGGAACCTTGCGCCAGTCCTGGTGGCTGGAGTTTGAGGTGGGGATGGGAGAGTGTGGTGGGCACCGAGGCCACACGCCGACTGGGCCCTGTGAGAAAGGGGCTGCCTGTCCTGCTGTTCTTTGGGAAGTGGAGTCATTGCCTGCACAGATCCTCATCTTCAGGGGTGAAGACTGTCACAACCTGCCTGCCGGTCAGAATCATGAACCTAGAACTTGGGCTCCTACGGACGTGCAGAGGGTCCCCCCCCACCCCCAGATCACCACCTCTCACGTCCCCACGTCAGAGAGCAGATTTGCAGCTGTTCTAGGATGGCTGACTGTTAGCCCCCCTCCAAAGCCTGTCTCTGCGCACCAGCTCCTCCCTGCATCCACCTGGCGGCCGGAGCTCTCTTAACTGCAGAGATCATTATCAGTATAATAACGAGATGGGTTCCACCGCGGAGTCAGACCCCGCTGCGCGGCTGCGAGGTCCGCCCAGCTCAGTGCCCGGGTCCCTGCATCATCGTCAGATGCATCACTGGCCGACAGAGCTAATTGGGAGCTGGCAGCTTTGCCGGCCCTGAGATGGTAGTGGGTCACCGCAGCAATTTCGCACGAGTGCAAAGGGCAGCGCTGGGTGGTTTTCAGCTTTCTCTGTGAAGCAACAGAGCTGTTTGAATTCATCTTGTGTCAGGAGCAGAGGGTGGGCGAAGCCACAGCGAATGTGACAAACAGATCTCCACGTGGAATCCTTCACGTGCTCCTGACGGCTGTCTGGACCGCAGGCGGCTGGGTGTGGAGACATAGCTCCTCTTTCCCTCTGCTTCTGCTTTCTTCCTTTAGAACTACACCCTCCGTGAGAGGAGGCCATCCGTCAGACCGCAGCAGAGAAGCAGCCTTGTGCTGACCCTTTCTTACAGAAGCCAAAGGCACATTTAGACTCCCCCAGAGTAAACCTAACTGTTCATAACAAACCTTATTTTCCTAAGTGCTTATCCATACTATTCCTAAAGCATAGGCTCCACAGTTGTAATTAAAAACCAGAACCTTATTAAGAACTTAGCTTCCATTAAAAAGCACACACAGGATGAAACAATCCCACAAACACTGGCTCAGAAAGAGAGGGCTCTGTGGACGCAGGAGGTGGCATCTTAAAAATACAAGACGAGCTGGAGATCGCGATACTAAGTGAAGTGAGCCAGAAAGAGAAAGAAAATGTCCATCGTATGAAATCACTTATATGTGGCATCTAAAAAAAAAAAAGGGACACAAATGAACTTACTTACAAAACAGAGACAGTCTCACAGACACAGAAAACACACTTACGGTTGCCAGCAGGGAAGGGAGGTGGAAGGGTAAAGTTGGGAGCTCGGAATTTGCAGATTCCAACTACTATATATAGAAGAGATAAACAACAAGGTCCTACTGTGTAGCACAGGGAACTATATTCAATACCTTGTAATGGCCTATAATAAAAAAGACTATGAAAAGGAATACATATATGTATGTATATGTTTAACCGGATCGCTCTGCTGTACGCCAGAAATTAACACAACATCGTAAATTGCCTGGACTGCAATTAAAAAAATAAATAAATGGAGAAGACCAAATGGGGGTAGTGGTGGACGTGTCCCAAACCAATCAGTCAGCTCTAGAAGATTCACCGAGGGCAGAACAGGGCATTGCTGCTTAGGGTTACAATGAAAAGACAAGGCACTGTCACTAGGATAATAAGCTTTTCTAGAGCAGCATTTTCGACAAGTCCCAACGGCGGACACTGCCCACATAATGCGGTGCATTGTGGGGCGAAGCAGTGGGCAGTGCTCAGCAAGGGGCTCTGACTCTGCTCCTGTGCCACCCGCCCCAGGCAGGACGGTCCTGGAAACCCAGCATTCTAGGGCTGCCAGGAGGCAAGCAGAGATTGGAGGTGAAAAAGGGCTCAGGGGCTGAGGAGTGAGGTTCCCAAGCAAAGGCAAGTCTGGCCAAGGATGGGAGGCACACGTAGCCAGTGACGAGCGGAAGGCATCACAGAGAGAGGGAGAAAGCAGGAGGGCTTCCTGGGAACCTCCGGAGGGAGGCTCTGCAGGCCCCGCGCAGGACCAAGGCTCTGCCTGAGCTGTTTGTCTGCACACTCTTCCCGTCTGCTGTATCCACAGTAATTCCCAACTCCGTCCTCTCTCAGAAGAGCCACGGGGCAGCAATTATGATCCCATCTCATTAACTGTGCTTCCCTCCCTCCCCCTGCCCCCGTCCACTTCTGGGTTTTTTCCCACCCAAATCTTCAGGAAGGAATGCCATGGGAGATTCTAGAATGAAAAACCCATCTCTTTGTCTTTTTGACCAACCCAGTGGTCTGAGCACAGCCTTGGAAGCTGAGGTCCTAACCACATGCACTGGAGGTGACCTTGGAGCACCCCTTTGTTTTTGTCCTCTGTATTGACAGTCAACAGGGAGGAGCGTTGTCCCAGCTGTTTAGACTGTCAGCGGAGGCAGGTGTGGGGCTGTTATTCTGACCAGCGTAAAAGTAATATTTACTGTAAATCATTCGGGTTGCGTCGTATCTTCTAAACACAATCGAAAAGGAAATTGAGTTCTCTGTTCGATGACAAAAATTATGTCTCAGATAAGTGACTGTGTGGTCAATTCATTTTCATCCCAGGAGCTCTTGGCATAGGGGTGGCAAGAAGAAATCTGTAGAAAGTACAACTCCAGGGTCATTTAAGGAAATCTCTGCTGTTGCATAGCTTAATACTTCAGTTTCCAGAGAAACACTCTGATAAAGAAATCATATTGATCTGCCTCTTTGTCATATCAGAGCTCTCCACACTGAAGGAGTGGGATGGATTTAGGAATGCTGTCCTGTTTTTTCACTGGAAAGGAGACAACATATTGGTGTTTACCAGGCTGCAGGTTGTGTCAGAAACTCAAAGCTGTTGCCGTGGCAACCAGATGCTTTCGCACCTCTCTGCAATACTGCCTTGGCTTTGCTTGGACTGCTTCCCAAAGTGTCTGGAGGGTTATTTCCCAGTGGACATTTTGACCTGACGTTGCACTTACAGAATCAACCAAAAAACTCATGCAGTGAGTATTTATCTTAGATTCGGAAATGCTCAGAAATTTTGCCAAAAAAAAAAAAAGCAATGGTCAGTCAAAAGTCCGTGTGAAGCCTGGCTTAACAGCTAGGCAGGGTAAGAGGTCAGGACATTCTCTTCTGAAGAAACATGAATCTGATCCAAGAAAACAAGGAGCCATTTGTCATATATCATAGATGAAGTCAAACTTAAGAAAAAGCCATGACCCGACACAAGGTCTCAAAGCCTCTGCTGCAGGATGCAGCAACCCCAGAGGGAGAGCAGAAGCAGAAAAAGAAGAAGAAAGAGGAAATTTTTAGGGAAATGGATGCATAGATGTAGTCTTGACAGACTGTTCAAATCTGCATAAGAAGCCATGATCTTTAGCATAACATGGCCTACACCTGATACAGGTTCTGCTAAGTATTAATTCTGTGACTTTGAGAAGGTTACTTGACCTCTCTGAGCCTCAGTTTCCTTACTGGAAAAGTGTGGTTTACATTTTTAACTCCTGCAGGCTTTGGGGAGAAGCAAATACTGTACCACGTGTGAGCCCTGTGTCATGGTCTCTGACACACAGTAAGTGCCCAGTGATCCCCTTGGCTTTCTCATTCATCGTCTATTGGGCATTGTCAGGTGGTGCAGACATTCAGATAAACAAGTTTGAATGACTACTTTCACGGAGCTGACAGCCTAATTGGGGCAGGGTGAGTGTTGGTATTCACCTAATGTTCATACAGTGTGACCAGTCTGAGAGCAAAGGAACAAGGTGGCTCACCATACCAGAAGAGTTGGCTGAGGCTCCAGAGGAGGTGGCTCCCAAACCATGCTTTGCAAGAAGCTCCAGAGTTTACCAATGGTGATATAGCTGCAAAGGCATTCACGGCCAGAATGGCAATGGTGCAGAAGGTGGGGCTTCTTGTGGAGGAGCTTCAAGTGATGAGGCTGCAGCATTGGGCAGTCACCCAATGCCTTTCAGCACCACGGCCTCTTGGACAGTTCCCTGATCACTGTGTATATTTTGGGGGTGCTAAGGGACCACAGATTACCTTAAATCTATGAGTTCTGTTGTCAGAAAATCAGTATATACTAACCACTTGCTTATTTTTTAAAATAATAGTTTGAGATAGAAGTCACATACCATACAATTCACCCATTTACAATATGCAGTTCAGTGGTTTGCAGTATATTCACAGAGTCATGTAACCATTACTACAGTCATTTTTAGGACATTTTCATCCCTTCAAATGGAACTGCCTGTACACATCAGCGATCACTCCTCATTTCCTTCCAATTTTTCCATACACAACCACTAACCTATTTCTTTCTCTATGGATTTACCTATTCTAAATGTTTCATATAAATTAAATCATATAACATGTGGTCTTTTGTTACTCAGTTTTTTTTACTTAGCATAATGTTTCCATGATCCAACACTGTTGTAATATGTATCAGTACATATTCCTTTTTATGGCCAAAGAATTCCATTATATGGAAACAACACATTATTTATCCATTAACAAATTGTTGGATGTTGGGTTATTTCCCCCTTTTTGCTGTTATAAATAATACTGCAATAAGCATTCATGTCCAGGTTTTTGTGTAGGCATACGTTTTCATTTCTCTTGGATACATACCTAAGATAGAGTTGCTAAGTCATAAAGTAACTCTACATTTAACTATTTTAGAAACTGTCAGATTGTTTTCTAAATTGGATGCTCCATTTTACATTCCCACTACCAGTGCACAGGGTTCTGTTTTCTCCCCAACCTTGCAATACTTGTTATTGCTCAGCATTTTTATTTTAGCCATCTTGGTGGGTGTTGAGTGGTTTCTTGTCGTGGTTTTGATTTGCATTTCCCTGATAGCTAATGATTCTGAGCATCTTTTTCTGTAATTATTGGCCATTTGTGTACTTTTTTGAAGAAATGTATTCAGACCCTTTGCTTATTTTCCTTTGGGTTGACTTTTCATTATTGAGTCACAAATATTCTTTATATAATCTGGACACAAGTCCCTTAGCAGATACATGGTTTGCGATTTTTTTCTCCCATTCTGTGGATTGTCTTTTCACCCTTTGATGATGTCTTCTGAAGCACAGTGGTCTTTAGTTTCAATGACATCCAAATTACCTATTTGTTTTTTGTTGTTTGATTATGATTTTAAAACCTAATTATAGATGGCTTTGAAATTTTGGAAGAGTTCAGCTCTCTACATATTTCTTTTAGCATGTGCAGATAAGAACCGACCATAGTGTCTGGCAGAGAAAAAAGTGCTCAAAGAATGTTAGCTACAAAAATGGACAAAATAATAATAATACAATAAGGGAAACAACAACAAAAATAATACTAATAAAGAACAATAATTATTATTATACAACATTTGGCAAATTATTTACCTTCAAGATTGTTGTTTTCTTACCTAGAATGGATAAGGAAAGAAAAAGGAACTTTTAGTTTGGCACCTTGCAAGGTACTTAAACAGGTCAATGAGAATCCTGAAACCCAGAGAGGTTAAGTAACATACCTGTGAAAATTAATAAACAGAACCTCAGTTAAACAAAGTCAGGAGACCTGTAGCGGAAGCTGTCATGCCCTGCAACCATAGCAGAGCCCAACAGGAAGAAGGAAGACTCCTCTCCTGTCCTGCAAGGACTCAGCCAGTGAGAAGCCTTAGACTCTTTGTACACTGCAGCCCGCCTGACCTCCTCTTCCTCTCTGTAAAGTGTCTCCTTCCCTTGCCTTGCAGGGACTTGCACGTGGCTCGCTGTGGTTGCAGACCCCTAACTGCAATTCTCTGAATATCCCAAACAAACCCATCTTTGTTGGAGAAATACCTGGCATCCATTTGTTTCAAGTCAACATATCCAAGGTTACACAGTGAGCTGTGAAGTGGAATGGATTTGATCCCAGAAAGGACTGGCTCAAACATCTGTTCTTTTTCTACCATCAATGTAACACGTCATCATGAGGCATAAGAAAGTCTTGAGAATAATTTTATTAAAACTCCGTTCTACAGTCAGCACTCACAGAGTGTCAAATGTTTCGGTGGAAACTAAGAGGAAAGCAATCAATGATACTCCTTGAAAATCCGAGGTTACGAGATTTTCTTTCTGTTCTTTGCAAGTTGAAACTCGACTGGGTGCCATCTGCATAATGACACAAAATTCACTTATAAACTAAATTCCAGAAAAGATTCGTCTGGAGCAAGAAGGGAGGTCAACCAAGGCGGTGGGAAGGGTGCAGGGAGGTTCATGTGAGAATTGCATGATATCAGGTGTGAAAATCCCCTCAAAATGCTTGACCCTTGGGGTACCCCATTTTCCAGAAAATCTGGTATGAAGTGGGGGGATGGCTTGGTGGAAACTCCTGTGCAGGCTTCCTTCGTTTCCAGCATCACCTTGATAATGTCTCTGCAGGCAATTCATTCTGAGAAGTCATTGCAGTGGACCTGAGAATCAGAAATTGATTATTTTGAAGTGCTGATTTAAATTGCACATTGGCAGAAGTTGAATGCTGCAGGACCATGAGTTTAATTGATGGCAAGAGGTAGTCTCTTTTTGAGATGATGCAATCACCACATTAATTTTGCTGCTGATGCCTGTCTGGCAGGCAGGATGTGAGGGTGGGAAGTATTTGCCACCCCCAACCCCCAACCCCCTACCCCACGTGAGCGGTAAGAATACCCGTTACAGTGATCAATTCGCTCTCTGGGCCTGGGGCACTTCCTGTCCTAGTGATAAGGAAGTATTTAAGGCCCCAACAATCCCCTAAAAAAAGGCTCTCTGCAAAACAAGCAATCCCTCCAGAGTGCCTTGGGTTCTGGCCATGCTGTCCTGACACTGGAGAAGTCCAGCTTGCGTGCTCGTCCTGCCCCAAGCCAGAGCAGGTGCCAGACGGCGGCCCCTGGGACCACTAGGAAAGGTGCTGCCATCTCTCCCCTGGTGTTTCTGTGCCCAGAGGGTGGAGGTGTGCCGGGCTGGGCACACCCCCCAGGAGGACCCCGTGGAGTGATGTCTGCGGTACAGGCCTCCTTCTAGCAGCCCCTCTGCCTCCTGCACTTTCCGCCTGACTCTCCGAAGCTTGAGGAACAGCAGAGTTTTGCTTCCCACATTTCATTTCCTGTCGAGTTCACACACGGTTCTGTTTCTGGGGAGGCTGCCAACTCCTTGGGTGGAGCAACCCCTCTCAGCAGTTTCAAGTCTGATGTTGGCCTTTGGGCAAAACCCTAAGAAGGAAAAATTTCCCAAGGCTGCCTTTTTCTTCTGAGAAACAGCACCAGTTTCTCTGCAAAATGAACTTTGGATAAAGCAAAACAAAACAAAAATAACACCCCAATTCCCCGAACTGTTGCTTTAGACCAAAGGAGTGCCTGTCTGCAGCCTCCAGCTTTCCAAAGGCCACATCCAGGGTACACAGAAGGACGCTGGGGCGTCCCCTGACCTGCTCAGACAGCCTTGGGCCTGGAGGGGTGCACAGAGGAGGAGGGTGGGTCTCCTGCCAGCCTGTGGGCAAGGAGGTCTCCCACCCTTAGCCCTCCTCCCACTGGGAGAGGGAAGGCGGGTGTGTAGCATCCTTGGACACGACTCCCCTGGGAAGGCTCTGCTCTGCTCCTGGAAGATGAGTTTCCCCTGTCCCTGCAAGGACCCCACTGCTTCCCTACTCCTCCATTTCTTCAAAGTTCTGTTTTAAAGCAGACCCATCTGGCGCCATAATTCGGAGATGCCTTTTTTAAAAAGTTGAAGTGTAGTCAATTTACAATGTTGTGTTAGTTTCTGGTGTACAACGTAGTGATTCAGTTATACATATATGTATATATTCTTTTTCATTATAGGTTATTACAAGGTATTGACTACAATTCCTTGTGCTCTACAGTAGTTCCTCACTGTCTGTCTATTTTATATATAGTAGTTTGTATCTGTAAGTCCCAAACCCCCAGTTTATCCCTCTCCCCTCTTTCCCTTTCGGTCACCATAAGTTTGTTTCCTATGTCTATGAGTCTGTTTCTGTTTTGTAAATAAGTTCATTTGTGTCACTTTTTTAGACCCCACATATAGAGACACTACTTAGTCACTGATAATTTATTTTATTGACCTGGTAGCATCCTTCATAGATGACGAGGATTTATAGACAATATTGCCTGGCTCTCTCAGGTTTGTACATAAGGCCCAGAGAAGTTAGCTGTGGTCCCAGGCAGACAGCTAGCGGATGGCAGGCCCAGAGCTAGACCCCGGTCTCCCGGCCCTTGTCCAGGGCTTGCTTGACCAAGACAGACTGTCTCCATATGATATTTTAAATGGTGGCCGGGTGGGGCCTGGAGCAAGGGGGTTGGAGAGTGGAGAAATGAATGGTTCTGCCCAAGTGGAGTAACTGACAAAACGGTGGGAAGTCCAGGACCAGACGGGAGGCATTTTCAGACCAGCTGGCCTTGTGGTACCTTCTTCTCTCCCGGGTCCAGAGGGCAGCACCTGCAGCTTCTGTTACGATTAAAGGTCAGACACACATACGCCTGTGCTGAAGAGAAGCGTGACGTAGCGGACTTCATTCCCACGCATGATTCACAAAATCACTAAACTGACCAAAGCCTATTCCTGGCAGGGATTCGAGAACTTTACCTCACAGGAAGAGCACGTGGCTTCAAGGTCTTCGAGGAACTGGATGCAATGTCGTTGCTTCAGTCATTGTTGTTCTAGTTGGACACCAGCTTTTGTTTATGCCCAATTTTCCTCGTGTTCTGACATTTTCTAGAGCAAAGATGGAGATTATAAGTATTTTTTCACCTTCTGTCAACTTTTCACACTATTGTCCGGATGTGAACTTTTAAGGAAGAACAAGAGTCCCATACTGAGTGTTGAAATGCTCTCAGGAGCGAGAATGTCCAGTATTGGAGAGTCTGGAGCCCGGAGAACTTTCTCCACGACAGGAAGGGACTGCTCCTCCTTGTCCTGCAGGTGCCTGAAAACATCTGTGCCAGAGGAGAAAGCTGGTAAGTGGCTTTACCAAATGGCAGCTGGAGCCCTTCAAAGACAAGCTTCTGTCCCAGCCTTGGTGCGCATTCCTACGGGCATCGAGTTTCAGTGGGAAAGCATCAGTAAATAATATTTGCTTTGTAGGTAAATACTGGGTTAGGAAGCTGAGGAGCAAGAACTAGTTTGCTCTGGTTGTATGCAAATTGCTAGTCAAAGTGCAAGCCACGGGCTCTGAGTGGCCAAACCTGTCCAGCATGACCAGCTGAGCCATCCCAGAGGGTGTGTCTGTGCACGCATGCATGTGTGTGTGTGTCTGTGTGTGTGTGTGTGTGGGTGTGTGTGTGTGTGGTTGAGAGGGGGAAGTATAATTCAAAAGTTATTGTTTCCAGGCAAATGAGGAGGACCGTCTTCTCGTCCTCCCCCCATCCCCCGTTCTATGTCTCTTTTCTTCCTTCATTATCTTTTCAACAAACCTACTCAGAATCTCTCTGGTCCAGGCATAAAATAATGACTTCACCCTCTTCTCTTTGTCAGCACAAAATGGGATCCAAACCTGGTGATATGACAGCAGGACTGGAATGTCACTGCTGGTCAGTGGGACTGAGCATGCACACACAGTGCTGCACATGCCAGACACTCAACAAACGTTGGAGGTAGGAATGCATGAACTGGTGGCTCAGTCATCATTTTCTTGATGATACAATAGAGGTACAAATTGGCAGTTTTTCTTTGGCCCGGCCTCAAAGAGTAAGTGAGACAGAGCTTGGGTGTAAACTGACAGTTTGCCTTCATCACCTCCCCCGACCACCCTCCCACATCACTTCCCAGGCTACAAGAACTTTATTTATATTTCACACATTTATTTTGAACTTTGGCTAATTTTCCCTGGAAAGTCACGTTAAGGATAAGCTGAAAGTTTGCACTCAGTGAGAACCATCTGCAAGAGGCCAGTCAGGCCTGGTACGGTGGTGTTTCCACAAAATCATCAGGATTCCAGATGCCTTCCACCTTTCTGCTCTGCGATTCTCAGGGCCCCTGAACCCCATCCTCATACTCTCAAAATGGCTCCTAGAACTCCAGCCATCATGATTGTATTTTAGGCAGGAGAAAAAGGAGGGAGACAAAGAACAAAGGGCAAAAAGGCACACCCAATCTGAATGTGCCCCTAAAAGATTTTTTAGAGCTTCATCAAACAACTTCTGATCATATTTCATTGGTCAGAACTTAGTCGCAGGGCTACCGTATTTCCACAGGATGATGAGAAATGCAGGTTTCTTTTTATTAAACCAGATATATCTTCACCTCCCCAGTGATATTGGGATCTTATAGATGAAAAAGGGAGATTAATTATTATAAAGGTGATTAACTATCTCCATTTTCAATTAAAGCATTTAATGATGATCATTAAGAAAGAAGGCCTTTCACCAATATACTTAAAATACATAACCCACTAAATTTGAAAATATATGCAAATAAAACTTTAGGGATTTTTGTTATGACTGTTATATTCAGTTTTTTAAACTGACATATGGTTGATTTATAATATTGTGTTAATTTCTGGTGTACAGTATAGTGATTTATTTATACATATATATTTTCCTTTTCATATTCTTTTTCATTAAAGGCCATTACAAGGTATTGAATATAGTTCCATGTTATACAGTAGGACTTTATGTTTACCTATTTTATATATAGTAATTAATACGATTGAGTCATATTGCTGGGTATTTTTAAGGGAGAGATTAACTTAAAAATCAAAGTTAGAATTGTAAATGTTTTTAAAATACATTGTGCTTCATGGCTAAGATTTATTACATTCCATATGACTTCTTGTTAAAAAATTATTAAAGAAAATAAATCTGTAGTCAAATGCTATTGGTTAAAGAGTCACTAAAGTAATATTCAGAATTCCATCCCCAAAGTGGAGTGACGCGGGAATGAGAGAGCATGTTTAACTGTCTGAAGAAGAGGTTTTCATGTTTCAGTGTATCAGCAGCCCCGTTTTTATTTTAAGAGGCTTTCTTATTGAAGCTTATCTGTATGCATCACTTTTAAAGCCCTGAGAGACATTCTCCATTTACCCATCAGCTACTATTTAGATAGAATTTACAAAATAGCATAAAAGTCTACAATGCAGCATTTTAAACAATTCATACTTGCTTTTCTTTCAGTTAATCTGAGTGAGGTTTTTTTTTTTTTTTTTTTTTTGGTAGAGAGAATGCATTCTGATGACACTATATCTAAAACTCAGCAAGCGTGCACCCAGTGTCTGCTCTGGGACAAATGTGTGCTGGGCTCCGAGAACAGAAGACGACCAACGAGGACCCCCGCCCCCGTAAGAGCTGGCCACAGTGTAGACTGGAAATCGATGAACTGAAGGGTTCTGAAAGCAGGGAGCAGGGCACTGAGCAGGAGGGCTCCACACAGTGTTCCACAAGCCTCTAGATGGATGCGAGTAACTGCTTTCTTCCCAGGAAAACAGTCCTCAGTGATTCACTATGGCCCCTTTACTGTGCTTAATCACCACCCACGGGTGCTTTGCTGGTACTTTGGCTGAAGCTGATAAAACCAGGAACTGGCGAATGAGCAGGAGGCAACCCTATCTGGAGGTTCCTACCAAAACTCTGCAGCAGAGAAAGCTCTTCTCTGGGAAGTAGTATGAGAGGGAGGAGGGGAGATGGTGGTTAAGATACAGGACACATGCATGCCCTACCTGGTACAGAACATCTGAAAAATGCCTTGAAAGAACTTGTACCCTTGGGCAAACTAATCTCTAAGTCTCTGATCCTCTCCTGTACAACTGGTGATGGTAATACCTTCCTTACAGAACTGTTAGAAGGCTTCAATAATATCATAACATTACAGTGTTTGTCTTGGTGCCTGGCTCACAGAAAGGACTGAGTCAAAGATAACCTGTCTAGGAATGTTCACAGACTCAGAGAATTTGGGTCACGTGAACTTGTATGATGTCCAGTGATGCTGAGTAACCCTCTGCTCCGGATCTCTGCTGAGCTTGCTGTACATTTCAGCATGGATGTGAGAGGATTCAGAAGGGATGAGCAGCTAATAAGGACATAAAACTATTTTCTACCTTGCCACATGCTCCTGTGAAATCGTGCAGCAAAATTCAATTTAATGATATTTTATATCAGAAAAGAAACACACAGATTAGTTGTAAACAAGAAAAATCATGTCAAATGGCCTGAAAATGCAATAAAAAAATTTATCATTGAAAAAAATTACTAAGCAGTCTTTCATAACAATAAAGGTACATTGTAGAATAAGACTATAACTGCCATAAGTCTTTTTGTACCAAATTATATATAATATCATTAGCATCAGTATGCATGTATATAATAATGATAGCATCAATATGCATAAAGTGTAAACTCCAAAAAATGTAAGAAAAATGTAGACAGAAACACAACAGCAGCATAATAATTAAGGGAGCCTTAAGTAACCTCTAATAGCCCATCACAGACCTAGAACACAAAAAAATAAACAGATGATATGGAAAATATTTAAAACATTATTGATATGTCAAGCTTTATTCCATTTTACATAACTGGGAATACATTTTTTTCAGTGCCTGTGGGGTGCCATTAACATTGACTATATATCAGACCACAAATAACAACTCAGTAAATTCCTTCCAAAATGCAATTTCTCTGACATAATGAAATATGCTTGCAATTTTTAACAGATACAAAACTAACAAATCTAGAAAAGAATAATAAATAATACAAGTAATTGAAACTTCAGAAAAATCTCAGTTTCCAGTCCTGGCAGAGAAATTAAGTGGACATACAAGTCCCTATAGATGACAATACAATAAATTGGGTGAAATAAAATAACCAACTATTTAAAGACATTAGAAGGAATCCAGAGATAAATGGAAGCTAGTGAGGTTTAATTTCAAAAGACTGAAAACTGGAAGAGATGAATATTGTGAGTTTGTGGCTCACTGGACCAAGGATGCTGATCAACCCCAAGGCTAGGGCTATAAGCAGTGGTGGCTGCACAAAACATGATTTTACTTCCAGAGAACAGAGTTCAGAGCTGGCTGGGAAAACAGCTGACAATTGAAAGTGGAAATTACTGCAATATGAGAACCTCAGAAAGAATAAGACCCAAATTCAAAGAATAGACTCCAAAACTCTTCCTGACAGCTAATCATGAATATACAGAGAGGAAAGAGGAAAATAGATTCTTGAGAGATAAGCTGTGCAGAAACAGACTAGTGATTTTAATGCCTTTAGTAACAGCATGCCTTCTATAACCATGAGGAGACTTAGTGGCAGAAAACTGAAGCTGAGAGGGATTAAAGTGTTAGAGTACAGAACTCAAGTTCAGCAGAGCAGCTGAAAATTAGAGGAGCATTTCTAAAAGCAAGGAAAACACATAGAGGTTGACCCTCATCTCTGCTCAAATTCTTGGCTGAACACTGCATTTCAGAAGCACAGGGGAGATCAATAGGGGCCAGCCTCTGAAAGGAGTAGAAGAAACCACAAGAACAGGTAACAGCAGCTGCCTACTAGATGGAGACAGAATTTGCAGCTTGAATCCAGACAAAAGCCCAATAATCCTCAGAAGAATCCTGAGTCATTATCACATGTCATTTACATTGTCCAATTTTTAACTGAAAATTACTAGATTATGCAAAGAAATGGGAAAGTGTGATCTGTACTCAGGGGGGAAAGCAGCCAATAGAAATAGTCTTCAAATAGAACTATTTATTGGATTTCGCAGACAGAGACTTCAAAGCAGTAATTACAAATATGTTCAAAGAATTAAAAGGAAAATACTAAGATAATTGGAAAAAATACACTATCAATGAATGGATAGAGAATCTCAATAAAGAAATTAAAGCTATAAAAAAAATTGGAGCTAAAAAGCTTGATACTAAAATAAAACTTTCCTAACTGAGTTCACCAGCACTTTGGAGATAGCAGAAGAACCAGTGAATTAGATCAACAAAACTATCTACTCTGACCCAAAAAAGAGACTAAAATATGGAAGAAAAACAGAACTTCAGAGACCTGTGGACAATATTAAGTGGCCCATTATACATGTAATTGAAATCCTAGGAAAGAAGAGGGGGCAGGAAAAAAGTATATTTGAAGAAATAAATCTGGTGGAAAACATTATTTTACAGATTTAAAGATCTCAACAAACTCTAAGAAGCATAAAAGCAAAGAAAATTGCTCCTAAACCTATTGTAGTCAAACTGCTTAAAATCAAACGTAAAGGGACCATCTTGAAAGCATCCAGAAACAAAGTTACACATTACTCCAGAGGGGCAGTGATAAGACCAATGTCTGACTCAAATCACAGAAACTAGAAGACATTGGAACAACATATTCAAAGTGCTGATTTAAAAAAAAAAAATAGCACTGTCAATAATTTAAATAAATGAGCAAACCAAACCACATGAAGACAGACACATAGATACAGAGAAAAGAGTAGTGGTTACCAGAGGAAAAGGGAGGAAGGGGGTAAATGAAATGGTTAAAAAGGGTCAACTGTATGGAGATGGATGGAAACTAAAGCTTTGGTGGTGAGCACTCTGTAGTGTAGACAGAAGTCAAGATATAATTTCATATGTACAGAATGTAAATAATGTTATAAATCAAGCAAATATAAATACAAATTTTTTAAAAGTTGATATCCAGTGAAGTTATCCTTTCAAAATGAAGGCAAGATAAAAATATTTTCAGATAAATGAAACTTGAGAGAATTAATCAGCCGTAGACACGTTAACAGAAAAATGCCAAAGAAAATCCTTCAGGCTGAAGGGAAACAGCACAACTAACGTATTTATCAGAGGAAGGAGGGATACCAGCAATGTTAACTATGTGGGCACATATAAAATCTTATTTGTATATTTTCTCTTCTTTATTAAAAGATATAGGAGATGTTAGTACTGTGTCGATGAGCTATACCATCTATAGATGTAGAATGTAAGTTATCAGTATCACTAAGACTGTGTATGGAGATAAACAGGAACATACTGTTTTAAGCTTCTTATATCTTCCTCAAGTGACTCAATATTAACTCTAAGTAGTTTGATGTGTATTGCAGTCCTTAGAGCAACCACTTAACATCATGCAAAGAGATGTCTACAAAGCCACCAGATGGATTAAAGATGGACTATGAAAACGCTGATGAGCACACACGCACGTGCACACTAGGGGGTGAAGACGTAGGTGACAAGAAACAGATAAGACAAACAAACACCAAATAGCAAACTGGTGGTCAAATCAAATATCAGGCATGAGGGGAGGGTGTAGCTCAGTGGTAGAGTGTGTGCCTAGCACACACAAGGTCCTGGGTTCAATCCCCAGAACCTCCATTAAATATACTCTCTCTCCCCTCTAAATAAATAAATAATAAAAATTAAATATATATATATATATAGATAATGAAACTAAAGGCAAATGGACTGAACACCCTACTGAATGACAGGATACAATTCAAGAACCACCCAAGAATACACAGGGAACTACATTCAATATCTTGTAGTAACCCTACAATGAAAATGAATATATGTGTGTATGTGTATGAGTGAAACCATTATGTTGTACAGCAGAAGTTGTATACTGACTATACTTCAGTAAAAAGATATGCAAAAAACCCCAAAAACATTTTAAAAAACGAACCAACTATATACTGTTAGAAGATATTTACTTTGAAAAAAAGAAATAGATTGAAAGTTGAAGACTGGATAAAGATCTACTACGAAAATTTGAAACAGGAGTGGCTTCATTAATATCACACAAAATAGACTTAAAGACAAGGAATATTACTACAAAAAAGAACCTTTTTTATATCAAATAGTTTAAGTTTACTGTTTTGCCATGCAAGTCTTTTTCTTGTGAAATCAAATTTATCAATTTTTTCCTTATTGAGTGTGGATTTTGAGTTTTTCCCACTGAACCTGTATCAGCCTATTCAGATAGATGCACTCATATTTTCCTCTAGTGCATAACAAGTGTTCATTTTTTAAAATACGTACATCTCTGATCCATTTTCACCAGCATCTAAAAAGCAGAATAGCCATTAGAAACTTTTGCCTCAAAATATAGCAAAGGTGTTGATACAGTGCAACTGAATTACGCTGACATTTGATAGTTAAGAATGACTGTATTTTCAGTCGTATGTCCTTGTGCATTTAATTCATAAATAATCAGCAAGCACTTTTTGGATATGAAAGCAAAACTCTCCAAATATGTTCTCGGTTCACATCAAAGGGGTGGGAAATTTCACAAGCGCGAAGGAGCTCAGGTTTCTTACAGCCTTCTCGCTGGGATCCTTTAAAGTCAGCAGGAGGCTGCTGGGTCACGGCTGGGGAACGGATCACTTCTGGAAAAGGCAGAGCTGTGGTTTTGATTTCCCAGCATGACTGTGGTCATTGTGTCCTGCTTTGTTATTAGTAGCTTTCAGAGTGTCTCTCATAACTGTCCAAAGGGTGATGTGTGCCCTCTGCTAAGCCCAGCCCTAAAGCCTGAAGACGGGTCAGGTTATACAGCAGCAACGATCCAGGCAGACACCCGTGGGGGGCCAGGAACCTCCACGCAGGCACTCTCCATTCTCAGGGGTCTCCATGTCTGGCTTTTCACAACTACGATTTATGTGTGGCATTAGTGAGATCCTGGTTAAGGTTCTCATTTTATGGAGAACTCACACAGCTCCTATTTCTGTCTATTTAGAGAACATACTTCAGGATTAGGATACACATACTTACATTTTGTCTTCAGTCTTTTCTGGCTCTTAGATCAAGGTTTACTACTATGCTATTTCTTGTGAAAACCACATTGATTTGGATAGCCGTAATTATTACCAAATAATACTTATGAATAGACTGCTGAAGTCTATATGTAATGTATCTACAAATAATGACATCTGTATAAATCATTATGCACATCGCAGTTCCTAGGATTAGCGAACGTGGGAGCACATGAGGACCTTGCGGTCAAAGGCACTGATTCCGATGGTTCTAATGCATCACAGGCAGCAGGCTTGTGGGGAGAGTGATGCTCTTGGAATATTCTGCAGTTACACAGAGCTTCCGCAGACCTGCCAGCAGATGTGTGCTCTAGCACTTGAACTGGAATCTGCGTTTCCTCATCTCTGAGAGTTGGGTGTCCCATGGGGTGTGTGGATAGGATCCAGAAATCGAAGTCTTCTGGCTAAGGCCAGACTCCTGCTGTGGTTTCTTTGAGGTGAAATGCTCAGGCAGGGACCAGCCACTTAGATTGTCAGCCTCGACTTCTGTGTGTAGAAGATCATGATGGAAACAATCTACCTACCTTAGCGGGTGCTTGTGGAGCTCAGACGGATAATTTATGCACGACAGGCAAATTGGTCTCCTGGTTGTGGGAGGATCGAGCCACACTCTTTGGGTTCAAATCCCGGCTCTCTACTTAGCTGCTGTGCCATTTGGGCAAGTTACTCAAACCTCTCTGTGTCTGAGTTCCCTCATCTATAAATTAAAGATGGCAATGAGTGCTACTTCACAGGGTGACAGGGTGACAGGAATCAGCTGGTAAAAATCAGTTAGAATGAAGTCTGGCAAGTACTATGCATTGTTATTACAAATAAAGAAATTTTTTAGAAATGTTCTGGAACTGCAGAATAAATGATTAACATGTATTGTGCCCCTACCAAGGGTCAGGCACCTCCCAGGCAATTTATGTATATTTCCTCATTCAGTTCTCCCAGAATCCCCGTGAGATGGTATCCTGGGGAGAAGAGAGACCCTGGGAGCTTATGAATTAAACGATTTCCTCCAAGTAGCCCTGACAGCAAACACAGAGCCAGCGTGTGAAGCCCATGCCCAAGCCCTTTACGCTGGCCCATGGCTGTCTCCAGAAGCGACCGCTTCTGTCTAGTCCTCACCTCGCTAGGCCAGCCCCTCTTGGCAGCAGAAGCATCCTCCCCCTTGTCCTGGGGGTCAAGTCCCAACTGCCCAGAGGACTCAGCCCCTCCTTAGTCGTCCAGCCTCATCGCGTGCAACCCCTAAGCGTGGCCGCAGCCACGCCGCTCTTCCATGCCCCTGACACATGCCATCTCCTCTCTTGCCTCCCAGTCTTTGTACTTTCCTGCTGCGTGGAATACTTTTAATATTCTTGTTCAGCTTTTTGCTTAAACAAAATTATAGGTCACCTTGACACATAGGCAAAAGGCTTGGAAAACAATCTCCAGGACCTAAATTTATTTTGTTTGTTAGTGGCCTGTGCTGAAAATCGTCCCTCTCTGCAAGAGGAAATAGACAAGGACACAGAATATTTCTTACTCAGTGGGCTAAACACAGAAGGCTGTTTATCTGACGAAATCAGGCTGAGGCCATGGACCTAAGTAAGGATAAACTTGACTCTCCTTTGTTCTTTACCGTTAATTAGAGATTCTCTTCTGTTTTCCTTGACATTCAGATACGGAAGAAACGACTCGCTGAAATGTCAGATTATTTTACTACAGAGCCTGTTTTAATTTCTTAGGAATATGACCTTTCAAGCAAAGGCTTATGTCAACTCTGAAGGTGGTAAAACACGTTTTAGAAAAGCAGTATGAAATCATTAAAATGTTTATTGCAGGAGAGCAGTGGTTCATAAAAGACGCCTGTGATTATTGGATTAAATTGGGAGTAAACACACTAGCCTTTTATCTTTTCTCCCTTTGTTCCTCTGAAAATATGACTACAACCTGGGAACTCTGGCGAGGAAAAATGCACCCATCCCCAACTACCTGTATTTAAAATGCCTCTACACTGTTGGTGGGAATGTAATTTGGTGCAGCCACTATGGAAAACAGTAGGTAGGTTCCTAAAAATAAAAATTAAAAATAGAGTTACCCTATGATCCAGCAATCCCACTCCTGGGCATATATCTGGAGAGAACTCAAATTTGAAAAGATACACACACCCCAATGTTCATAGCAGCACTATTTACAATAGCCAAGACATGGAAACAACCTAAATGTCCATTGACAGATGATTGGATAAAGAAGTTGTGGTGTGTGTGTGTGTGTGTGTGTGTGTGTAGAGCATACTACTCAGCCATAAAAAAGAATAAAATAATGCCATTTGCAATAACATGGATGGACCTAGAGATCATCATTCTAAGTGAAGTAAGCCAGAAAGAGAAAGAAAAATACCATATATAACTCATATGTGGAATCTAAGAAAAAATGACACAAATGAACTTATTTATAAAACAGAAACAGACTCACAGATTAGAAAACAAACTTATGGTTACCAGAGGGGAATGGGTTGGGGAGGGATAAATTGGGAGTTTGGGATTTGGAGATACTAACTGCCATATATAAAACAGATAAATAGCAAGGTCCTACTGTACAGCACAGGGAACTATATTCAATATTGTGTAGTACCCTATAAAGAAAAGAATGTGCAAAGGAATATATCTATATGACTGAATCACTGTGCTGTAACCAGAGACTGACATGACATTGTATATCAACTATACTTCAGTAAAAAATAAAATAAAATAAAATGCCCCTGGAAGTTTCTGGTGCAAATATACCCGAAAGATGTCTTTCTTTCATCCCCTAAATTCTCTCTACCTGTGCTGGGGACAATTTTCTGATGCTTCCAACTGTCACTCCGAGAATCTGAGGCTCTATCTGTGCTGATCTGCTGGTGCGGACAGGAGAGGCTTCCTCCCGGAGGGCGCAGCCGGCGTGCACTGGGTGACAAGCATTCACTCAAGCAAGCGTTTCCGAGCACCGCCCAGTGCCAGGCAGCGCTCTTACCAGGGCTTCATGCTTTGCGAACCACACGCACTCTCTGCCACCAGTTCTTCTTTGGTTTTTGTTTGTTTGTTTGGCTTTGCTTCCAACCCTCTAGAAACTTAAAAACCATTCCTAGCTTGGGGCTGTATAGAAACAGGCAGCGGACTGGGTTTGGCTCCTGGTGGTGTTTCAAGGTGATCCTGAGATGAAAAACCCAAACACAGCCCCGCCCTCAAAGAGTGATGAGAAGTGCGCTGAGTCATCTATGAGAGGAAGGCAGGGGGTTGTGAAAACAAAGACCCAAAGGCCAAGCCCAGAGAGGGCCTCCCGGAGGCGGTGCACCGCCTAGGCGGGGTGAGTACGGGTGGTGAGGACGACCGCAGCGGGCACCCCGGGAGGAGGACGGGCCAGGAAAGGCTGTATGTGCCAAGTCAGCGGGCCAGAGAGAAACCGGAAGGAGTAAGGCCCTGTACGGCCGCTCCCAATAGACTGGGGGGGGGGGGGAGGGGCAGTGTCAGAGGAAGGCAGAGCCTTGTAGGGGGCTCAGAACTTTGGGTTTAAAGGGAAGAAGGAGCTGTGAAGGGTGTTAAGCCAGGATGTCAGGAGCCATGAGCCTGAGGCTGCAGAGGTGGGTTCATGGAGGGAGGGACAAGGGCAGGTGCCTGTCCAGAGGGAGGAGGCAGGGAGGGGGGCAGGAGAGGGAGGATGGAGCTTGGTCCTCTCCACTGACCTTGACGCTTGCCAGCCCCTCTTGGGCAAATCAGAGACCAGACAGAATGACTCGGAGGTGGCCCCAGGCTGTCTCCTCTGGGAGAAGTGCTTGCAGAGTAGCAAGAGGAATTTGGAGGTCGGTCTGGCTCTGACCCTTCCCCCCGCCTCTGGGATCTTCCAGAGATGGATCAAGACCTCATGCTTGCCTATCGACTTCATGCTGGAAAGCGAGGCTCTGCTAACAGACAAGCGTCCCCGCCCTTGCCCTGTGCTTGCTGGTAAGAGTCCCCCAGTGCGCCCAAGTCCCGGGTCTCGGGAGTCAGAAGAGTAATCAGTCTACGTTGTCCACAGAGAGTTGGCAGTGCAGTTAGGGAGACAGGTAGGCAACGTAGGGCCAACACAAGAAAGAGTAAAATGAGGTTAATCATTGGTGTTAGGAAGGAAGTTACGTGGGAAGAGGTGGGATGATGATTTTACAGGAAGGCAGTGTCCCAAAGGCCCTGGTGCTTGAAGCTGGAAAGGGTTATTGGTGCCTCTACTAATGGCATGTGAGTTCTGGGCAGAGTTGCACAGTTTTCTGGACATGCTCAATATTTCCAGAGGTGAATGAAGTGACTCTGTTTTGGGAAGCCAACCTTGGTCAAAGTCAGAATCATGCCTTGGGAAGAGGAGCGAAAAGCGGGGCAGAGACCCCACCTAATTTCAGCTGGTATCATATTCATGTGGACGAGCGTGGCTGCCTGTCCATCGGCTTGTGCCTGGAAAGCAAGGCCACCGTGTGAATGAACCTTCCTTCTCTTGTGCTGTTTCATGCCGGCATAGCCTCTGTCCTGAGCGCTGGAGAGAGTCACCAACATGCCCGAGTCAGAGAGACAAGAGCTATTTGAGGATAATGACTCACATTCATTATTAAGTGATAGTAACGATTCAAGCGAGACTAATGACAAATTTTCCTTTCCCTCGAAGAAGGAACTTTGTGCTAAACTGGTTTTTGATGATGCTTGAAAGATACTAAGAGGTCATTAAAACGCTTCTGCCAGTTTTGTGTTTGTATTGTACAAAACTTTAAAGAATCAGGTAGATTTACAGCAGGTAAAAGCGTGTAACTTTTAGGTCTTACATCAGTTATACGTGTGTTGATGAAATGCGCAGAAACGTGCATATGATTCAGCTGAACGTTTGATTTTGCTTTTTACAAAGGTGTTTTCTCCAGAATGGTGGGGTCATCAGTATGATGCTGAATTGGGGCACAGGAGGACAAACTCAATACCATTTCACATTCTATACTCATTAGAGGACCATTTGCGACCTTCCTAGAAAAACTCAGGCTCTAAATAGAAAGCAAATGTGATGGCCATTCAGGGCAGCCAGATAAAGTGGACCCTCTTGTAATTTCACCCTGTAGTTCTTGCAGGTGGCGGAGGGCGGAGGGAGGTTCTTACAGGAAGCACTGTTTAAAGTTCCATTGTTAGGATGAAATACTCCTATTTGTAAACCTCAGTGAAGTTGAAATAGTGAGTCTCTGACCAACATAGTCTTCAGCTGGGGAGAGAGATGGAGAGACATTCTGAAACAAGCTTTTTGGAGGCATGTCTGATGGAGGAAAGTTGTGTTGGTGGGAAGAGAGAAGCGAACTTCAACCTGAACTCTGTCCTATCACCAGCACATGACGTCATCATCAGACTGGTCATCTGGTACCTGCACCACTGCTTAGACAAGCAAAAAGGTCGGGAAGTCTGGTTTTCAGCCAGTGTAGCTAAATAGAGCTATCCTAAATATTTCATATAAAATTCAATTTAAAGAGGTTTTTGTAGTTATAAACCTTTTTCTTTCTACTGTTGATCAACTTATCTGTACATTAAAAAGGAGGCTATTCAGAGATACAGTTTTAAAAGTATTTTCATTTTTATTACATTTTTATCCCTTCCAATTTCAAGAGAACAATAAAACTTGATCATATATGTAATTTGATCAGATTTTTGTAGAAGCTGTAAGTTCCATATCATGATTATTTTCAGTTAACTATCTGGAGCCTGTAGGGAGTACTTAGGAGAGGAATTTTGCCTATCAAATATCACCTTCAGAAGCTGTGTTGCACCATCAGCTCTGAATTACTTCTGCTGATATTCAATGCTTGAGGTTGGCTAAATCTTGGACATGGTAATGCCCCCTGCAGCCCGAGTGGTGAGATGTATCACTTGCAAAGAGAACGTGAGCAAGATTTATCTGGTGTCTGACTGTTAGCTCATCATTCATACAGAATTTGAGTGTCAGTCTCTGGACAGAATAAATACACCTGTGAACATTGCCTAGACCAGTTGAAATTGGAGTAAAATAAAAATGTTAATGACAGTGGTTGCAGATCCTCTTTTCCAGGAAGGCTGTCGTGTTGCTGGGAACAGGCTTCTGCAGTGGAAGCACCTCGCTCTAGGCCTGGAATGAACAGACGCTCAGTACTAGGGGAGCCAAGGCATTCGGCACCTTGACGGAGGTGGAGGAGATACAGCCAGAAGTCAGCGGAAACACAGGAACCAAGTTTCACGGCAAAATTCTAGCTCCATAAGCTTTTTCCCTGGGAAGGTCTCCCGAGAGGTTACTCTGGATTCTTCCAACATCAGTGCCCTTGGACTTGGTTTCCAGTCCTTTCCCATATCAGGTCCCTCCTCAACTGATGGAACCTCACTAACAGGGGTCACATGCTCACCCCCACATCCCGCCAACATCTACCTGCTGTTCCAAGACTCTTAAGTCTTTGCTTGCCTGGTTTTTGCTACCAGAGGTGCCTGTTATTCAGCTCACATGGCGAATCTCAGCGCAACCTTCCAGGGTTCCTGAGTTGGAGCTGCCTCGAGGTGAAGCCTTTGCCGGCCCACACGCTACTGTGGAGATGGCTACAGCCCCTCTCCCAATTTCACTGGCCTCCTTGATTTACTTACTACTTTTTCTGACTTGCCTGCCAGCTGTTTTTCTGGAGTCCCAAGTGTATACCAAACACTCAAAGTTTGCAGAGAAAATAAATACATAGACCTGTTCATAATTTTGATCAGCTTTGTTCAAGCCCCTTAAATAGAACACTGATTCGGTCCCAAAGTAATTAATCTGTCTGATATTTTTCCCCTCTCGACTATTTAAAAAATAACGTGACTTCAGCTTAATTAGCCAGAAGCCGCTGTCTATTGTTTTATGAGGCAAGTCTGAGTAGATTTTAAAGCAATTCATGGACACTGTGTTTACCTTCCTCGTCTCTTTCTCAGTGAACGCCTGGCATTCCTTCATGGTGGGTCTTACACATTTACGTCTGATAATTTACTTAAGAAATGAAAACATGCAAATGAGGCAAGTAGGTGTTTAAAGACGTGTGGGGTTCTGCTTATTCCTGAGTTGTATTATTGGTCAAGACAACATTCGACTGCTGACTTAGTGTGTTTCTGTGAGGCAGGGATGGTAAGAGGACTGAGTGAACCGGGGCAAACCTAGAAGCCAGCCAGGTGACCTCCAGGCCAGGGTGAAGATAAAGGTCAGTGACACTTTTATCCCTCCATCTTATAATAGCAAGCCTTGTTTCTGTGCAGTAAACTCCCATTTTCAATTACAAGTTGCAATTTTCATATGGGTGCTTAGTGCGGGGGCTAATATTTTTTGCCTGTGGGTTTCCTGCCAGCTTCTCATATGGCAAGACATAGATAAGGGATTTATGTTCTGGGAAAAAAAAGTCACATATTTTTTAGTGGAAAAGAAAAAAAATATATGAATAGTCACTCCTTAGGGTGTGTTATGGTCTGAATGTGTCTCTCCCATTATTTATACACTGAAATCCTAATGCCCAATACAATGGTAGTAAGAGGTGGGGCCTTTGGCAGGTGCTTAGGTCATGAAGGTAGAACCCTCAATAAGTGGGATTGACGTTCTTATAAGAGACCCCACAAAGCTCCCTTGCCCCTCCTGTTGTGGGAGGTTAAAGAGAAAAGATGGCCGTCTCTTGAGAAACGGGCCCTCCCCAGACACCAAGTCTGCTGGCGCCCTGTTCTTAGACTTCAAGCTTCCGGACATGTGAGAAAGAATCCTCTGTTGTTCATAAGCTACCTTGTCTGTGGGATTTTGTTACGGCAGCTCCGACGGACTAAGACAGAGTCTCAGGCGTCACAGAAAGCATGTGTGTGCGTGGGGTGGATGTAAACGTGGAAAGGGAACTAATTCCTTTTGTCTGAGACTCAAGGGAAGATCCTTAAGGCTTGTTAGGGAAGTGGTGGAGATGGGAAGACAGAAAGGACACTCTAGACCAAAGGACTGGCCCTGGCACACTTGGCGGGGAGGTGGGAGGAGTTATGGTGGATGCAGAGAGGAGAAGTGTAGGGCCAGATGGTAAAGGACCTGGTGATAAGGCCCAAGTGATGAGGAACTTGACTTTATCTGACACTCATGGTATCTTAAGTTTGGTGGTACCCTGCGCAAAGGACTGGGGGCCAATGAAGTCAGGAGACTATTAGAATAGCCAAGACAGAGATGGTACGAACTTAAGCCAAAATTGTGGCAGGAGAGATGGAGAGAAAGCCTTTTAGTTAGGTGTTACCTAAGAATTAGGTTTGTTGAGAAAATAGTAGGATGTAGGGGAGGGAGTGGTCTGGTGTCTCGGAGGCCCATGGTGAGTCCAGGACTAGCAGCTGGCTTAGTAGTGAGGCACTGGCTTCTAGGCTGGCAATAGTGAATTTGAAAGGCTGATGTGGCATCCTTCTAACAGCTGGAGATGTGGGTCTGAGATTGAAGGAAGAAAGTGAGACTGGAAATGCTTTAGGACTCCCCAGCCATCTGTGTGTCACTTGGGGCTACAAAGCAGGGATTTTTTTTCCTTGTGTTCATCACTTCGTGACCAGACACATAGTGGGCATCCAATATATGTTGAGGATGGAGTAGGGAGGACTTCTAATTTCAGCACTGACATGTAAAGAGCTTGTAAGTCATTGCTCCCATCCTCACAGTGAGAGAAGGCTGAACCAACAGAAGACCAAAGACTTTTCTTGGAACCATCAGAGAGCTGAGGTCACAGGGCAAACTGCTACCCAAAATCTAGAAAGTCCCAGCCAAGATCTGCTTAGTTAGATCAGAAGCCACTGGAGAAATAAACTGTTAGATACACTTAAATGGGAACCTTGATGAATTG
This sequence comes from Camelus dromedarius, assembly GCF_036321535.1. NCBI lineage: Eukaryota > Metazoa > Chordata > Mammalia > Artiodactyla > Camelidae > Camelus > Camelus dromedarius. Next base: position 79,436,366 of record NC_087443.1, on the reverse strand, counting down.
CTTGAGGCTAAACGTAGATTAGAGTGAGAGTGAAAAGCTCCCAGGGTCACAGTCTTAGTTTCTCCTGGACTTCCCCGAGTTTGTCTCCAGGGATCCCACCAAGTTATCATGATGAGGAGCCAAGAAAGTCCCATGATCATCTAGCTGGAGAAGGGAAAGGATAACCACTGTGAAATAAACCCAGAATGTTCTCCTTAACAAAAGCCTACTTTGCAGAGAAAATGAACTTTGCTAGAGCCTTACCTCCCTAGGGGAAGAGAATTTCTCTGACTCTAGCACCCACTGGTATTCTTGTCTAAGAAAAGAGAGGAGGTGCTAAGAAACACCTGTGAAGGTCACAGCCCAAGGACACAGGCACCCTCAGATACTGAGACAGAACCACAAAGTAACAGAATGTTTCTCCCCCACACACTTTGCCACCACACTAACAGGGGTGGATCAGAGCTGAAAGAACTACAAGATGCAGCTGTCTAAGGAGGAGGACTTCAGGAAGCCCAGAGACAGCAGGGGAGACAAAAACATGGACACCAGAGAAGCTTGAAAACTCTGGTGCCTACAGCAAATCTTAAATGCAGCCCACACTCTAGCCAGAGTAATATATGGCTTCACAATAAAGGCCAATTCACCTGTTTCTATTACCCAATCCATCATGTTTGGCTTTCTGCAAAAAATTACCAGGCATGCTAAAAGGCAAGAAAAAAACAGTCCGAGGAAACAAAGCAAGCATCAGAATAGGTCTCAAACATGACACAGATGTTGGAATTATCAGCTAGGAGATTTAAAATAACTGATTAATATGTGAAGGACTTTAATGGAAAATATAGACAACATGCAAAAACAGTTGGGTAGTGGAAGCAAAGAGATGGAAACCAAGAGAGAATTCAAAGGAAATGCTGTAAATTAAAAATACTACAACATAAATGGAGAATGTCTTTGATTGGCTCATCAGTAGACTGGCCAAGGAAAGAATCAGTAAACTTGAAGACAGATCAGTAGAAAATTTCCAAACTGAAATGTACAGAGATAAAAGAATTAAAACAGAATAAAACAGAACTGTGGGGCAATTGTGAAATGCATAACACCCAGGTAATTGGAATAACAGAGGAGTAAAGAAACAGTTGAAGTAATAATGGCTGAAAATTTTCCAAAATTAACGACAGACACCAAACCACAGATTTGGGAAGCTCAGAGAACACCAAGTAGGATAATTACCAAAAAATCTCCCACCCAGGCATATCTTATTCAAAATGCAAAAATAAAGAAAAATATAATATTAAAAGACACCAACGCAAAACAAATCACCATACAGTGATTACTGAAATATAGAGATATCTGCTACTTTTCCACAGTATATTAGCATAATAAAATGGTAAACTGAGTTGAGTAACATAGAATCTATGCATAGCTCTCCCATTAACTAGAAGACCAACTTTAAACCAATTATTTGAGCTTTTTCAAACTTCACATATCTTATCATGGCTGGAAATGAATTTAATTCCATGTGTGAACTCTGAGAGATAGGCAATGGCTTCCTAAAGGACAATGATGAAAAAGACTCTGAAGATGGAGCAGGTAAGAGTCCAGTGATTGATTATTAATGTCTGCCATGGGAGTGGGAAATGGAGAACTAAGTGTAGTGTATTAGCCATCCCTGAGATAATGATCTCACAGGGTCATTCTAGTTCTGAAATGCTTGGATTTTTAAATTACTTTAAACCAGTACAACTTTAAGTTTTCAGTTGGGAACAAATTTGATGATACTCATCACAGGTGTTTAATTTTTAGGTGGTGCCTCAATGCTGCAGACCCTCTGCTTGATACCAGAATTCAGATCTGAATAAGGAGCCTGTCCCAGCCTTCACGTAGAACCTCGGTGATAGTCCCCTAGACTTTTAGGGACAGTTAGTCATCACCTTTTGTTATTCACCACTATATTCTTCTGGACCTTCTCTTCTTAAGACTCACTTTCTCATTTCTTAACTCCTCCTTCACTCCCTCCTTACTTAACTGCTACCTTTCTCGACAGATGACTTCACCTTTTGCTTCTCAGAGAAAGTGGAGCCTCAGATGGGAACTCGCCCACCAACCCCTCCAGGTGGCAACTACAGTCTCTCTCACCTCCTTCCCTCTGATTGCTTCCTGATGATTGCTAATTGATTCCTTTTTTCTTTTCTTCTTGATCTTTCTAAAATTTTGCCCACTTTATTCACTTTTTAGAGAACCAGTGCTTGAGTTTTTGGATTGCCTATATTGTTTTGTTTTTCGTTTCACGTGTCTATGTTTACTGTTATGATTTCCTTCCTTCTTGTTTCTTTAACATCATTTATCTTTTCTGGCCATTTTTATTGAACACAGAACTCAATTATTTTTTATATCCTTTGTTTTTTCTAAGTAAGTTCTTTGAATAAATGTTACACTAATTGGAGGACACCCACTTCACAAAGCCCACAGCACCGTCTGGTTCTGTGCGAGCCTGTGCCAGTGGATGGTGAACAGGACACGCGTCTCAGCACTGGCTCCCATCCTGTCATTCTACACCCAGTTACGCTAAAATTCTTTCTTTCTTTCTTTCTTTTTTAACTGTAGATGACCCAAAGGGAGGTGGGAGGTTGCTGTATGAATGAGCCCATGTGAAATCTGAGCTGAAGAGGAGGGTCCCTCCTGAGAGGTTAGAAGAATGTGGAAACATCCATCTTGCTAGTTATTTGAAAATGTATAACTTTTTCCTGCTATAAATCTCATTTTAATTTTGTGACTGCACGAATTCATAAATATGATATGTGTACTAACAGCCTTACACATTCAAACTCTGAAAATGAAGAAAGTCCTGCCAGAATTGAAAAAATCCTGTTAATAAAGAAGTATTATTATTGCAGATTCTTACATGTCTTACATTTCCTACAAATCTTTCATGTATTGCCTATCCTAACCCAGACATTGTAGAAAAACTTAAAGCAATAGTGAATGAAAAACAGTTTATCTCTTAAGAACTGCATTACAAATGATTCTTTAGAAGTTTTTCTCATCCCTTCCCTTATAATTTCTTTCTTATGTTGCATTGTTTAAGCAATAGGCCAAATTGCTTTTAATTTCCCTCATTTAAAAATACAATGTGATTTGTTTTTAACAGACATTTACAAATAATCAATCAAACAAACCAATGTAAGTAAGGCAGTAAGGCCGTCTTGGTCCACTCCGGATTACAAAAAGAGCGTAAAGAATTAAGCTCCGACCTGTCAAGAATACTGAAACAGAAACCTTTCATTAAAGTACTAATTCTGCTGACTCCAGAAGCCTATCTTCCCCTAAGCTGACCTGCCCTTAGGCTTCTGGGAGTAAAGCGTTCCCAGCCCAGCAAAGTGAGGTCCAGTCAAAGGGCATTGTTTGATTCAGGGGCAGAAGTTAATGTGCGCCTTAAGGCAGAGGCAAACCGTGGTGCAGGCAGGAGTGAGGGCCAGCCACAGGTGATGGATTGCTGGGACAGATTAGGGGCCTAGAGGCAGGCAGACACCTGAACTCTTCTCGAAGTTGCAGTAAAAATTGTACACACACTCCCCTCGCCCCATCTTTCAGTCTTGTTAAGCCCAGGCCCTGTGGGGGGAACCCAGGAGCATGATCCAGTTCCTGTCTTCAAATCCTTCCTGTCTTTTGGAAGCTAGGTCATGATTTAGGTCCGGGGAGAGCAGAGGTGGCAGGGATAGGTGGCGCGGAAAAGGCCCAGCCATCGCTGGTTGATAAGGAATCACCCGTCTGACAGAGGTGTAGACATACATAGCTAGCCTCTCATCCAGGTGTGGCCAGCAGAGGCGTCAGCCTGGACTCTTCAGGGCATTGTTTGTAGTATTACTATTGTGCTCATGTTCAAAGTGAGAAACTCACCCGACCTTACTGGCTTCATATCCCATCATGTCTCTGACTTTTCCTCAGCACCCAGCCCTCCAGCACAGTGCACTCTGTCCAACAACCGTTGTTACCAGGGCTGTGTCCCATTCATTTTTGTACCTGCAGGGTCCAGCTGAAGTCTGGCTCTGCGTATGGAGAAGTCAGGAGACCAGGGGACCTCTAAAAGGAGGGAGAGTGTCTGGAAAACTTAGGGCACAACTATGCTCACTCATACACTCACTCATGCATTAATTCATTCAGTTTCTACCACCTGGGTGTCTACAATATGCCTGGCGCTGGGGATGTTCCTGTGAAATAAAGCAGGTGGCTCCTCCCCACATAGACCCCAGGAGAGGACGTACACAACTCCGGGGCCTTCTGAGGGGTGTAAGGCAGCACATCCAGGGGCCACAGGAGCAGAACTTTCCCTGAGATCTCTTTTAGGACCTGTACCTGAAGCAGGGAAGTCAGGGACAAGTGGTAGGTAGGTTCTTGCTAGTATAGCTCAGTATTATCTGTGGCTTCTGGAAAAAAACCACTTAATCTGTCTGAGCCTCAGTTTCCACATCAGTAAAATGGGGATCAGAATACTTTCTTCCTTGTGTGGTTGTGAGGGCTTAATGAGATGATATCCATTACATTTACCAGAGTCCTTGTCCTCTTGATGTTCAGTCAGTGTCGGGTGAAGGGGTGATTCTTGGGGATAGAGAAAGCTTCAAAGACCCATCAGTTCAGTTTGCGCTATATAAAGATGGGCTACAAATCTGATTTTTTTGCGGGGTGAAAATCTAATTTAACATACTGTTAATTTACCCCTGTGAACTGGATGAAACGAAGGGCATTTCACAATCTCTGTGTTCAGTCCCAGACGACAGTTCACCAGACAGGGCAGTCAGTTTACTGCAGGTGCTAGGCAATTAGCCTTGAGGGATGTTGTCTAGCAAATTTTACATTAAAAGAGAAAGAATTTCCCAACCTTTAACTAATGGATGCAGGGATGCACCAAAGGAATCCATACGTAGGAGCCTTGGAGAAGGGCCAGCTGTGGTCACAGTAGACGCTGTCTTCTGTTAACCATCAGATGACAGAACTTCTAATAAGAGGGCAGGTTTTATGTTAAGATTTCTAAATGATGCTGTTGGGGAAGGAAACAGATCACACTTGCTCCAGCCCAGGGCGACGTTCAACTCCTGGCCTAAATCACAATGAAGCTACAAAGCTGAGAAAGCAAACCCTTACTCCCCGAGTTACGGAAGTCTGGAATACACAGTGAAGTGTGCTTAAAGACGCAGTGTGGTAATTGTGTGTTTACAAATGATGGCTTATTGACTTGATCACAAAGTTACTGGCTTTGAAAAAAAAAGTTTTTGAAAAAAAAAGTTACTGTCTTAAAGCCAAATGGCCACAGTCCAGCTGGTAACTGCACATTGATCTCTGTTGCTCCCACTGGAAGCAGGCTCTGTGAGGGCAGCAGTGGCCCAGGGCGCTCACCGCAGGGCTTACAACAAAGCCAGGTACATGGCTGAAACTCAGAAAACTTACTGACTGCATCACATTTTACTAGGCTATGTGACTCAAGCCCGCCTGCATTCTATGTTCGCAAGTGCTCCTCTCCATCTGAAGTCAGATCTTGGATACAAATGTGATATTCTCACAATATTGTTTGAAAATATTACACCTTTGAGTATCATGGGTAGGTGCTGACACCTAAGGCTTGTCTCTTGAGGATGCTGGCCGTGACATGGCTTTATGATGTGAGTGTGTGTGTGTGCACGTGAGTGCAGATTTGTGCAGGGGAAGGTGCACTTCTGAGTACAGGTCATAGAAAGGTTGTGTGCCTACCAGGGACCCTTTTCAGTTTTCATCAGATCAGCTTCTGAAGACCCATTAACCCTTTGACTCAGCTCTTTTATCAGCAAAATCACAATGAACTTGTCTCTTGTTTCACTGAAAAGTTTTAATAATCACTGTATGGCCATTGACCTGAATAAAAAATGCCATTTAATTATAGTGGATACACTTAGGAAATTAAAGTTTAAAAGTTGAGCATGAACATCCCAGGGCAGCACCTTGTGTTCATCATAAAAATGGACACACTCAATGTTTAATCAATATGTGAATTCATATCTTGAAATCCAGTACTCACTTTTTAAACCTCTAGTTACCACACTCTTCAAATACTTATGACAAATTTTTGAGACTTCATCATTAATGGCTGTCCTTTGCACAGGGACTCCTTGATTAGTAAGTTTCCAGGGGAGGTAACATTACAATTTATTTTCCTATTATGCTCTTTGGTTTTTCAATCTGAAAATTCCACTACCATTTGGCAGTGGAGAGAATTCCCAATCATCTGGTACTCTGGCAGTTTGATCTTTCCCCTCTGAAGTTGGAAACACATCATTAACCTATTCAGTGCCACCAGAAATGTTAATTCAAACCAAGAACTGAGAACTTCAATGATACTCCGTTGTGTGCTTGTAACGTCATACCAGGGCACTCCTTTTGTAAAGGCTTACAGTTAGTTTTAAAACAACTTGGAATGTTCAAGAAAAAAGCCAGAGATTACAGCACCCACCCTTGACACGCAAAAGGGACAGTATTTCGCTATTTCAGAGACCAAAGAGACAGAGGTGAAGACAAGGCCTGGGCTCCGCGATGGGGCTCCAAGTCCCAGAGAGAGGATTCTCCTGGCCTCCTGGTGGCATTTCCTCCATCTGACCAACAGGAGCTGGTCCTTCAGTCTCCCATGTGCAGCCTGCTTTTGAAACTAAGATCAAATTCACTGAGTCCTGGTCAGAAGAAAATATTTGATTATAAACCAATTACAGGCTGCTTTGTGCTTTTAACACTTTGAATTTAGCAGTTTCTTTCCGCTGGGAAAATATTCCTTTGGGATAATGAGAAGTGGTTCTAAAGCTGATTGCACCAGGGCCCTGGAGGCATTCTGGCCCCCTCCCCCCAACCCCACCATGAGAAAACATATCCAGACACACGCACTGTCACAGAGGAGGCATGGATTCTGGTTTCCGAACACCCTGCGCTGCTAGAATTACTTTAAACTATGCATTTCTCACGGACATTCCATCTACTTGTTTATACCATTACCTACTAAAGGGAGAAAGCTTGAAAGGATGAACACATTTTTAAACATCAAAAAGAGACTTTTAGTCAAACAAACTAAAAGTTGAAAGATCATTTTGAAACTTTTTTCCCTCTATTTTAACAACAGAAAAACATGGTTGGAAGTAAAAAAAAAAAAAAAGGCAGCTTTGTACCAATTCCTAGCAGTCATGCAGCCATACTATACACTTTCATATACATATTTATCAGCCAATTTTCTCAAATCTTCATTAATTGTAAATTGTACATAGTACTTTCCCAATGCTGTCAAACTTACTTTATAAAATTCTTTTTCTCCAAGTTTCTTGCAAATGCAAAGTCTAAACTGAAAACGTTGGGAAGTGGTGGTGGAGTCTTTTAATGTATGAAACAGCATGTACATTCAAGTTACAGTACGTCGATGTTTATTTTTAGCATTTTAGTTTGTTAAGCAGGACTGAGATAATATTCTTTCTTTCATAAGGTAAGGATTTTCTTAAATTGTATTACGTTCTGGGAGTGTTTCCCCTAAAGAGATTTTGGCTTGGTTGTGTAAGTTTGGCCGGGCAACGTGGTATTATTACCACAGAGCTAGCACGTTGCAGGCCTTCCTGCAGCCGGCAGCAGAGAGATGCAATGCCGAGAGGTCTGCAACTTTCTGCCCCAGAAAGGTTCAGTGAAACACAACCCAGGCTCCAAATTCACCCCAACTCTTGGCTTGTCCTATACATGCCCCCAACCTCTCCATCTTTCTCTCTCCATCTCTCTCTCTCTCAAACACACAAGCGGTTCATCAGGACCACTGCTGGCCCAGCTCTAAGGAACTGACACAGAGCACCGCCATCCTTCCCAGCAGCAGCAGAAGCAACAGCGCTGGGCCCAGCGGTCAGGGTTGGAGTTCACCTCGGAAAACCTGCGCGGCCTACCGGGGGCAGTGGCTTGAGCTAAATCCTCTGCCCTACTCCGAGTTAACGGTGTCCTCTCCCTGCTCTCTCCCAGGGAAGGTGCCTCTCCCGAGTCCCCAGAGCAGAGAGGGTGGGCGCACCAGCTAAGCTCCTGCAGCTCCAGAAGGCACCGGTGACCCCCGGGGCCCTCAGCCGCCAGAAACTCAGGGAGGTACCAAGGCCAAAATTTCTCCTCCCAGTGGCTGTTGGCTCCAAAGAACCTTGTGCGTAACTACAAACGGAGGGAGGCAGGGGCTTAAATTCACCCAGAAGGCAGCTGGTCAGTGCAGGGAGGCTGCTAGGGCCCAAAACCAGGAATGAGGGGCAGGAAGGGAGAGGAAACCAGAGTGGCTTCTCTGGCCCGCCTCCCCTCGTGGGTTTGGGTGTGGCTGGGTGGGGGGAAAACCTGAAACCATCCTGTGACTCTAGGATGCTAGACACAGGTCTGGTGGTCCCTGGAGGCGCCTGGTCTTAGGACAGGGTCAGGGAGGCGGGTGCTGAGTGGCAGGGGAAGGAGCTGGTGTCCCCAGGGCTGCTGTGCTGGCAGCGCTCCCTCTTCCTTCAGCGCAGATCCGGCCATGAGAAAGTCCCTCTTCCACGTGTCCAGGACCGACTGTCCCAGGTCCAAGCTGGAAAGGAGGAGAAAATCCGCCAAAGTCTGGCCGGGGCATCTCCACTAGCACGAGTAAGAAAGCTCTTTGGAGGGGGCCAAGCTCCCCCTGGAAAAGGTGGAGCCCCCTGGGAGCGCGGGTTTGAGGTCCAGGCCAACTGGAATGCCAGAGGGCAGAGAGAGCGCCCGCTCGCCCCATCTGTACGGTCGCCTGCGTGAGGGGTGCACGACAGGCTGGCTCTGTTCCCTGTGGCCGGACCCCGGGACCCTCCCTCCGCTGCACTGACCGCTGAGGAGGCCACACGTGGGGCCCTCACGCGGCGGGAACCCGCGGCCTGAGCTCGGCGCCTCTGGACAGAGACAATCCCCCGCCTCCCTTCAAACTTCCGTCTCTTCCCGACTGTAGAAGAAGTGACCGACGCGGAAGCTGGTGGCCGCCGTCTGATGGCCAGCGGCGGGGCGGGGCGCGGGGCCGGGGGCCTGGGGACCGTGGGCGGCGACCGTGGTCGGTCTCCCGAAAGAAAAGTCGCCCGCCAAGGGCCCGGGAAAGGTACCAAGGCCGCCAGCCAGGGCGCCCATGGCCGAGGCGAAACTGGAGAAGCAGGCGGCAGCCTCGGGCGCGGGCGGGGACGACGAGGCGGGCGGGTCCGGGGAGGCGGCGCCCAGGGGCTCCAGCTCCGGCGCCGGGGCTCCCCCCGGGCTCCGGGTGCCCGAGGGGGCGGCCGCGCTCGCCTCCCCTCTCCTCTTCCTCTTCCTCCGGAAGTTCCCGTTGTCGAACATCTTCTCGCAGTTTGGGTCCAGGGTCCAGTAATTGCCTTTACCTGCGTAAGAAGAAAAAGGCTCAGCTCAGAAAACCCGGTGTTTGACGGAGGTGACAGTGAGAACGTGAGAAATGGAGGTCAGCTTCAGAAAGAGGCTCCCTCCGGCCCCTCCATGCGCCCTCACCCCCATCCCAAACCTTGAGCTGGCGCTTCCTACGGGATGGGGCCACCACAGCCAGACTGGAAAGAATGTGGACATCCCAGAAAGACCGGGGAAGGGCGACCCCCCGGAAATACAGAACCCTGCTAAGTTCAAGGTCAGAAAGAAGACCTATGAGGTGCAGAGCCAAGCAATCTCTACTCTGGCAGTCACTGCCGATGGGGCAGAGCCCACCACGCCAGGCCTCTTTGCAGACCCCAGTGCCTCCCAAAGCGGCTTGGCATTTGTCTTCATAGTCCGGGTAGGCACCCCATTTTACAGCAGAGGACGCAGGCCCAGAGAAGGAACTCCAAAGGTCGCCCAGCAGGCTATCTTTCCCGCTTCTTCCTTCGTGGGAGCGAGGAGAGAATGAGAGACTCACCCAGCACTAGACCTGAAGTCTACTGCCGTCTTGGAGCCTGTCTACTGGAGGCCAAGTACGTGTCTTCTTCCCATCCTCCTCCCCACCTCAGCACCCCCAAGCTGTGCAATAAAGACTAAGTTGTCCAGGGCCGCCCCCATCCACAGAGTGCCAGCAGCCCGGGGCGGGAATCCGCGGAGTCCTGGACAGGGCGATCAACCAGGTGAGCTTCTATTACCTGGGTCGTCCTCGTCGCGGGGCACCTTCTTGAAGCAGTCGTTGAGCGACAGGTTGTGGCGAATGGAGTTCTGCCAGCCCGCCTTGCTGCGCTTGTAGAAGGGGAAGTTGCCGGCCACGTACTGGTAGATCTGGCTGAGCGTCAGTTTCCGCAGTGGCGCGCTCTGGATGGCCATGGCGATGAGCGCCGAGTACGAGTAGGGCGGCCGCACCAGCCGCAGCAGCTCCTGCTGGCCCGAGAGGCTCAGCCACGCGAGGTCAGCGCCCGCCAGACCGCCCGGGGCTCCGAGGAGCGGGCCAGGGGCCGCGTAGGGCGGCGCGGGCGCGGGGCCGGGCGCGTAGGGCGCGGAGCTGAGAGCGGGCGCGTTCAGCCACAGGCGCGCGCCGACGCCCGCCGCGCCCAGGTCACCGCGCGCGTGGCCCGTGGGGTGCGCTGCCGCCCGGGCCTGGCCGTGCGGGGCCGAGCAGGGCCCCGAGCCGTCGCAGTACGCGGCCATGTCCAGCCGCTCCTGGGCCGGGGCGGGTGGCTCCGCGCCGAAGCTCATGGGCGCCCCATCCAGCTCGGCCGCCAGCAGCTCCCGGGTGCCGCCCGCCGGGCCCCGCCTTCCCCTTTAAATGCCGTCGGGGCCGAGCCCCAGGTGTGTGTCGCTTGCGACCCCCCTCCCCCACCTGCTTTGGAGGAGCGAATCCTCCATCCCCGCCGCGGGGTCAGCTTTCCGCCCCGCCCAGGTCCCGACGCGCCCTGGAGCCGCGCCAGTAATTCCCAGGCGCTGCGCTGCCTGCGCCGCCTCGGGCCAGAGTCGTTCGCAGCCTTTGCCGCCAGCACCCTGCGTCCCCAGAGATCTCACCCACTCTGGCCTCGTCGGGTTTTAAGGCCCCGCGGCTCTGGCTAACCTGCACCCTCGGGCAGGTACCACGCCTCCCGCGGGTCCCCAAGTATGCAGCGTGGGATCCCTGTCCAACGCGAGGTCCCCTTGCTCGCCCACCAGGGACCCCTTGTGCCTTTGAGGACAACGGGCTAAGAACGAAGGGCCACTGTGCTGGCCAAAGAGTCCCGATGAAGCCCAGGGGATGTCGTGGGGATGAAGCGGAGTGCAGAGGCGGCGCAGCGAAGGACACAAGGCCCGAGGCAGGGCCTGGCTGGACGCGGACAGTGGCTCTGGAATCGTTGGGGGTCGCCGCCCAATCAGCTTGAAGGCGGACCAGACCCCTGTAAGGGTGGAGACGCTGGAAGCTCGGGAGGCCCCAGTCATCCGAGGAATCCTTTACTCCGAAGCCCCGGGAGCCCGAGATCCCGCCTGGCTAGTCTGCTCGGTGGCTCGGGCACAGGGCGCAGCGGGTGGCAAAACTCTCCGCGGGGTTTCCCGGGACCCCGGGAAAACAAGGGCGTCTCTCCTGTGCCCCCGACACCAACCGCTGCGCCCCAGCTCCTCCCAGACTCCTCGGCAGCCCTGCCAAGGCTGATGCGCCGCGCAGGACTGGGGTACCTGGGAAGAGCAGGGACCCCGAGTTCTGGCCACTTGCCCTAGAGCGGAGAAGCGGTGATCAAGGTTCAGAGGAGAGGGCCCTGAATTCAGCGCCCGCGGTGTTAATACCAACCTTGTAGAAATGAGTCTTGCCCTGGGACCTCCCCAAGATTTCCTGGGGCTGTGAAGAGTCATGGTGAATGAATGTCAATTCATTTAAAAAACAAGGGTTCCAATTTTCCTGATGCCGACCCCAGCCATGCCGCCCCCTGCCCTCCACTTCTGGCGGTGTGGAGGAGGAGGCCCGGAGTGGGGCTAAAGATTAGATGGAGTAGAAGGCTGGGGCTCTGAAAATAAGAGGCCTAGTTGGAGTCAGCCCTTTACTGCTGGTGTGGCCTTTAGGCTTTCAGATTGTAATTTTAAATTTTATGTAAAACAAACAGTTTGTGGAACACGTTAACAGTTTGTGGAGCAGGTTAACAAATAGCCCCTCGGGAAGTTGTTACACTTCAGGGTGGTTGTCGCGGCCTCTGCAGGGACTTTGGTCTCTCAGACAAGGACAGGAAAGAAGCGGCTGGAACTTGTACATCGGGCCCCTCTGCTGGCCTGTGCCGGCCCTCCCCTTTCCACCTTCCCAGGGACTTCTAATTGTGGCAAAGGCTTACAAGTTGTGAGGATCCTGGTACCTTTCAGGACCCCGCCCCCCATCGCTGCAGGGACAGTTTTGTGGGGAGGGGGATGTCAGCACTTAGGATGGGATGATTTTTCTTGCTTCTGTCAAAACCAGCAGCCTGAACCACCTGCCTCTCAGTTTTGAGATTTTCAGTATGTCCTCACAGTTTTAAACACATATGTCCCCGTACATGGGACAAGATTTTCGGTGACTGTATCCTAAAGAAAGTGGCTTTCCGTCAGCAAAAATGGTTGCAGGCATGACTTGGCTGTGCTCGTTGGGAGCACACTGAGAATCAGCTCCCCTCCAGAGTAACCACACTTAGCTCCCTGAGAGTGGAGCAGGTTTCCAAACCTGACACTTTGAAATGGCTGCTGGTGAGGAGGCAGCTTTCCAGAAACCATGCTTCACGAGGATGGAGCATCACAGAAGTTGTGCAGCTCTTCTTGACCGGAACTATGCAGGTGATGGAGAAAAAGCGTGAAGAAGGGGAATACAGCCAGGTGGGCGGGCTTGACCCCACAAAGGGCAGCCCACTCTTCCCTTTGTCCCCGCAGCTGCTGTGTGACAGCTGCAGGGACACCAGGAAAAAAACTGGTGCTCCTTGTGCGGGCTTTTGACTGTCCAGGACTTCAAATGTAGAAGACGCTTGTCTTGGTGGAGTGACACGATGACTCGGAGAAGGAATCAATTGTATCTACAGTTAACTGTACTACGTGATAATAAAACCAGAGATCTTGAATGGACAGCCTAAGTCATGTCTTGTAATGTAAAAGAATTTAAAAGGATGAGAGTTCTTTCCAATTTCCTTTCATTTTAATAACCTTTCTTTCTGTTAATGTAACTCTTTCATTCCTGTGAGTTTCAGGACATCTAAGAAAATTAGATGACTCTTCATGTAATTTCCCTCAATTTTACATTCTAAAAGCCATCACGGTTTGTGCTGTGCAGGAGTGGCCGTGTTTTAATCACCTTTCTTTGCTTTCTGAGCCCAGTGCCCATCCTCCACCAAAACTGTAATCATTTCCTTATTTTTCCACACGTTGGACTCATGAGTATCAGTCGATGGAGTACAGTCACTTGGGGAAAAAAACGTTTTAACATTTGAGTCAGTCTTGGATGGAACTCTGATGAGAATTCTTTCCAAGAGGAAAAATAGATAAAAACAAGAACAACAAAAACTCAGCAGGAGGACACAATAAGGAACAAGGCTTTGCCTCCAGAGTCTTCCACTTCTCCTGGGTCCTGGGGCCTCTGCCCAGAGTTCCTAAACAGAACCGGTCCCCTCCTCAAACCTCTGCCCTGTTGCCTTCTCCTTCATCCTCGAAAGTGACTCCGCTGCCCACTTTGTGAGTAGGTCTCCCCAACCTTCCTCTCCCAAACTTCCAAGTCCACCTGCAGCTGCGTCACCCCTGTCTTCCTTCCTCTGGTCGCCGTGGGAGAGGCGTCCCTTCTTCCTCCCCACTGTCTCTCTCTGCTTCTCAGCAGCCCAGCTTCTCGAAGAGTTGCCTCTGTTGGCTGTTGGCCTGTTACCCCTCTGGAGACACACTCCTTCTGCAGCCCAGACGGGAGTCCACCCCCACGACTGCGCCGAAACTGCTCAGGCACCGTGTCCACTGGCCTCTGTCACCCTAAGTCCAATGATCGCTCTTCCTCATTTTGCTTGCCTCTCAGGAGCTCTTCGTACATTCCAGAATCACAACCCTTTTTCTACTTGCTTTTTCATTCCGTCCTCTGGTTTATTTCCTCTTCTCTGGCTCCTTCTCAAGCTCCGGGGTGGCCTGCCCTCCACTTAGAGCTCTGTTCCAGGCCCTTTCCTCACACTTGTGGCTTTAACTACCCACCATTAATTCTCGGTTTCTCAACGTCATCACTATTGGCATATTGGGTTGGGTAATTCTGTACTGTCCTGTGCACTGTAGGATGTTTGGCAGTGTCTCTGGCCTCTACCCACAAGATGCTGGCAATAACCCTCTGTTGTGTTAACCAAAAATGTCTTAAAGTATTGCCAGTGGTTCCCTGTGGGGCCAAAATCACTCCTGATTGAAAACTTCTGCATTAACTAATGATGCTGTCGTTTTTATCATCCATCTGGGCGTGCATTGCCTTCCCCCACAGCCATCCAGGAACTTCAGTCCAACAGCCACAAGGAACTGAATTCTGTCAATTGCAGGAATGACCTTGGAAGAGGACTAAAGTCCAGATGTGATGGCCAACACCTTGATTTTAGCCTGAGCAGAGAACCTAGCCATGCCTTGCTGGATATCTGACCTACAGAAGGTGAGCTAATGAGTGATACTGCTTTAAGCTGCTAAGTTTATGGTAGTTTGTCACACAGGAATAGAAAACTTAAAAACAAAAGCCAAACACCAAATGGAGCCATGTCACCCCAGTTCAGTAACCTCCACTTTGTGGTGACAAGGAGGTTCCTGCTTCTCATGGCGACTACGCCTTTCCTGGGCAAGACCCTGCCCTGTGTCCTTACATCTCACCGTGCCCTGTGTGGTACTCCAAGTAAGGCACATCCACTGATGTTCAAGGCTGACTGGTGGCTTACCTTTTTAAACATTCAAGATTGGAGAGAAGTCAGGGGTTTTTGGTGTTCGAATGGATCATTTACAATGTCAGCAAAAACTGTCCTTGATTTTAGCAGTTCTTGTCTTTCAAAGAGTGTTCCAAGCTCCAGAATTAGATATGGGTGCCCAGTTTTTCATTCTAGAAGGGGTCGGGTCAGGGGTTGCTGTGGTCAAGGGCTCAGGCCCGGTTATCAACCCAGTTTTGGCCTGAACCCTGTCTCTAGCAATGGGACTTAGGTCAATGATTCCACCTCTGAATTCCATTTCTCCCCCCACCTGTGAAGTGCTTTGATGTATTAAGTCTCTCAATTAATATTTATCCTGTTTCCTCACCAGCCCATGGTAGTTCATAACTGAAATTTACTTCAAACTCTTACCACTGAGAAAAATAATTGAAGCAACGTTGGACTGTGCTGACTGCCACACCTTTCTTCAGCTGACAAATGTAGGAGATGAGAACTTTAGCTACGGATAGACTTGGACTCAAGTCTTGGCTCTAGTCCCAAACACCTGGGTGAGTGAACTGTTAAACTTTCCAAGTCTCAGTTTCTCCATCTGCAAAGAGGCGCTAACAGTGCCCATCTCATAGGCTATTATGAAGACTAAATGTGATCACGCATGCAGAATTACTCACTGCATGGTATGTACTGGTATTCACTTTTTCTCATTCAGTCAATCGTCCATTGGTCTGTAGAAGGGGTCCTGACTTTACAGTTTGTCTCCCTACATGTTAAATATACTTTTGTACCTAAATATGTTATCCACATCCTTGATATGAAACTGAGGAAAGACTTTTTTACAATATATTTTCTCCAAGTATTCGCTAGTGTCTTACGAGAAAAAACCTGGCTGTACTGAAATACAATGTTTAAACAGATCTCACCTCACTGACTTTAAAACTATTCTAAATTTTATATATTTTCACTTTTATTCTAAAAGAGACCAAACAATGAACTTAAGTGTGTAAATTGTTGCTGCCTTTGCCTCACCTCTGTGTATGTGTGTACTTTGTTGTTGAATCCTTTAAAGGTAAAATATAAATCTTTTTGATTCTTTACCCTTAAACGCTAATCACTCTTAAAAAGAGAGACATTTTCCTATGTAACCACACCATTATAATCACAAGTAACCAATTAGCAGTAATTCTTTCATATTATCTAATACACACTTCATACTTAAATTTCTTCAATTTTCCCAAAGTAACTTTAGAAAGTTAAAAAGCCCTTTTCTTTTCAGAGCGGAGTCCAAAATGCCCATGAGAGCTTTCCTGGGTTTGTCGGGTTCCTTTTGTTTCTTTTATTCTAGGACAGCCCCTTCCTCCTGCTGCCCTCAAACTGTTTATTTAAAGGCATTGACTTTTTGAAAGAGCAGCTGTGCCATCAGGATTTGTCTGTTTTCTCCTGGTGATGTGTAACTTGCAACCATATTCCCTGCATTTCCTTTAGACAGGAAGTTAGGTCTCAGGATTGGTGCAGACTGAGATTACGTGGTTTTACCCCATCACATCGGGAGGCATGCAGTGCCAGGTTGGTCCCCTCTCTCTGACTCTGGGTTTGATCATTGGGCTAAAGGAGTGACATTGCAAAGGCCATTAGGAGCTAATCCATGGGATGATACTCAGATACAATAAAAAAAAAATCCAGTTCCCCGCATAGAGGTATCCACAGATAAGGATTGCTATTGACTTTTTTTTCCATTGATAGTTGCTGCCTGAATCAATTACTCTATCAGGGGCTGCAAAATGGAAATGTTCTAATTCTGCTATTCTTTAACATTCATTAACTGTCATTTTTCTATAAAATAGAGCTTTCTGTCATCAACTGGATTTACTTGGTTTACCCTTAACTATGATTTATATTAAAAACACCAGAAAATTACATGATTCTTTCCTTCACTGACCAATTCTAAGAGGAAGATGTTGGTGAAATAGTCATCTTTATTGGAAACAAGTTTTTTGTTTTGTTTTGTTTTTTTGGATTCCTCCTTGAGTATCATGATGGATGCATAAATTTTAATATGCACCCATATGCATATGTCTTAGGAAATTATAATTATTTTTGTGACGCTTATATTGTCCCAAACTGGGGCATTGGGAGTCCCTTTGAGCTGGCTGCTGCATCCTTTTGACATGGCCCCCGAGAGTCTTTGGATGTTTCTTTGCTGTTTGACACAAGCTATCCCGGCTTATTTTGTACTTTCTCTGACCCAGATCTTGAATCAGCTCTTTCTCTGGTGGGCCCTGGCTCCTTTTTAGAGGAGACCAAAATACAAGATGTAGGATATTTTCCTGGAGGGGGGTAACATTGCTTCTAGACCTTTCAGTGGACAGAGCTAGGAAATAGACTTTTAAAAATCATGAGTTAATATACTTCTTGTTAAAATTTAACACAGTTAAAAAAAAACTTTTACTCTATACCTGTATCTTATTTCTCTTACACTGACATCTGATTCCCAGCAACATTGATGATGTGGCTACTTCTCGCTCTGTCTCACAGTGTACCCCTGTGGCTTCAAATAACAGTCCTAGTAACATTATTAACAGAAAAACTACTGAATGAGATTTAAGATTCCTTTGCAGTTCTTTTTTTATCCTTAAAATACATCTCACTAATGAAGTATAGTCAAAGGAATACGTTATAAAGTCACTTGAAAATTTTCTCTTCTCTGTGTGGTCTGTTGCTGTTTTGACAGCTGAATTCACCTCATTTCATTTCATGCATGTTTAAAGCCTTGAACGTGCTGAGAAGTAAGAGGCTGGAAAACACACTTGGTAATTTACGTGTGAGGTGTTTATTTTCTTTTGTGTGTGTATTTAACAAATAGGTGTGATGGCATTCACGTAGCGTTACTTGAATGTTAAAAGTTATGGCAACCACTGGGATCATCGAAGGCTGTTTTAAGTTTTCATGGTAACACTCACTATCTTGCAGACAAGCAGACACTTTCAGAGACTGAGTGGGACAGTGCTAACAGTGGTAGGCTTTGACAACGAGGAACTGTCAGAGTGACTGGGGGTTGAATCCTGGTCCTGCCGATTATTAACTGTGATCCGGGCTGAGTTAACTTGGACCCTCAGTTTCCTCATCTCTACTACAGGAAGAGAAACCATCTCCCAGGTCCTCCCCTCCCCACTGGGCAGAATGATGCACACATGTAAGGCATTTTGCACCTGTCTGGGCACAATATATGTCAACGAATGTTATTAGAGTGACGAATAATTGTGCTTTTTCTCTCTTCACTAGTCTTTTTTTTAAAATAATTTTTAAAAAAATAATGAGCATGCCTTGCCTTCATTGTAGCAAATAAACAGCAAACTCCAGCAAGCTGGGGGTATGACAATGAATTCACCCTCTTTAGAATCACATGGTGGCTTCGTTGATTGATTCAGCCTCTTCTCTCTGTAATTATGTGACTGTAATGCCATCTAGTGGAAAGTTATAGAGTCTATTTCCTCAGGTAGCCCTATTTGATAAGGAAAAAAAGAAATCCCGTGTTTACATAACATAGTAGGGAGCTTAAGTTCCATTGCTTTCTTTTTATAAAGGTAATGAAATAGACAAGAGTAAGTAATATTCAAAATCCACAGTCATCAATAAAGATATTTTTGAATGAAAAAACTTTAAGGATATAACCTACTCTACAGAGAGGGTAGGCGTCTTTCATTATAAAGCTTTCTTTTATATTTTTTATGTTTGTATTAAAAATTCTAATGCCAATTTTTATGATAAACCTATTGAATATTTTTTAGCATCTTCAATACACAGGACTTCACAACAAGCATAGGTATTTTATTTAAGAGAAAGACCTATTGTAGTTAAACACCATGAATATTCCTTTGTTTTTTTTTTTTAAAGAATAATGTGTTTGGTAGACACAGAATACAAGCTTGTGGTTGCCTGGGGGGAGGGGGATGGGAAGGGACAGACTGAGAGTTAGAAATTTGTAGATACTGACAGGTATATACAGAATAGATAAACAAGATTGTACTGTATAGCACAGGGGAATATATACAAGATCTGGTGGTAGCTCATGGTGAAAAAGAATGCAACAATGAATATATGTATGTTCATGTATAACTGAAAAATTGTGCTTATACTGGAAAT
Source organism: Camelus dromedarius (assembly GCF_036321535.1). NCBI lineage: Eukaryota > Metazoa > Chordata > Mammalia > Artiodactyla > Camelidae > Camelus > Camelus dromedarius. Next base: position 79,417,452 of record NC_087443.1, on the reverse strand, counting down.
GACACAACATTGTAAACTGACTACAACTCAATAGAAAAAAGAATAATGTGTTTGGAATGAATATAAAGTTGCACCATTTGGGATGCTAAGCCCATCCGGCTTAGCAGCGGCGGCAGTGGGAGTGTCTGGGGGCCAGGGAACCAGAGTTCCCGTCTCAGTCTGCCTTTCCCCTCCTGCGTGACCTCTGGTGGGCAGAGTCCCCACCCCAGCTTCATCTGTAAATGATCGGGTTGGATGAGAAGGTCTCTCATTTTCCATCCTGTGCATCCTTTAATCCTGAGCTACTGGTTTGTGAAGTGAGGCCTGCTCTTTAAGACCACAGCTTAACAACTGTAGGAACATCTAAGTCCTGTTTTTACTGTGAAATGTACATAGTAATGTACCTGTAATAGATCAGGGTGGGGACAAAGATGCTCACGAATAGTGGATGGGGCATTTCTCCTCCTCCTGTGCTGCTGCCCAGATGTAACTCTGACTACGTCTTGTCATGACGAAATGTCAGAAGACCGTTTTCTTCTCAATTTCTTATCATTTGATTTCTTAAGATTACTCAGCTTCCCCTGATTCCTGACCACTTTGGTTCAGGAGTGAGTCAGGTCAACATATGCAGGAGGACAGAAGGGGCTGGGCTCCTGTCTTCTCCGTGCCCAAGATGCAGGTGGAGATGATGTGAAACCCTGGTCTGTTTGGCCACAAAGAGAAGGTACAGCTCTCACGTCTGAAGGTTGCGGTGCCCCCGGAAATGAGGAAGGCCTGAGTGGTCTTCCAGACCTTGCCGATGCTCAGACCGCCTCTAGCTGCTGTCCTGTCCTGACACCGAGCAGGAGCCGAGAGTGCCTGTGCCAGGGGTCAGAAGGACACAGGAGCTCACATCCCACCTCAGGGGCAGTGCAATGAGCATTTAAGAGCCTGGGCTCTGGAGTTGGGCAGTCCTGGCTTTGAGTCCATGTCCTTGCTCTGTGCCTTTGCCTGAGATACTAAACCTCTCTGAGTCTTACTATCCTCATGTGTAACATGCATATTGTAATAGTACCTCTTCACTGGGTCATGGGAGGATAGATTAAGTAATGAATGCTAAGCACCTGGTTAGTGCTTAATACATTGTTATTAAAGAGTAACTAATCTATATGAAATCTATTAATATTAATATAGTAGTTACATTTTATATTTTATCATATACTTTGTTATATGAATATAATTATAATTATTATAGGAATATATCACTTATATATTATATAAATTATTTATTATAGACTATATTATTTAGTAATATATTAGATTAAAATATTCAATTACATATTTATTATATAGTGCTACACTGATATGTTAAAAACTTTGTTGATTTGTTTATTTAGTTGATTTTCTAGGGTACCTGCGGAAGGAAATGATGCTCCTATTTCCACATAATGATTGCCCATCATTTGTTGTTAGCTTTTGCTATTCCCACATGTCAATTAGATCCATGTGGCTCTTTTTCCTCTTGTTGCCGTTTCCAGAAATGGAGCATTTTTCAGGGGCCACCTCACTGGGAGTTTGCTTTAAACCTTTGGATTTCTGCAACTTGGACAATTTTGTGTGTATGCTGTGTGATGCTCTCTGGGATGGACTGGTACCCTCTGCGCATCCCCTTTGACCTCATGGACTTCGTCTGAAGGTCCCCTGTGCACACACCAGCTCGAGCAGTATCTATGATGATCTGGAACTGAACTAAAGTGCTTTGTGACCACAGGACTCCCACCCCAAGCCCTTTGCCTTCCCAGCACTGCCTTCTCCTGGGTCAGTGGCCAAGAGTTGCTCTATTTCCATCAGGTTCTCCCAGGGGCTGGCGGGAAAGAAGTCATTTTCCTCAGCATTTTGGAAACATCCCCTGCATCTCTAGTTACCTTTAGGTAGCTACTGAGAGAACGGTGGCTCCACAGACATCTGTCCAGGTTGGCTGCACATCTGCAGAGAATTGCATTAAGAAAATTAAGCCAATTGAATTACAGGATGATAATTAGCTGTGTGTCCCTTGGGCACGGTGGAGGGGGCATCGGTTCAAGCTGGCCCATTCACCAGCAACGTCGTGGGGAGGAGCTGTTGCAACGACACTACGTGGGTTATAAGGAACAGGGCTGGTGGTCCAGCTTCCTTTCCCACCCAGCCTGGCTTTCCTGTTCACTGGCACTGTCTCTACCTCAGAGGTGCTCCTGAGGGGTGGACAGCCCGGCCAGGGAGGCGAATGAGCTGCTCTCAACTCGCGGTCAGGCTACTGAGCATCCCTGGGCCAGTGGGCACGTCCCTTAAACTTTCCCAAGCCTCAGTCTCTCCATCTGTAAAACATGCCACATCTCAGAGGGGTTTGGGAAGGATAAAAAAACAAAGACGTTGTAACAGCACTTGTAATGTTCTTTACAAGATGATGGGGATATTACACGTGGAATCTTTAAAAAAATGACACAAGTGAACTATTTACAAAACAGAAACAGACTCACAGACATAGAAAACAAATTTATGGTTAAAAGAGGGCACAGGAGGTGGAGGGATAAATTGGGTGTTTGAGATCAGCAGATACAAACTACTGTATATAAAATCGATAAACAACGAGGTTCTACTCTATAGCACAGGGAACTACATTCAGTATCTTATAATAACTTATATTGAAAAAGAATATGGAAAGGAATATATATGTATATATGTATAATTGAATCCCTATGCTGTACACCAGAAACTAACAACATTGTAAATCAACTATATTTCAATTAAAAAAATTTTTAAACTTAAAAAAGAGATTATGGGTTTTTTTTTTTTCCTCCATAGAAGACACTTCGTTGAGAAGTAAACATACACACCTTTTAAAAAGAAATGACATTCAATGACACCTCTACAAAACCAGAAACATTGTCAATGTTTACACTTCTTACCATTTATTTTTAAAGGAAAGAAATGGAAAGCTAACTTCAGCCTGACTGGTCTAAGTTTCCCCTCCAATATCAATGGGGTTGCAGCGATCAGGACTGGTTACTTTTTAAAAATAACAAATGTTGACTATAGTGCCGGATATTATTTCTAATTCTCATATATGCTTCTGCCCTTCGAGGTTTTTCTGTTGTCCTTTTGTTCTTCGAGGACAGAAGCCTCTGGAAGCAGCTCTCCCATCAGAAGCAGGGTTTCCGTTATCTTCTGCCGATATGAAGTTGCATCAGGCAGGCCGAGGTATGAGCTGCTCTGCTTCGGGGATGCCTGCCCCTGAGGCAGGTGCAGGAGGAGTCAGGGGCAGCAGCGGGGGAAGCCGCGAGCTCTGGCAGGAGCACCCGGAACAGCAGCGGGTGAGCTGGGCTCTTCCCTCGGAGGCGGGAGCCAGCAGAACACGGCTCCCGGAGTCCTGTTCAGGAGAGCAGGGACCGCGGGCTGGGGCTCAGAGGGGCGCTGGCTCCAGCAGAGATGGGGCAGCTTTCTGCAGCTCCTGAAGCCGCCGAATCACCACCTTGGTGCAATTGGTTTACCGTCTCAGTCCCCCGCGTTAAATCCTCTCTGATGATAATACCCGGAGCGGTGTCTGTTTCCTAATTAGACACGGACCCTTGGAGAGTTAATTTGGCGCTGGTTTCTGGATTATGTTGCTGTTTCTGTATTACTTTTAATGGTATGATTCTGAATCAGTGCTACCAGCCAAAATTGTAACACTTCACATCTGCACCTGCTTTGTGCGCAGTTTTTTTTGTTTTTAAAGCATATTCCTTTTTTTGGTCTGGGGGAGGTAATTAGATTTATTTATTTATTTTGTTTAAATTTTTTTTTTAATGGCGGTCCTGGGGATTGAACCCAGGGCCTTGTGCATGCTAAGCACACACCCTGCCACCGAGCTCTGCCCTCCCCACCCTGCACGTGCTTTGGAACACACAAAACCTCCTTACAGACATCGTTCATTTGAGATTTTTCCTGTGGTCCACGAGACAGGAAAAGTAGATGTCATTATCACCTGTATGCCAGTAAGGAAACAGAAACCAGGAGTGGCTCAGTAAAGCCTCTGAACTGCAAAACTCCAGCTGAAGGGTTATTTCACTTGTCGGAGGCTGACGTGTGGTACCCAGCAGTACCCGCCCCCAGAAAGCGCTCCCAGTGGGGGAAGGTGACTTCTCCACTTGAAACTTGACACGTCTCCTCCACTCTTGGTTGCGCAATGCCCTCTGGGTCATTTCTTTTTCCTCTAGGCTCCTCCATGGTCACCGCTTTAACAAGGTGGCCCCTACATGAAAGGTGCGAGGTTATGCCAGTTTCTGTGATTTTTTTCCCCTTGTCCACACATCTTGATCCTTATAAACTGCCACAAGGACAGGTGTAATTCTCAGTCAACAAGACTTTACTCAACACCTACTGTGGACCAAGATCTATGTTGAGCCCTGGAAGCCACGAAGCTGTCCGGAAGCCAGTGAGCCAGTGAGGAAGGTTGGAGGCAAGCGTCTACCTGCAGTGCTGGGCAGAAAAGGAAGGAACAATGCAAGGGCGCCATGTTACTTCACTGTGGAAACGTGATGTTGGCAGGGTCAAGAGGGCAAGGACGAGAGTCATAGGAAGAGAGGATGGAAAGAACAAAGGCACCAAGACAGAAAGACCTGGGACAAAAATTTGGAGCAGGCGAAGGTAGCCAAGCTTGTTAAAATTCTATGTCTATGCTCTATTTTCTTCTCTGAACCAGGAATTTGATATGTGCCCAAGTTACATTGGAGGTGAACATGCCTAAAAATATATCAAGACTTCTTCCCTGGTTCAATTCATTATTAATAAATGTTATCAATATTTCTCCAGGAAAGTCCACAAATCGGGTGTACAGCTTGGCAAATTTTCCCGGAGTGAATTCATCCCTGCAACCAGCACCCAGAAGTTCACGGCACTTGATCAGACGCCAGAGGTCTTCCAGCTCCCAGTCGTGGCTGCCCCTCTTGGAGGGTAACCACCAAGCTGACTTTTAACTTGGGTGAGTTGTGCCTGGGTTTGAACTTTATGTAAATACTAACGTTAGTATGTGTTGTTTTGTCTAATTCCTTCATTTAACATTTTTTATGTGTGTGAAATTCAGCCACATTGTTGCAAATACTTATAGTTCTTTTTTTTTTCTATAATATATTCCATTGTGTGACCATATCACAATTCATTTACTCATCTCTCCTGTTGGTGAATATTTGCACTGTGTCCAATATTTTGGTTATTAGGTATAGAACACCTATGAGCATCCTGTACCAGTCTTTTGCTGAAGATGTCTATGAATAGAATTACATACTCATGAGATATGTTCAGATTTATTTGATATTGATAACTTCCCAAAGTGACTTCCTAGCCCTGTCTGAAATTTGCAATTGCCCTGGTCCTCACCAACACTTAATATGTCCGATTTTTCATCTTATTGACTCAAGACCCTTTGGGTGGATGGTAAGGGTAAGGTATTCTCTTCAGGATTCATAATAGTTAAGTTCCATAAAGGAAGTCTCTTGCCCTGGACCCTGGTAGTGAGATTAGCAATGGGCTTTGTTTCGCTGGAGCATGTCACTGAGTTTCCAAATCTCGGACATTTTCTTCCCTGAGACCTCATATTTCTGACATGAGAGCTCCTTGTTACAGCCTGACACAGCCATATACTCTAATGCAGGCCCCCACATCCAGGTCCTGGGGGGACATTTTCTTTTCAACATAACTGCTTTTGATGTGAACAAGAACTTGAGCAAAAGTGAAATGTTAAGACTTGAAAAATCTAGTCGCAAATGTCTTCGGAACATTGCTCAGTGCTGCTGCCATTTTGACCAAAAAAAGTCCGTGAGCCCCTTTCTGCAAACGTCTACCTGCAGGGGAGTCACGCAGAGGAAGGGTGGAGAGCAAAGGGTTTGGGTTTGGGATTACTTAGTCTTGGGATTACTGCTCCTCCACGTGACCACCCCATAGCACTTTAAACACCAAACACGGTGACTCATGTAAGAGTGGGTCAGTAACTGGCACTCAGAAAACATTCAATATTAGAGTTAGCCAGAGCATGCTCCTTTTGGAGGGTTATTAGATATTTCGACATTTATTTTTCACATTGCTTTAATAAATTTAAATATGTTCATATTTAACCCTGTAGTTATTTCGTGTTCGTTTGTTATTAAAGTAATAAGTTATTAAATTAATAACATGTTTGATATTTAATGTGAAATATCAAAATTCCTTCCCCCGTCACTAACTCTATTCGCAGAGGTAACCGCTTTTGATTTTTTCTGTGATAGATGTTCTGAGGTTTCCTCTGTATCTCTAAATTATATACTTGAACGTGTTTTCTTTTTAAAATTAGTTTTCTATTTCTAAGTAATCGGGGCTTATAGCAAAACTTATTTGCTTCCCCACCCCTTACCCCATTCTGCTCCCTATGAATAATAACTTTTAAACCCTTTCACTTGATTTTTAAAATATTTATCTCCACCCTCCAAATAATATATAGATATTGTTATTGCCTGATTTGTCATTTTTTAGCTTCATCTATTGACTTCATTTTAAGAGATGAATTTTTTTTTTACTTACACCTAATCTTCCAACCCATTCTCTTAGTTTTGTATCTTAATTTTTACTTAAATGTATTTCCAGTGTTTCAGTTATTTTAATTATGTAAATATTATTCACTGCTGACCAAGCAGAATGGTATGATTACATTTTCTTTTATGTAAATTTTTACTCTGCCAAGGGTTAACAATTGCCTCTGTTTTTTAAATTTACATTCTTTCTCTTGAACATCTGACTGAGTCTTTCTAAACCTCCACACCCTCTACAAGGCTTCTCAGTACAATTCTTCACATAGTCTAACCTATGAGATAATAAATGATCTAGTTTTGTGTATGTATCTGAGAAATAGTCTTTCTGGAGTCCTTCCTTTAGATACTTTCTCTAAACCAGGCTGTTATTTTCATGTGGACTTTGCTTTGTCATTATTACAGGGAATTTCTTTTTTTTTCTTTTCTTCTTGAATCTCCTGCTTTCTGGGTCTCCTATCTTCTTCCTTCTTGAATTACTCACTTCTTTTAAGGTTGAGCACATTTTCTTGTTGCTTCTCAAGAAAGGGTGATTGGGAAGTACATGTTTTTCAGATTTCATACTTTGAAATTTCTACCTTCACTTTGATCTATCTGGGTATAGATTTACATGTTGCAAATTATTTTTACATAGACTTTTGAAGCTATTTTTCCATCATAGTTCAGTGTCAAAACTGCTGAGAAGTACAGAGTTATTTAGAATTCTTGATCCTTGGGTTATGGTGTGTTTTCCCCCCCTTGGAAAAGTTGAAGGTCTTCCCTTTGTTCTTGGGATTCTGAAGATTCCTGACTATGGGCTTCTATTTCTCTGATTATTTTGAGTACACTTTCTATCCAGAGGCTCATGTCCTCTGATTATAAAAATATTCACATCACCGTTGTTTTTAAATCATTTTACTCCATTATTCTCTCCTCACTCCTTCTGTGATGCCTGTTAGTCAGATGTTGGACATCTAAGGTTGAGCCACTATTTTCTCATCTTTTCTGTACTCCTAATCCTCTTTTCTTATTATCGTTCCACTTCCTGGGGGAATCCCTTGACTTTATGCTCCAGTCCTTCTATTAATTTTTTTTTAAGTTTTCTTTTTAACCAGAGTAATTTCTAATTTTTTTACAGTTTCTTTTGATAGCTTCTTATTCTTATTTCATGGATGCAAAATTCTCTCATATCTGTTTAGAATATTAACTGTAATTGTTTTGAAATTATTTTCTTTATCCTCTGTTTCCTTTGAGTTCATTTAATTTTTTAACATTTTAATCATTTCAATCTGTATATTTTATATAGGAGCCTCTCAAATGTCTAGTGATCCTAGGCTGCCCATTCATATTTAGGAATGAGGCAATAAAAAAAAAAAAGGCTGGTAGTTGCATAGGGGTGTGTGTGTGTGTATGTGTGTAAATCAGGGGCATCTTTTGAGTTGGAACCTGAATGTCAACTCAGAAAAAACATGGGGGCAAATTTCCTCAGTCTCCTGCCTGCCTGCAGAGCCTGCTTGTGGCAGTGTGCAGCTGGCAAGGGGATGAGGGCTTGTGCTTCCCTGTTCACTTTGTAGCTTTTCTCTCAATCTCCCCGGCCTCTCCCATCTTTCTCTGTGCCTGATGCTCTTCAGTCTGAGACCCAATGTTTTAGTTGCTCCAGAAATTGCGTTCTTTCTTTTGTGGGGATCTAAATGCTCTTACACCATCCCTCTGGCTTTAGCCCCTGATCCATCCCTGCCTTTTTCCCTAATCGGTACGTTCAGTTCTTAACATGCATTAGCATGTTCCCAACAACAGGTGGAGTCTAAAGTTTTCTAAGAATTAGCATCTGGGGACCGGATTCTCAGCATTTCCTGCATCCTCATCCTTGCCTTAATCACCAGCTCCTCTATCTCTGCTTATCTAGACTTCAAAACCTGTGAGAAGTTACAGAAATTCTAAAGCAATTGCTGAAACCAGATCTTCTGACCTATTTCTGTAAAATAGCTGGGCTAAGCATTAGATCAGGGCCTCCCTGAGTTAAGACTCAATGATCATCTTACCATATTAAGTAACAGGAGAATAATTTTGTGGGAACCACAAGTGTATAGAGTTGAGTGTCTGTAACCTGTTAGAGGGAGGTGTAACTTCCAAACACCTGAGTGTCACAGAGGAGGAAATGAATTGGAAAAGAACCCCCCTTGTGCTTCAGGGAGACATTCTTTGTCTGATTCCACTGCAGGGCGCAGCAGGGGTGTAGCTCAGAGAACACCCTCTTGTTTCAAGGACGCAGCTGACACTGCCTCCAAGCACTTAACAGCCCAGCTGGATGCTTTTGGGGAGTCATTATAGCACTGGTCCCTAATGAGGAGCCCCCTCAGCAAAAGTGAGTGAACCCCATGTAACTTAATCCTCAGGGCACCTTCCCTGACTCGCAGAAGACCTAAGTATGGGAGGCTTGATCACAGGCACAGTTTAATTACTCACATTAAGAATCACTCTTGGTTGGTGAGCCGACGCCCCAAATAGCAGGACTTCTCTTGTCAACAATTAATTACCCAGGGGGGAAAATTATCAGGGCTCTCATCAAGTCAAAGCAGGATGGACGCACAAATTCTTTCAAGAAGTTACCTGGGGTCTAGAATCTGCCTTGAAGGAAACATGGTTTTATTTTCAAAGTACCTTCCTTGAAGTGCAGAGGTGATCAAATTACTAATTACAAAGGACAGTTCCAGCTTGGAATTAACAACCCAAACCACCTTTGAACCTCTGCAGTATTAACTTCCTATCATGTGCAGGGTTGTTAATTTTGCCAGGAGCTACAGCGGGCTGAACCCCCCCAATCGGCTCTCCAGCCCAGAAACAAGCACTGACAGTGCTTTAGTCGATAACAGTGTCTGTCATTTCTAAAAGAGAAGGTCGCGCGCGGACTCAGTCTTTGCTGCAGCCAGGTGGATGTGCATTATCCGGCTCTTTATAAAACTGCTGCTTTCTGGAAAAAGCCGACAGCCGCATCATGTGTCCTGTACAGCGACTGATTAAATAGCTGTCAAAAGCCAGACTGGATCCTTCTGGTTCTGATTTTATCTGAGGCATAACTGAACAGCCCACATGCTGCCTGGTTTAGCATAGCAGCCCTGAAGCGCTGGACAGCGACCCTCCCGTTGAAGAGCAGGCCTGGTCCTTCCTGCCCCCACTGCCTTGTAGGAAATGCGGCAAAACAAAGTGACTTTTTAACAATCTCTTTATTTATTTACTGAGTGTTATTTCTGCACACTGCATTTCAAAAGGGGGTTCATAAATATTGTATAATTCCTTTAAATACCAGATTATTTTTTTAAACAGAAAAAAAAGATGTTAAAAATGTGTCTTATTGTAATTTTCCTGGCGAATAAATGCATGCGAAATTGCTGTGGAGGATGCCACAGTCAGAAAGCGTTTTGTGGGTTTAAAGACAAGTGTTGAAATGTGTTTTTTCATGGATTAGTCATATTCTTATTGTAAGATATCACTGCAATTTTTTTTTTTTGGATGAAGTCATTGGAAGGTAATTTAAATTGAATTGGTAAAAATGTCCTCTTCCCTCAAACTGTGTTTTAAAAAGTGTCCTGTGTGCTTTCTAAAGTGGAGTGGCTTTTCGTTGTTAATTGATTTACATGCTGTTTCAGACTCCTTCTGAAAAAGAATTTTTAAGAAATAAGATGCCCCAAACTGTTGATCTACTTCATTCTCCTTCACTGAAGTTTCAGAGAAATCTAGGAAGTAGAGACATCTATATTAATGTGTACATTCAAAATGAACAGGCAAGCCTAATTTTAGCTCTATCAGCCTTGACCGCTCCTTTTTAATCATTTGGGTTTGAACAGATATGCAAATAGAGGAATGAGACGTAAAGAACTCACAGTTTAGAAGTCACATTAGTGCTAAAATCACTGGAGAGGTGCACAGATTTGTAATTCATTCATTATGCTCTGATTCCAGAAACCTATGGCTCTATTAAAAATGGAAACCGGAAACCATCCATAATGTACAGATCCGTATGAATGACATGCTTGTTTGTAAATGTCAGATCTGAGAGGCCACGGATGCCCTCTGCACAGAAAGGCTTGGGTTTGCCTGTAAGCGGAGTGTCCGCCCACCCCTTGGCACTGGGAAAATGAAGGCTGATAAATAAATGAAGCCGTTTAGCATCCTCCTACACAAGTCTTGGGGGGGATAAGTCGAGCCTTTTAAAACTCCATAATAGAGTTTTTTAAACTTGGACTTCTACCAGTTCTCTTATTCTCAAGTCAAAATTAGTCATGTACTTTATACCAGTTGAGTAATAATATAGTTTGACCTCAATGCAAATGGAGGAGGTAAGAATCCAAAATGTATATCTTCTAGGAACCAAAGGAACCTCAGGGATCTAGTCGTGTGTAACGTTAAAGGAGAAAAAGTTTAGTCAGGTGTGAGCAAGGTTTTATTTTCTGGAAGAAGCAGGACACTGCGTGGCTGGCAGTATTCCAGAGGCATTTTCATTAAATCACGGCCTCTGTCTGAGCTCTGATGCTGGGGCTATGGCACCACAAGTCATCCGTCTTCTGGGCTAGTAAACCACCGTATGATCGATTCCTCTGCAAAGGATGGTCATAAAATTTTTCAGAGGTAACTGCAGAATTCTCATTTCATGAAACATCATGAAGTGATGCATTATGATCAATGTTTAATCAAAGGCAGGGATTAAAATATACAGCCAAGTCATGTCATGGCGGAAAAGGCACTTCTGAGATGTGGGTGCTAAGCAGACACAAAGCAGGTCCAGCTGGGCGGCTAATGGGCCTGGCCATTTTCATCCTGTGGCTTCTATGCAATGACTTCAGGCTTCATTTGACACATCCTCCCCCTCACTCCTCCCATCCCACTCCACCCCGCTGGCCCTTATCCTATGAAAACTTCACATTAGCGCTAACTTATACCTCCGCTGGAATTCTCTGGCAATCAGGCTTGAACTCACCAGGCAGGAAGACTGAGCCACCCACACAGAAGCAGAACAGAACAGATGCCAGATGCCTCAGAGACCGTGGTCCCCGAGGATGCTCTGTGCTGGCCCCAAGTTCCTGGGCAAAGAGGTGGCATTTATTTCCCTATGGTCTTTGAAAATAGGACAGGTGTAGAAATGGACACTCTGGAATCCCCTTCAAGTTCCAGGGTGTTTGCTGTCTCATTATTACTCAGCTTCATCACACAAGACCCTGGAAAGAATGAAAATGCTTCATTATTTATATGGTCCCACAGCAGCGGCACACAGATCACTCTGTTCGGTGCCAGTTTTTCTTCATGTTTTATGAATAAAGCTAAACATGGGGAAAGAAGAATACAGTAGTGTGCAGGAAAAGCAGTCTGACTTTGGAGGGAACTCAAGGCAAAGGGAGTCTTGCTTTAAAGGAGAGAACCTGAAAACACACAGGGGAATGATGAACATTGCCTGTTTCAGAATTCCAGGCGGTGGCGCGAGCTCTCCCGTCCCGTGACTCTCCCGCTCTATCTCCACTCTCACTTCCCAAAGTCAGCCAGTGGGCGTGACCGTTTCTTGATGGGGTCATTTTTTGGCAGCCAGGAGGCTCTCAAGTCACCTCCCATGGTCAGCTGACATTCATTTTCTCTTTGTCTTTTCTATTCCTTCTTCTTCTCTCCGAGTGGTGCACACACACGTAGGTGTCCTCATGATGGGGGCCCTCGGGTGACATATTCTTTGTAGCATACAACCCAGTGGCTTCACCTGGTGGCCACTCAACAGGTAATTCTCAGCGTCTTCAGCATCATATTTTATACTGGTGAGCGGGCTGCTGCTGATACCTGACACCTTTCAGGGGCCTTGAATTCTCTTTGCGAAGACCAGATAAACAAACACCACAGACCCTTGTCTAAATTACTGTTTACAAAGGACTTGCGTCCTATTGTTTTAGAAAATGACTAAAAGCATTTTCTTCCTGTATTAGTATTTCAAAGTTGATGAGTCAATACTTTGAATTGCATTGCTGAGTAAGCGTTTTTTAAAAAGGTAAGGAAATCTATACTTAAGTGTTATCTACCACGATCAGATGTCTTCTGTGCCTTTCAGTTATATTCTGGTAGCATCAGCACGCTGATAAAATTATGGTGAGTGGTATTTTAAGAAGCTGGGTAGTATACCTTTAGTGCAAAGTAAAATAAAATGAGGTGCCACTTTTAAAAACAATAGTAGGTAAAACTAAAAAGACACGCTCATTTCTTCATAAACACACATGTATGTATATAAACACGTGCATATGCATAGAACATTCGCATGGACATAAACATATGTGTGTACAGACACTTTAAATACAATTATGTCTATTGCTTGGCATTTCAGTTCCTTAATTTCATAGTGTCTCAGTCCTCTGTCTCCTTTGCAAGAGTGGGTTGGTTTCTTAATATCTGCCGATGAGTTTATTACATTTTCTTTGCTGCTATTGAAACCCTGATTTACTTTCTCTTGGGGCTGGGTTGGAACGTAAACAAAAAATATTAAACATCAGCAGGAAAGATGACTCGTCTCCTCCTCAGGTTTCAATCTGTGCTTCTGTTTATTTTGTTTGATCTCTAATTCCTTTTAACTTTCATGTTTTCACTCATCCTACCAAGAAGTAAATTTCATTTAAAAATAAAATTTCTGTGGATGTTTACAACTAATTGAGCTGTCTTTCCCAGCCGTTTAGTTATACTGTAGCAGGATTGCTTTTGCATCTCAATAGATGTCAGCAAACAAACATCTCCTGGAATGTTTGAATGAAATGGAATGAAATGAAGCCTCCTAAATGCATACAAAACTCAGTATTGTTTTTAAGTCTACGGTCCTTTAAAAATGTTTTTCACTCTCTGATCCTCATTCCCAGCACATTTTAGTTTGGTCTCGAAAGCATCTGCATATTCATTTACTTAATTAATGAATTTATTCTTGTAACACTAAATTATTTTCAGTTGACTTTTGGTAATGATAAGCTATTGCAACTGAAATGTATCTCATTGATCTTATTTTTAAAACATATGCATTTATTTTGACATACTTTAGAAAGTGGACGTGGGAGATGAAACATATTATTTATAGGGGAGGGCAATTGCCTGAACACTTCAGAACAGTGCTCATCTCTCTAAAAACATCTGCATCTTTCACTGAGCAGAATGTGCTAAGAGGAATATCTTTAGCCAAGGGCATGGGCCAGGATGGGGACAATTTGAGTTACCCCAAGAACATTGTCATCAGGAAGCTGGCATGTGCTGCAGCCAGATGCCCTTAATGGCCGTAATTAGAGTAAATAAATGGAGAAAAATGTTCGCAGAAGTGATCTATTAAAGTATAATGCAGTTGAAGCAACTGCTCCTTCAGACTAGTCCTAATACATGTTAACATGTTCAACGAAGTCCGATTAATCAATCTAGTTTGGTGCTGAAAGAAAGATGGACAACACAGTGGAACAGAACAGCAGATTAACAAAAGAATCAAACCAAAAGGGTAATTTATAATATGATATAAGTAAGCACTTCAAATAAATAGGGAAAAGAAAGGTGATTTATTAAAAATTATAACCAAACTATACACTGGTCTTTAAAAGGAAAATAAGAGAGAGATAAAGAGAGATTTCTATTTACTTCTTGAATCATAATCAATTCTAAACAGATTAAAGAGTAAAGCATAAATAAAATAAAATGAGATAAAATAAAGCTATAAAGCTATAAAAGACAAAAAAAAAACCCTACACATGAATTTATATATAATCTTGCAATATGGAAATCCTTTTTAAGGAGGGCATGGAACTCAAAGCCATAAAAGAAAATTGAATTTAATTACTTAAGTAAAGCCAAGAGACAAATGACAAACTAGAAAGAAATATTTGTGACACATATGGCAAATTAAGGGCTAATTTCCTTAATGTACAAAAAGCTCATAAAATAAATAAAAGAAAGACAACCCAATAGAAAATGAAGAAAAGGCAATAAACATGAAGTTCGTGGCAAAGAAAGTCCCTGACTAATTAACCTAGAAAATCTTATGCATAATTAAATAAACATAATGACATAGCACTTAAAAATCTATCTGATTGTTAAAAGTTTGACAGTACCAAGTGCCAGCTTAAGTGTGAAACCTGAAACCCTAGTTACTGTTGGTCAGAATATATACTGTGACAGCAATTTTTAGAGAGTTTTATTCTAATGTTTTAAAATTTAAGAAAATATGAACCAAGATGTCTGCTTACAATAATGGGGTAGCTTATTTTAGACTAATCCACACAAGATAATTATAAAATATTTTTTAAATGATTATTTGAATATACTAGAAAGTGATCCAAAAAAAGCAGAGAGTGGAGAGAGTTGAATGTTGACATGAAGGAAATGCATTGGGTGAGATTTGCATTAATGCATCCTTTTGCTTGAAGGCACTCACCAGTCTTCACTGGATGTGGTAGCTAGAAATGAAACAGAAATCCACGGATTTACTGCCTTGAATATTCAAGGCATAGAATTCAGACTTGCAAGATTTGCTGGAAAGTTATGAGGGGATATCCTAATACAGAGGAACCTGCAGAGGGAGGAGACCCAAAATCTGAATATGAACTCCACTCCAATCCTTGCTGACTTCTAAACTGCATATGCCTGGGAGAAGACTCTAAGGGACCTGACAGAAAGCAAAAATGGAAGATTGAAAGAAATGAGTAGAAATTTTAGCATCTGTCCACCCCAGGACAGAGTGTGGAGTTTAATTTATTCAAGTTTTTTGCATGCTGGGAAAAAAATAAATTATCTTCAGAGAAACATAACAAAACCCGGGGTCTCTACAATGTATCATCCATATTATTCAGCATATAATCTTAGAATGCTAGAAATAGGAAGGAACAGGAAAATGTGACCCATAACCAAGAGGAGAGAAAGGCAATATAAACTGACACTTCTGCAGGAACTAGATGTTGGAATTAGTATGTAAGAATTTTAAAGCAGTTTTATAAATATATTCAAGGACTTAAAGGTAAATGTGGCAATATGAATGAACAGATAGAGTATCTTGGGAGAGAGATGGAAACTAAAAAAAGGACAAAGTGGTAATTTTGGATCTTAAAATAATAATAATATATGAAATATAAAATTCACAGAATAGGCTTAACACAGCTTGGAGACAGCAGGAAAAAAAATCACTAAATCTGAAGATAAATGAAGACAAATTATCCAAAATAAAGAATAAAGAGAAAAAAGATTAGAAAAATATTAACAGACCCTCAGTGATCTTAGGAGCACTATCAAGTAATCTAACTGACATGTAATTGGAGTCCCAGAAAAATGGGAGAGAGAATGGAGCAAAAATATATTTGAAGAAATAAGGGTAACATTTTCTAGATTGGTAATATCTTAAACCTGTAGATCCAAGAAGATTAGCAAATGCCAGCACCACACATAAAAAGAACAAAAATCATCTAAGTGCATCATAGTTAAATTGTGGTAAACCACATATAAGGGGACAATCTTAAAGTAGTCAGAGAAAAAAGACACATTGGACACAAAGAACAGCAACAGAAGTAACAGCTGACTTTTCATCAGCATCAACAGACACCGAAAGATCATGGATGATGCTCTGAAAGCACCAAAAGAAAGATGCACTGTCAGTCCAGGAGTCTGTGTCCAGTGAAAATGTTCTTCAAAACGGAAAACAAAATCAAGACGTATTCAGATACAAGAAAATTGAGAGAATTTTTCACCATTAAAACTGCAATAAAAGAGAAGTTAAGGGAAATTCTTCAGGTTTAAGGGAAATGATATCACATGGAAAACTAGGTCTATAAAAAGGAATGGAGAGTACCGGAAATAGTAAATATGGGGGTAAATTTTTTTTAAAAAAACATATGTTTTTCTTCTCAACGTCTTTACAGCATATGATTGATTAAAACAAAAATGGCGCCACTCTATCGTGTGGTTTATAACATAGTTAGCTGTGCTTATATGACAACAAAGCAGAAGGGATGCTAGATCCTGGCCAGTCTCTGAACACGTGCCGTCGTGAGTGAATGAAGCCCGAACAAGGAAGAAGGCGCCTTCCTCTTCCGGGCACGTCCGGGCTGATGAGCAGAGTTTGGGCGGGACTTAGCCTTCCCTGGGCCCCTTGATTGGGCAAAATCATCTTCCGTACAAACTACCCAACTGCACACACAGCCCCTGGAGGAAGCCACAAAACCCTGGAGGGTGGTATGACTTTGACCTAGAATCCCAGCTTCAGCACTGGACAGCTCTGACGTTTGAATCCCACGTGCTCCAGGCGCTCGGTAGCTGTGAGAGCGGGAGCTAAATATTTAAAGTCTCCTTCTTAACTAAGAGAAGAGAAAGTCAAAATGTGACTTTTGCTGATACATCATTACTGAGTTTTTTGTTGTTTTTCTCTTTAAGTGAAAATGCCTGGAGGCATTTACCTTAATAGCCTTTTTTTTTCCAAGTAGCAGATTTATTGAGATATTAGTCACATGTAACTCACTCATTTAAAGTGTACAACTCAACTGTTTTTAGTATATGCAGAGTTGTGCAAACATTGCTATGCTCAATTTTAGAACATTTTTATCTCTCTCAAAAGAAAGCCCGTACCCTTTAGCGATCACCCCTCAGACCCCAACTCCATGCTCTGACCTGAATAACCACTAGCCGACTTTGTATCTCTCTGTGTTCGCCTAATCTGGACAGAGCGTAAATGGAATCAAAACGTGTGGCCGTTGGTGGCTGGCTTCTCACACTTAGCACTGTTTTCAAGGTTCACCCCGGCTCTAGTGTGGATCAGTACTTCATCCCATTTCATTGCAGGGTAATATTTCATTGTATGAAGAGACTGCACTTTACAACCATTCGTCAGTTAATGGAACTTAGTTACGTTTGCTTCCATCTTTCGGCTGCTCTGAATAATGCAGCTATAAACATTCATGTACAAGTTTTTGTGTGGACATAGATTTTCATTTCTATTTGCACTTAAGACACAACCACAAATCCACGTCATATCCTAAAGGCCCTACCTGATTGTCTTGCTCCCTTACTAAGCCCCAGACATATTGCCAATCTTCCACCTCCTTAAAGAAACCCCACCAGGTCTTCTGCCTGTGAAGTTTATCTGCTTGGAATGTTCTTCCCCCAGGATTTACCTGCCCGGTCCTACTCTTTTTTTCAGATCTCAATTTAAAAGTCACTCCTCAAAGCAGCCTTCCCTGATCCCCTTCAGAAGCTAGGCCCCCCTGCTATCCTCAGAGTAACTTGTCCTCTTTCTTGGTAATCTTTATCATGAAATGTGACTGTATTTTTATTTGTGTGATTATGATTTGTAATAGGAGTCTTATGAAGGTATATTCTCCTCTCCAGGGCAGGGATCAAGTAGGCTTTGTTTTCCATTGTATTTCCAACACTTAGTGGAGGCCCTGGCAGTGGGTAGAGGCCTGGCAAGTACTGAGTGAATGAATGAATAAGTGAATGAGTGATTGCACATACGGATGGATGAATGCATGAGGCAGAGGAGGTAGACCTCTTAGAAAAATCGGGTTTTAAGAATGGCCCAAGACTCAGTGTCACGAAAGGGTAGTCTGAGTGTGGACAAAAGCAGATCTCTTGACATCACCCTCCCTGCGGATTCCAAACATTCAGCCCCATTCTCTTATCAAGGTAGCGGTTCCTAGTGCTTGACTCCGAGCAAGGTAACGTGATTCGTGTCACGGCCTTGATGTGTCCTTTCCGAGAGCACTAGCAATCAGTGTGTTTCCTGATTACCTTTATCCACCATGAATAATTATTAATGTTATTCTTAGACCTAAAATGTGACTAACAAACTGCCCTCTTGAAAGGCCTCTTACATTATATATAAGGATCCTCAAGGTGCTGTTGACATTAGGTTGACGAGGCTGGGAGTTCTCCTTGGACTTTCTTTCAGGACTGGAGAAGGAACCAGGCCCTTTAAAGGGGGTTTCAAAGACCTTGTTCCTCTAAGGTTAGTGAGTGATAC
Source organism: Camelus dromedarius (assembly GCF_036321535.1). NCBI lineage: Eukaryota > Metazoa > Chordata > Mammalia > Artiodactyla > Camelidae > Camelus > Camelus dromedarius. The sequence continues at coordinate 79,398,948 of NC_087443.1, read as the reverse complement.
ATTCTGATAACCTGAAATACGCAGGGGCTTACCACGTGCAGAGGAACACGCATGTGATTCGTTCACATGTGCTTCCTCATTTAATCTGTACAGTAACCCAACAGGATGTCGGTGATGTTGTTATGGCCATTTTGTGGTGAAGTCACAAGCTAAGTGGAGTGGGAGGACTTGCTCCAGGGCACCCAGAGAATAAGTGGCCGGGCTGGCGGGGTCCAGAACCCACAGTCTCCAAAACAATCTTACTTGTTGGACTTGAGAGACGATTCTGTTCTCTGACGTGATGGACGTCCACAAGATGTCCAGACATGGTCTCCAGAAGGCTCAGCAAGGCCATGACCATGACCCTTTCCTAATCAGCTCACAGTGTGGGTGACTGAAGAAGTGTCCAGACCACCTGGCGGTTCCTGTCACAGACGCCTCCCCAGTTTCCCACGAGAGTCTGCACACAAGACTCTCACTCTGGGCCCAACGGGGTAAAGAATCGCTTTCAACTTTACTACTCTTCACAAAGTGGTGAAACGACACAGCATTAAAAATACGATTCATCTAGGTTTCAGGTTTTCTAATCTACTCCTCTGGGAAACCATGAACCTCAGCCAAGGTCACTGCTTAAAAGGGAGGAAATGAGCAACTCAAGTATGTTAAAGGTAAGATTTCTCAATTTAGAGAAGCACGAATACTGGGGATGGTACAATTAGGGAAAGGCTCAGGAAATGACTTCCAGGATCAGGGAAGATTAATTCTTTTCAGACTGTGAGGACTTCAGGGAACTAGTCAGAGTCAAGGAGCCTCAGAGCTCGAAGTGACATTAGCGATAATCTCGTCCAATCTGTTCTTCTGACTGACGAATCTCCAAGCGGGATCATTTCCCACTGACTCACTGGATTGGCTGTTTAACACAGAGCTCCCCTGCTGAGAGCTGACTCTAATTTTTATCAAGTAACCACGGAATAAAATTAGCAGGACAGGAGAGAATTGTCTTGGATTCAATTTCACTCAACTCAGGGCCTGTGTTCAATTTGGCTTTTTCTTCAAATGAAAGGATGCTGGGATAGTTGTTCTTTTATGATATAACTAAAGTGTCAGGCTAAAGGTTTGCACTGCTTTTGGAGGCTTTTTTTTTTTTTTCCCAGAAGCAACCATGTAGTCCTTATCCTGATAATCCAGCGAGGCACAAGAAAAATAAATCATTTTTAGCCCAAATGGTACTGATAACTTCAGTAGATAGAATTTATGCTGCAAGCATTTTTATTTGCAAGGGAGCCACAAAGTAGTTTAGACACTTTTTTTTTTCAAGAAAAAATATTTTCGGGAAAAAAAATTGACCTAATAGATTACATGAGTTGAAGTCACTATTTAGAAGCTTTCTTATTTTCTGTGCTTGATAACAATTGCCTTGCCTGCTATTATTTAGAAAGTGATTCTTGGCTACAGAGAACAATTTGTCTTTGTTTTGTTTTTGTTTTTTTCTGTATATCGTCACTCTAAAATGCAACACTAGGTAAATAGAAATTCAAAAGCTAGATTTCCACTCATCTCATTAGATTTTTTTTTTTAGTGTTGAAAATAAACATGTTTTCATATGATGCCACATTTAATCATTTTCGATTCCTTGTCAGAACTATGTCTGACAGTCATTTAAAACGGGCTTGAGCTGGGCTATCACCAGATAAATCCATTCCAGAGGAAGGCTATCTCTTCTGCTGTGGACTCTGGAATTACACCTTTTAGCTCGTATTTTACCACATGCTGCAGAACTAGTGGCAAGCTGCAAGATGTACTGTCCTCTTGGGCATTTTTTCAAGGGAAAAAAGTCAAGGACATTACTTGCCAGAAAAATGTTTTTACGTGAAGCAGAATACATTTGTGATGTTCCACGGAAACTCCCCCTCACTAGCAGCCTCCCCCAAGCACAGCGCAAGAGCGACGGCTTCGACCTTCTTCCTGCCTCCCGCGGTGTCTCGAATGCGAGCCAGGGTCATGGGTATCATGTAAGGGCTCTTGGTGGACGGACTACCTTAGTGAAGGATGGAAGTGCTGGAGGCAGGAACTCATAGGGAAGGACTTTCAGACTCCACTTCTCTCACGGCAAGCTGCCTCAAACCTGAGTACAGAAAATGAATTCCGAGACAGAAAAAGGAAGCTCAATTTTCAGTCCCATTGAATAAGGGGGCTTAATAAGACAAGCCAGTCCTGCAAGAGAGCTTCCTGACAGGTTGAAGGACTTCTTTGTGCATATGGCAGCCTCCTGTCCAGTGGATGGTGATTAAGCTTAAGAAGGGTTCCTGGTTGTGTTCACAAGCAGTGTTCTGTCCCTGACAACTTAGGCCAGCTTTCAAGTAATTAAAAGATTTCAACAAATGTGAAACACAGGAGACAGGAGAAGAAATCCAATTGTAATGCACCTGAATTTTAGCAGGGTTGATGTGTGGGAACAAGGGGAACTGTGAAGTGGTTTAGTCCATTGAATGCTTTATTTGTTTTTAATGAATTTTGATAGATGTATACACCAATGAAAGTACTACCACAATCAAAATAGCTAACATTTCCATCACTCCTCAAAAGGTGCAATTTTCGAATTCCCGTTTTATAGGAATTGGGAAGGGCTTTGGAGAGTATCTTTGGAGTGTAGGGCTTCTACCCCATTTTGTGGATGAGAAAATCGAGTCCCTGCATGGGGAAGAGCTTCAAGTTTCCATAGCAAGTCTGCCCTTTTGATCCTATACTAACTTTGTTCAACAGGACCTTCTACAAGGTGGGGGGACTGGATGTAGCAAGGCCCTCTGGAGGCATAGGGGTTGCATACTCCGATGCCTAATGGAATCAGGCACATAAAGTAAAGGAATGAATTGGGTCAACATAAGGCAATTGTTACTCTCAATGCTGGGGAGGCAATAGGGAGTGGTGAGGTGTGAGGCCCATCCAAAGGGGACAGCTACTACCCAGCTCCAGCCTCCCATGCCCGTAAGTTAGCAGGCCCAGGGTATCAGCTGTCTCTGCTTTCCAAAAGAAGCCAGAAAACAGTGTGTTTGTGTGAAATTCTAAATTTTAAATTGTCGGTGACTAATTTGATTATGAAATTTGGTGAAGTCAAACAAAACACATCAGCAGGCAAAGTTTAGCTAGTGACTTACAGGTTGGAACTTCTGATGGAGAGGACGATCTGAGCTTGCATCCCAGAAGGCCTGCCGCCTCCAGGCCGGCCAGCCTGTGGACCGAGGAGAGTTCCAGCGTGGAGATCTTCATCTTCTTGGTTAACCAGCTGCTGTGAGTCAGGGCTTGAGAGGTGAGGCACAGCCTCTGGGCACTAAGAAGAGCTTTGTTCTGCTGTTGTTCCTTCAAGAAGAAACAGTCTGAACTACCCCACAGGCGTCTAAGCAGACATCTCTACCACTTCAGCATTGCTTAGCCCAGAGAGGTGTACACTCATTCATGCTACCTGCTAGGGGCTGGGTCCCACCCCCAGGGCTTGGATGCAGAGCATCCAGGAGGAGCCATTGCTCAGCTGGCCAGATGTTTCCTGTACCCTTGGGGTCCTTATACTTCCACATTAAAATGTTTCTGTATCATGTTGAGGAAAAATGTGGTATTCCAGCCTGCTTCAAAGGAGAGAAGAAACATTCTGTCCTTTCTTTTTGACTCCCAAATAGAAAAATGTCATAGGGTTTCTAAAAAATTATAAAATATGTTTGCACATTGTACAAAATTGCAATTATTTTCCTACCCTCCAGACAAAAGTAAACAAAACAATGCTAAGTTAGTTACATCCTGTTGTCACCAATGCATGAGACTCAATTCTTTTCATTCTTGCTTCTTCTCTTATATTTTCTTTTTCTTTCCCCTCCACGTGTTTTTCCGTGTGAGCCATTTCATTTTCCAGCAGTTTCACCCTGCACGATTTGAAATGGTGTTCAATAGCCCTTGCCAATGGGCAGTTTTCCCTATTTGTAACCTAAGAGCTCTCGGTAATGGGTTAAGCCTTTGTTCATTTTTCCTCACGGGTTGAGAATATCTTGAGAGCCCTGGGATTTAATTCCACAGAAATTCCTTAACTTCCCCGGGATCCGTTTTCTCTGCATAAAATGTGGGTAGGAATATATCGGACTGTGAGCTGATGTGAGAAGGTAGTGGGATAAGACAACTGTGAATGCAAAGAATCTGCCCAGTACTACATCCTCAGCTGGGTTAGTGCATGGAACATATATTTACCCACGAATAAATTGGAAAAGCAATTCAATAGGTGCATATGCTGATAGTCAGGAAGCACAATTTTATACATGAAAGGCAGAGTATTATATTAAACATTTTATTAATATAACTTTTAAACTAAATTATAGCCTGACTCCTCTGCTTTACTTTCCAGTTCATTTCATCATCTTTATGACTTTCTTATGGAGGCTGCCAAAAAATTCTCCATATTTCTTATAATATTATTTTTACCAAAATAATTTGCATAATCTTTAAATGAATAAATGGCTAAAAGTTTCCCTTATATTCCCACAGTTCAAAAATAATTATTTTATTTTTCTGTTCACTAATAATATTTATCCATATGGAAAACTTAGTAGAGGTATGTAATCATGATAAGCATTTTTATGTTTTGATGTATTGAAATATTATTTAGCAAGCAAAATATGTTTTATGCTTTCTCTTCACTTTTATGAATTTTAATGTCAGTAAAATACCTCGTAAGTTATTTCCTTAGAGTTAATACACCATAATTCCTGAAACACTCCCCCATTGGTGGGTACTTAGGTATTTCTCGTATTTTAACCTCTCACGTCTGACCACAGATTCTGAGAGGGTGAAACCAAGTCTGATTTACCATTCGTGAATGTCAGGGTCCAGTGCAGGGAACCAAAAGCACTCTAGATATTTTAAGAAGAAAATTTAGTACAGGGAAGTAGACGCCTACACAACTACGTGTAAAGGCTGAAGGCTGACAGATGAGGAATTAGACATTGTCACAGGAACCACTCTTCATAAGAAGAGAATACCCCCAAAAGCCAAGAAGGCTACTGTGGTCCCCACCTCTTAAGACCCACATCTCCGCAACCTGGCCTCCCCACAGGAATGGCCAAAAAGCAGAATCAACAATGGTCTCCACACACCTTTTGCTTCCCACGTCTCCTGGGAGTGCATCTAATTGCTGGGCCCTGATTTGCATCCAAGTTCCAAGCTGCCAGAGAGGCTGTAAAATGCTAGTTCTACCTTCCCCGGCCTCTGCAGCGAAGAAAGGCACACCGCATAGAAGTGGGCGTGGATGCTCAAAGCCCACCTCCTGCGCTCATCGCCCGTCATGGTCATAATCCCAGGAGTGATGCTTGGCACGTGGAGGTGCTGAGTCGTTCTGTTTTGAGTGAACGTACTGGTAGCTAGTTCTCCTCTCTGAAGGTGTTTGTGGCCTTTCTGGGAGACAGGTATGAGGCAAACTACAGTAAAAAGCTAATCAAATAATTTCTCAAGGCAGTACAGAGGAAGTGGCAATTCTCCGATTAGAAAGTCAGAGAAGGACTTTGTAAAGGATTACTATTAGTCATATGTAACACTAAAGGTACTTAGCAGTGAACTCAGACAGCTCTTAAATTAATTTGTCTGGCCATCTTCCCCCTTCCTTTTATGACATTAAAGCAGAGTGATACCAGGAGACATTTGCTGATTAAGTTTTCTTGTCTCTGTTGCCCCCAGTAATGTCTGTGGAGTACCACCACGTATACCAGTTCCTTCTGATGGGATCTGGCCCACCAGTACATACAACTTAGGTGACTATAGAGATTATCAAAGCCATGTAGAATTTGCTGCTGATTTTACACATCAGTGTCTTAAAGAGTGAGATAAGACCAGTATGTAATCTCCGGTCAGAAAAATTTCGTTCCGTCCCTTTGGGATATGGGGACTGCCAAGGCACAGGAAAGAAAAGTACTGGATTTGGGGAAAGCTGAAAAAAACTGTTTTAACATTCTACCTATGGAATATTTGGGAACACTTACCCCTCGACATTACTGGGTTCTCACTTGGGCGGAGGAGATACGACCTAAGTCATTGGTTTGAATATTCTTCCAATGAAATGATGTGCTATGTTACCTTGGTTAGTCCTCAGCAGGGGAAGGGTTGCTTGTTAGGGATCTGACACACCCAGTGGGACTTTGCCACAAGCAAACATCTCTCAGCAAGCAGGTTCAGTGTACCCGTGGAGGGGCTTGGTTCAATAGGGTTGTTTGGGTTTGTTTGTTTTTTTTTAATTATGGTAAAAAACACATTACATAAAATTTACCATTTTAACGGTTTTTAAATACACACTACAGTAGTGTTAACTATATATGCACGTTGTTGTGCAGCAAATCTCTAGAACTTTCTCATCTTACAAAACAAACTCAATACCCACTGAACAACTCTCAACCTCCCTTGACCCAACCTCCGATAACTACATTCCACTTTCTGTTTCTGTGAGTTAGACTATTCCAGGTGCCTCACGTAAGGGGATGCATTCAATATCTGTCTTTTTGTGACTGGGTACTTCATTTAGCATCTTCCATGTTCCTCCACATTGTACTCTATGACAGGAATTCCTTAGTTTTTTTAAGGATGAATAATATGCCATTGAATGTATATATATATACACAGACCACATTTTCTTTATCCATTCATTTATCAGTGGTCAGTTAGGTTTCTTCCACCTCCTGCTATTGTGAATAATGTCACAATGAACATAGGTGTGCACATATCTCTTTGAAACCCTGTTTTTAATTATTTTCTGTGAATACCAAGAAGTGATATTGCTGGATGGTATGACAAGTTTTTGAGGAACTCCCATACCGTTTTCCTTAGCAGCTGTACCATTTTACATTCCTACCATAAATACTCAAGTATTCTAATTTCTCCATATTCTTGACAGCACGTTAGTTTGGTTTTTTTTCTAATAGTGACCATTTGAACTGGCGAGAAATGATATCTTATTGTAGTTTTGATTTGCATTTACCAAATAATTAGTAACAAGAAATATCTTTTCATACGTCTGTTGGCCATTTGTATGTCTTCTTTGAAGATATGTTTATTTAAGTCCTTGGACCATTTTTAAATCAGGTTATTTTTGTTGTTAGGTTGTAGGAGTTCTTTATAAATAGAAAGGAATGAAACATTCTTTTGCATGTGGAGATCCAGTTTTCTCAACATCATATGTTGAAGAGATGATCCTTTCCCCATTGTATAGTTTTGGTTCGATAGAATTTTAAAATTAAAATTGTTTGAGAAGGTGTTATGTATTAAATTGTGTCCCACAAAAGTTCACGTGTTGAAGTCCTAACTCCTCATATCTCAGAATATAACCTTATTTGAAAATAAGCTCACTGTAGTTGTAATTAGTTCAGATAAGGTCATACTGGAGTAGGGTACATTCCTAATTCAATATGACAAGTGCCTTTATAAAAGAGGAAATTTGTACACAGATGCGCATACAGAGAGAATGCTGTGTGAACTTGAAGACAAACATGTACAAGCTAAGGAGACAGACCAAGTCATCTCTCTCAGCCTCACAAGGAACCAGTTCTTCTGACACCTTGATTTGGGCTTCTGGCCTCCAGAACTGTGAGACAATAAATTTCTGTTTTCTAAGCCCCCTAGTTGTGGTACTTTGTTACAGGAGCCCCAACAAACTAATACAGGAGGGATATAGTAGAAAAGTGGTTGAAAAGGGCGATTAGGGGCCACATCAAGAAATGCGGATATTTTGTATAGAAATTACATAAAGGGAAAAGTGAGAGTGATAGTTTAGGGTAGAAAGAGGAATCTCATACCTTGTGCTTTAAGAAAAAGGCACGTGGAGAGCTGATTGCCATGGTTGGGATAGGAGGCTGGGAGCTTCAGGGCCTCTCCTGTGGTCCAGGCAGGAAGAGAAGGGCCTGGGGGAGGCGGGGCTGTGGGACAGGTGGCTTTGTTGCTGATGAACTTTGAAAGTACTGCAAGGGAGGGAGTAAACCAGGTTCTGAGGTTGCAGCCTGGTCAGCCTAAGGAGGAATGGTTGTCAGGCATTCATTTTGGAAATACTGTTTTTGTGGAAAAAGTCCATCCGTATGGAAAGTGCTCAGTCATTTATGAGTTTGGAACTGGCCCTGAAGACAAAGCTGGAGATGTCTACTCCAGAGTTGGCAGCTTTAGGGTAAAGCCGAAGCTAGCACTGTGGACAAAAGCACCAAATCAGGGCTATAGAAAGAGGGAAGAGATTATGGTGTCTGTCTTTGAATGAGTCTCTTAGGTGAAATTCTCAGAAGTGAGGCTAATGGGCAAAGTCCATGCATATTTTTATGCCTCTAAATGTATGTTGCTCAGTGACTTTTGACAAGGACTGTACCAACTTATGATGCCACAGACTAGCATTGCACAAGTAGATCTTTTCCTATTATGTTTTACAATCGATTTGTGGTCTGTGCTTGAGCCATCCTTGACTTCCTGGGGGTAAATCTTGCTTCACCAAAATGAATTATTCTCTGAATGCGTGATTTGATTTCCTTTATTAGAAGTATACTGTGGTTCACTTCCCTGTTTTTACCATGATCACCATGATCATCACCATCAACACTGCTGTCATGTTATATTAGCAAAAAAGCTGGGGCTCACCCAGTGTTCCATGTCAGATTGCCAGGGAAGTCCTGAATTCACAGATGCAGTGGACGTTCATGTATCTGTTCCCTCCTTTCTCAATCTCTGCTTTATTCACAGACTAGATGTGACAAGGAGCATGGAATAGGACCAGCCATGCACAACATTGGAGTGAGGTCATTTGGGAGCTGAGAAAACAAGGAGCAGAATCTGAGGCAGCAAAGGAAAAGGAGGCTGGATAGGAAGAAGCAGATGATATCAATGATCCAGGAGCACCATCTGACTGATACCATAGTTCTGTTTAACTAGAGTGCCCCTCACAGACAAACTGCAGCAAGAAAGGGCAGCTCTGTGATTACCCGAAGTAAACTCATGTAGAGCATTCTCTGTGGTCACCAACCCAAAGCACCATCCGGTAAATCAGCCATTCTGGCATGTTATCCTTAGAACCCAGCACACAGCATAGGGATCCTCTGGACTCAAATGCAGTCAAGGGGGTTTGTTACATATGCACTTGGAGGTAGAGACTGAGGCTTGGAGAGAGATGGTACAGACCAGCCTCTCCCACAGAAGCATGCTGAGATCTACTGGACCAATATGCTGCTCTTCTCTATGACCTGACCTTTTGTGCTATGCTTCCTTTATGACAGTTATATTCCTAATTCAATGCCAAACCAGATAAATGCCTTCACCATGGTAAGTGTTGCCTAAAGAACTCATCTCTAACACAAGAGCAATTATGTCCATAGAGAATAATTTGTAGGGTGAATTTTTCACTTACTGTGATGCTCCTATTATTCTTTTACCAAGTGCAGTTATTATGATGTCAATGCTATGTTTTAATTAGTTTTTGTACATCTGTTAATCCAATTAGCGGCATTTTTTTTCTATGAGCATGATGAGTAGAGTTTAGCTAATGAGGTGCACATACGCACACAGAGCAGGTAAGATGATTGATGGCCTCACAAACATGGCATATAAAACATTTGACAAGCAATCTTCTGTTTTTAATAACATGAAACATTTTGAGGGAAGAGAAACAGGGAGGAAGATAAATCTATTTTTATAGAGCAGAGGAGGCAATGAAACACCATATGAGAAGGCCAAGTATGTGTTCAATAGGATTATCATTATAGGTGATTTCAATTATTCCAACCTAATTGAAAAACCTCTAAGGTATTCTGCACCACAGCCTCTGTAAGAAAGAGACATGCAGCAAAGAGCTCAGATATCTTCTGATTCAGAAACTCCCCAGAGCAATATTCCACATTCCTCACCTTGACCAAGATGGTGCCTGCGAATTAGAATTAGCCAAAGACACCAAGGTCAAATTGGGCTGCAGATTTATTACAAAGATGACAGGAGATTTAATTTAAAAACAGTATTTCTCTCTGCTCCTAGGAAAGTGCCTTCCACTGTGTGGTGCTTGCTGACTGATTGTAGACTAGGTGGAAGCCTTCCAGTCGCCTTCCAGGCTACACAGGCTCTTCCTGGAGTCTCACTTCCATAAGTGGGGCCATCTTTTGGGTAATACATCATCGGTGTGTCCTGTGCAGATTATCACACTAATATATCATTAGACCAACAACTTGCTTTGGTGATGGATGGCATAATAGACCCTGGGAGGAGCAATTCACTTGGTGATGGAATGCCCCCTCATTCTGATATATACGCACAGTGCTGCCCCGTGGCTCCTCTGTGAAGGAAAAAGGACAGATTTCGGAGTGGGTTTTGTTTAAGGAGGCACAAATGAAGCTCTTTCCAGTGGAATGTTCCTTGTAGATCATCCCAGAATATGATTTGTGTTCTGATTGTCAGGTGATAAAAGGACAAAAGCATATAAATCCAGCATTCAGCTAGATTCTAAAAAGCCCGTATCTTGGGCAGGCTGTATTCAAAGTTCCTAAAGGAGTGACCTCTTTAGGACATATGTGCCTCAGTCACTGGGGCAACAAGGGATTCTCTTTGATTTTCAACGAATGTGTTGCCCTTGGTGTCCGGTATGTCAGTTTTAAAAGGAGAGCTAGAGCAGCCTTATTTTCTAATAGATTAGGTCCACTCTTAGGGATGTGGGACATTCCTAAAAGTCAAACTCTGTCAGTCATAAGAAGGGTTTGATTCCTGCCTGGCTTAGCTATGGATTGCAGGTAGATCCACTTCAGCGCAGGAAGATAGGCACCATATTCATATACAGGCGTCACTCACACCCAGTCAAGTCTCTTGCTATTCCTAATCCTTAGGCTTGTCATTTAGTAAATCAATGAATGAGATTTCTCAAGTTTCTGGATGATTCTTTTGCAAGAAGCTAGTAGCACAAAAGCAAACTTGGAGCATCTTTTAACCATCTTTGGGTATTGCTCTAGTTTGGCTATTTCAATGAGTAGGGATAATGAAATGTATTAGGATATTGACATGCACACTTTGAATCATCATGGACATGATTAAGAACAACTGCAACCTCATATTATGAGTGTTTTAAATTCTAAGAAGTGTAGTCACATCGCTATCCAATTTTGAAGGCTCTCCACACATCAACCTATCATATGGGTTGGGGAAGAGTTATGATCCTCTTTTACAAAAAGGAAACTGATATGTGAGGGTTTAAGGGCTTTACCCAAGACTGTCATGCCCCTTTGGGTCGGAGTCAAGGCTGGCCACACGCCTATGAAGTAACGAGTCCCCCATCTTTCCATTATATCATGCACCTGCTGCTGCTACCCCATATATCATTTCAGAATCCCTGAAGACCGGAATGGTCCTTCCAAGTGAAATCCCAGCAAAATCAGCAGCAGCAGCAGCATTGTGAAATAAAGTCATGTGTAGAGGTGTTTTGCTGGAGTTATTGGAGTTATTTCAGCTGAAACTAAAATTCCTACAGTGAAGTAAATAGGAACCTCAGTGGACCTGAAGGACCTCAATGTTCCTGAAACCGCAATTGGAATGACACATTTGCCGGTTTAAAACTCCGTGTTGCATTCAACTGGAAAGAGACTTTTTGTTCACTTAGAAATACTCCTGAAACTAGGGAGGATAACACAGTCCTCCTCTCTGCCCCTCATGGATAAATAATGCCCAACTCTCAGACTTCGACAGACTCTGCTTCTGTTTAATTAAGATTGTATTACGGGCTGAATGTTCTTCCTGTTGCTTGGCTTCTCTGGGCAAGATCTCGCCTAGGGCGATTCTCCCCTACTAGGCACTGATGCCCGGGTCTGCCACTCATGCTGGCCTCCCACTCAGCTCTCTCAGCTTGCCGGGGAATTTCTACCCACTGGAGGTGAGACCTTTCCCCGCAAATCATGACTGTTTAATGTCACTCCAGCTATCTCCTGGTTCCCACTTTGATGGCAGAGAGCAGTCTGGCTGACACAAGCATCTTCTAGTCCCTCCTTTCTCTGCTGCCTCAGGCTCCTTGGTCGCATAGAATGGAAGGGTTCAAACCCAATGCCTGCAAAGGCAGCTCACAGTCCTGGAATAACCCCACGTCCTCAAGAATGACTGTGGAATCCAAATTTTGGTTTGGGTAGTCATTTATCCAACAATCCAACTCCAGTCCTTTGAACAAAATTAATTTTCACTTTTATCAAAGTGTTACAAATATATATATATATATAGTCCAGAGTTACAGAGTATTCACAAACTTCAAGAAAAAAAGCCTCTGTCTCCCCACCTCCTCCACCAGTGTCTCACTTTCCAGTGGGCAGCTCTTGTGATGGTTTCTGTTCTAGCTCTTTCCAGAATTACCTTCACAACCCTGGATAATACACATATACCTTTATTTCCGGACACATCAACGTTAAGTATTTTGCCCTCTATTAGATTTTTAGTTATAAACTCTTTTGTTATTTTATAATGGTTACACTGCAGATCACATTATGCTTCATTCATGTATTACGACCCACCGTAATTCAGTACTTTTAACGCTTCCTGGATGATCAATACTGTACTGCATTTGACTTCGATTTCCTCTCGCCTCACCTTTGTGTGTTTCGTGTCATCCATTTTCCTTCTACCCATGTTCTAAATGCCGCGAGACATCACAGTGGACGCTGCTTTCAACAGGCAACGTTCACGTACATTTACCCAGCGTTTACCCTTTTGGAAGCTCTCACTTCCTTCTTGCAGGTCATTGCTTCCATCAACATTCTTTTCCTTCAACCTGAAGAAATCTCTTCAGCATTATTTATTATGAAGTTCTGCAGGTGATAGAATCCCTCAGTTTTTATTTGTCTGAAAATGTCCTTATTTTGCCCTCATTTTTTAAATCCATAAAACTTCTTCTTTTGCCTTTTTAAAAATTGAATGTTACTTACACAGTTATGTGCACAAATCTTAAGTGTATATAGCTTGATATATTTTTATAAGTAACTAAGACCCAGAATAAAATCTAGAGTATTTATACTAACCAAAATTGCTCCCACAAACCCCCTCCCAGTTGCTGATCCCCAGAGGAAATTACTATTCTTTTATTACTCCGGAATACTTTTCTCTGGTTTTGAACTTCATAGAAAAGGAATTTTAGAATATACACTCCTTTACGCCTGGCTTCTTTCTCTCAAAATTATGTCTGTGAGATTCCATGCGTGCTGTTGCCTGAATCCGTAAATCAATCTTTTTCCTTATTGTGCAGAATTCCACTGTGTGGATTTACAATTTATCTATTTTTTTTTCTTGATGGACATTTAGGTTGTTCCAGTTTTTAACTATTATGAATAGTGAGGCCTTAAACATTTTTATACATGTCTCTTCTTGAACATTTGCACTCATTCCTCCAGCAGTGCAATTTCCAGATCACAGGGTTTATGTGTCTTTAGCGTTAGTATATACTTGGTGTCTCTTCCTGTCAGGACACTAATTGTATCGGCTTAGGGCCCCACCCCTATGACTTTATGTAACCTTCATTACATCCATAAAGGTCCTACCTCCAAATGCAGTCACGTTAGTGGTAGGGCTTCAACATAGGAAATTGGTGGCAGGGGGACCATTCAGTCTCAAACACAAATATTCCCTATGCACTTCAGAAGGAGTATTCTCTATTTTTATTTATAAAGTTTGCTATATTTCCACAAGATGCATCATTTTAGAGACTTATTTGTTTTATTTGATCCTCTGGATCTGACCTGCACTGAGAGTAGTATCTTAGTCTCTTGCTATTAATCTTTCTTTCTATAACTCCTTACATATAGTATAGGCTTTATAAAAATAATTTCTCTATATTTCTGTGCACAGGCATACTTTTTTTATAACTCTATTATTAATTATGGTTTTTAACACTTGAAAGTATACTTCTTTGTCACATGTAATTTTTTAGCTTGAATTCTACTTTTTTTCTAACATAAGGGATGCAAACCCTGATTTCTTATTTCTTCCGTTTGCCTAGTATTCTTTTGTCTTTCCCTTCATGATAGTCTTCCTAAATCACAGGGCTCCAAGTGTGCTTTTAGATGAGTTATTTATATACATCATTAGGTTGGGTCTTGCTCTGTGAGAAAAATTAAAAATCATTTTTTAATAGGTGAGTTACGTCTATTTGTGTTTACTGATGTGCTTGGTCTCAACTTTGTTATATTATATATTATAATTTCTATGGTTATTATGTAATATGTGCTGTGTTTTCTTCTCTACAGAATGTACTTTAAGAGAGCCTGTATTTTTGTTTGAGTGCTTGCTTTAATGTACTTAGCTCCCTACTTTTGTAAGCATTTGCTATCTGGTTGTTGTTTTTAATAGTATCCTTTGACCCCCACATGGTGTCTGTATGGTTTAAAATGAATTTATTCTATTTTTCTCTTTCCCTCTTCCTTGTGCCCTCATTTTTAGTTGCATTGTTTTTACTTCATCAAAACATTGTATCTGGATATTATTCCTCCACCTTTGTTTTACTCTTACATCTATAGTTAAATGTTCACAATCAGTTCTTTTCCTTCTATTTCCCTAATCTTCTCTTGATAGGATACAATTCACTCTCTAGAGCAAATCCTTGGCTCATAATTTCTTTCCTTGACATTCTTGAAAATGGTGCTCAATTTTGCTTTGCTTTATCTATTTTTTTAGAAGCCTGATGCTAGTTGATTTTTTTTGTTTGATCTTTTTGTTTGGAGAGACTTTGAATATTTTCTTTACCTTTAAAAAATCTAATCATTTTACTTAGGTATGTCTCAGAGTTCATCATTGTGGGTCAATCTCCTAGACACCCATGGACCTCTTTCATTATGTAGAATCAGGTCTTCTTTTTATTTTCAGAAAGGTTAACTGGATTATAGTTTTAAATAACAGTTCTGTTTCATACTTGCTTTCCAACTTTAGGGGCACCAATTAAACACATGTCAGGTCTTCTTTGCCTGTCTGACATTTCAATCACTTTTCCTCTAAACATTTGTCCTTCTCTTCCTCTTTTTTAACCTCATTTTTTCTTCTGTATTTTCTACTTTTATCTTCATGAGTACTCATTATTAAATTTTTATTCAAATATATATACTCTCTTGGGTACCATGATACATTGTTATCATTTGTGAGATGATAATTGTCTTTGTCTTGTATTTCTTTTCCAAATTCAATCCACTCTTGATTTATGTCTTCTTTTCATAGATGTAGAATTTTTTGCTTTGTTATGGTTTTTCATATCCCTGGGTTCCTGTTTAATAATGTTTAATTTAATTTAGGTTTGTTTGTTTGTTTTTACATCTTTATTCTGGTTTATGGTTATTTGAAGTGGAGAGGAGGAGAATTGTTATCAGTTAAAGTGTTTTGACTTTAATTTTGTGATTTATTCTTAAAGGAGCTTTGTAAATGAAGATTTCCTATGTTCCTACCATCCATAGACACAGTGGTTTGGGATGATTACAAGAGCATGTTCTAATGTGTAGTACAGTTTCTTTGATGGATGGCTTCTTTTTGGAGAGGGTGTGCACACTTTGATTTTATTTTTATTTTATTTGTCTTGCAGAATTTTAAATTTCCTCCCTTTTTTTCCCCATTACCCAATCTCCAGAGTCTCTTCCCTGTTGTCCTTTTTCCTTCAGAAACATAACTTTTCAAGCTGTCTATACAGGTCCCATGCCCACTTTTATGCTGGCCAGTGCTTTCATTGGCAAAGACTCTTTTTCAATATTTTCACTTTTACAGTGTACTTTCTATCTTTCAGGGTAATTTATCTCAGTGCCTTCCATTCTTTCTTGTGCAGCTTTTTCAGAGCTTCTACCAGTTCTCTTGGCAAACATTTGGGTAGACATTTGAAAAGCCATTCTGCTGGATCTTGATGTTTGTTTTTCACATTAATTAGCAGTATCCAGTGTTCTCTGCTTTTTATTTTTGAAGAAAGCATGGGATTTATGTGGTTTTATTTACTCTGTTTGTTGACTGGTGAAGTCTGCGGCAGATGTGTAAAGAGATTTATATTGAAGTACGTAGTCTCCACTGCTTTGGCTACCAGGAAATCTACCTGATGTAGTTCTAATTTAATTTAATCTGCATGCAAGGCCATTATAGAAAGAAAAAAAGATGCCTGTAATAATTTTCTTTAAAATTTATTTTGTGTAAAACAGTTAAATACTTGACAGTAAGACACATTTGTTTTGTAAACCTTGACTAAGAGACAATATAAATTCAATTGTTAATAAAATTAGAATATCAGTCAATACTGTGTCTCTTATTGAAAACCTCAGAATCACATGTTTAGTTAAAATTTCTGTATTTCATGACACTTGAAATTCTGGGCTGTGTATGAATCCTTTCTGTAGTTTAACTATGTCTCAACACAGGTTTCTTAAATATAATACCCATCATGCTTTCTAGAGATGGGTAACAGCAGCAGAACCAAAGAGAATTAAATAGGATTAAACTCTACAACCCACAGGATTTAACATTGTTGAAATTTTTTCAGTGTTACATGCTCATAAATAACTTCCTAACAGTGAGTAGAAGTTTGTTTATACAATATAATTACACTGCATAATGAGTCTTCCTGTTATTCAGATAATAAAGACAACTGTGATGTACTTTGGAGAAAATGCTGAAGTTTATTAAAGATATAAATTATGGATACAACAAATGGAAAATAATAAGCTTGAAACGTATTGTTCATATACTCACATAATTATTCTCCTATTTTCTTCTAATATCCTGCTGTTGTCTGAAATTTTACACCCTATTAATCTTCCTTGACTTTTTCCCAGAGGTAACATTACTATTAAACACACACACACTGATATGCACACAGACATTCCCATACAAACAGGCACCTTAAGAGAATAATTATTAGCATTGAAAGTGAATAGCAGTAACACTAAAATACAGAAGAGATAACAGATGTATCTTCTTAACAATATAATGGACTATTTTCTAATTTTCATCCTAAAATGTGTGAATTAGGAAAATGTGAACTTGGGGGAAGTCCTTGTACATGGAAAATACATAACTAGAATTTGGACTGTTATTTTTGATGTGAGTCTTTGAGCTTGGCAGGAATTCAGGTTAAAGTGATTTTGAATAACACCTGGCAGCCCAAAGGTTTCTGGGGTGTTTCTTTCATAGCCACAGAGAAATCTTGATTAAATGACTCTTCCTTATGGACCTTCATAATTCCTTGTGAGAGGCATGATTCAAGTTAATTTAATGTCACTTGAGGAAAAAGGGTAAACTTATTGACTAAAAGTCACTATCTATGTGTAACATTTATTCTCTAAGCATGAATAATCAAGAGTTGACTATGGAATCAATTCACCTTATATTAAATCACATCTTTTTCTGAAGTATTCAGAATATGTGTAACAGAGCAGGGTGGAAAGAAAGTGTTTCATTGCAAAAACATTCTGTGATGCTTTACAGGTTTTAAAGTGCATTTATGTGCACTAGCACTAAATGACCCACCTAAAACCTGTGGAATGTGCAGAATAGATATCATTATCCCCCATTTGATACATGGGAAACCTAAAGCTAGATTAAGTTGTTAAAATCCCTTGGCCAGACTAAGATAATGGGGATTGGGCAGACGTCTTCTGTCTCCTCCTTCAATGTTCTCAACTATATCCTTCCGCTTAATTGCTTGCAAATTGCTCCAGTATTCTCTAGTTAGAGAGTATTTTGGGACCCAGAACTAATGCTTTCCTCACGGCCAAGGCGTCTTTATTAACTTAGCGTCTGAACTGTTTCTACATCCTAAAGAGGTTTGGGGAATGGACGAAGAGAAGGAATCGGGGAGTGAAGGGATAAAAAATTATTGATCACTCAGTTACGGATGAGACATTTAGTCCCCACACAAACCCAGAATGGCAGCTCAGAGTTTCCCCCTTCTCTGATGTAGCTGAGATGTGTATACTCCATCAAAGGAGCAAAAGTCCTTGATCCTTTGGGGTGGAAAACTGTGCCTGCGTAGCCACTCTTCAGTCAACACAGGGACAGTAATTTCCGATGAAGCCTTCAGTGTCTGAAGTCATCGGGTGAATTTCCTTCCAAACCATTTTCTGGGCCAAATTTCGCCTCTGTTCATATGTCTTGATCAGATCAATATGAACCCAGCGCTCACACTTTCTGACACATTCATCTAAATCATATTTTTTTTTCTTTTTCTACTATGGAAAATCTATCTTTAAGACAGAGGTGAAGCATATTTTTCCACGTTAAAATAGTGCACACAGTAAGTCCCCATTACTTTTTTGTCATGTGTAATAGACACATTATTTTCACTGGAGGAAGAGCCAGATTTGATTCCTGTAAAGGAAGGGTCAGTAATAAGAACTTTATGAGTTTCAATCCCTATTCAGACTTCTTTAAGAAAGATCAACACTTAAAGCTCTGGTCCTGTGGTCTGAAACCCCATGTGCGTAAGAACAGACACACACGTGTGCACATGTGCACACACACACGTTAATGAGGATTAAGAGTCACACAGCATGAGACAGAATCAGTGTTACTCATTGCATTTTTATACTGACTTATGCCATAATTTGGGCTGTGAAGTCAGTATTTCAAAGAAGATATTTAAGGACGTAAAGGTATACGGTGTGGTTCTTTTTGCACTAGAAGTTAAGACCCACTTTCTAGATTCATAGCTTACCCATAGGAATATATTTCAGACAGA
The DNA here is from genome assembly GCF_036321535.1 of Camelus dromedarius. Classification (NCBI taxonomy): domain Eukaryota; kingdom Metazoa; phylum Chordata; class Mammalia; order Artiodactyla; family Camelidae; genus Camelus; species Camelus dromedarius. The sequence continues at coordinate 79,380,275 of NC_087443.1, read as the reverse complement.
TATTTGACACATGGCATACTCTTTGATTTATTAGAATCCACTTGATGCAATTTTTGGAGATAGCAATTTGGTATTTGAAAATTCAGGGCCAAACACTTTGGGTCGCATTATTGCTTGCCGTGTTATCATGGCAGCTATAATTAATACTTTTAATTGGGTCTCTCCAGGGTATTTTTAAACAATATTTTGATCTAAGTCTGTTAAGTGTGAAAATGCTGAGTTTCCCCTGGTCTGAAAGTGAGGCTCACTCAGGTGTAGAGGCACATCTTTCTGCAGGCAGCACGCTCATCACACGGAAGATATATATGCTTCTTGATATGCATTACGTTGACTTTTCTGGAGTAGGAGAACTTTCAATTTATACATAGGTCATAAAACAGCTTTGCCAGCTTTCTAAGTGGTTATTTAGACTAAAATGGAATCACTGAAATTTTGGAATTCTGGCTGAAATTCTTCTAATCAAGACAATTCATTTCCTGGGTGTTGAAACTTGGCATTCTGATATATATGATAAGCTGAAAATGATTAGAAAAAAGTAAGTGGACAACAACATACCCTTGTGTTCCAGCAGGTTGGAGCATTTAGACATTTCACAATGTCCTTTTCTGTAACTTGATGAAGCTCTATTATGTGTGTGTTTAATTTTGATAAATATAGTATTTTGTTATTTCATTCTCTTTCTTAAATGGAAGGTCTAGATATGCCTTTTCTTCATCCTTCTTTAAGCACTATTATAAATTCTGTTGGAGTGTTTCTAACTTTAAAATTTTATATTTGATATACCTCGATTTATACCACTGCTCTCTAAGTTAGGAACTTCAAACTTTCATTTTTCTAAGGTCATTTTTCATCTTTCCTGAATTCATCATCCAACTGAATTTAGAGATTTGAGTACTCCAGGGTAAATCCATCTTCTCAAGACTCAGAGACCTGCCTTCAGGTCTCATGGGTACATCTCACCTCTCAGCCCTACTCCCCAATACTCCATCCCTAGGTATTCACTGTGATTTCAGCAATTTGATTTCCACAGTCTATGAACGCTTGATGCTCTAAGCAGTGGTCTCCAAATGATTTGGTTCATTTACTCCAAAAGAAGAACTCTGAGAAACAACCTACCTCCTAAAATATTTAAAATTTTACATCCAAATGCTTTCATCATATGTGTAAAAGAGGCAAACAGACATAATTTCCAGATTAAAAGAATTTACATTTAGGAATAAAATAGCCTTCTGTTGCATAAATTTCAATTGCCCCAAAATGTATTTGCTACATTTTGCTGTTGTTTGAAGTACTGCCTCTTAACATTCTTTGTTAATCCATTCTTTTTAATGGGTCTAGTGGAATCTGATCACCATAGTGATTCAATTATCCACTATCATCCATTTAAGAAATATACAAACTATCCTTTAACAGTTAGAAATTACATATATTTTTACTGTTTCTATTTGAACTTGCATTTTTATTCCATTTCTGGAACAGAATTCTCTGAGTCTAATATATTTTAGGATTGAATGTTTTCTATTGATCAGCCTTTAATGTTTCTTTGTAAAAAACAAATATAGTATATACTTAAATTTAAATTAAAAAAAATTTACTGTGGTCATAAGGCTGAGTTAAAACAATTTATTCTGGCTGAGGCCACTGTTAAAGTACTATTAATATTGCAATTGACCAACACAGCATAACATATACACTTTAATAAGTAATTATTAAATGTATCAAATGTTATTGGAAATACATCTTTTGGTAAAATGGATGAAGATTTTTATAGTTGATTTAAATATGCATAACGAATATGGCTGAATATGACATTGCTGGAAATGTGACAGAGTTTGCATCTATCTCAAAATACATGTAAATACCGAAAGGACTTGTGACATCAGTGAATTGGTAAAAGGAGTTTCATGCTAACAATTCACTGGAATGCTTCTGAATTATATGTCAAAAATCTTAGTAATCTAAAATTTCAAAAAAATTAATTATCTGTCAGCTACTAGCTCTATTAATTTCTCCTTTAGTATTGTTAAAAGCAAAGGATTGGGAAATGCCTGAATTGAAAAAGAAATTGGTACCTATTCATTAGAGTAATTCACGTTCTCACGGTGACCTGGATATTTCCAATTACCCTTTGTGTAGGGCTGGGCTTTAGACCCCAGAGCAGCACACCAAAGTAAGAGATGTGCCTTTTTTTTTTTTTCCTGTTAAAGGGAGAAGGTGATTGTGATGGAAAAGGAAGGAAAGGAGAACTTGCATTCTCAGGGCTTTTTTTGGAAAGAGTAAATTTGGGATGGAGATTCCTTAAAAAACTTGGTTGGTTAAGCGTCCCTTGAAATGTTCAGGGACCTGAGTCCCCCACTTGAAGGTGCCTGAGCTAAGGCAACACGGTGGCATTTTGTGGTTCATAAACTTGAGTATATAAACAGAAGTTCTATCTTGGGGGTGAGGAGAGGCTGGTTAGACAAGTCTGTGGCCAGGTCCCTTCTTCCTCTTCTTGCTTGTTCTTTTGAAAATTTAGTATGCCTGAGAGGTATCCCAGGAATCTGCATCTTAGACAACATCCTCTGGAGATTTTGTTGCAAGAGTCCTGGACAAGTCTTCCTTTGAGAAACACTGGATTGCAGGAAAGATCTTGGCCAGGAATCTTCACTCCTCTGCCTACGAGCTGTGCAGACCCTGGGCTAACAGACGAATCTCTCTACACCTCAGTGCCTTCAGGCAGCTTTTGGAGGAAGTGATCTCATGAAGCAGAAGTAAGGGACAAGAGGGAGTGAGGGAATATGGATGCCTTGTGGAGCTGGCCACTGTGGATGACCAGTGATGCATTCTACTGGGACTTTTGAGGAGCCCTATAAATGATGTTTCATGATCATCCACCTGAGGTCAAAACTTAGAATCATTCTGCCCCCACCCCAAGTGCTAAGTCCCCGACACTTGCAGGGAGTACAGGTGAGAGCACCTGAGAGGGTGCCCGCGGCGCTCCACATCATGGGGAAGGATGGAGGGGCCCCGGAGGGAAGATGTAAGAAGCATCATGATCGCTCCATCCCTGCAGCCAACATCCTGGTGGGTAAGCGGTCTGGGTAGGAGATCTGGCGTGTTCTAAGGGATCTTACTGTTCTCTTTTTAAAAATTATGTCTGTCCCCATCCTGACTTTCAGTTCCCTCTGACCAATTTTCATTGTACTCTTTTCAATCAGAAGATTTTCTCTTTACAAAGAAGAAAAGAGCAACACGGGACCCAAATGGTCTCCGTCACACCCTTAGCACTGACAGCTGCCACCTGTCCTCCTGCTCATCTTTCTGCTTTCTCTGAAATTCTAAAAGCTCTTAGTTGACCTTGACGTTGATTAGGACCCAGTGTTTCCTTCAAATCTCTGCTGCTCCTTCTAGTCTTGGCTCAAATACCACCTCGTTTTGAACAACTCTCACTGCACATTTAAAATTGCAACTCACACCATGTCTCACTCTTGATTTTTCCCTCTTCTACTTAAATATATATATCTCACTTAGCACTGTAAAACACATTGCAATTTCCTTATTTATTATGGTTCCATTTAAGTTCCACAGGACAGAGGATTTTGACTTTTAGGTTCACTAACGTATCCCCAGCAGTTTGAAGAGTCTGACGCTTAGTAAGTGCTCAGTAAACATTTGTTGATTAAGTGAATAAAGTGTAAATAGTTCTGACACATTCCTCAGTAAATAACAGCCGGGTCTGACTTTCAGTAAGCATGTCGGAGTTTTCTATGGATTGAAGCTCGATGAATACAGTCACTGTAATCAACGCGGAGGCCTTAGTTGAATGAATAGCTTGCCTTGAGAATAAAAGCTCAAAGAGACAGCTCATATTATTTTTGACTGTTAACCATCAGGAAGAGATGGAGAGCTGGCGGAGGCAGCTGGCTCCCTTCCCAGCCCAAACGTGAAGGTGCCAAGAAAAGGAAGAGGAAACTGTATGGCTTTGGAGAAGGAAAATAAAGCCCATGAGGACCCCTGGGGACTCAGATGGAGTTATGACCTGTTTTAGGGAGAAAATAGCAGTAAACAGCGAAGGAGCAGATGGTGGGCTGGGCTGGGGGAGGAGCAGGTCGGGCAGGAGACATTAGTCGCGCTGCTGTCTCTTTGCTGCGCTGCCATCGCTCTCCCCGTCACCAACGTGGGCCCGAGGAGCAGCAGTGCCATCTCAGCACTGCGGGGGTGAGGGTGGGGGACTGAGTGTGGAAGAGCGGAGAGCCCCCCCGGGACAGGTGTGGACGTTCCGAGTGGCCCCTTCCCCTCTCTCTGCAGCCTGGGTCATTACAGAAAAGGGGAGGTCTCGCTGAAGAGGGTAGAAATGGGATTTTGGTTTGGACTATATTGAATATGAACAAAAGGACCACACTGAGTTGGGCTGAGATGAGATAAACCTGATTCCCCATCTTTGATGTGCTCTATGAACTCAAAGTGAGAATAGCTAGCATTTATTGAGCACCGACTGTATACCCTCTACTCGCGCCTCACCACTCAACTCAGCGTCGGCAATACAGATGGCAATCTCCCACTTTTCAATGGGGAATATGGAGGTTTTGCGTGGTAATACGTGTCAGAAAAAAGGGCTTGGCCCCAGGCCGGTAAGAAAGATCTTGCCCTTCCTTCTGCAACTTGTCTGCGTTTTCTCCTGCTGGACCTACTGTTGTATAAAAAGACACCTCAAAACTCAATGGCTTGTTATTTTTCTATGGAATTCAGGAGTGGTCAGCGAATTCTTTTGGCCTGGGGTCTCTCCTGTGGCTCAGTGGATGTTAGCCAGGGCTGCGGTCATCTCAAGCTTGTGTGGGGGAGGACCTACTTCCAGGACGGTGCATTCACATGGCCAGCAAGTTCCTCTCCACGTGAGCCCATCCACAGGCCTGCTGAGCACTTTTAACAGCATGACTCTGTCTTCCCTCAGAACAAGGGACGGAAGAGCTAGAGAACCAGGCAGAAGGTGTATTCTCCTAACGACTGAGCCTTGGAAACGACGCAGCATCACGTTCGCACTAAGTCTGGTCCACGTTCAAGGGAAGAGGAGTGAGGTGCCAGCATTTGAGGGAAGGAATGCCAAAGAATTTGTACATTTTGTTTTATATTCAACATGATTTTCCAGTATTTTTTAAACCATGGCAAAAAAAAAAAGATCAGTTCTAGCTTCAAACATAAAATGTTGTAATTTATGATTTGATGTAGAAGCTTAGTATACATCCTAATGTTTTTTGCCATGTTCTCTATATTTGCCCCTAAACAAAGTTTAGATTCAAAGCTACAGTTTTAAACAATAGCTATATTGTCATGTGATCAAACATGACGCAGAGTTCAGTATACATACCTGGCATAAGGTGGGATTCTCCCATGTGTGACCATTTCAAGTAAATATTTTGTATATAGTCTGACTTTGTGATTTGGGTTTATTTCCAGGGTCTTAGTTGATCACATTTTGAGAGTAATCTCTGTATCTACAGTAAAGTGGATTTACATCCAGAGAAGCATAACTTTTTTTCCGTACGGTTGGCCTATGAGGCTGTAATCTCTATAGAAAGAGAGAGAGAAAAAATTTTGAAAGAAAACTTATTGGTTGTTTTCAAACATTTACCCAAAATCCCCAAAACACCTCTCTCTCCTTAGAACTGCTCTCTCTCTCTCTCTCTATGTCTATATATAATATTTTGAGTTTATAGTTATTACTTCATAATTTCATAATCTAAGTATTTTTTAAATTCAGTTGTATAGCAGTTTATCAAACTTTAAACTTATAGTTGAACATAAATTTATTCAGTCAAATTTCAAATCTGCTTATTTCATATACGTGTCATAGCATAGAGTATCAGTGAAAAATCATTCTTTGTATCAAAAAGAAGCAACGTACACATTCTTTCAATGCACATTTGATTGAATTGTTGGAATCAGCTCCAGTCTACTCATTCGTAGTCACATGCACAGACCCTCACATCAGGAAGAATAAAGCACGTTATCAGGCTCTTAAAGTCTCTAATGAGCTGAGCATTTTCGAGCATCCCACACCAGTGGTGCCCAGTGCGTTAACAACCCCAAGGAAAACGACGGGTTCTGAGTTCAGGTCTAACAGGAGTGTGCTGAAGGCTGCTTCTGCTTCTGGAGTAAGAGCTTCTAAGTGCTATTGTCATAATTATCTCTCAAGCACAAAGTCCCCAACCTCATATTTCAAGCACATTCAACAAGGAGAGGAAATAAACAAAGGGATTACTTAAAACTCTTTGAGTGGTACTAAAATATAATCCCCCCAGCATTTAACAGAGCGAGCCGTTCAGCGTATAATGAACAGGACCTCCTGAGCAAGGAATGGGATGTTTCCAACAGGGGAGCATCCTGATGCCCCAAAGACAGGGTGTAAAACAGCAGCTTCTAAACTTGCGAAGTACAGGCGATTCACCAGGGCCGTGCTTTCTCTTATTTGACATGGTCCTGTAAGTTTCTAAAAAATTAGAGAAAATGATGGATTTTGGTTTGCTCTCGGTCAGCTTCTCTCTCTCTTTTTCCTTCTCTCCTTTATTTGCTTCCATATATCATATATACATATATATTTTTCAATAAATATTACAATCACTTTGAATTAAATACTGAAAGTAGAAAAAAAGTCCAAAGTCTTATGACCCTAATAAAATAACTGACTGTCATTTTGGAATATTTCTCTTACTTGGTTTCTTTGTTGCCTAGATTAAAACACACACACACATGTGCGTGGACACACGTGTGCACACACACACACACACACACACACACACACAATTAACTATAAATTTTCAAGACCACCTTAGAGTTTATTCAACTTTTCCCACATCGGTCAACATTTATTTTTAGTTTTTCTAAATGACAAAGAATGCTGTATTATATATCTTTGTGCGTACTTCCCCCCACCCATATTTAGAATTGCTGCCTTCAAGAAGTGAATTATTGGGTCAAAGAGTATGAACTTTTTAAAGATTTTGTACCTATTGCCAAACTGCTTACCAAGGAGTCGTGTCATCAGCAATGTAGAAGTTTGTCTGTGGTGCCTCGCCCATGCCAGCAGATTGAAATTAAGATTTATCCTTAACTTTCATGGGGTGAAATGGGGCCCATTCATTCAGCAAAGTCTTATTAATCACCTGCTGAAGACGATGACAAAAGACCCACTGCCTCTGTCCCTGAGGGTCTTACTGTCTAGGGGTGAGAAGGCTGCGGGGGAAACTTGCTCCCTTCCCCCTTCCAGGGGCAGCTTTCCCGAGCCCACGGGCCCAGGCAGACTGCTCTGGCTTGTTGCCCTCAAGGCTGCTTTCTGACAAAATATCGGCTAGTCTGTGGGATTTTTCGACTGTTCCCAGATTTCTGGGGATGTAGTCAAAGGTGGCCATGGACTCCGCCGGCTGGGTTCCTGTGCCCTGTTCTCACCAGCACAGTTGCCTAGACACGCTGGGTCCTTACGTGGAACCCGCCTATGAGCACGTGCAGCCGTCTCCAAACCAGTCACTCATTTCTGAGAATAACCCAGGGTGGATTTAGATTAAGGAGGAACCTGCTTCTCGTCTGTGGTTCCATTGTTCTGCAGAGGGGTGCTTGCTTCTTCCCTGCTTCTCCAGGATCCCGCCTGATCACAGAAGGTGAAGGGCAGTGCTGCACAAGGATCAAGGTCAAGGGCTTCTCTGTGCCTTGGGTGTCTCATCTGGAAGGTGGGTATAGCGATCATGTCTACCTGACAGGTGGGGTGTGAGGAACAAATGAGGTAAGGCATGGATAACCTAGAATTGTATTCTAGAATTATTTCAACTGTATTTCCATGCCCTTCTCCTATAGATGATTTTGAAACAAATCCTAGCCACATCATTTTATCCATAAAAATGTCAGTATGTATCACTGCAAACTAAACTCTCTCTCTAAAAAATACCACCACAGTACTATTACCAGACTCTAAAAACGAGCACTAATTCATTAACATCACATGTCCAGAGTTTGAATTTCTGCATTGTCCCATATTTATTTTAAGACTTTTTGTTTGAATCAAAATTCATATAGAGTTAATACATAGCAATTAATTGATAAATCTCTTTTAGTTCACAAGTCAGCCTCTCTCCCTCTCTCCATTGTAATTTATTTATTGAGGAAACAGAGTCATTTGTACCGAGACCTCCTCTCAGTCTGGGTTATGAAGAGTCTATCCCCACTGTGCAGATTAATATTTTCTGTCCATTGCATTCCCTGAAAATTGGTAGTTTGGTCCAGGGGCTTAGATTTTGTTTTTTTTTTTAACTAAAAAGTATGAGGTCAATGTTTTACAACCAATTAAATCATTTTTGCTGTTCATATTATCCTAAATTTGATTAGTAGGGGTCCCTTTAAGCTGACTCCTGTGTCCTTATTTTTTCTATCAATGTTGTGAAAATACATCTTATGTATAATAAATCGCATCCATTTTAAGTGTACAATATGACGAGATTTAATAGATGTATATACCTATAAAACTACTGTTATGAACAAGACACAGAATATTTCCATCAGCAGAGAGCGTCTTACGTCCTTTTACGTTTCGCCTCCTCCCCCTCCTCTGTCCCTGGGCAACCACTGATTTGGTTTCTGTAGACATAGATCTGGTTGATTTGTCTAGGATTTTACATACATTGAGTAATGGAGGATGTACTCCGTTGCATCTGGCTTCTTTCCCTCCACCTAACACTGCTGAGAGTCCAACTGTCCTTATTTGGTTCATTCTTTTTCATCGCTCTGCAGTACAACGTGTCGTTTGTCTGTTCACCCACTGTGGGCATTTGGGTTGTGCTCATTCTGGGACTCTTAAGAATAAAGCTGCTGTGAACATTTGGGTGGAAGTTTTGGGTGGACATATGTGCTCCATTTCTCTGGGGTCCTACCTAGTTTTGAAACGGCTGAGTGTATAGTAAGCGTATGTTTACTTTGGTGAGACTCCTGCTCAAAGCTTTTGCCCATTTCTTTTTGGATTGTTTGTCTTTTTATTAGCACATGTTCAGTGTTCTTTATATATTTTGAGCATAGGGACTTTTGACACGAATATATGTGTGTATTATATCATATATAATATTTTCTCCCATTGTATGACTTGCCTCATTGTTTTCTTAGCAGAGCCTTTCAAATACTAAAAATCTTAAATTTTGATAAAGACCAGTTTATAATTTTTTTCCTTTAAAGTCTACATTTTTGTGTTCTGCCTAAGAAATATTTTCCTTAACCAAGGTCACAATATTTCACCTATATTTTCCTCTAGAAGTTTCATGGTTTTAGATTTTACATATAAGTCTACCATTTATGTTGTGTAAGTTTTATCTGTCAATTTTTGTTTTTTTCCATGTGATTATCCAACTGTTTCAGCACCTTGTGTTGGAAAGACTTTTCTCCCCCCTAGAATTGCCTTGGTAGCTTCGTCAAAACTCAGTTGACTACATATGTGAGGGTTTGCTTTGGGACCCAGTTTTGTTTTGTATCTATTTCTTCCTTCAATATCATATTGTTCTTATTACTGCAGCTTTATACTAAGTCTTCAATCATGTAACATAAGTTTATTCTTTAAAAATTACTTTGGTTTTTCTAGCTTATTGCATTTCCATATAAAATTTATAAACAGCTTTTCAGTTTCTAACAACAACAACAAAAAGCCTCCTGGAATTTTGATTGAAATTAGACTGAGTCTATATATCAGATCCTAGAGAAGTGACAAGTTAATAACATAAAATCTACCAATCCAAACCAGGTCTATCTCTCCTTTTATTTAAGTCTTTTTAAATTTGTCTCAGCAATGCTCTGTGGCTTTCAGTGAAGAGGTCTTGCATGTCTTGTGTTAAATGAGTCCATCACAACTGGGATGAAGTTTAAAGTTTTCTTTCTCTGGTTTCTTTCTCTTCCGCATCCTATGACGTGCTCTCTCCCCAGGAGTGCTTGAGTGCTGTCTTGCTTCCTAACACAGTGAGATGTACTTTTCTAGCCTCAAGCCTGGAATGAAAAATGTTTCCAGGTAATTCTAGTTCCCCTTTTAGTGGAGAATGACATTTTGTCTTTAGGTTTTATCCCACTAATGATGCACAATCAATGTACTGAGTTCAAATACCTTGAAATAATATCTTATGTTACTTTTTAAATATACTGTTGGGTTTATGTGATCCCATTTAATTTCAGTTTTAAGTTTGCTTTTTCCTACTGATTTAATTTCAGTTTCTGCATATGTATAATGCTCACTTGGCTCAAAAGTTCCAACTGTGGGATCTTAAAGAACTCTTACATCCTCATCCCTCCGTTATTTCCCATACGATAATCATTTTTATCATCCTGTACATTACCTTTTTGAAAGCTTTGCTTATTATTATGGGTTCTTAGTTCCCCTTCTTTGTTATAGAAATTTACCATGATATCTATCTTGCCCTTCATCTTGTTTTTATCACTTAGTATATTGTGGAGATGACTTCATATAGGACATAGACGACTTTCACACTTGTTTACATGGCTCTATAATATTCCTTTGGATGGATGTAACATAGTGTCATCAACCAGCCTCCTGCTGAGGGAAATCTGGGTTGCTCCACATCTGTTGCTATTGTAAATAATGCCATTATTAATAACCTCATGTATGCATGGCTTCATATTTGTGAAGGGATATCTTCAACACAGGTTCCTAAAAGGATCGCTGGATCAAAAGTAAGTGCAGATGTAATTTTGTTAGATATTGCCTCACTGACTTAAGGTTTCCACTATTTTGTATCCCCACTAACAATACGTAAGAATGCCTGTTTCCCCAAGGCCTCACCAGCAAAAACAGTGATTCTTTTAGCTGTAACTAGAATATTTTCAGGGACTACTACATTTTTCAAGGATCATAGGATAAAACACACAGATAAAACTTGTAATGTTAAGACTTTGTGTGCATTATTCAATAAGGCAGTTTAGACCTATTCTAATCAAATCATACAACCAGGTATTTGTTCTTTTTACATAACTTCTCACTTCAACTCAAAAATCTTTTATATTTTCAACCTCCTGGTAACAAAATTTTTGAAAAACAAGGTCCTAGACAGTTTGGGTTTTGGCAACACATCATTTTTTTTTTAAATTAAATATGTAGGAAAAGTTTGATATTGAAGTATATTGAAATTAACTGCATTATTGCTGACTTAATATCCAATTTTTTAAATTATTTTCAATAGCCAGCCACCAGGGTTTGACACAAGAGCACACAAACACGTTGACTGCAGAATGCCACATCACTTTCATTCTTTATAACTGATTTGTAATTTTAGTTATGAATTAGTTAACTGTTATGTATAATTACTTGTAATTTTAGCTCTGCATTGCTGTATTAATACTAATTACGTACTGAGACATAACATGTTTACCTTGTTTTAAAAATTAATACAGATCCTTTCCCCATTTTTAAACAAATTGTTTTCTGCTACTGAGCTGTGTGAGTTTCTCACATATTTTGAATATTAGCCCCTAACTGGATATGTGGCTTGCAGATAATTTCTCCTGTTCTGTAGGCCGCCGTTTCATTTTGTCGATTGTTTTTCAGGTTCATCGTTCATGATGCTGACTTTCCTCCTACTGTGGAGATTCCTTTTTGCCCACTGATATGGAGAGCATCAGGCTGGGAACTGAAGGAGGAATTGGAGAAGTTTTCTTCTGTGCTAACGATGGAGGGCCGGGGTTGGGGAGCCAGATTGCCTAACGAGCAGTTCTGAAAGCGGGTTGTTTCTATTGGAAAACTTAGCATTATGTGAGTAAGAGGGGAGCAACCCTAAAAGTTAGTGATGTATCTAATGAAGGGATCAGGATGCTTGAAAGAGAATCATGATTAAACGCAAGCGTAATTAGAGAAACATTGCCTCCGTTAAAAAAAACTGATTATATGCAGATTGAAAATGGGCATCATGCTCCAGACAAAATTAATTAGATGATAATCACATTTTTGAACAAGGTAATTAAAGGATGGATCCTTGAAACACCTGAGATAGATAAGGCATGTTGCTCATAGGAAAGAAAGCTCAGTTGGTCTCAGACTTCTTTGAAAAACTGAAGCCCGAAAAACAGAGCATCACTCTTCACATGTTCTTGGGAGAGAAATGCTGTAAGGTCAAATTTTATACCTAGCCAAATGTTGACCCTGTGTAGAGATAATGCCATGATATCCTCACCTGTGCAAGGTCTGAGACAAGGTCTTTAAAAACTTACGTTGACATATATGCCCTGGCTAACAGAGAAATATTGTCTCATTAAATATTCCAGGTTGGGTTACTTATTAAAGAACAGCTTATAAGAGGTCAGCCAGTTAAACTGACAGCTAAATATGAATACTTATAACTGTAGTTCTAGAAAGACTGTAAATATAAGTAAGTGTTTATATTATAAAACCGGAGAGCCACCCTGCAAGGAATGCATTCTATATGGTTGAAATGCAAAGTATTGATAATAATAATAATTATGGCTTCAAATCAAGAATACGTGAAGTTCTTTCTTTTACCTGGAGCAAGGAGAAACAAGAATAAATTAATTCTTGACTTTATAATGAAAGAAATGCCGACTTAACTGTTTCTAAGAAAGCTTAAAGGTATACTCCATTAGTATTTTTTTTTAAAAGAGGAAAATTAGCTCAAGGAAAAGTAAACAAAGAAGCATAAAATGAAACTAGGTATAAAATAGGATGAGGGAAATGAAGTGGAAATTTCCAGTTGTGGTGAGAAGTGAAATGCTTTAATCATCACTAAGCATGTTTCTATGGATTGGATGTTTCAGAAAACTGGTTTTTGCCATTAAAATGCAGACTCCTGGGCTCTACAGGAGCTGGGTTTGCTAAAGTAGAGTCCATAGAAAAGAGAACAAGAACTTGTAGTTAAACTAATTCCTCTGTAAGTTCTGTTTGAGAACCTTGACTTAAATATTTGCAAGAGTTTGGATTAGATTTCAGAATATCCAACTGCACACGGCCTAAAGACATACAACTAAAAATAAAACTACAATCAAATGTCAAGCTGAAAGGATAAATAAAAAATTGATTAGGCAAATATAACCATAAAAAAGAGTGACCAAATTGATCTGAAACACAGCAGAATTTAAAGCCAAAACCACTAAATAGGAAAAGAGTAATTTGATATTGATAAAAGTTGTCATTCACAGGGAATATAATAGTTAGTAGACTATGTTGAAATGAACAAAAAATGTATAAAACAAAATATAAAGAAATTGTGAGAGCCCTTAGCTTTTCTCTCTTTCCCTCTCCCTTTCTTTGTATCCTAAAACCAAGGAATATTTATGAAAATTAGGAGCATGTAATATGTGATAAAAATGAACAATTCAATAAATTCTAAAAAGTAAAATTGTTGTTCAGATCATCTGGCCGTGCTGTAATTAATATGTTTTTAGCTAGCATCTATTGAATTTCTACAATGTACTTACATATTGGGCCATCTCTATTTATTATTGCCATCCTTACTGTAGGCTTTTCAGAAAAAAGCATTATATTTACTCAATGGATTAAGAAACTGTGAATCAGAAATGTTACAAAATTCGCCAAGGTCACTCAGAATAAGAGTGAGAACTTAAAGCTGTGTTCATCTGGGCTTTTTTTCTCTTATCACTGCAACTCACCCATCCATTAATTCAACACATATTTTTTGAGCATCTGAAATGTGCCAGCCATAGTTCCGGGTGTTGGAGTCCAATGATAAACGAAACACACATGGCCTTGCCTAATGTTCTTACAAGACAGTGAGGAAAACAAACATTAAAAATATGCATTATTAAAATTGGTAGTACAGGCTAGGCACAAACATAACTAGGTGGGTGCATTTTTAGACCCAGTGAACAAGGCAGACTTCTCTGAGGAGGTGGCCTGAAAAAGGAAACTTGAAGAATGAGAAGTCAGCCTCACACACAGCTGGGGAAGGAGCATTCCTCCAAGGGGCCCAGGACGGGGAAGGACTCTGGTGTGAGAGGAGCTTGCTGTCGGAGCCGGAAGACCAGGGCAGCAGGTACAAGCGGTTGAGAGCGGGAGCAAGAGGAACTGAGCCTTGAGAGTGGACGTGACCTCACTGAGAGTTCTTGAGAGACTCCACAACTGTTTGGATTTCATTCCAAGCGATTAGCAAGGTGAGAAGACCTTAAACAGGGGTTTAAAATCATACAATTATGTCTCTAACTGCTGCCTGGAGAATTGATTGGAAGGGAAGTGGGCATAATGGTTAGAAATCTATTGAAGTAGCCTAGCTGAGATATAATGGTCAATTGGATGGGGGTATAGGAGTAGAAATGGAGAAAAATCAGTGCATTCAAGCTATATATTAGTATAGAATACACAAGAATAGGTGATGGATTGAATGTGAGGAGAGACAAATAAGATGCTAGAATGGCTCTCAGTTTTCCGGCCTGAGCAATTAGATGGATGGCAGAACCGTATTTTAAGATAAGAAGATATTCTTTATTGTTTTCTGTATACATGCACATGTATCAGTCCCAGTCCAAAGAAACTAATAAATACTCGGGCTTTAAAAAAATAGTACAGAACAATAAAAAGAAATGAGTTAATAAGCCATAAATAGACGTGAATGAATCCTAAATGATTTTGCTTAGTGAAAGCGTTCAGTCTGAGAAGGCTATGCACCCTGTGATGCCAATCACATGACATACTGGAACAGGCACAAATAGAACAATAATTAAAGAAAAAAAGATCAGTGATTGGTGGGAGTTTAGGAGAAAGGGGGAGAATGAATAAATGAAGTACAATGGATTTTTTTATGGTGGTGAAATGATTCTGTATGATACTGTATGTCATTTGTCATGGTATTACGTATTGGTCAAAACTCCTAGAACTTTATAGAATCAAGAATAAATATTAATATAAGAAATTTTTTTTAAAATCACTTAGGAGATTGAGGGACCCTAGGATGGAATGTAGCATGTAATAAATGAGGCTAATTGTATGTATTACAAATATAAGAAACCACCTCACTGAAGGGGTGGGAGAGCAAGGTGCTGAGGAAGTAACATTATAAATGATACTGTAAGAGGGAAGGAAAAAGAAACGGCACACAGTAAGCTGGTTGATTCGTTGCTACCAATGGAGGTTCAGATTAACACAGCTGGTTGCACAACACATGGACACTGGACTACTGAACAATTAAGTTGGATGGATTGCAGATGGTGGAATAGGTTCATCACTTCTGTCTTCAAGTTCACTCGTCTTTCCTCTCCAGCTTTGTTCACTGATAACCTCTTTCAGTGTGTTTTTCTTTTCTTTCTTTTTAATTGAGTTATAATCATTTTACATTGTTGTGTCAAATTCCAGTGAAGGGCACACTTTTTCAGTTTTACATGAACATATAAATATAAATATATATATATATATGTATTTCAGTTATACATGAACATATATATATTCATTGTCACATATTTTTTCTCTGTGACCTGCTATCTTGTATATATTTCCCTGTGCTATACCATATAATCTTGTTTATCTATTCTACATTTTGAAATCCCAATCTGTCCCTTCCCACCACCCACCCCCTTGGCAACCACAAGTTTGCATTCTATGTCTATGAGTCTGTTTCTGATTTGTATTTATGTTTTGTTTTGTTTTGTTTTTTTAGATTCCACATATGAACGATCTCATATGGTATTTTTCTTTCTCTTTCTGGCTTACTTCACTTAGAAGGGCATTCTCCAGGAGCATCCATGTTGCTGCAAATGGTGTTATGTTGTCAGTTTTTATGGCTGAATAGTATTCCATTGTATAAATATACCACATCTTCTTTATCCAGTCATCTGTTGATGGACATTTAGGATCTTTCCATATGTTGACTATTGTAAATAGTGCTGCTATGAACATTGGGGTGCAGGTGTCTTTTTGAAGTAGGGTTCCTTCTAGAAATGTGCCCAGGAGTGGGATTCCTGGGTCATATGGTAAGTCTTTTTTTTAGTCTTTTGAGGAATCTCCATACTATTTTCCACAGTGGCTGCACCAAACTGCATTCCCACCAGCAGTGTAGGAGGGTTCCCTTTTCTCCACAGCCTCTCCAGCATTTGTCATTTGCAGATTTTTGAATGATGGCCATTCTGACTGGTGTGAGGTGATACTTCATTGTAGTTTTGATTTGCATTTCTCTGATAATTAGTGATATTGTCTTTCAGTGTGTTTTTCACTTCAGGTAATATTTTTTATTTCTGAAATTTGATTTGGGCTTTTTCAGTATTTTCCACTGACAAATTGGCACTGGCAAATGAATGCGGCACTGGCAAAAAACAGACATATAGATCAGTGGAACAGTACAGAGAGCTCAGAAATAGACACACATAAAATTTGCCAAGGCAATTGGTAGTAGAAAAGACAATGTTTTCAATATATAGGGCTAGAAAAATTGGATTACTAAATGCAAAAAAAAAAGGTTTCTATATCCCACCATGGAAGAAAAGCCAAAAAAAAGACACAAATGTACCTTAAATTATAAAATTGCTGGAATAAAACAATTTAAAGAATTATTTTTTTTAAATTGCAGTAAAGTCAGTTTCCAGTGTTGTGTCAATTTCTGGTGTACAGCTTAATGTCTCAGTCATACATGTACATACATTCATTTTCATATTCTTTTTCATTATAAGCTACTGTAAGATATTGAATATAGTTCCCTGTGCCATACAGTATAAACTTGTTTATCTATTTCATATAAAGATTTCTAAATGCTTTGCTTAAGAGAAAAATTTCTAAAATAGGACACAAAACCCCCCCAACTATTTACAAAACTTATAATTTAGATCCTATTGAAATTTGAAATGTTGGCTCTTCTAAAGACACTTTCATGAAAATGAAAAAGCAAGCCATAGACTGGGAAAAAATATTTGTAAAACATAAGAATGTGTAAAGAATCTTTAGGCTACAATAAGAAGAAGATAAAACAATCCAAGTGAAAATGAACAAAAGATTTGGACACTTCACCAAAGAAGACATCCGAATGGCAAATTGGCTCAACATCATTAGTCATTAGGGATCTGCAGATTAAAACTCTAGTGAAACATGACTTGATACCTACAGGAAGAGCTGAAATTAAAATACCCGAAATTACAAAGTGTTCATGAGGCTGTGGAGCAATGGAGCTCTTGTACATGCTGGCAGAAATGTAAAATGGTGCAAACATTTTGGAAAATAGTTTGCCAGTTTTTTATAAGGTAAACATGCACCTGCTATATGATTCAGCCGTTCTGCTCTTATGTATTTATTTACCCAAGAGAAATGAAAGCATTTGTCCACACAAACACTTCCACTTGCATGTTTATAGCAGCTTTATTCATAATAGCCAAGAACTGTAAAGAATCCACATGTCCATGAACTGGTGAATAAAACTGACCTAAAAACTAAAACAAAAGCACACCTATGCAAATGATTAAAAAATGATAATAATTAAAAAGAAGAAATATTACAGGTGATTTGAATTTCAATCCTAAGTATGAAATGATCAGAAAGCATCATAAATTTACACTAAAATCACTATCTTAAGAAAAATAAAATTTACTTCTTTTCAAGTGAATTAATTTTATCAGGCTAATGTGCAATAAGTGACTCTGCTAATTGGAAGATATTTTAATTAGTCTATCAATTTTGTATGCAAATGAATTCATGAAAACACTTTGTTCTCTTGAGTAGTTTAAACAATCACTCTCTAATCTTATTTACCTTCTTAATTTGCTTTGCAAATTCTTCATTACCAAGGTAAAATCCAAGTGGTCACAAATAGAGATGAGAAATATTTGAATTAATGAGGTTTTCTCATATCTCATTTTTAGATTGTGTTCTTCGTGGCTTCTTAAAAGAGAGGAATTTGGTTCCCAAGTTCCCCTGGAGACTGGCCGACCTCATTCTCAGCTCTGTGTGCAGATGCCTTGGCCAGATATGTGTCAGTGGCTCCATCTGCAGAAAACATCAATTTGACCGTGTTTCCCGCAGAGCTAAAATTGTATGTTATAGAGAGTAAAGAAAAGCATGAAACAATATTTTGGAGAGCTTTTCAGCATTAAAATTTTTCAAAAAAAAGGTTTTGGGTTAAATTGTGTTTAAATGTTTATTAATTTCATTAAAATGTTGACTTCCCTTCAAAACGATCCTTTGGGTTTGTAATCCTGGATTCTTTTCTGACATCTCTCTGTCACCTGTAACCCACTGACATTGTAGGAGTGCAGTTGTCTCCTTGATTTAAGACACTTTAGTCTGACCCGCTCCCTCCCCCAGGGTCTGAACTGCAACCCTCCCAACCTGCCCGCCATCAGGTCCCCCACAATCCACTCTTGTCCCCTCCGGAGAGAGTCCTTTCCTCTGCTCTTCCTAATTTTAACTCTCTTTATTGATTTTTAATTTGTTCACCTACCAGGTACTTCTTGAGAGCAAAGTCTGGGCTTACTGAAAATTTCATGGTTGCCAAATGAATGAAAGTTGTACCTCACGACTAACATATTCATTCAACAGATTTTTACGGAGCTCATGGAATAAAATGTGAACAAAGCAAAGTCCTGGATTTCACAGAGTTAACATTCTAGTTGGGTGAGCAAATGAAAAATACACAAATGTTAAATATAACATTAGATGGTGATAAGAACTCAGTAAACCATTGGAGCAGGGTCAGGGGATGGGGTGGCCAAGGAAGGCATTACTGATGCAGGAAAGTGGGGCGCGAGAGCACGGTCACGTCCCAGGCTTCGGCTGAGTCCCTAGGAGGTGCCCCGTCAGGTTCGCTGGCTTCACTCAGGAAAGAATTCAAGAGTGAGCCATAGTAGAGCGAAGGTAGATTTACTCAGAGAGATGAACACTCCATAGACAGAGTGCAGTCTGTCTCAGAAGGCCAGAGAGGCCACGAGGTGGGAGGTGGGGGACGTTCAGTTTAAAGTAAACGTGGATATGAGACAGGAAGGGGGCAGGGCACAGCCATTCCAGGGATGATGCAGCAATTAACATCAAAATGGTGAAAGGTTCAACCCCCCTAGGCCTTGAGGCTCAAGATGGTGGGAGATTTGACTGCAGCAGACCTTGAGCTGCATTATATTCCCATTGTAGTATATTAGCATGGTGAATAACATGCCCCTGGGCGCAGTGACAGTCCTAAGGCTTGCCACAAAAGGTCAAAGAGTGGGAAATGGCCAAATGTCTGGGAATCCCAGCCCCTTCCCCAGGCTAGTTAGCTTGGTCCTTCCAGCACCTTGTGGCCACCTCCACACTCTCTCTCTCCCCCTTGGGACACGGCCCGAGCTCTGTCTATGAAGCGTGTACCTACTTTTAATCTGAGCACCCAGCCCCCAAACCTCGTGGCCTTTCTCTTGCGTTTCAAAGTGTCTCTCTGAATAAAGCTACTTTTACTCAACTGTGGCTCCCTCTTGAATTCTTTCCTGCGCGAAGCCAAGGACCCACACTTAGTGGGGCACGTCCTAGGGACTCAACTGAAGCCTGGGACACGGCCCTCTTCATGCCCCACGTCCATTTTTCCTGCGTCAGATACACATTCCATAGACAAGAGACCGGGCCACCTCCTAAGGCTATGGAGCGGGGGAGAGACCTCGGGGTGTGGGGTTGCTGGTTATTACGGGCTCAGTAGCTTCATATGCTAACAAGTGGCAAGTAGGAAGATGATTCCAACTACTTTGGGGAAGGGGCGGGGATCCCCAGGCACTGTGCATCATCCACTTTTTGACCTTGTACAGGGAGCCTTGAAAGTGTCCTGGCACCCGTGGGAGGACCATTTAGCAGCTATTGTATTTCAATGAGTGGATATTGACACTCAAGGTCCACTGGGAGTTGAATCTTTCCGGGCTGGGGGCAGGAGTGGTGTCGGGGGCAGTGGGAGGTTACTGGCTACAGGGGGAAATGAAGTTGGGTTGGCTCATCGGTTACCAGGGAAACCAGCAGAGGGGCTGTCCCTCACCACCCCTTTTTATAAGCATAGTGGAGAGCTCTGATGTAAAGTCAGAACGATCACTGGCTGGGCCTGGGGCAGGTATGTAGGAAGGTCGGCCATGTGAGCAGGTGCAGGAGAAGCAGGCACTGGTCCAGCAGGGGATGTACAGAGAGCAGGAGAACAGCCATCTTTAGTAGCCTGACCACACCACCAGGGACACAAGAAACTGGGAAAGGTGAGGAACGGAGCCTCCGGAGGGGGCGTGGGCCTGCTGTGCCTTGACTCAGGACTTCCGGCCTCCAGAACCGTGAGGGAATAGTCTCAGCTGTTTTCAATCACCCAGTTTGTGGTAATTTGCTACAGAAGCCCCAGGAAACTAATTTAGGGCCTGACGAGTTTTGCTGGACCACGTTATGACGACCCCTTCTGCTGGACCCTAAGTGTCGCTTCTGCCCTTGGGGCCGCTTTAGTGCTTGACGGAGCAGTCTCCTTAGACACCTGCAGGCACTACGATCAGGGGATGGAGGACCTCCTGGCTGGTGAGGGGACAGGTCTTCTCGGTCCTCGTCCTGGTCGAGGTGCCCCCACCTGCACTGGCTGCCAGCTCAGCACCCTGCTGGACACGAGGAGCGGGTAATAAAAGTGACCTACCTTTGCAGCAACTTTACTTACATCTTAGGTCCATGGACATCTTACACGTCCACCTCCCTCCCAGCCATCTATTATGGTTAGTTGTCCCCTCCCCCCCACCAATGTGGTAAACGCTTGCATTGTGTGTAAGAAATGGGACCTAGTGAGTTTCCTGGTTTTATGGAGCTCCTACTTTAGGAGTGGGCACCAGACAGGAAGCAAATAATTAAATGAGATGATTTCAGAGGCAAGTGACAGAGGTCCATTTCAATCGGACTAAAGCTAAAAGAGAATTGTCCAGGTCATGTGATTGGAAAATCCAAGCGCTAAACCAGCTTTAGGTTTTAGGTAAACAATGTCATGGCGCCTTCCCCTCTTCCTGTTTGATGTGACCTGTCCTTCTGGGCTCACTGCCAGTGGTCTCTGCACACAGAGCAGCTGCGTGTCCACCCCCTTCAGCCTTTCTCCCCAGAAGGGCTCTGAGTGGCCTGGTCTGGTCATGTGCTCATCTCCCAGCCAATCGCTGTGGCTCAAAGAGTCATGTGCTCACTCCTGGGACCAAGGAGGTGAGTCCAGCGTCTCCAAAATCAGAGGGATTAAATAGGGTTACAGTGAGATGGAGAGCCTGACTCCCCAGGGAGGGCATGCTGATCAGATAAACCTGTCACCACGTGGTCCTTACTGCCACAGCACTCTCCATCTTCACACTGATACTCTGCTTTCATACATCCCCCCATGTCCCCCCACCAGCCCCACAGAAAAAAAGAGGAAAACAGCCAAGAGAGGAGAGAGGACAGCCAGCCCGGCTGCATTTGCTCAGTGAGTTCTCCCCTTGCTTTGGGGGAAGCTGGGAATTCATTCGTTGCGGGTCTCACGAGTGTCCCATTGTCTTGCAAGGAGGGACAGGGGCTCCAGAGCCTCTGGCCCAGGGCGGTTTTCAGCGCCTCAGAGGAGGAGCGCTAAGGACACGTTGCAAACCAAAGGCACTGGCTCTTTCGGGCTTGCGTAGGGTGCGGATTCCCTTCCTTACTACGCCCTCTTTAAAAAACGAAACCACAGCTGCCCAGCTGTAGCCAATGGGGTCATCTCAGAGGGTTTTGCCAGGGAAAGCCCGCAGGCTGGCATTAGCTTCTCCCGCAGCGCGCCGTCGGGGAGGCTGCGTTCACCTGCCCGCCGGCCTGCCGTCCACGCGCCGCAGCTGCTCCTCAAGCAGCTGCCACCTCACCAGGCCGGGGAAAACGTCCTTGGTGCAGCTACCAAGGGCCTCGCCAGGGTTTACGGGAGCAGATTAGACCCTGAAAGGGGGGCAGGATTCGAGCTATCATTTGAACCGGGACCTTGTCACACTTACGTGCAGCTGTCGCATTCAGAAATACAGCATCTTTTTTTCCTTCTAAATAGGCTGTTTGTCTCATCTGCTTCATTTACTGCCTTTTCCCCCTCTTTGGCAGCTGGGGATATAATAACATAACTGCTCAACTCTCTGCTGTTAACAGCCTTTTTTGTGTGGCCTTCTGTGGACGGGAGAGGCACTTTTGAAGAAAGAAATGTTTCCCCTTTCTGTAGTTTCGTCGATCATGATTTTCTTTTTAACAGCACTTCATTTTTTCCTCGCACGGCTTCAAATCCCCAGGATAAACAGAGTGGATCTACCTGCTGTTACGGAAAGACCCAGATGGCACGAGAACGTGGCCAGCTCTTTTCATCACGACGGTGTTTAAAAGAAGTGAAAGTACTTCTGTCTTGAAGTGTTACCGTC
Source organism: Camelus dromedarius (assembly GCF_036321535.1). Lineage (NCBI taxonomy): Eukaryota > Metazoa > Chordata > Mammalia > Artiodactyla > Camelidae > Camelus > Camelus dromedarius. The sequence goes on along the minus strand of NC_087443.1, from coordinate 79,357,979 downwards.
TGAGATGCTGAGACCACTCTGGTGCTGTGGGGTGCTTTCCTTGTGTTTGTAATGAGGAATTAATTCCGTTTTCTTCTTGTAATAAAGAAAGGGACGAGTCCCAACGTCTGAACTCTGGCGTGGTCACGATACTCCACTTACCTTCAGCAAGCTGATTCCTACAATTCCATGAGTGTTTATTAAGCTACGTATAGGCCTCTGTATCCCAGGCAAGGGGAAATGCAAAGATGAATTGTTCACCCCCTGCGCTTGGGGAGCTTGGTCCCCAGTGAGAGAGTCAGGCAGAGAAACAGCTACCTCTAAAGCAAAGCAGAGCATGGATGCTTTGCACAGCACAGAAAATATAGCCATTATTTATGATAATTTTAAATAGGGGATAATCTATACAAACATTGAATCACTGTGTTGGACACCTGAAACTAATATAATACTGTAAATCAACAATACTTCAATTAAAAAATGAAGGAAAGCAGGACACTCAGAGGGTTACTGAGTAGAGAGACACCCACTGCCCACAGAGCAGGACACTGAGGGAGGCCCCTTGGAGGGGCTGCGTCCTCTGGGCTTTAAAGAGTGAGCAGATTCGCTCTCAGGGGATGGGATGGGTGGTCAGGGGCCCAGCAGCATCGATGTCAGTGTTTCCAGGCAATGACGAGCGGGCAGGATTCCGCAGCCAGCAGTGACGGGGAGAAGGTGTGACTGCTGGGGACAGACTTTGGGAGAGCCTGATGGATCAGCCCAGGAGGCTGCAAAGTTTTCCAAAGGTGAGGGATTCCCCGAGCTCATCTGAGCTTCAATTTTCTTCTCAGAAAAATTTGACCCAGAATATCCTTCCCTTGGTGTCCTCATTCTTAGGAGGGGCATGCCAAGGAATTCGGGGGTGAAGTCTCATGTCTGCAATTTATTCTCCAATAATCCTGCAGAAAATGTCACCTACATACACAGAGAGAGAGAGAAAGAAGCAAAACATTAACAAATGTCAAGTCTAGAGGGAAAATGTTTGGGTGTCCACAGTGCGGGTCTTTTAACTTTTCTGAAAGTTTTTACGTTCTCACAATAAAGATTGTGAATAAAAGACAAAGCCTCGATTCTATCAGGGAGTATGAGAGGGTATAGACTAGTCAGTGATGTCCGGGTCTGGTGATTCAGCTCTGCTAGCAAATGCTCTGTTCCAACAAACACTGCCAGCCTCACCCCCGGGAGCCACGGGGCCGTAGACAAGACACAAGTCACTTGAGCATCAGTGTGGGCATCTGGCCCCCAAGGCTGCAGGGAGATTAAAAGCAGAGACTCCACTGTCTGAAGCGCACAGTGTGAGACCTGGCACACACCGCAGCTCAGGAAACAGCGCTGATTGTTGTTATTATCATCACAACTATTATTACTAAACTTGACCCTGAAATCTTGTGCAGTCCTGTTTCTGCCCAGCATCCGTGACTCGTGTTACAGGCTCAGAGCGGCGTCCCAGCGACTCTGAGGATGCAGTTTCCTGCAGTCAGTGCTGCGTTACAACACTCACCGCATCCCGCACTGGAAAACACGCTCTGTCTGTCCAACGTGATACACGGAAATGACCTCCCAAATCACACTGGTGAGCAGACTGTGAATATTCAGATCAACTGTAATGTCTTCAGTGGGGTAACCACTTGCTTTAAATTTTTTAAAAAATTCAAATAAGAAGAGAAAATAGTACTGCTTTTTCAACTGCTTCAGCAGCACCACAGTCCTTTCCACAATTTATTGTTTTCACACAAATAAAACGTTTCAGTGTGACAATAAATCGTCATAAACATGACGTGACTGCTCTGAAGACAGCCAGGAGAATCTCAAGGAGCATCTTTTCCCTGGTGCATTCTGGCCTTTCCCTCATCCCACTTGTCCCTGTAAAATGGCTTTGCACTGAACCAGGAGGCATTCTGCATTTAAAGTAGAACATTTAAGAGCATTGGCTCAACTCATCAAAAGTAAGCTCAAAAAATTCTCTATTGAAGCCATGTGTGTCTTTGTTTTGATGTTTGCAAATGTGAATAAACAGACACGTGTGCAGATCCCTGAATGCGAAGCAAAATAAAATGAGAGCGATTTAGTGCCTGTATTACTACCTGCACAACTGCCGTGCTCCGAGAAAATGCGACTCAAACTCTGAAGGTAACTGAATAAGAAAACCAGCCGAGTAAGACCGCCTCAGTGCAGCCACAGGTAAATTCTAGGTCACCAGAAGGCCTTTGTTCATTATCTCTACTTTTAAGTAGATTTTATTTTTTAGAACTGTTTTAGATTTACAGAAAAATTAGGAAGATGGGACAGTTACCTTGTACCTCACATGAATGCCCCCTATTGTTACATCTTACATCATTATGGTACATTTGTTACAGTTAACAAACCAATATTGATGTGTTATTAACTGAAGTCCGTACTTTATTCAGATTTCCTTTGTTTTTACCTAACATCTTTTTTCTGCTCCAGGTCCCATCCAGAGTCCTACATTACATTTATTTATGTCCCCTTAGACTCCTCTTAGCCGTAGCAGTTTCTCAGCTGTCCCCTGTTTTTTGTGACCTTGACAGTTTTGAGGTATCTGCATCCAGTTATTGGCCTCATTGCTCAGCCTGCCTATTTCTACCCACTTTTCCTTATAAAACTAGAAGCCTGCAACGTTGCTCAAAATCTTTGGATGACCTTCGCGAAAGACTTGTATTACCATGTCAGACAGAGCAACTGTGATTGGCTAGTAGTTAACACTTTTAAAATGTGCTCATGTTTAATAACAGATAAGGGCATGGGTGCTCAAAAGTTGCTTTCTGGTAATTAGATATTTTGAGATGTGTTGCAGGACCCCAATTTTCATTTTATTTAAAATTACAGTTTACTGCAATTTTAGACAAAATCCAGTCACATCAGATGAGTCTGTAGCTTTTATGCATTATGGGCATAATTACAACTGTCCTGTACTCATGCCCCTCTCACTCCGTAAACATATAATAATTGCCAGAAAAAGCTAGAGTCGGAGAGAAATTCTTAGAGGGAAGAGCAGGTGGATGGCATCTCATCCTTCTGTCTCCTTGCCTCCAGTTCATAAAGTCCCAAATCACAAAAACCTACGTCAAAGGCCTTTTGCCCTAAAGAGCTATTAGGTCTTTGACGTCCATGGGCCTACATCTTCCACTTACCTGAAAATATACCCAAGTGCCCTGTACCAAGTGCTTGGCATGAACAGGACAAACACTCGTACCTGCCTCTTGGATGAGTCTGTTCAGGGAGACAGACTTAGAGTGGGTAAGTCACTGTAGACCTGGTCTCCCTGTAAGTCAGGAGAGTTGCCAGCCTTGTGTTCCACTCTTTTCTCGTCTTCTCCAGTCTCTCTGATGCTGGCCTGTCACCCAATGGCATCTGTCTGTGTGCTGTTGTGTCACTCAGTACCCTGCTTGTGACCTACACCAGGCTGCCTCGTCATGGGTCAGCCCCCTCCAGTCCAGCTTGACGCTCAGTGTTGACTTGTTTGAGATTTCTCAGCTCCAACAGCTGCCCGCTTTGTTAGCCAGGCCCTGCTGCCCGGCCTGTGGGACACTGGATGGTATTCATGGCAGATACGACATTGCAGGAAAAAAGAGTGATTGAGGACATAGTAATCAAGACTGTCCAAAATAAAATGTAGAGAGAAGAAGATGGAAAAAGATTAATAGAGAATTAGTGAGCTGTCAGAAATTTTCAAGTGGCCTACTGCACGTGTAATCGGAGTCTGTAAAGAAGTATATCTAGAAAGAGGAAGCGAGAAAAAATATTTGAAAAATATAACAGCCAAAAATTTAAAAATCTTCAAGCGAAGTAGATTTTAGGGCAAAGAATATTACCAGAGATAAAGAAAGACATTTCATAGTAATATCGGAGTCAACTCAACAAGAGTACGTCACAACCCTAAACATGCATGTATTTAAGAGTTTCAGATAGAATTGGAAAGAAAAATAGGCAGGTTTAAAGTTGTCAGAGATTTCAACCCTCCTTTTTAATAACTACTAAAACAAGGAGACCAAAGATCAGTAAGGAAATCTGAAATTCACTTTGATAGGAAGGTAGCTGATTCAACTTTCTTTCGATCAGTGTAAATGTATCTTTTACCAGCGTATTACTTTTAACCTAGTTCCGTCTTTGTGTTTAAAGTGCGCGTCTTATGCGCAGCACAGAGTGGAGCCGAGTCTGTTATCACAGTCTGCTTTCAACCACATGAACACGATCAGCTGTTTAAGGACGCCCCACCAAACACAGCAGAATACCCGTTCTTTTCACATCCACAGAGAACATTTGCCCAAATTAATCAGATTCTGAGCTTGAAAACATGTCTCAGTCCATTTGAAGGGACTTGATTTATATAAGGTGCATTATCCAGCTACAGTGGAATTAAATTGGGAATCTGTGACAGACAGATGGCCACACCCCCCAGACCTCTTGGTCACACAACACTCGCCAAACCTGTTAGTTCTTTCCATGGATCAAAGAAGTAGAAATGGAGAGGAGGTAGTTAACAGATGACCAGCTCTCTCCCTAGCTTCCCCATGAGGAATCTCGAGAACAAACCGCAGGGACAAGGTAGCATCTAAGGAAAGAGCACGTGGCGTTGACAAGCCTGCACAGGCTGGGAGATGGTCCCTGGTCTCAGTGATTAACTGAGATCACTCCCCCTTTTCCCTTTAAAACCTTTCACGACTGAGCAGCATCTTCAGGGTTGGTCTTTGGGGAACCTGAGTCTGCCTTCTCCCCAGGCTGTTGGCTACCTGATTAAAAGCAACTTTCCTTTCTACCAACACCCACGCTTCAGGTATTGATTTCCCAGAGGCCAGCCGCCAGACCTGAGGTCAGTTACAATTTCTGCTCCGACATGTCAGGATGTTGGAAATTGCCACTCAGGTCCTCGCAACAATAAAAAGGCTGAACAAACTCTTGCTAGATGTCAGAGAACTGAGTTCACGTTAGGCACAGGAACAGCTTCTCCCAACACTGGAGAGAAAGACGAGTGAATATAGAGAATCACAGCTTCTGGGGACGATTCCCGGGGGTCCAGGTGGCCACTGGAGCCGGGGCTGGAGCATAAGAACCTGAGCTGCAACTGCCCAATGGCTGGAGGCTCCCCAGGGGCCGGCTTGAAAGCTAAAAACTCCAAGGGGACACAGTCGGAGCCCCACCCACCCACTCACATACACATCTGCAGGGGTTTTACCACTTGGAACCCCACCAGGTTCCCAAGGTGCAGATCAGAGAAAAATCATGCTTCTGGCAGGAGTAAGAGAAAATCAATCATTTTGAAATACATCCAGAGTGTTCTGTTCTCCATCACACATATCTTCTCAGCCTTTTGGCTAAGATCAAGTGTTCTCCATCATAAAAGCCAGCCTTAAAGGGAAAGTGTTTACCAGAGCTTGACCACCTTGGGTTTTACCACAAGGTAACCTACCTGGGGGAGGGAAACGCCCAGCTCCAGCCCCTCTAGCCTTCCTGTCCCACCTACAAGGGAAAAAGGAAAACAAAGTGAGCAGCCCTTGTGAAGGCCACACCCTGGGGACACAGGATCCCTGAGAGACGGAGACCCAATCATAGGAGCACAAGAGCCTGCCCCTCCCCTCTGCACCACTGCCGCTAGGGCTCCTGTGTGGTGACAGAGGCTACAATGGAAAGAACTACATGTCTCAGCCCTTCCTGAAGAAGAAATGTCTAGAGAACTCCAAAGACAAAGGGAGTGGGATACAGACACCAAAGGAAAGTAGCCTCTGACACCGGGAGCTACAGCAATTCCAAGAGAAACTGGAACCCCAACTTCTCCCTCACCTCCCTCCACCCAGTACATCATGCCTGCCTTTCAATAAAAAGATTGAAAGTGACTGAAAACAAATAAAAGCGAAAGGAAGTACATTTTTTTTAAGAGGACATATATGCACATATCATTGGAGTCTCCCGTTTCTTACCAACAGCATTGCTCCTACCCTGGACCCTGCTACCATCATCTCTTTTTCAGTCATCCTCTACTTCTGGTCTCATCTCTCCTCTACAATTTAGTGTCTCCTCTTCCTCCCCTGACCTTGGAGGTCAGGAAATCCAAACACGACTCTGTCCCCTGCACACGTTCCCTGAATGCTGACTTGTGCAGTCAACAGCAACACAGGCTTGACTCACAGGACTCCATCTTCATGGGGGACCCTCTTCATCCACCTTGGCAAATCTAACCCATCCTTGAAGATTCAGCTTCCCCTCCAACCTGCACATCCTTCCTTTCCACAACCCTCCATTCTGAGCCATCCTGGGAGAAGCCATTTCAGACCCTCTCCCACTCTCCACAAGAGTGATTCAGCAGGAGGGCTCCACAAGCGGGGGTATCCAGGTTCCTGGTTGTGCCATGCCCTCACCTGATGTGACCTTGTGCAAAAGCCACCTGTTTCTCTTGAGCCCTAGTGACTTCAAAATGAAAGAAATATCTCTCGGTCATTATCTCAAGATTACTGGGCAAGATCTTTTTTGTGAAGAATGTATGAATTCATAGAATATGGTTATTAAGAAATCATGTTCCATTATTTTATTTTCCACGCATTTGTCTTTTCTCTCAACTAATTTGCAAACTCCCTTCGGGCAGAGTCTCTACACTTGCTTTCTTTGTGATGCGCTGAGCAACATGTCCTGAAAGGTGCACGTAGCAAGCTCACAGTGAAGGCTTTTCTGAAACAATCACTGCTTTGTTGACTCAAAAAGACATTTCTGCAGACTGAGACCACTGTCATGTCATCCTTTCCTCATCTTCAGCAGCAATGTTTGCCATTGCACATTATGGATGGAAATCTTTGCAAACAAAATCTGTCTCCATAACTGAGTTAACATTTCATTATTTTCTACAGTGCTTTGTTTTGTTTTACAAGCAAAGCAACATGAAGTGGCTTTTAAATTTTTTTCAATGCAAATATGAAACGAATAGTCTTTTCTGGTCAGTAATGGCATCATATTTTTGTTATTTATCATTTTATATCAGGCATATTTCTGGGAAAATGGCAGCGATTGTGTGGTTAATTCTGGGACCATGAACATGGCAGGCTTCACACAGACTCCTAGCCATCAACTAATCAGAACTTCAAAATATACAGATATCTATGGGCACTTAATAGGATTTTCCTAAAATTACTGTATTTGAGGAAGGTAAACTATACATTCCATATTAACCTGTTACAAAATATACGAAACAGCTATGATTTTTCTTTTCAGTATTAACTTTTATAAAACTATATGCCAGGTGCCCCAATTTTATCTCCAACTCCTCAACTTCTTGGCACCAAATTGCCCTTTAAACTGAACCAGGAAGAAATAGAAAATATGAACAGACTGATTACCAGTACTGAAACTGAACCAGTAATGAACAAACCCCAGGACAACAAACAGAAGTCCAGGACCAGATGCCATCACAGGCGAATCCTACCAAGCACTTAAAGAGGAGTGAACACTTATGCATCTCAAAATATTCCAGAAAATCGCAGAGAAAGGAACAATTCTGAACTTACTTTATGAGACCTGCATCACCCTGATACCAAAACCAGAAAAAGATGTCACACAAAAAAAGAAAATTACAGGCCAATATCACTGGTGAATGTAGATGCAAAACCCCTCAACAGAATACTAGCAAACCAAATCCAGCATTACTTTCAGAGGATCTTACACCATAACCAAGTGGGATTTATCCCAGAGATGCGAGTCTTTTTCAATATCCACAAATCAATCAATACACCACATTAACAAATGGAAGAATAGAAACCATATGATCATCTCAGTAGTTGCAGAAAAAGCTTTTGATAAAATTCAACAACTATTTGTGATTAAAAACTCTTCAGAAAGTCAGTGTAGAGGGAACATACCTCAAAATGATAAAGGCAACATACGACAAACCCACAGCTAACATCATACTCAGTGGTGAAAAGCTGACAGCATTTCCTCTAAAGTTGGGAACAAGACAAAAATGCCCAGTCTCACTTTTATTTAGCATGGTTTTCTGGAGAAGAAAAAGACATAAAAGGAATCCAAATTGGAAAGCAAGAGGTAAAACAGTCACCATTTGATATGACATGGTACCACACATAGAAAATCCTAAAGAAGCCAGCAGAAAACTACTAGAGCTCACCAGTGAATTCAGTAAAGTTGCTGGATACAAAATTAACATGCAGAAATCTGTTGCATTTCAAAACCCTAACAAATAAAAATCCGAAAGAGAAATTAAGGAAACTATCTCATTTACTACCGTATCAAAAAAAAAAAAAAAAAAACAACCTAGGAGTAAACCTACCTAAGGAGACAAAAGATCTGTATTTCAAAAACTGTAAGACGCTGTTGAAAGAAACTGAAGACGACACAAACAGAAGGAAAGATATACCGCATTCCTGGATTGGAAGATTCGATCTTGTTAAAATGGCTATCCTACCCAAGGCAATCTACAGATTCAATGCAATCCCTGTCAAATTACCAATGGCATTTTTTCCAGAACTAGAATTTAAAAATTTTAATTTGTATGGAAACACAAAAGACCTTAAATAGCCAAAACAATTTGGGGAAGAAAAAAACAAAGCAGGGGGAGTCATGCTTTCTGACTTGACTATACTATAAAGCTATAGTAACCAAAACAGTATGGTACTGGCACAAAAACAGACACATAGATTAATGGAACAAGATGGAATGCCCAGAAATAAGCCCACGCACTTACAGTCAATTAATCTACGACAAAGGAGACAAGAATGTACAATGGAGAAAAGATAGTCTATTCAACAAATGATGTTGGAAAAACTGGACAGCTACACGTAAAAAAATGAAATTAGAACATTCTCTGACACCATATACAAAAATAAACTCAAAATAAATTAAAGGCCTAAATGTAAGACCAGATACTATAAAAATTCCTCTCAGAAAACACAGGGAGAACACTGTTCAACATAAATCAGAGCAATATTTTTTTGGACCTGTCTCCTAGCGTAATGGAAATAAAAGCAAAACTAAACAAATGAGACCTAATTAAACTGAAAAGGTTTTGCACAGCAAATGAAATCATAAACAAAATGTAAAAACAACATACAGACTGGAAGGAAATACTTGCAAATGATGCAACCAACAGGGGCTTACTTTCCAAAATACACAAACAGCTCATACAGCTCAACAACAGAAAATCAAACAACCCAATCAAAAAATGGACAGAAGACCTAAAGAAGCATTTCTCCAAAGAAGACTAGCAGGTGGTCAACAGTCACATGAAAAAACGTTCAACATTGCTAATTATTAGAGAAAAGTGAATCAAAACTATCACCTCACACTGGTCAGAATGGCCATCATCAAATTCTACAAATAATAAATACAGAAGACAGTGTGGAGAAAAAGGAACTTTTCTACACTGTCAATGGGAATATAGAATTGGTGTAGCCACTATGGAGAATAGTATGGAGGTTCCTTAAAAAACTAAAAATAGAGTTACTTTATGATCCAATAATCCCACTCCTGGGCATATATCCCAAGGGAACTCTAACTCAAAAAGATACAGGCACCCCAATGTTTGTAGCAGCACTATTTACAATAGCTGAGACAAGGAAGAAACCTGAATGTCTATTGACAGATGAATGGATAAGGAAGATGTGATATATATATATATATATCTACAGATTCAATGCAATGAATATATATAAAACTCAGACATATATATATATATATTACTCATCCATAAATATATATATTACATAAAATAATGAAATTTTGCCATTTGCAGTACTATGAATGGACCTAGATTATCATCCTAAATGAAGTCAGACAAGAAAGACAAATATCATATGATACCACTTATATCTGGAATGTAAAAAAAAGATACAAATGAACTTATTTACAAAACAGAAATAGACTCACAGACATAGAAAGCATACGAAAAGGGAAAGGTGGGGGGATAAATGAAGAATTTGGGATGAACATATACACATAACTATATATAAAATAGATAAACAACAAGGACCTACTATACAGCACAGAGAACTGTATTCAATATCTTGTAATAACCTATAATGGGAAGGATCTGAAAAAGAATAAATATATATAACCAAATCGCCTTGCTGTACACCTGAAGCATTGTAAATCAATTATACTTCAATAAATTTAAAAAATAGTGTAGCAACAAATATATAAATAAATAAATAATTTTTCTTAATTTAAAAAATTACCCTTTAAGACAAACTTTAAAAAATAAATTAACTGCGGTATGTTTATATAATGAACTGATAGTCAGCAGGAAAAAGTAAGAGTTTTTGATAGATGGAACAATATAGGTGACTCTCAAAAATATTATGTTGTGGAAAAGAAGTGAGACACAACATGATACTACGAATTTTTAACATGAATTTCAAAAACAGGCAAAAAAAATCTATGGTCATAAAATCAGACTAGTGGTTACACGAAGGGCGATGAGGGGGACATGTTCAGCGGGGTGCTGGCCACAGTGAGCGCACAGAAGTATAAGATGCTCACTAGCTGCTCGTTGAAATGTGGGGATGTTTCTGTAAACTATGCACCAGGAAGTCCCACTGAAAAAGACATCGTTGCAAAATTTAAGATAGTTGATTGTACAGTAAATGGAATACAAGCCTCTCTAAAAGAAGAGTTTGTTCAAAAATAAAGCTGATACTTTTGTTAAAAAAAAAAAAAGCAACAAAGATTAAGTGAAGACTCCCACTTCTGGAAAGGTGCAGTAGACGTACTTTGCCCTATTCTTCCAACTACGTACAACTCACTACCCCCAACGTTATATATATATTATAAGAAAACTCTAAAAGTGTGAAGAATGAAACTCGAAACGTGTGAAGAAGAGGGCAAACTATTAGGGACCTCGGGACACAAGGAACGAGAGAGGGCAGGGTTCCCTGGGCTTTTGTTTTGCCTCGTGGACCCCAAGCCCGGAGCGGGAGAAGCCGCAGCTGGGATCAGGCTTCATCACTGGTGAGCATACAAAATGGTGCAGCCATGGTGGAAAACAGCTTGGCAGTTTCTTAAAAAAATAAAAAAAGAAGGCTGCAAGTCCGCATGACCCAGCAGTGCAGTCGTGCGCATTTATCACAGAGAAACGAAGATGCTTTTCACACAAATACCTGTAAACGAGCGTGTGCAGCAGCTCCGTTTGCAATAACCAAGGCGGGAAACCACCCAGGTGCACGTCAACAGGTGAGCGATTGAGCCAGGCTGCCGTGACTCCGTTATCAGGGACAACTGCTGAGGAACAAGGAGGAGACTACTGATCTGTGCTGCAACCTGGATTAACCTCCAGAGAATTACACCGAGAGGGGGGAAGCCCATCCAAAGGCTCACATACTGTATGATGCTGTTTATAGACTATTCTTGAAACAACAGAATTATAGAAATGGGGAACAGAGAAGTGGTTGGCAGGGGCCAAGGAGGGTGCTAGAGAGGTTGGAAAGTGGCTTTAAAAGGGCAACGCGAGGGACCCTTGTGGAGAGGGATGTGTTCTGCGTCTTGACTGTATCCTGGCTGTGAAATTGTGCTGTAGTTTTACAAGAAGCTCCCCTTAGAGAAAACTGCACAAAAGGCACACAGGCTCCCCCTGTGTTACTTCTTAACAACTGCGTGTAAATCTACAATTATCACAAAATAAAAACCTTAGTGAAAATTTTTAAAAAGTCATGGGCGAGCCGGGTTTGACGGGGGCAGGGTGTGAGGGCACCTTCTGTGGAGGTGACACAGCTTCATACTTCAGGCGGGATTTGGGTCACACAGATGGGTGCACTTGCTGAAACTCAGCAAACGGTAAGGTTTGTCCACATGAGTGTGGAGACACTTCACATTTTAAAAAAGAATTGAGTAAAAGTGTCTGGACAAAAGCCACCATCCTTTCCAACCCTCTGTGGAAGCTTGTGGAGGAGCAGGGACTGGGCTTCTCTTGGTTCCCCTGGTTCCCGGATTGTCCTTCCATTGACCCTCCATCCTGCCCCTGCCTCTGTGTGTTTCTCTCCCCACTGCATTGCTTAGCTGGGCCCCTGCCCTTCACTCAGCTCTGTGTGCCACTGACTTAAAGGCAATCAGCTTAAACCTGGGTGTTAGCACCATCCCTGTCCTGAAAAGCTGCTCAATCGTTTCTGACTCTGGGACTCTCCACTGGTGGCTTCTGCTCAGGCTCTGGCCTCTTGTCAACTTCTGGACCACTTTTATTCCCCTCCCCCCTTTTGTCCTCCTCCTTGACTATCTGACCCTCCACTCTAGCTAGTTCTTAGAAAAAGCTTTCTGTGTCTCCCCCATCGCCCAGCCCGACCCAGGAATTGGGATAGAAGACAGGAGCTTGCCCAGAGGTCGCCTTCCTGGAATGACCTGTCTTGCTCCTAGGAGGTGTCAAGGCCACACTGGGATGGCTCTCCTTCCCGGGTGCATTAGGCCAGCCTTAAATTGTGATGCGCAGATGCTCTAAGGACCACTTGGACTTTCTCTTTCCAGAATCTCAGGCCTACATGGCCAGTGAGAAGTAAAGTTTCAGATGGAATTAAGGTTCATATTCAGCTGACCTGGAGATGGAGAGCTTTCCATGAATTATCCAGGTTGGTCCAACATCATCAGAAGATTCCTTAAAAGTGGAAGAGGGAGGAATTAAAGGGAGGATAAGAGGGGGTGTGATGGGGAAGCAGTGGCAGGGAGAGACAAGGTTGCTGGCTCTGAAGATGGAGGAAGGGGCCGCAAGTCAAGGGGTACAGCAACCTCTAGAAGCCAGAAAGGGCCCAGGAATTGAACCTCCAGAAGGAACACAGCCCTGCCGACCCCTTGATGTCAGGCCAGTGAAACCCACGTCAAACGTCTACCCAAGAGAACTATAAGATAAGAAATTTGTGTTGTTTGAGCAGCTAAGAGGAGGTGACTTGTTAGAGCAGCCGTGGAGAAGGATGTATAGGTCCTGTGATGGGGGAGTCGGGGGCACTGAGGAAAAGAAACACTGCCCAGGGGCTTTACAATGGAGCGGTTCACTTTGACACTCTTGTAATAATGTTCAGCAGTCACTGTTGGACCATCTCTGGGAAGTAGAACAACCTCACCAGGGTTTTAATGACTTTTTAAAAAAAAAAACCAGTTACATCATTCTAGGGGAGTCAGTTTTACCCCGACCAGACATTGCTATTTGAAAAAAAAGAGAAAAGAACGCAGGGGGTGGAGAAAAAGTCATTACTGGGGTGGTTGTTTTATAGGTGTTTTGGGTTTGGTTTATTGACTTCTGAGTTTTGGAAGCTGAGAGGATCAGAAGCTGGAAGAATCTTTGCAACTAAAATTCTTCTGCATTTTAATGACTTTTCCCTACACTTTTATAATGTTTTCAATTCTTTTTCGAAAGCAAGGTTCAAAATGATTTGCCTTTATCAAGTCCTTCCCAAAGCATTCAACTCGGTTTTCATAAGAAGTGCAACTATTTCTGCATTTATATTTCAAAACACTTCAAGGACAACAGGCAAGAACAGATTTGAGAACAGACACAACTGACTCCGTGTGAGCAGGAAACTCAGCAGGTGGAGCAGGCAAGTGCGTGGAGCATCTCCCTGGGGGTGAGGGTTCAGGGGCCACGGCCATCCATAGACGAAGAATCGATCTCATGTGCAAGGAACCTGTCCAGGCCATGGGAGGGACCGAGGAATGGGTGTGCTCTCATGGTTGTTGTGAAACCGACCAAAGCAAAATATGGAAACTCTGATCAGCCTAGACTACCGCCTGCCGATTTCTGCTGCAGGTTCTCCTTCCTGGGGGTGGCGTGCAATGCCTACAAGCAATATTTGGGGTTGGCTCCAGGAAGCTGATTGAGGATGTGTTTTGTTTAGGTTTCGTGGGAGATGTGATCTTCAGCTCCTTTCATGGATAAAGTTATCACAGCCAGTTTCAAGCCAGGAAAACAGAGTTGGATCCATACCCAGGTTCAGAGGTCTTGAATTCTAATGGTCTTAACCCTGCCCTGAGTGGCCCTTCATATGCTACCGAAGTGTCGGGGATTGAGAAAGGTCTAGACTCTCGCCCCACCTGCACACTGACAAGTGAGCCTGCGTGTTTTACAGGTGCTGGCACAGAGACACGATGCGCTGAGCCAGGGACCGAGGACTCTGGCATCCACATCAGACCAGGCAGCATGCACCCCATGTTCACATCAGCCCCCCTCCTCCCCCAAGTCCCACAGGGGTGACATGGAGTGGCCCTGATAGGTGCTGTCCACACAGTGTGTCTGTGGATTCCAGAGTCTAGGAGAACCCAGAATGTTGTAAAGGGCCACCAGCAAACTTGCCCAAACTTTATCTCCACGGGGAGACATTTGATTATCCTGGCGAGGACACAAATCTGCCCTTTGCCAGGAGACACTCTCTCTGTTTTTGAAGGTCACTTGCTGTGCAAACGTCCTTGGAAAGACAGCCCTGGGAAAAAGCCATCGGTCACTCCACTGAGAAGATGTGCAGAAATATTAGAGATTGTGGAGGATTGTCTCCAAGGTAGAGATTCACATACAGGACTTGAAACTGGCCCCAAAGGCAGGGGGCTGCTCCAGGCCTCTCACCGGCAGCAGAGCGCTTTCCCAGTCCCCTCCTTGACTCTCACCCACTTATCCAGTCTTATCCAGTGCACCCTCTCCACTTTGCTGCACACCATCCATTAAAGGGACCTGCCCAAGCACATTTATACAGGTTCTTTTTCAATTTCTTGCTGATTCGTCGTGAAATTCTGACTTCAAAATAAGAGAAGCCAATAAGCTATTTCCTACAATGTAAGTCCTGATGGCAAACTGACTAGTGAGGGTCCTCATTTCAAAGAGTAGTTAAGATTAATCCCTGCAGAAGAAAACTTGAAACGACCGGAAACTTTACAGCTCATGTAGGAGAGATTTGATAGAAATTTTTCTAAACTTGACAAGAAGTCTAAACAGTTCATAACATTACTGATAACTGAGTTTGGGAAGCTTAAAAACACACTTTCTAAATTATCAATAACAGAAAGTAAATGTTGGCCCACTAGGACAGAGGAGAGACTCAGTGGTCTTTCTAGTCGTGAGAGAGCCACTCAGTCCCATCTGGCAGCAGCTGGCTACATGAGGCCACAGAGCCCTTGGGATGTGGCTAGTGTGACGGACAAGGGATGTATGTGCAAGACACACACCGGGTCTTGAAGACTTAATAGGGAAAAAATGTAAAGTACACCCTTAATACATTTATTAGTGATATGTTATCATCAAATTTTGGCTATATTGGGATAAATGAGACATATAATTAAAATGACATTCATTTCTTCCTTTTTTTAATCTTTTACATTTTTAAGTGTGACCACTACCAAATTGAAAATCATAAATGTCACACATTTGGGGTTTGCATTCTATTCCTATTGGACAGCATTGCTTTTTAGAAAATGATGGCCAGATTGCTTTTGTATGAAAAAATAATCAGAGGATGCAGCCAAATACAAAGGAAAATCTTTCTTTTCGGGATCTTGTAATTAACGTTTGTGGATTTTTTTCAGGCTTTTTAAAATTTGTAATTTGCTATGATTTATCATTTTAAATAAACATTTATTTTTGTGCGTATTTATGAGTTTATCATTCTGCAGTCTTCTTAAAGAAGCACCGCTAAATTGTGTAAGCTTCATGCCCTACCAAACCTGACTCTGCCACGGGTGTCACGCTCCATGCTCGGCAGAGGGACTGGAGAAGCTAGTTAGTCCAGCGGTCGGTTCCTGGAAGTTGATTAAGAGACCTTTTAATGTGCTCTTTCCAGTTTGCATCTCATGAGGTCCAACGTAGCTATAGGAGGAAAGACAGAAGAAGAGAGGCGGACAGACGGGTGGAGAGGGGAGGTGGGCGAAGGGGCGGGGAGGAAGAGAATGAGTGAGGTCAACAACTATGGAAAGAAATACCTGTTCTCTATTCTGCTATCATCCCATGCAATATAAAGTCCTTCCTTTTCATCAGCACTGATATTAAAGAACAGGAAAGAATGAGTTAATGGAATTCAGTTCATAGAAATAGAGCAAGAACAGACCTCTTCTGGAAAGAAAGGAAAATGTTATCATAAAAAAGGCTGAGCAAATCTGCAGGCAGGACTGGTGATGGGGGAAGTCAGACGCAGCTCATTGACGAGCCTAAGTTTACACTGCAGGAGGACGCAATAGGAAATTTTCCAGTCATTGAATTTAAGGACAATGCAGAAAGGAGGAATTAAGAGAGCCAGGTGACACTGAATCAGAGACCTTCTTTACGCTTCAGCTTTGAGTACTCTGGTATTGAGGCTGTGCTTTCGCCCGCTGCAGTGCAAGAAGCGAGAAAATAGCAAAAATAGATGCAAAAAGAGAGGTCAGGTATTCCTGGGATATTAGCTAACCCGATGATGTAGTATGTAGCACACTACAGTGTGTAGTCTGTGTACAGGGCACAGTGTGCCGCAAGTATAGACACTAGGGTGCATAGTGTTCCTTTAAAAGAGAAGGAAGGAGAATTAATGTACCATTTTATGATGAATAAATAATTTCTCCAACTTGTAGGGGGTAGGGCTCAGAATAATCTGATGATCAGTTGAGACACTGCTGAGTCAAATGGTACACCTTAGTGGTGCATCACTCAGTACCCAGATTCCAGTAATCATACCTGACCCTGGTGATGCTTCCTCAGTCATTGTACATCATTCTAGCTCCAATGTGAGTTCTTTTCAGCCTCCTTCCTTTTTTCTTTATCTCCCATGCAGTCAGCCATCCACTTCTAACATTTTTTTCTTGGAAAGTCTCTGAAACCCACCTCTTCCTTTGCACTGTCAGCACCCTGGACAGGGCCTCACCCTGCTCATTTGTGGATTGCAGATTAAAAGCCATCTGTTGGAACAGCACACTGTAAGCAGTAAGTGCCATCCACACACATATGCAAAGTAATCTGCCTCCTCATCTCCTGTGTTTCCCAAACTTAACTCCAACTTTTCCCAGCACAAAAGGTCCATGTGGCCAGCGCTCCTCCCTGGGCTGGGAACGTAACATGATCACTTTGGTATCCATGTCTTTTTCCTCCTGCCCTTTCCCCTTCCTCCTACTGTGTCCTTCCCCCAACTGTCCATCAGTCCATCATGCACCTACCTGCTCACCTCTTCAGGCAGCAGCTCAGTTCCTCCTCCAGTCAATCACTGGTCCCTGCACCTGCATGGACCTCTGCCTGTGGATATTCCTGCTTTGGGAATCATTCCTGTTGGAGCCACATGGTGGTCCTCACTACTTCTGGTTTATACCTTACTCTCCCAGCCCAGTACAGTGACTCTGGCTTGCCCTTCCGTTGCCTCTCTGTCTAGGAGAGATGCACCCTTGGCCTTCTTTAAAAACATTCATGGAGTGGGTCCTGATGTGTGTTCTAAATCATCAAAGAGGAATTCAATTCAATATATTAAACTACTTAATATTTCTTATTTTTGTGTTTTTAAAAGTGGAAATCCACATGACCTAGTTCATGCCATAACACAATCAGTTTCAGTGTTTGAGGTCAGTCCTTGAGGGACAGTGTCTCCATCCATCATTCTGATGTATGGTTTCATAAGCAAACAGAGCTCTTGGTTAATAAATGTATGGAATTACTGGAGAGACCCCACTTAGAAAGGCAGAAATAGGCTGTAGCATCACCAACATAACTACTAAAATTACAGTTCATGATAATCAGAAGTTCCAATTCAAATCAGCTTAAGCACAAAACAGGGTAAATTGGCCAACAAAACTGGGAAGGATAGGGCAGGAAGGAAGGGCTTAGACACCACTGAGCCTTGAGTTCAAATAAGGCCCTTATTTTCGATTTTGGATTTTCGATTAAGGATTTTCGATTCTGTGCATCATTCCTTAGGTCCTCTGTCCCTATGTCGTCCTCATCTCTAGGCTCCTCCAGGTGATGGGGACATAGATTCTGCAGCTATGGTCCCACTCCTGCGCTGCCAACTTCTCCCCACCCACCTCTCCGAGTCCTTACCCAATTGCCCATGGCGGAACTCTGGTTGGCCTGACTTGGCCACGTGCTCATCCCTGGACGCATCACTTTGTTGGCACTTGGAAACCTGGATTGGTTAGGCCCACGGGGTCCCACATGGGGTCCCACGCCCACCCATATGGTCAAGCAGAGAGAAAGAAATCAGGCTGAGTGGGTGAGGGACAGTAAGCACAGTTATGGGCAGAAGCAGCATGCACGAAGCACACCAAGCAAGTAAAGAAAATGTGCCCCCTGCATCTAAACATTTACCTGGCTCAGTGTATTTGCTGGTCGTGAACAAGGACGTGCTGGAAGGGGCAGCATGAAGAGCTCAGGACGGTGATGTGTCAGTTAGGTCCTCTCAGATCTTCTCCAGATGCTGCCTGCTATCACTTAATTTGCCTTTGGTTTCTCGCACGGTGACCTACACCTTCATTTTCTTCCTTGTTCACGTGGGATAACCGAAGTCCTGTTCTGCCCCCTGCAGCTCTAGGGATTGCTGCTGTGTCTCCTCTCCAGTAAACATGCTTTGTTTGGCATCATAAACACTTCAGTATAAAGTACCCTTCTCTGGGACTGTCTCCTTGAAACTTCCAAATACCTCAAGATTACCAAATTCTGCAGTTTCCCTTCTTTTCAGCTCAAACACAGAAACTGATGAAAGAACAGAGCAGGTAAGACTGGCGACAGAAGGTCCTCAGAGGACCTTTGGTCATTCCTTCCAAAAGGGGTGGTTGTTGGGTAAACACCTTCCATGCTGAGATTCACACCGGAACTTCCTCCTCGTTCAGCGTCACCACACTGTCTTTGCTAAGCCCCACTCCAGTTTCACCAGCTCAATTTCTTAAAGGAATTATGCCATTATTTTTTAAATATCCTACCTCTGAATTATTTGAAACTTACTTTGAACCTAAAAGCAGTTTCAAAGCAGTGTTTACACAACGGGTTTCTCCAACCACACAACTGAGTGACCGACAAGAGCCTACTTCCCGACTCCCATTGAAACAGAACATGTCCTTGTGTCCAGGTTCTCTCCATCCTCGTCTTTCCCATTTTTCTTTGTATAAAAATTGTATCTGAGTCAGGGAAATTTATCCCTTTGTAAAGAGGAAACATTCGTACCAGTAGGTTAGGGAAATACAAAGACTGGTGTGGGTCACTTAATCACACGTACATCTCAAGACTTTCCATGGAAAACAGTATCAAGTTGGTATCCTCGGAGCCTGTTTCTGGTCTTGGCTTACAAGTGAGGCCCAGGAAACCTCTTTGTAACTTTGCTTCCTGGAACCTGGACACTCTGATTGCTTGAGTGTTTTTAATCCATAGAAGTAACTACCATTTATTGAATGCTTGCTATAGGACTGGCTCCACTCTAAGTGATTTCACTTAAACCTTACTGCAGCCCCTTAGCTGGACCCGAAAATCCTCCTTTGATAAATGAGGAAAGTGTGGCTTGTAGAGATGGAGTGCCTTGCCCCAGGTCAGCCAGCTGGCGGCAGGTTCCTAGGGCCAGAAACCACATGCCCCTAAGAGCTGCTCTGTCCAGTGCAAGATGGTCTGGGTACCAGCAGAACTTCATGTAGAAATGTTTTGTTTTTAATTCTTTTCCATTCATTTCACTATTATCCTTCGGTCTCTATAATGTCACTCAGTCTTCCCTTTACTGATAACATAGGCTCTTCAACTAGAGGCAAAAAGGATTCCTTAAGAAAATATGTAAGCATTCTAATTCCAGAATAATTATTGGGACAAAAGCTTCTTCTCCTGATGCTGTTGCTCAGCGTGGTCTACAGGAATGTAAGCTTGCCTATGCTTCTCGCCGACACAAGTCTTGTAGTGGGTGTGATGAGAAAGTCCCACGTTACCTTGACCAAAGATCTCAGAGCTCCCCAGTCCTGTGGCTAAAAATCACACACACAAACACACACACACACACACACAGAGAGTGACAATAACTCTTTTTAACTGTTTATGTATATTTAAAACCAGCTGTGAGATAAGTTTTCATTTAGAAAATTCACTTTCAGCATGGCAGCAAGAGAAAGGAGAGCCTTTGAAATTTTAAAACTTGTTAGTGATGAGTGATAAACAAAAGCACACACGACAGTATTTTGCAAGTCCTGCATCAACAGGACTTTGCCGCCTATGAAACGATGAGAGAGTAATGAACAGAGGTTGGACTCATCTGTCACCACTAAGGAGATCCCACGTTGGCAGCAGTTTATGAATTTTGGAGTATTTCCCCTCGCACGATTGGAAGCGTCATACGTTAGCAGTGTCAGTGAGCAGCGGTCCTGAGGCAGTGGCTTTCATTATTTATCTGGCATAATAAAAACACAACTCAGTACACAGAAAGGCTCGCAGAAGGGTATATAAAGTGAAGTGAGTTCACTCTACTTAGTAAAGAGATCGATAAGCAATGTGCCTTCTTAACCTGGGTGGAATGATAAGCATCTTACCTTTCACAAAGTTGTTTTCGAAGAGCATCTACACCGGGAATGCGCTGGGTTATTAGATACACGACACCTTTAATAAGTAAATGGCACGTCTGTGTTTTGATGAGCAGCCTGGGGTGGGGATGGTCGCAGGTGATGCAGAGCAAAAGGAGTGGAATGGAGGCATGGGCTGGACTGGAGAAGACCTGCTACCTGCAGACCCCCTGGCGAGTTGCGGCCCCCACCAGTTTTCCCTCACCGCACCCGTTCTCAAGAATATTCAGTCTCTTGAAACCCCTTATGGGTTATAATCAGGTCATGGGTTTTTGTAAGTATCTTACTTAAAAATGTGTTTCATCTGTAGAATGTTTGCTTTCTGATCAGAGTCCTATTTATGATTTTATTCAAATTAATTAGCATAATCTTGAATGTTATTTATAAACATGTCAGGCTTTTTCCCATTTAAAAAGAGAAGCATGCTCTTTACATTCTCTTACTTTTTTTTAAAAAAAAGCATAATTTGTCATAGATAAATTTTTAAATTACATATGGTGTCGCCTTTGGGGTGGGGACCAAAAACGTACATTAAAACATGAGCTGATCATTAATAACATGTGGTGGCTGCACTCCCTGGAGATTACCAGCTGTCTTGCCCTCCCCATCCGGAGCGGGGAGATGGGAAGCCCCTCTCTCCATCATTGGCCGCAGAAGCCTGCTTCCCAGTCCCCCCTTCAGCTCCCCTGAAAACACTGAAGCCAGACATTCCCAGCCTTGAACTGCTGACATTTTGACCTGGATGGTTCCTCACTGTGGGGCTGCCCTGTGCATGATGGGGTGTTTAGGGCACCTCTGGTCTCTACCTGCTGGATGTCAGGAGCGCTTTCCAGAGCCAGGCTGTGACAACCTAGAATATCCGCAGGCATGGCCAGTGCCGCATGGCGGCCAGTGGTTTTATACCTTCACCTCCTCTGCTCTCTGCTGGCCTCCAATCCATGACCCATGTTTATCCCATTTTATATAAGCACAAACTTGCTAAAATTTTGTTTTAAAAATCATTTTCTTAAGGGGTCCCCAACAACTATACTTCAATTTAAAAAAAAGATTCCTAAGAAAGTATTTTCAATTCTAACCAACAAGGGTTTACTTAACACCCACCTTTTGCAAAGCATTGAGTTGGTCCGTGTTTCTCTTTAATCAGACTTTTTCGAGCTGGTTTCATGTTTCTTTATCAAAGAAACAATTTCCGGGGGTAGTGGGGGTAGCTCAGTGGTAGAGTGTGTGCTTCGCAGGCACAGGGTCCTGGGTTCAATCCCCAGTACCTCCATTAAATAAAAAATAGATAAATAAAAATCAAAAATTCCATAAATGATAAACGCTGGAGAGGGTGCGGAGAAAAGGAAACCCTTGTACAGTGTTTAAAAAAAAAGAAGGAATGAAGGATGGAAGGACCAATTTCCAAGGCCGGAGACAGCCTACGAGAAGATTATCTTATTTTGCCTTTAATACTAATAAAAAATACTTTAATACTAATTAAATTTTTCTTTTGCAAAACCTTTCTTTTTGTCAGAGGAGGGAAGGAACTGAGGCCCCGGATTTAACTTGTTTCTTGATATGCACACTAACAGTATAAAGATTTGATTTTGCAAACTTTTGAGAGGTTTTGCTCCACCAATTCCACTGAAGGTGCAGAGGTATAAATCTTGGAGACGAGAGATGGATCCCGGAATCACCCCTCACTTGGGTCCTATGCTATCAACTTAGACAGCGAGTGAAGGCCACGTGCCTCGTGCGGCACAACGCCTTTCCCGTAGACCAACACTGCCACGTGTAGCTAACATACGAGACACATCAGCCAACTAAAAAGGCCAAGAAAGAAACATCACTTGCTTCAAAATAACCTACCAATTCAGCTTGCTTTCCTTTACAAAATCATAAGAATTAAAATAAAAGCCTTTGCTAGCATTTTTCTGAAAATACGCTAGGAATCTGAGAAGGCAAAGCAAACTTTTTTTGTTTTGTTTTATCCAGTTATTTAGAAATAAGAAAGCATAGCTTCAGAATTCAGTCTGCGGAGTCAGGAAAGAACCAGTTCATAGAAATGCTGCCAATGCAAGGAAAACAAACAAACGGACAAACCTTGAGCTTTTCCAGCAGAGATGGTTCTGAGAGTGCCTTCCTTCAGCTAGTTTCTTGTCTAGGTCCGTTCCTCGGCCCGTGACCCCCAAGGCTTCTTTGGAGCCAGGTTTTCCCCTGGGCTATTTAGAACCAGCTTTGCTGTGCGGTGCAAACTCAGTTCCATTTAGTATTGGTATCTTTTTTGTCCATCCTCCCACCCACCTTGTCCATCCATCCATTCATCTATTCACTTATTTATCAGACATTCGTCGAGCAGCCTCTCCCTGCCTTTGTGTGGTTTCTCTATGCCACATACTGTGGCCGGGGTGGAGATTCAGAAATGCAATGGCTCTGGCCCTGCGCCCACAGACCCTGCCGTCTTAGTGAGGGACTGCCTGCACACTCTGGGCTTTTTAAGACTAACAGAGCCACGTCCCCATTAGAAGAATTAGAAACGTGTCTCGTAAATATGGTTTATGTGGAACTGGGTAATTTAGATTCTTTTCTGACATTGTATCTGGGAGGGGCTGTCTGTGCTCAGGAATCGTTAGCCACTCACCAATCCTCTTGTCCTAAATTAGCAGCAGTGGTGCCAATAAGAAATGATTTCTTCCAGACTCAACCTCTAACCTTCACTTGCCTCCGCACCCACTTGCCAAGCCCTCTCGACCAACTGTGCGGAGCGCAAGAACCTGTCATTTCGGGACTGCAATACCCAGTATTAACCCCAGCACTTTCCGTGCCATAGAATTTCTCTGACATCTCAATGGCTTATTCTGTGGAATCACATTTGGTAAAGGGAAGAAAGCATTGGTGCTTAACCTTCTAGTCTAGAAAGAGCCCCCAGCTAACAGAGAAACCAATTGAAAGAAAATCTTCTTTCTCAAAATGTTATCTCACCAGAGTTCAGTAAAACCTGAACACCCAAATCAGCGCGAAGACAATGTATCCCATGAAATGTTGCAATATTTATTGACTAGCTTCCAAAGCATTTCCTGGATCTCTACCAATTAAAGGTTCCTTAACAGTCCATGAGGTTTCCCAGTTCACCGCAGCTTCACGAGCCCTTGATAGCGTCATTTTGGCCAATCTGCTTGGAAAAGAAATGGATGCCTATTAATACTTTATGCATATTTTCCTGAGTATGAGGGAACTTTTTTTCATCGGTATGTTGCTCATTTTTATTTCTTTATCAATTAATTGCCCCTTGGAATTCTTTCCCTATATTTATTTTGAGTTGTTTGGCTTTTCCTTTAATGTGAGAGTTTTTACTTCACATTTTCTGAATTTTCCCCCAACGGAATTCCCGGTCTTCCCCTTCCTTCCAAACGTGCTTTCCCCATCGTCTTCCCCACCCTGGGGGTGACGACTCCATCCTTCCCATCACTTATTGAAAAACACCCAATTTCAGTCACCCTTAATGTTCCTAGCAGTTTTTGTAAATTTACCCTAATTAGAACTTTTACTCATTAAAAATAAAAAAAAAAAAAGCAAAGTTGTGTTCAAGTTACTGCAACTCGGCCTCCGTATATGCTTTCAAATCAAATATTGGAGAGTCTTTGCACCTTGTTAGCCCCCACAAGGTGGAAGTTAGGATGACAAACACACACTGGTAGCGGGTGATCAGGAAGCTGTGTGGCGGTCCCCAAGACCACAGGAGAGCCAGCCTCTGTGCTGTGGCTTAAATTCCACATTTGAATGGTTTCTGTTGGGGGCACCATTCACTGGGCCCTCCTTCTTGTTACCGCAGAGGACCCACCTGTATCCTCATCTGAAGCTGACCTTCCACGTGTGCACTGCCGACCCTCCCTCACCCAACTCAAGATGGAGCTCCAGTGAGATCATCCTCTCTCTTCCAATCACCAGCTCTCCTCGCCCCCCCCCCCCGGGATCATTCCATAAATACATGGACCCCAAACGCACTAGACTTTCTCCTTCATTAAGGAAAGTAACACACAAAACAACCCAAACAACAACAACAAAACCCTTCCCTTTTCTAGCATTCATTCCTTGGGCCGTTTAGAACCCTGCCAGCCCTCAGGATGCTAAGTACCCTGGAGGGTGGAAAAAAGAACAAGCCACAGCTCATCCTGAAACCAGCTTCAGGAAGGGAGGTTAAGGCATTGGTCAGGGGGTCGGGGTTTCCTTGGGAACTGGGCCAGGGCGGGTATGGGCAACCAAGTTTCTGCATCTGTATTTTGTATTTGTAGTTTCAGCAATGGGAATTTTACTAAGTCTCCAGGTAAAACGATGTCACTAAAACGAACATAGCTCTTTTTTCAATCTGGATTTGCCCCAAGTCACCCCCACTCATTTCAGAGGCCCTCTGAGACCAGGTTGGCTGGGAGCTGAGTCTCCGTGGGTGGGAATCACACCGACTACTCCAGTGAGCCCCAGTGAGCTCAGGGAACAGACCAACACACTGGAACGTGAGCAGCTCCAAATGTGAGAAATTAATCAAAGTGGATTCTAAAGGTGTAATTAATTGTAAGTTCCTGATTAATCATTATTCATGTCATGGGATGTTTTAAGTCCCCCTAAAACAGATGCGCAGAGCACAGAGTTCTTTTTCAAGAGTCCTTCGGCTTTCTAAAGTGAGTTGAGTTTTCTGAGCTCTTTGCTGATTGGCATGGCCCAGTACCCCTTTGCGGCATATAAATTTGGACAGAGAGCTTCTTGGCACGTTGACAGTAGTTAACAGGGCACTCAACAGATGGCCCAATTGGTTCATGTTAGAAATAGACGGTGTTTGGAGAAGCTGTCACTGCGTACCAGTGACTTACTGAGCCGAGTCCAGGAGGGTGGCGGGGCTTGGGGAAGGGGGGCTCCTTGTTGCTAAATCTGCCCCACCTGCTCTGCAAGGGGCTCTGGAAGGGCCTCCAGGAGAGCTGCAAGGGGAAAAGCAGGAGCTGTCAGAATCAGCTTCCCCAGTCTGCCGGGGCTTCGTGCGTGCTTGACGTTCAGTAGGTGCTCAACAAGTGTTGAAAGCCAGGCTTCTCCTCCACTGGTGATTCAGTTTTGTTAAGGCAGAGTCTTAGTCTTGTGTTGGGGGATACATGGCATGGCTCGTGGGGGAGATGGGGTCAACTGCATGCACAGAGGGTGCTCAACTGTGCCCCTCACATTGGCACCCTGGCTCCTACTCTTACTCCAGTAACTTCCACCAGTGAGCTAGGTCGGTCCACTGAGACATCATGTAGCTGCTTGACCCCAGCCCCCTGGATGCGTGTTCTAAAGTGGGAGCCCCCTGGCTTGGGTCACCCAGATGCTCAACTGTCTTTGACCCACTGAGTATTTCTTAAGAGCATACCCCTGCCTGTAGTCCTTTCCTGGGAGCTCAGTGCATTTCCTCCCAAGGGAGGTAAGTGTGTGTGGCCCAGGGCTCACCTTCAACTGGGGGCTGAGGCTTAGGGAGCGATGAGATTGTCACCAGACGAGCTGGTGTTGAATTCAAAGACTGCCCTTGGGTCCTGCCCATCAGTTCACCTCCTTGAGGAAGTTGTGCCCCATAAACCCTTTGTTTACCAAAAAAAAAACACAGCTCAGCTAAGGCTCAGCCACAGAGAGTTCCCTGATGGCACAAACGCACTAAAAAGTGGAGGGTTTTATGAGTTCCTGTCATTCTTCATTTGCCATTTTAAGGTGTAATAATTTTTTTTTAACAAATTGATTTTCTTCTGTGCTTTAAAAAAAAAAAAACTGTCATTGGGAGTTTACTTGGAGGAAGTAAAAACTTGTCCTCGGTGCAAAATCTTGAACTGGAAGCCATTTTTCAAGAGAATGTGTCACTTCCTGAGCCAATGTTCGATTACAGAAAATAAAACTGGCCCACACAAGCTGGTTTAACTTCCTGCCATTCTTGCGTTGGCTCAAATGTTTTGTTTATCAAAATGCAACTCTGCCTGGTTCCAGCTGCAGTGAATTCTCGTGACAAAAAGGTTGCAAATTTGGCTCTTGCTGGTCAATGCCATTCTTTGTTTGCCCTGTTAAAGCATTATAATTTAAGAATTATATTTTAGATTGGGAACTTGAAACATGTAGCTTCAAAAAAGGGAAGGTAGAAGTCTAAGTTTGAGACAAGTGAAAATATGCCAAGCAATGAAGGCATTCAGAGCTTTCCGGAGGGACTGAGGTTTAAGACAGACATACCTCTGTCTCTGAAGCTTCAGACATTGAACTTGATGCAACGGAAGGTGCTTCAAACTCCACCAACACATCAGAAGTCAGAAGGATCAGCCAATCAAGAAGGCATGGATGTTCTTAGAAAGTTACTTCAAAGGTGAATTTTATAATTGTGGCAAAGCAAATACGCTTAAGTCTTACCATCTCTGGTGCAACAAAACTGAACGATAAGTTGTACCAAACCAAGACCATATGGGATATCTGAACACAAATCTGCAAGGTTTAAAGGAAATCTAAGAATATTCTTGTGTCTGGAAAAGGGTAGTCTTTTGACTACAAACAATGAATGAAAAGTGCAAGAAATAAAACTTCAGCTAAGCAGTTGTCTGACTCTTCCCTCAAGCTTGGTTTCAGAAATCCCTTGAACAATGAAATTCACATTACAGGAGAAAAGCAGTGAAGCCCTTCCCTGTCAGTGTGATTGATTCTAGTTTGGAACCGAATACAAGCAGCCTTGCTGGATACATACCCTTCTCAAATGGTGTGATAAGAACGCATCTGATTCTGATTGAAAGTCACCCTCTGCTCACATGAATGCATAAGAGACTGAGTGTATCCCAGTCCTTTCCCTTGCAGTTGGTGGATCCTGTTACATCAAGCAGTGTTCACAGTGCTTATGATGATGAAACCTATAAACACTGACCATGCTGCAAAGCACCTGGTGGCTAGGTGTGGCACAGAAATTTTCAATAACAGGTGGTTTTTTTTTTTTTTTTTTTTTTTTTAGTAATTGCAAGATTGACTGGAGGGAAAATGTACATTTGGATGCACTGATTGGGCTAAAATGATGACAGTTGATGTTTTAGTTTGGGTTCCTGAGAATCATCCCCTGAGATGATGTCTGTGAAAGTGTTTTCTTAAGAAGTGAGCATGAGGCAGCCTCCAACAAAGAGAGCTGTCACTGCCTACTGCAGTGAAAGCAGGTGTGCATGGCCACGGTACAGAATCAGAGGACGTGAGCATTGCTAGTACATCTACTGAGCTCCACTGCACACTTTATTAAGCATAGCACCCCTCAAATAGCCTATCTCTTGATTTCTGTGTCTCTCTTGGTTGCCTAGCCAATATCTGTTCCCCTCCTTTTCTGCATTAATGGGACCTTGATTGTGTCCCAGGCACAAGGTGCCCAGCTAAAATATGCACACTTCCAGCCTCCCTTGCAGCTACCAGTGGCTAAGGTAATACTTCATCTCTCTTCTGTCCTTTTTTCTTTCTGGTTGATGCCAGCCTGCAGGGACACCTTGTGACAGAAGATGACAAGAACAATGATGAGGGGACCACCATAAAGGCAGTGCAGGGCAGACATGAAAATGTGGAAAAGACTAGATCCTGGAGGCACCTGTACCAGCCCTTGATGGCCATCTCCTAAATTCTTGTGTTGTGGGTGAAATAAATTCCAAGCTAAACTGTTGCTAGTCATTATTTGCAGAGTGCTATTTGCAGCTGGAAGTATTCTTAACCAATGCCGCATTCAATGGAGTAGTTAAAACCAATCTCTTGAACAAAATAGACAGAAATTTGTTGTTTGCTTTTTTTTGGTCAAATTTTAATAAAATGAGAAGTGGCCTTGAATTTTTGTCCTGATCCATGAATATTAGCTGACTTGGATGAAAGAAGGCACTGACCAGAGTTTTCCTATTCATGGCCAAATTGTTTTTCTTCAAGGAGGAAAAAACACAGACATCATTTGGATAAGGGGAATGAATTCATTGTTCACCAAAATGCTAAAGAGTAGCTCACAGATCTGGTTTATTTTAGCAGATGTTTAACACTCTTAATCAACAATTTCAAGGGAAAATGGAATACATTTATTGCAGATGACAAGATTGTTGAAATGAAGATGAGCTTGGGAACTGGATGAAGACAATTGATCATGAAGACGATTAATCACTGGAGACTGTTGGCTCATTTACACGTGATGAGATTTACTGCATTTGCAGCAAAATAAAGTACATCATCAATCATCTTTCTTCTCTGAGAAATAGTTGTGATGACTGTGTGAAGGACTGACCAGGGTGCATCCCCATGTGCTCAGACCCCAAGCCCCCCGTTGTGTGAGTTGCAGCAGGTGTGATGGCCAACCTTCTCCACCAGGCCCTGAGCTCCAGGAAGGAAGGATGTGTCTCTCATTCCTTGTTTTATTCCTTTCCTTGGCCATATGATGGACTCACAAATATGAAATGACTAATCACAAGAGGGTCAGAGACCCCTTCAGTCTGCCATATGCACAGACAGTTGGCCCCCAATCAGAAGATGAGTGTATTGAGGTCCCCCCTCAGTGGGAACCTAGACACTGCCCTGCACAGTACCTTGGACAGCGCTAGGGGCTTCTCTCATTAGAACAACTCCAGCAATGGTGATAGAAAAGGCATGAGAACACTGATGCCGTTGGTACTCATGCATTTATGCCAGCCTGGACTCTTGAGACACTGAGCTAACAAGTCTGAAGGAAAAAGGACTCGGATATAGAACCTGATATACAGAGACAACTTTTTGCAGTTCAGTCCAGTTTGGGGAAATTTGCATACTTACTGCACCAGCATTTCACCTGTTAAACAACAAAGCAGGAAGAACATTTTTTGATGTATTTAAACTATTATTTTTCATGTTAAAGCACTCATAAACACTGAACTGGAATACAGAATTTGCTTATGATTGAGTGGCAGCAAGAAATTCCCAGGGGAAAAAATACCAACTGAAAAAAAAATCAAAAGAAATTTAAAGTGTTTTCCATTTAATTATCCCTCATGGTAGAGGGGAGGAACTGGTATGCCCACGGGTGTATGTTAAAGGGAAAAGAGGCCTTTTGGATATAAAATTTTCCTTCAAGTCTAATAGTTCATAAAAATGACATTTTATAGATTAAATTTCTTTTAATCTATAAAAATCAGAATAGTAGGATAAGTATGTTGACGGAATAAAAATTATATACATTTGTTGTTATATAACATTAAATTCTAGTGCTGAAGGATTGGCAATTGCATGTCCTTTTTATCCTTTTGTTTATAAAGGAGAGTAATTCAATGGAGAAAAAATACTCTTCAAAAACCATGCTGGAGTAACTGGACATTTACATGCGAAACAATAAACAATGAATTATACATTATACCATACGCAGAAAGTAACTCAGGGTGGGTAGTTCTAAATGTAAAACCTAAAATTATGAATCCACAGGAAGAAAACATACAAAAAAACCTTTATGACCTTGAGTCAGGTAAAGATCTCCTGGATACAAGCAAAAGCATGATTCACAAAAGAAAAAAAAGATATTTGGACTGTTCTTTGAAAGATACCATTAAGGAAATGAGAAGACAAGCCATGGACTGGAAAGACATATTTGTAAAACACATAACTGATAAAGTAGTTGTACCCAGATTATATAAAGAATACTCAAAACTCAATTATTAAGAAAAGAAAGAATCCCCATGGGCAAAAGTTTTGACCAGATACTCAGGCACTTTACCAAAGAAGATAGATGGATAGGAAATAAGAATATGAAAAGATGGTCAACATCATTAGTCATGAGGAACGTGCCAGTTAAAATGACAAGATCCAAGGCATACCTTTTAGAACAGCTTAAAAAAAAATAAAGAATACAAAACAGACCATCAGTGCTGGCTAGGATACAGACAGAGCAAGTGAAACTCTCATGTGCTACTGAGGGGAATGTGAAATGATACTTCACTTTGAAAAACAACTTGGTAGTCTTTTATAAGATTAAACATACATTTCATTTTAGACCCAGCAATCCTAAGCCTATATATCTACCTAAAAGAAATTAAGTGCACAAAAACCTGCACACTAATGTTATAGCAGCTTTATTCATCATCCTCCCAAATTG
Source organism: Camelus dromedarius (assembly GCF_036321535.1). Classification (NCBI taxonomy): domain Eukaryota; kingdom Metazoa; phylum Chordata; class Mammalia; order Artiodactyla; family Camelidae; genus Camelus; species Camelus dromedarius. Next base: position 79,327,423 of record NC_087443.1, on the reverse strand, counting down.
GAAATAACTTAAATGTCTATCAATTGGTAAATGAATGAACAAATTATGTTCCAGCCATGTGATGGAATGCTACTTAGTGGCAAAAAGGAACAAACTGCTGATAAATGCAAGGAATTGGGGGACTCCCAAAGGCATGATGCTAATTGAAGGAAGTCAAACTCAACAGCCTACATACTATTTTATTTCATTTATATGAATTCTGGAAAAGGCAAAACCTTAGAAATAGAAATCAGATCAGTAGTTTCCAGTCCCCAGGAGAAGGGGACTGGTTATCCAAGGGCTATAGGGAACTTTGTGGCATGATGAAAGTACCCCGTATCTTGAAACTACCACCAAGGTAGTTTCATTACTGTGTAGATTTGTCAAAATGTACAGAACCAAACACCCAAACAAAGCGACTTCTACTCAATGTAAATTCTCCCACAATAAATCTGTGGGGTGGGGAAGGGAAGAGACATGATAACCAAGTGCAGTGTGTGACCTCCACTGGATCCTGATTCAAAAAAAGCAGCACAGTGACAAAACAACAACATTAAAAAAAAAAACAGCTATAAAGACATTATTGGGACAGCTGAGGGGAAAAATTGATGCCCTATATGTAGGTCAATATTACTCCATAAATGGTGAATTTCTTGGACATAAGAGACAGCATGACTGTGTAGGGGAGTGTCTTTTCCTTGGCGCTGCAGGCTGAAGTGTTTAGGGGTGAGTGAGATATCAGGAAGTCTCCAAGTTACTTTCCAAAGTTTTCAATTGTTTAGGGAACAGACTGTGTGTGTGTGTGTGTGTGTGTGTGTGTGTGTAGTTTTGAAATTTTTCAAATAAAAACTTGGCAAAAGGATGTTTTAATCCTTTTTCATACAACAGGGTACCTTTGAAGAGGTTTATCCTAACAAAATAATTAAAGCTGTTAACAAAGATGCATAAAAATATACTCAACACTACAAGGTTCATAAAGCTAAAAATGAGAAAGTCTGAGATGTCCAACAATACAAAGTGGCCCCTGACACAAAAGTGGCACTCAGTACATCTTGGGGAGAGGGTGGGCAGTGCACAGAAAGAGCCTCCTTACAATTTGCTTCCACCTCTTATTGTTCTTGTGCCAACTGAATGACTTCAAGTAGTGGTAAAAACTTTCTTTTGAAGTCGTATGGCTTGAGGGAGTGAGCACAAAACAGGAGAGAAACTGTAAAAAGCCCAAGTGGAAAATGTTTAAAAATGAAGAGCTCTTTGTCAAAATCTTCCAGCCAGAGGCAGCCCTGGGGTCTGGATCCTGTCCCCAGGGATCAAGTCTGGGTCACTGAGTGACAGCACAAGGGCCCTGGATTTCAGACAAGTCCCATTTGCACAGCGCCGGTGCATCCCATGGAAGGGGAGGGCAGTGCAGGGGCCCTGGGCAGCGTTGAGGGGAGAAACTGGCAGATCTGAAGCACAGTAAGATGCTGCTTCTGATTTGCTCAAGCTTTGACCCCAGAAGCCAAGATGCTGGGGTGATGACGCAGAGGCAGAGAGCATCTAATGTGGGGAAACTGGCCTTCAAGGAGGTGTTGGGGATGCATTTGCTTCAGGGACTTGATCACTAGAGGAGAAGCCCCAGCAGTCTAGACTCGAGAGGAGCAGAGCCAGGAAAGCCAAGCACATCCTTCTGCATCCTGAAGACTCCGCCGGGAGGACCAGGGCCCGTGGCAGAGAGGACCTGGAATGCTGCGAAAGAGCTGGGACCATTTAACAATTGATCGCCAGCTCTTGCTAAAACCAGTACCGTCAGTTCCTTTAGGTCTTGATATCACTAAAGTGTCAGGCAGATTGGGTGTGAAGGGAAAAGCTTGGCAGCATTTCAGAAAGAATTTTTCAAGCAAATTGTCCTTTAACAAATTACAAGACTCATTTTATTTTTTTGAGATAATCTTTGAATATAATTTTAAAAAAAATTTTTTTTCTGGGGATCACTATGAAACCCTGAGGGAAAGTCAAAATGTTTGCTCTGCCCCTTAGTTTAACATTAACTCTACCATGAAGTTCAAGCATTTATAATATCCTGAAAGGGACACTTGCCCTGAAATATCGTTAACAATGTTGCAAAAATACTTTCTTGCCTGTAAACTCAACTGAGTTAAGCATTAAGTCTAAAGAATTCTAGAAAACCATGTAGCTAAAAGATAACATTACAGCGTAATGCCAGTGCTGAGGGACCTTTGAGAGTTTTTATCCTCCTATTTTAAGTTCTTAATGATTCTTCTCCCTTGCTTTTTTTTTTTTTTTTGGAGAAATGAATCTTGTTATTCAGGAAATCCTTAATATTTTCCTCATTAGTTGAAGGAAAGGGGCCCCAGTGAATCCATCTCTCTCTCCCGCTTCTATCTGACTGAGTTCAACTGAAACAACTGAAATTAAGTTTCAGTGTGAAAATGTAGTTCATGTGATTGTGATGTAGGGGTGGGGCACCTACACACAGTCCCAGACTAAGCTCTTACTGCAGTGAGCGCCCTGTGTGCGTAGATGAGGGTGCGTGCACACACACACGCACGCACACAATCACTGTTGTAGGAAACCTTGGAACAGGAGAACAGCTGAAGTCCTCACGCGACCATTCTAGTCCAGCCCTTGCATTTTACACATCAGAAGACTGAGGTTCAGAGAAGGCAGGCAAATAGCTCAAGTTCACCTACAGGTTCTAGACAGCCCTGAGATCACTGCCTCGTCTCCTTGTCCCTCTGTCCGGCCACATGGTGTGGAGGGAGCAGGAACTCATGAGTCTGAATACCAACCAGCCCTCTTGCTCGCCCACTCTGTGCGCTTCTGCAGGTCACTTATCTTTTCTGAGCCCGTTTCCCACCCTCAAAGTGGGGCTGGCATCACCGACCCCACAGGCTGAGAGATGAGAAGGGGTCATGTATCTCACGAGGTTGTTGAGGTGCCTCATTCAAAGCAGATTCCCAGAAATGCTGGCCTCATTACCTGGCCCCTGCCTTCAGGTCCATCGTGCTGATGCTGCGGCTGGACTGAGTGTGGACGTGGTCATGAGCTGACCATGGAGGAGACACAGTTGGCACTGCCAGTCTCCCAGCGTACATTCCGTGGGCACAAGTCCTGCTCCAAGCTCAGTAAAAAGGGACTTTGTAATGGAATAAACCGGGGAAACACAACACATTGTTCAGCTTTGGTTAATTCAGCACTTCCTGGATCCCATCCACCAACAACCTCCCGAACTAGGGTGGTCAGAAACACCCCAGATTCTGTTCTTCCAGCTGAAGGAAGCTAAAATCAAAGTAAACCTCAAGAAAACAAAGCAAAGGCCACCTCCACGGCTGAGATTCTCCAACACGGGCGAGCTTAGGTCACCCGCCCCCATGCTGTGGCCGCTGGGGCTGCCTCCGCCCACACGCCCCCCGGGACCCCAGCCTCACGCGTGACCCCTGCCCCGCCTCCAGTGCTCACATGAGCCTGGCTGCAGTGGGGGCTCCCGGTGGGAGCACTCCCTGCCCAGCCTGAGGAAGCGCCTGGACTGTGCCTGGCACACAGGACATGTTTAGCACGTGCTCCGTGAAACGGGAGCTCCCTCGACGCCTCCCAACCCTTCTTGGTAAGGAGCATTTCTGAACAAAGCGATGAGCTCCTGCTCCGGGCGTCACATTTGACCTGGATGAATGCGTGTAAGTACTGAGGTGGTGGCTCTGATTTTATAAAAGTTCATTAGGTCTTCAGTTCTTTCCATGCTTGACAGGTGTAGCTGTTTGTTCTGTTTTGTTTTGTTTCACTCTTTCTCCGTTGCTCTGTGTCTTAATACTTGAAGAAATCTCAGGTCACTTAAAGATGCTCTAAAGCCAAAATAACTGCTTCGGGGTATGTCATGTGCAAATTCAGAGATAAAGCTGGATCCCATTTCAGTGGGGAAGGAAGGACCACCCTCCGAGCCCTGAGAGTTTTGGAGGCTGCCAGAGGACATCGGCTGTGATGGTCAGGTTCCTAACCTGGGCTCTCCTCATTTTTATGGGAGTGAGGACAGCTGTCCCATGAACTGGGTGAAGTGCCCTCTGTGACTGAAATAGTGAAATTCAACGATTCCCATCGTTAACCACCAGTGCCCTCGAAAATGCTTTGCACTGTCACTCAGGGAGGGAAAGCAAAGACCTTCTTCGGATCATTTTAACTCTACCAAAGATTGAAGAATGACAGGCATTATGAGATGCTATTAATTTCTATGAGAAGAAGAAAAATTACCGTAAACTAGAAATTGTGATCTCTTTTCAAATGAAGGTGAAATGACTTGCTTATTTCACTCAGTGTAAAAGAAGGCAGTCAGAACCACTTCCTAACCAGCTGGTGGCAGTGTTCTCACTAAGAAAAGATAAAGTGCTATTATGCATACTTTACTTCTGATCCATTTTATCAAATGTTTAAGAGGATAGATTTTAGGTCCTTCTCACTAAAATGCTTGAAATGCCAACTAAACAATGCGAATCAGAGTTTTTGATAGATCCTGAGTAAGTTTCCACCACCAGGAGATTACATAAGTTGCATGAAGCAAGCTTAAGATATTCGGCATCTTTTCTACTGCGAGCCCCTCTGTTAAGGTTTCTACGAACGGACAGCGGTCCTGATAGGCTGGGGCTGTACTTGCACTGGCTAGTTTAGCCGTTGACTTGAGCTGTATGGCTAAGATGCATTCTCGATGGCTTAAATATTCCTCTTTCCTGCGTCCTGTCAAAGAGGAGAAGACAGTTGTATTTGCTTTCTCCTCTAAAATTATCCAACAAATCCTTTTCTCACGCATTTCCTGCAGACAGCACCACCGAGTCATACGTCACAGACACGCGGAGCGTCCCAGGTTTTATTTCTGTAACACAATCAGGTGAGAAACACGCCAGCATCCTTGCCAACGTTCAAGTTGCGTTATGCAGGGAGGATTGCCAATCAGGTCTGGGAATAACGTTGTCCTCCCACTGAAAGGCACCAAAAATATCCACAGCCTTGACCTCTCCATCTGGGGATAGGATTTACTCCTTCTCCAAGGGACTGAGTCCTCCCACCCATATGTGCTACTGGCACCATCTGCACCGTCTCCATCTGGGAATTGGATCCTGAACCCACACAGATGTACTCAAAGCCAGTGCCTGTACCCAGCAGACACCCTGACCCCTGAGCCCAGAAGGAAACATTGAGCCTCCCTGAGCAACTTGTCAGTTGGCATTGTCCCTCCTAGTCTGGACTCTGTGTCGTCTTACTCTCCCTGGGATCAGAACTGGGTTACTCTGTGTTCAGAGTTTTATTTCCAAGGGTACATTGGTCCCATCGGCATTGCATTTAGGATGATCTTTACTAACTCTTATCACAAAGTTCCCTTGTCCTCCCCTGCTGCCTATAAGATGCAGAGCTCTCCATACGGATGGAGGATTGGGGTCACCTGCCCAGGGCTGCACAGCAAATTCTAAGAAGATGAAACTGGCAGCCTTGGATTTGCAGTTTTCAGTCCATGAAGACCACTGCGCGTGAATGAAGTGCGCCCTGTTGATTTACATAAGCAGGGGTACAGAACCGGCCCCAAGGGCAGGAATGGCGTGGCCAGGAGCAGATGGGCCTTAAACAGTCTTCAAGTGGTTACTCCTGTCCTTACACCGTTCAGTCTCACATGAGCTTGCAGAGATGACTAAATACGCATCATGCTTGTAACCAAAACTGTTACAGAGAACTTACAGCAAGGCCATCCGAGGACCTGCGAACCCACAATGGCCAGGAAAGAGGAAAAAGCTTCCAAATGTCCTTGACGGAGACCTTGGCCAACGATCCAGGACACTCAAGTCCTCACGGGTGCTGGTGCTGGAAGGTGCGTGACATTTGATGCAGAAATGGAAGTAATCAAGACACTGAGTGACAGCACAGGAAGGCTTGGGGGCTCAGAGTAGCTGCTTTCAAATGCTCTTAAGGGGCATCAGATCAAAGAAAGGAGTGGACTTCAAGAAGTGGCTGATCCCAGCTCAGCGTTGGGAAGAGCTTTCTGACAATTCAGACCACCCTGTAGAGATTACCCCAGTGAGATCATTCCTACACGAAGCAGCAGAATGACTGAGTGCCTCAGCTCTACGTCTCTACTTACCAGCGGGCTTAGCATTTGGAGGGTATTTAACTCCTCTGATCTTCTATTTTACCTGCTCGTCCTACCTTTCCAGGGTAGTTACGCTGGCCAAATAAGAATGTGTATGATGGGTCCCAACTGGAACTGTAAACAGTATTGCGTGAAACGGTCCTCTTCTTTCAGAAGTGGAACCAGTGGCTGTCAAGAATATAGATAAGACAGTTCATCTGATAATAATAGTTTCATTCATTGAACAACTGGTATACCAAACCCTGTGCTCTGTCTGTGTATGTGATCTCAGGTAAGCTTCTCAGGAATCCTTGAAAGAATGCTGGGACCCTCATCTTATAAATAAGGAACTGGTTGCTGAGAGAGAGGACATAAATAGCCCAAATGAATGGGAATGCTGAGATGAGATTCCCAAATCCAGGGATCCACTGGACTCCCCTCCCACTCACCTGCTCTCCGTCTCTCCCACACCCCTTTTAGTCTAGAAAGAGGGTTGATATCCAGTGACTCTGACAGGGTCACTTACAAAGCAAAATAGAAGGAGGATGGTAAAAAGACGTGCGCACCTTCTTACAAGTCTCCTCCCACTGAAGTCAAATCATAGCCAGGAGATCAGCCTTAATGTAAAGATTGTTTGCTTCTAACTCTTCCACAGACCTGCCCTGCTCCTCTCTCCCACACGGCAGCCAAACCTGCAAGTGTATAAGGCTTGAGAAGATCAAAGGGCTGTCTGCAAAAATCTGTTCTAAATGGCTGTAAAATTATCCTTTAATCTGAATTGGAAATTCGGCAAATGTAGCCGTGATCTCCCAAGCGTACCACAAATGCGTGAACAGCTGGGCAAAAGCAAAAGCAACACTGGTGTTAATTGACTCACCTCAGACATGTCCGTCTTAGCCCAGCCTAAATTGGGAGAATTTCCCTGTGATATTCATTTGGTTTGTTAATGAATGATTATAGTCAGTTCAAGAGTGAGCTAAACCTTACAATTAGTGTCGTGAGGAAAGGAGGGGAAACGTGCCGGTGCGCACAGAGCAGACCAAATCGTGCATCTGCCAGTTCTGCAGCCCGAGGTCCAGGGCCCTGTGTGCCATCAAGACCATGGATCGATCAACCAAGGTGTCTGCCCAGAAAAAAAGTGTCTACGTAGCCTTTTCTTTCATTCTTTTCCTCCTCTGTCCTTTCTTCCCCTGCTCTCTCTTTTTCTGTTAGTTTTTAGTTTTATCAAACTTACACATGTGCATAGAGTCCATTCATCATACACACTTCCTTATAAAAACTGAAATCCCCCACTTCTCACCCATTTCCCCCCTTTTCCAGAGGCAACCACTTACTTCCATCACCTGCAGCTGATTATTTTGGAGTTCACCTCCATTATCTCCAAAGATAGGCTTGTATCACTTCCTGGTTTATTGGTTTTGGGCGTTATCCAGCTAAACCATAATTTTGGTGAGATCATTGTGGGTTGTTTACATGCTATGTCTCTGCTGCACCGTCACAGGTAAGCCACAGGCAAAGCTAAGGTTGCTTTTCTCTTCCCACACAACTTTCATTTTCCCTTGAAGTCATACTTTCTCTCTAATTTGCCTGATCGTCTACACATTTATCATTAATCCAGCCACGAAATCACCATTAATGGCATACTCTCCTCTCAAGACATTCAGACACATCAGGATTTTTATGGATTGGAACTTCCTGAGGAAGCATCTCCCAGAGCCTTCTGACCTGCTCCAACCTGGAACAGTTCCCCTTCATGCTTGGTTACAATTGTCCTCTGGATGTCCCGTCACCATCCCTCACAGGGTTCCCTTCATTTCTCTTCTAGCAGGATCACCTGCTTGTTTATCCCTCTGTCCCTACATTTCTCGATCTGTTCTCTAGTTGGTGTGAAGCACAGTCTTCTATAGGGTCCTGAGCAGGAACCCATAAAAAGCACAAGTCAGAGACCGCGCTTCTCTGCAAACAGCTTTATTTCACTCTCATGATTTACTGATAAGTTGGTTGGGTATAGAATTCTACCCAGAAAAGAAAGGAAATAATTTTCTTTGGAATTATAAAGATCCTACTCCATTGGCTTTCAGCTGTTCATTAGTGTTATTGAGAAATCTGAGAACTTTCTGGGACTGGATCCTTTGCAAGTCACCTTTTTTATTCCTTTCTAGGAGCTTATAGGATTTATTTTGTCCTAAATGTTCTGAAATTTCATGATGTGTTCCTTGGTGAGGTCTATTTTCAACTATTATGCTGCATGTTTAGGGTTTTCTTTTGAAATAGAAATTTAGGTCCTACATTTATGGGTTATTTTCTTGAATTATTTCATTGATGGTTTCTTTCTCTGTGTGCTCCCTTTGGGGACTACTGTTGTTTAAATACTGAACCTGTTGGAGTGGTCCTCTCATTATTTTCTTCTATGTTACATTTTCTCGTCTTTTTGTTCTGCTTTTGGGGAGATTTTCTTGACTCATATTCAAAGATTTCTATTGACTTGTGATCTCTGTTGCTGTTTTTCTTTACCAATAATGTTTTTATTCCTTGAATGTTCCTTTTATGTAGCATCCAGTTCTTGTTTTGTGGTTTCTTTATATTCTCTTATCTCCATAAGGATATTACTGATGGTCTTTTTTGTTGTTTTGGTTTTCTTTGATTTTTGATGTTACTGTTATTCTGCAGAGCTGTATTTCTTCTGAGTTGAGTTTTTCTATTTGTAAGTGTTGATAACTATCTTCCCTGCTAGACATTTTTCTCAGACTTCTCTTCATCCTTGTTTGCCTCCTTCTATTAAGGAGAGGGAGTTGCAGAGCTGATTGAAAGCTCCAAACATTGATGGAGGTTGTTATCTGTGAGCCCTGCTGCTGGATGAACTGGCTGACTCCTCATTTGGGAACTTTCAGTATTAGTATTTTTAGGTCTTTCCTTTTGCCCAAATAACCAAGGAATAGTCTCCCAGTGTTCTGACTAGAAGGTGAGGTTCATCCTTGCAGGATATGATGAGAGCAGAAGGTTGAAGTAGGTTCCCAGCATCCAGGATGGCCACATCCACCTGACCCATAAGTTCTCAGTAGACCACTCTTGCATTTAATCATGTCTAATTCCTCCAACCCAGGGACTCTCTTTTTTAAAACCATTGCCAAAGAATAAACTTCCAGTCCTGGACCATGCAAAAGGGCAGGTGAGTGGCGGTCACTGAGAAGACGAGAGGGGATCTGGAGGTCCAATTTCTTCTTAAACAGACTTCTAAACGTCCTCCTTGTTTTAGTCATCCCACTTTAACCTACTTCCAGAGGCATCCAGTACCACTAATTACTGGGCCTTTTGAGGATTCTGTGGTATAAATCAACTTAATTCTAATTTTTTCCCAGTCAGTTTAGGGTCAAGTTTTCTAGGGTCTGCTAGGTCATTGACCCCTTTCTGTCTTCTTTCCAACTTCCCAAATTTGGTTGCTTTTATTTCCCCTCTCATTCCCTTAGCCTGATGAGTTTATGCCTGCTTTAAAAAATTCTTTTGTGATGATTTTAGTGCAGGTACTGAAAGATATAAACAGATACATGCGTTCCTCCTTCTGTTTTTAACCGGAATGCCCACCAGTGTTTCCCTGATAAAGGCATTAAAGATCAGTGTTATCAGAAATCATTTTCTTACATCTACCTCAAATATCACATATTAATGTCTCACTCATTTTCTCTTGTCCTGTTTTCCATGAAGATGAAAGACAGCTAATCAATGTCTTCCTTGTTCACACTGTCAAGTATTCTATTAAACCACTATCAAACGTAAATGGAAGTGACTCCTCTCTTTCATTAAGAATCATCTTAATTTTTCATTTGTGCTGAAGTGCAGTTTGATCCATTGTGATTCCTTAGGTCTCTACTTATGCCTAACCAGTCATTTCTTAAAAATAAAGCAAGGTATAAGTAAGCAAATGATTCATTCATGTAGTCAGTAAGTATTTATTATTTTCCAGTCACTGTGTTAAGTGTAGGGATGGCAACAGTAAGCAAGAAAAATACGCTCTGTCCACAAGGACTTTACAACCTGTTCTAGTGGAGCACAGATTCTAGTGGTCATTTTCATACTGATCATTAAAATTCGGCATGACTGGTGACTGCTTCCCAAATGTGTTTGTGGTCACTCTGAATTCTGTTCTGCAGTGTGACGATACCACTAATGTCTCAAAAAAGTTCACAGAAGAACTGAATGATCATTTTGGATGCCAGTTTTTGAGACGGAGGGAATTCAGATTTCAGTTTCCATCAACTTGCAGGGGGAACATCGCTGGTCTTCTTGGCACATTTGTTATCTTTTATATGTAACATGGAAGTACCAGTTCCCAAATCTTCTTTCCCCAGTTCTAATGGATATATAATAGAAGAAAGTAACATGTTGTATTCTCTCATGGTATAGACTTAAGCTTAAACATTTTACATAATACATTTAGATTTGCCTGCCACTAAAAACTGTTAAAATACTTATGTGTTCATAAGAACTATGTTTGGGGCATGGTTATTACTAAGGACAGAAAATAAAAATTGAAAATGCAGTGTATGAAGCAAATCAATTTCAGCCGCTATATTTTTGCATCAGGCTGGAAGGCTGGCACCAAACTTGCACCTAGCAAGAAATAAGAGAACCATGTTGAAACTTGGAAATGAGCGTGCACCTATGTGGGCACCATGGATATACTTGGTTGTGGACTTGCCTGAGGGTTTCCTAATCACCCCGTGGAAGTGGCTACTCATGCCCCGTGTGCCATGCTGTCCATGGCCAGGAACCCAGGGAAAGCCGTGTTCTTTGAGGCAAGCATCCCTGGGTGCTTCCTCTTCTGCCTCAATCACCCTGTATGTCGTGAGTTAGTCAGGGTTCCCCAGAGAAGCAGGACCTATATACACACATATAAAAGAGGAATTGGATCAAGTGGTTGTGGAGACTGAGCGTCTCACAACCTGCTGTCTACAAGCTGGAGGCCCAGGAAAGCCAGTGGTGTAAGTCAGTCCGAGTCAGAAAGCCTGAGAACCAGAAGCTCTGACGTCCGAGGGCAGGAAAGATGGATGTCCCAGCTCAAGAAGGGAGAGAAAGAATTGGCCCATCCTTCGCCTTCTTTTCCCCTACTTGGGCCCTCAGTGGATCAGTCTACTTGGTCAAATGCTGATCTCTTCCAGAAACATCCTCATAGACACACCCAGAAATACAGTTTGCCAGTTATCTGGGCAGCCCTGAGCCCAGTCACACTGACACATAAAGTTAACCATCACATACCCTTTCTCCACTGAAGACTAGAATGTCAGTGCCCAAGGAAGGGCTGTAAAAGGAAGCCGGCCCAGGAGGGATTGTAAGGGTGACAATATCACCTCTTATTGCTCAGGTCACCTGCCCTGTTCCAAAAATCTGAGGGGAGGTGCTTAGATATTGAGAGTGACGAACCTCGATGACCAGGTCCAGTGCACAGGACATCAAAACAGCTGGCTGCTTAATTGTTTTTTCTTATCGATTCATTCTGGCAGTTTGATGCTTTATAGACTCTCTGGAAGACTCAGAGAAAGACTGTTTCGGAATAAAAGACCAATGGACAATCCACCATGAGGCTGTCTGCCCTGAATGGCTCCATTTTAAGAAGGACCTTACACAGTTTCAAGGTTGTCACCTATAAGTGGTATTTGTACACGTATATGTGGCTCATACATGCGGTTCAACATGGTACACACCACGTTCACAATGAAAGGCCCAACCCCTGGCCCTGGCCGACTGACCCAGCGGAGGCGCCTCCTTGTCAGTGGCTGAAACTGTTAGATGGCCCCGTAGCCAGCTACGCGAGGGAAGCTCTTGTACACAATGAGAGAAGAGTGAAGCCAACACAGAGGGAGAGTGGAGGAGAGCTATCCAGACAGAGAGAGCCTGGCTGAGGCTGAGCCCTGGTTCCGGTGGCTTCTGAGGTCCAGCCACAGTCCTTACTCCACATCCTTGTAACACACATCTTTATTCTTAAAGCGTGTTTGGGTTGGGTTCTTGCTGTCTAGCACCAAAGCAGTCTTAACCAGTACTCACCCCTACCTCCAGCGAGCACTGTCCCACCTTCCTTAGAGGCAGCTGTTACTGATTCCCTGCGGTTCTTCCTACCTCTGGCTCATGAAGCCAGAACAACATTTTGAGAGGCTGGCGTGCCTCTTCCATTGGTGATGCTCTATTCCCAGGGCTCACTTGGAGCAGCGTTTCAAATCCCAGTGAAGAAGGGGAGAAAAATAGGAAAGGAGAAAGTCTGCTGGGATCAAAGTTGCATTGAAACACACAGGACATGTCTCTCTCAGCCAGAAGTGGTGAGGGAAACCAGCTTCCAGGAGGGGTCACAGCCGCTCAGAGGGGAAGCTTCTTCCTCTGCTCATGAGAAACCTCCTTTCTGGAGCATGGAATCAACCGAGGGTGATTCACCACATGTCCTTCTGCCCTGGTTTACCTGCTCCCGCGATATTTCAACAAGCTTCCCGCGATATTTCAACAAGCCTCCCGCGATATTTCAACAAGCTTCCCGCGATATTTCAACAAGCCTCCCGTGCGATGAGAGCTGCTTGAGGACCAGGGTGCTGATTCTACCCCCCACCCTTCTTCTGTGACTCCTGCGATACGCCGCAGCGCGCAGCAGACCCTGGCATATTAATAGACTGTCAAGTGTCTTCCTTCACCAAGGATCTGATTGTCAGGCAATAAGCCAAATGTTTTTTCTGGTGCCCAATAATACAAAAAACTTGCCATATGATTCTGCCCATATCCCAAGAAACCAGAATTATTATGTTCTGATGTTTTGTATTAGTGGTTTCTCCTGCATCAAATCCCGAAACTAATTATATCACAACCAAAAAAAAAAAAAAAAAAAAAAAAACACTGCACAATTCAGAGGGCTGTCTGCAGTTTCAAAATTGCTCGAATTTTGGATTTCACACTCACAAAGAATTGCTGTGTCACCTGGATTTGGGGGTTAATAATAGCGCAATATACACTTAGCTTTCTACGTGTAAATTTTTCTGCAGACTTGAGTGCCAGCCCCAGATTAAACGTGGAAAAATAAACTTGTTCCCACAACTTAAGCAAATAAAATTTAGCTGAAGGTAAACAGACATCCTGCACAAACAGACTACTATAAGAACTCTAAAGCCTTACGACTTTTAAACTATGTGGTCTAAATTTTATAATTACTTTTCTTCTTTCTAGTAACTTACTATAGAGAAGAAGAGGCAGAGGAGAACAAAATAGATTTTTTAAAATCTACTTTTCTTAATTTTTAGCTTATTTTGCTGCAACATCTGTCTCATCATTTCGCCAAGAGGGAAAGACTTTCTTTTCTTTCATTAAGTCTTACATTTTGGAGGTTCAAAAGCTTTCAGCAGAACTTTTCAATAATATTTTCTTAGTGAAAATGTTTTCTTAGGAGGGGAGTCTCCTAATGGCAAGTGATTTCCCAAGCCACTGCTAGGTTTTTGTTTTTTTTTTTAATGCTTAATCTTAACAAGGAGGCATTAATCAGCAGGACTTGGCAAACAAAGACTTCAGATTTAGCTCCAAGTAAAACGCGGAGTCCTGAAGTTCCTCTTGGGCTGTGCAGTCTTAGAGCCCCGTGAGAAACACAGTGAAAGGCAGACAACGGCATCAGACGTTGGGAGACCAATTTCAAGCCACCGAGGATTACGGTGACAAGATGGGTAACAGCCACGTGGCCCGCCAACTTGTTAATTGGGTGTTTCTAGAGCAGCTAAATCATTTGGCTTGAATGACATAAGGCAGCATGTTAGTGTAAAAAAATGATACCTCTTGGAACTTTTTATTCTGACTCCGGTGTGCGATGCTTGAGGTCCATCCCATGATGCAGACAAGCAAGGTCATGGACCACTGGAGTCACAACAGTAAATTGCGGCAGATCACAGGAGGATAGGTAGTTAGACTTCCCACAAGGAACCCGACTTAGTTGATGACAAGAGACCACGATGGTGAGGTTGACGATGGTGGTGTGGTGTTAAGATGCTGCCAAGAGCAACAGCAACATTTGTTGACTGTTTACTGAGTATCAGGCCTCCTACTGAGTTTTTATATGTCTCATTTCATTTTATCTTTATAAAACTCTGTAAAATAGTTGCTATTATTAAAGGATATTTTACAGAATAAGGAACTAAATGCTAGAGAAATAGGCAATCTGCCCAAGGCTGCCAGCTAGTCACTGGTGAGCTGGCATTGCCTCTGGGTCTATGATGCAGAGCCCATGATCCTGACAGAGACCGGATGGGATCCAGGGCCTCATGATTCCAGCCCCACCTAATTCTGGTCATTGTTCTGAGGCCTGGAGCCCAGGGAGATCCACCTGCCCACACTCTCTCTGCAATGACATAGCAGTTTCTATTTCATAATCAAAGGACAGTTGAACTTCAACTGTCATCTTGCAAATGTCTGTCCCTCCTACCTGATACAAACTTGCTGCTTCTGACATGATAGCCTTAAAAAGACATCAAATTGGATAATGATTTAAACCTTCCAAAACTTCTTCTAAAATATCGAATGTAGCCTTTAATTAACTTTAAGAGTTACTAATGAGAACTTCTGACATCAACTGTAATGCTGGCCCTTTGCAAAGTCCTTATATAAATTTAAACTTTCTGGGATCCTGAACAAGAGAGTCCGTGTCCTCAGTGGCAAGTTTGTGCCTACTCCTTTTGAAATACAGCATGTTAATATCATTTGTAAATCAGACAACAGAGACAGTGCTTGCCATGAGAAACCACAGAGTCTACTACTCAAAAAAGTGTAGATTCATAATTAGTTCTAGGTCCTCAGCTTACTCCTGTAGATCCCGCTTTCATCAACTGTAACAGAAATTGCAGTATTTTTTCTCCCTATGTCTGTTCACATACTGGATGCGAAGTCTCCTTGAAAACTAAAAGGGGGAAGAACTTCATCCAAATGGAAGCCATTATTTTTTATGGTTATATCCACAAAATAAAACAAACAAAAAAAGAACCTTAAAAGTCTCATCCGCCTCCTCCTCCATTATGTCATCATTTTTCATGCTCTTTGGCAGGAGTTTATAATGGAAGATGCCACTGCCTGTTTTACTCCTTGCTGCTCCCAATTTATACGAGGTAGACTTTGAGTGTGCATTTGAGGTGGAGGGTAATTCAGGGCCTTCTTAGACCCACTCTCACCCTGGGAGTATGTTAGCATTCGTTCTGAAGCTGAGGGAAGGAAGTCTCCCACCTAAGAAGAGGATACCTTCATATTAATTTTGCTTGTTGAAAGCTTTATGTAATATTTTTAGTGAAACAACACCCTAAGGCAGGTTCCTTGGGCAAATGAAACGCTATGGCCAAGGTATTAGAGGACATCAAAGCTGTTTAGTAGAAACCAAGACCTTGGAGGAAGGGCTGGCATCAGACTTCAGCAGAAACAGGGAACAGTGAAGCCCTTGCTCAGGTCCAAGCTGCAGAGCCACGCAGGGTAGGGTAGAAAGCAAGGGGATCTCATTGGCTCACGTCAAGGGAAGGGTTGGGGGAATATGGCTTTAGGCATCACGAAATCCGTGGCCCCTTTTCTTCAGGGCCCAGTATTTCTCCATAAACCCGTACCACTCACCATCATTTAAAGTCTTCCGTCATCATGGACAAATGGCTGCCAACAGTGCCTGTCCTCACAACTTCAAGGCCACAGAAGAAAGACAGTTTTCCTTCTAAGAAGTTCAGCGGAAGTCTGGGCTTCACGTGCTAATCTCTGCACCCTCTCCTGTAGTAGCGAGCTAAGTGCACTGACCGATCACCTGAGAACAGGAGCGGAGCCCTTGGGGAACCACAGGTGGTAAGGGAGTGTGTCTCCGAAGCAGAATCTTCCTATGGCATTACCAGAAGAAGGGCGATGGGTGCTGGGTGGTAACAGACACTCCCCTGAGTCACTACACAAACCCATGTTTACCAAGTCAGTCATTTCATAACACTCCCTTGATTTCTGGAAACGAAGTCCAAATGCTAGACTTTGTGGTTAAAAATCAGGCTCTTCTCTGTCCCTAACGGAGAGACCATCTCACCAGCTCTGTGCCCACCGATATCCCCAGCACCCTCAAATGTTATCTCTGGAAAACTAGAGGAAACTGCCAACAAAAAGAATTTAAAATTTTGTATGTTAATCTGCAGAGATGTATACGTTCCTCCCCTCAGCCCACCTCCCATTCCCCGCCCCTCCCATTCCCCGCCCCTCCCATTCCCCGCCCACCTCCCATTCCCCGCCCACCTCCCATTCCCCGCCCACCTCCCATTCCCCACCCCTCCAGGGAAGGCACGTTATGTTATCAAGACAGCACCCATCACCCTGGCCTGAAGATTTGCATTTAGCCAGGGTCTGGTTGCTACGCTGAGGACACAGAGTAAGTACTTGGCTTACATGTGGTGGTCAAGAGGGCTTCCTGAAGTGGCCCCTCCTAGAACAAAGAAATAGTCTACACCAGAGATGTGCCCCACTGTTTGAGTTCTGAGAGACGAAATCCTAGTTTTTTCCTGCTTCTGGTGCTTGTTGGTTCATTGCATCCTGCTACCCAATCAGAAAAGGGTTGCAGGGAGAATGCCGGGCATTTGTGTCTGGTTTCCAAAATTTCTTTTTAGCAGATCTGTTGGCCCAAGTAAAGAGAAAGAGAAAGTATCATGGCAGAAATTAAAAGTGTTTTAGAAGCTGCAGTTATCAGAATCGACACTACAGAAACCAATTTAATAACATTCGGGACAGGAATGAAAGGTCACAGACCACACAGAGGCAAAGACAAAGAAATAAAAGGACAGAGAAAATGATGGCACTGGACCCAACAGATGGGCCTCCCAGTTTCTGGGCAGCACACAGCGGGGCTGCTTCGGGAGCCCAGTCAGGGATGCTGTCTGTCCTCACCCAGAGCGGCCGGCCTGGACCGTGGCACCCCCAGCTCAGATCTCAGCAGTGCAGCCAACACATACACCTGGTCCCAGGCCCACCCTCGGCCATTTCTCCCAAAGTCACC
Source organism: Camelus dromedarius (assembly GCF_036321535.1). Classification (NCBI taxonomy): domain Eukaryota; kingdom Metazoa; phylum Chordata; class Mammalia; order Artiodactyla; family Camelidae; genus Camelus; species Camelus dromedarius. The sequence continues at coordinate 79,310,336 of NC_087443.1, read as the reverse complement.
GGCTGTCTGCATCTGCATCCAACTCAACAGGACAGGAAGCTGCTGCTCTCCCCACTTCCAGGCTCTGATGAAGCTTCATATGATGTGACAGGTCACATGGTTTCCCTGGCAGCTGCTGGGGTGGGGAGCGGGGTACTGCTGGGCAATGCAGACCACAAGTACAGAGAAGTGAGTACCCCAGGGGCAAACTTTGATGGAAAGGAGCAAGCAGATCAATCTGACCGAAGACTCGGCAGGCAAATGATTTGCGCCTCCACCGCTTCGCCAATGAACCGTCCTAAGACCAGTGGCTCACGCAGCCGCAGAGTCCCAGCTGCGCTTTGTGACGGTGGCATGACCAGCTCATGGTGCACAACCTCGCGTTTGTTGTCCCTCCTTCTTTGCCTCGCTTCCATTTTCCTTTCATCCTTGCTGGCCTGGGGCTGCACTCCAGACAGAGGGCTGCCATGAAGTTGTGCTCATATTCTGTATCCTGGGGAATCAGACTAAGGTAGTGATCAAAATGTGATAGACATTGGATATTGAATATGGATATTGGTTTCCATAAATTATAGAATATGCAAGTAGAATTAAATGATAATAAAAATGTCAGAGATGACAACTTTCAAGAAAGTACCCCGACCTGGACAATTAACAGAAAATGATAGATACTGACATTTATCCTGATAAGATTACTGAACTTTAAACTGAATTTTTAAAGAAACTAAAATAGTTTACAAACATTCAGTAAGAAGAATTCAGTAAGACTCACAAGCAAAAGAAAAAAAATTAAAGACTGGCTAGCATTCTCAACAACCTCACAATTCCAAAAGAAAATGAAACAATCAAATGTCTACAAAATTTTGACAGAAAAAAAGTGCTAACCTCAATAGGAGTACTCAACAAGCTGTTTTCACATTAGAAGTCAGCAGAAGGGCATTCTAAATATGCAAAGAAGCCTGATGTACCTTTATGAAAATACACTTGAGGATATAATCTAACTCAGCAAGAGACGGTGTCCTGGATCAAAGACTTAAATAAAATCTTAAAACCTTTTATTATCTTGGAATGGGAACATTTTCTTTCCTGTGACCCAGTAGCCAGAAAATGTGAAGGAGAAAAACAAAAGATATTTGCAAGCTAAATACAAATAAAACAAAAATGTAATTACAAAATATGACAAAAATGCTGAATAGCCTATTACATAAGGGAGTTTTAAAATCAATAAGAAAAGATATCTAGTGGAAGAATAAGCCAGTTTCATGAAAAGGCAATTCATAAAAGAATTCCAAGTGTGTGTGTGTGTGTGTGTGTGTGTGTAAGTAAATGACAGATAAATGTTTATCCTTACCAGTAATCAAAAATTAAAAAGTGCAGATTTAAACAGTGTGATACTGTTTCTTACCTACAGTACTGGGAAAATTGAAAAAGACAAACGATGTTTAGGGATGTGACCGTTCCAGAGGACACCGTAGCAGCGTATGTTGAAATTTTAACCATTTTATAGGACACAGTACACAGTCTCACAACACACAATTCACAATTTAAATGTAGATACCTACTAACCAGCTTTCCCACATCCAGCATTTTATCATTACAAAGTAATTGGCCAAATATACAAAAGTATATATCGCAGCATTTTTCCTATTAACACAATATTGAATGATTAAAATGGCCATTCACTGAGGATGATTTAACTAGCTGTGATACACGCATGCAGTTGAATACTGTACAGACCTTAAACACAATGGGATATGTCAACATTCACAGGCATAGAAAGCAATCTATGCATATTGTGAAATTGAAGAAACAGATTTCAGAATGAGACTTAACATAATCACATTTATGTAAAAATGTATGTGTGTGAGTGCATGCCTCTTCTCCAAGTGCACATCACAAAGATGTCCAAACATGCTGAGAGAGGTCACCTATGGATAATGGGATTAGGGTTATATTTTTGGGGTTTTTTTGCCTAAGTTTTCCAAATGTCTGCTTTTTATATTTACAGTAAGATAAGTGAATATGTGTCTTTATTTTTAGAAAAAGACTTTAAAAAGTTTATGCCAACAGATTCACCAATGCAGTAGACTTCCTGGGAAGTTTTTCTTAATGTATGCCACCTTGGTTGTATCTATTTGGTGGAGACAAACGGACTAACCAAATTGGAATAAACAGGCTATTCGTTAACAGCTTGCCTGAGCCAGGGAGTTTGCCACCAACACTTGCGTTCAACAGAGACTCAAAGACAGACAAGAAGAGCACAGAAACCTGACAGTGCAAAAAGGGAAGGCTTAGGGTGAGCCCTGATTGGAGGCTGTTGTTCCTGGAGAGGTTGGAGGCTGGCTAACAGAACTGGGGATGTGTTAAGTGATTGGTTTGGGAGCATGTTTGACTTTCTCTGTTGGTTCTGAGGTGGATTTGAGAGTTAAAAAAAAAAAAATGGAGAAACTGGCAGTCATTGACCAAGTCCTGACCGTTCTGCACCAGTTGCTGCAGAAAACGGCTTCCCAGGCTGGCTGCTGCGGAGGCGTGGGTCTGAGTTGTCCCACTTGGTCTGGCCATTGCTTGTCTCTATATTGCTTCTCAAAGTACTTCGATTAATCTACATTATTAGCCAATCTATTTCCAAAGAACTTAGAACATTTCCCTTGCAGTCAGCCATACCAGCCTCCGTATTAGCTTAGCAAAACACTCGGGATAACATCCAAGCCACATTTCCATCATCAACTAACAATGCCCCCCTCCAAATCTTTACCAACTTAGTTTACCAGTGTGAGTTATATACCCAGTTTTGCATGCAGTCTTAAACTGGGATGTTCAGCACTCTCCTGCCGCAGCTGGCGGCCGTTTACAGAGCACTCAAGGGACTCAGCACTGTGTTAGGTGCATGCCGTGTATTGTTTCTCTCACTTCTCCCTGCCACTTTATTATAATATCACTGAGGGTTCCATTTTACAGATGAGGGAACTGAGGCTTGGAGAAGCCCAGGCTCATGTCCACAGACACAAGCTTATCGGGTGGGATGCTGTTTGAGCTCACACAGGTCTAAATCACAGCTCGTGCTTACACATCTCAAGAAATAACGAGACCCCTCGGAACTGACTTGGCCACACACGGCCTGGGTCACCAAAGCCCAGAAGAGACTGGGCACAGAACAGAGTGCACCAATTCTGAGCTGCAGATTTTGTTTCTTAATGGCTATAAAAGCACCTTAACCCATAATTCTTTTATATACCTGGAGGGTTTCCATCATGGTGGCAGGAAGCAGGATTCTAGCTAACGTCATCCTTTGGCAGTGGCCATAACTCAGTTTGATAATTACTAACCCACTTGCCCAGGGATATGAAAAGGCCCATCACGGACAGGAGAAGAGTTACACACCTCCTATCGGCTGTCTTCTCCAGTAAAACTTTTAGCAATTTTACTGCTGGGGAAAGAAATACTCTCTCTCTCTCTGTTCTTTACAGAAAAGTTAGTTTACAGCATCACGCCGGTGCTTGCCAAGGACGGAGGCAGCCCCTTCTAAATTCCAGGAGTTTCTAATTGAACGGGATCCAGTCATCTCCTAATTGCTTCTTTGCTCTCTCCCATGAGAACACATTTCATCATGGGAAACACGTCTTGGAAATTTCAAATACATCTTCATTTCCTTTCACTGTGTCCTTTTGGCCATGTTGCCTTTCTCTCAACGCTGTCTCTCCTACACTCCTGCTGCAGCCAGCTTTTCTCCAGCAGCCAATGCCACTCAAAACTGCCGAACTCTCCAGGGAGACAGCAAGGGTCTCAGTCTAAAGGCTTCAGATGCTGGGGTGGGAAGCCCTCCATCTCTGGAGTCAGACCACCTGGGTCCCCACCTTGGCTCTACTGCTCACAGACTATGTGATGCTGGCAGGTTACTTAACCTCTCTGCCCCGATGCCTTACCTTCCAAATAGGCTGGTGAGAGCACCTACCTTAGAGGGATTTGACTGTATTTTTAAAGGAATTATGGGAGTTGAATGAGCTCATACAGGCAAACTTTTCAACCCGTGCCTGGCATATTGTAGGACTCCAATAACTTAATTTTTGTTCTGTGGGAAAGCCTTAAAGTCAGTCTGAGTCTCAGCTCCAAAGTTGTTTGACAGGACGTGGGGTGCAGGCTGCTGCAGCAGCGGTGAAGAGGCTTGTCTCACGTGCAGAAACCTGCTGACCAGGCACCTCACAGACCTTCCTGCAGGCGTTGCTCGCCTACCGCCAACCACATTTGATGTGCAACTTACCCCTTCTCAGAGCTCTGGTCTAGAGGCAAGCGGGCGCCTCCCATAGCAAGGCAGTCACCCATAACTTCTGTGTCGACTCTAAAGAGACCCCCATGACCCTCACCTCCTGGGGTTCACACCCTTGGGTAAACCCTCCCCTCGAGTGTGGGCAGAACCTGTGACCTGCTTTTCGTCAATAAAGTGTGGCAGCGGTGATGGGTGTCACTTTCATGATTATGTTACATAGGGTGGCCACGTCCACTTGCTGGCAGATTCTTCCTCTTGCTGGCTTTGATGAGGCTGGCAGCTGCAGTGGGAGCCCACCCGGTAAAGACCAACAGCAGCCTCTAGAAACTGAGGACAGTCTCCTGCCAGAGGCTGGAATGAAATGGAGGCACTCAGGCCCTCAGCCACAGAGAACCGAGTTCTGCCAACATTTACGTGAGTTTAGAAGTGGATTCTTTCCCTGTTGAGCCTTAGAAGTGGCCTCAGCCTTGGATGACACCTGTATTGCAATCTTGTGAAGCCCTGGATTAGAGAACTCCCTTAAGCTATGTCTGTGATCCTGACCATCAGAAGATAACAAACGTGTGTTGTTTAAACCAGTAAGTTTCTGGTAATTTTTTTTTTTAATGTAACAACAGAAAACTAATACACAGTGTTAGTCAGGGTTCTCCAGAGAAACAGAACCAGTAGGGTGTTGTCAACAAAAAATTAATCAGTTGATCTAAGAAAGAAATAGAAAATTTTACTTGAGCCAAATTTGAGGATCGTATCTCAGGAAGAGCATCTCAGAAAGCGCTAAGAACTGTTCCACCCGTTTGAAGTCAAGGACAGTTACATAAAGTTTTTGAGACAGAGGACTCTATATTAAATGATGCATTATTGAGTTTACACATCCAGATCTAAGTGCCATGTGACCCCTTATCAAGACAGAATGTTATCTTTAAGGAGTTGCCTTATTGATGTGAGGAAAATGTTGTTCTTTATGGTTGAGCAGGTGTTTCTGCTGATGGTGATGTCTGGTCAAGGAGTAATGCAGATACACAATGCACAGAGAGGGCAAAGAGGATGCCAAAAAGCAGAGAACTTTTTTTTTAATTTTAAATTTAAAAATATAAATTTAAATGCTTAAGTTTCAGTTTTTCTTGTCTTGCCATAAAATATGAAGTTTCCTTCATAATGTATCTGTAACAGCCCATGCAATTATGCGGGCAGGGAAGTCCAGACCCAGGACAGCCGACAGAATGGGTCAGTCTGAGAGGCAGAGAGAGCGAGTTCTTTTCTACTCAGGCTTTCAGTCTGCGCAGGCCTCCAGGGGCCTGGCTGAGGGCCCCCCACATCTGGGAGGGCAACCTGCTTTACTCAGTCTGCTGATTCAAATGCTAGTCTCATCCCGAAACAAGAACACACCCAAAATAGCATTTAACCAAATGCAGAGACACCCCATGGCCCATTCAAGTTGACACATAAAATTGACCATCACATACATCTTCTCTGATTTCTTTTTCCTCTTCTTCATTTCATTGCCTGACATCATACTGTGGGCAGTTGGACATCACAGGTCACATGGCACCTTCCCTGGAGTCAGGGAGACCTGCCATTTACCAGGTATTGGACCTTGATCTCCTATGAGAAAGCCACTGGATCTCTCTGAGCTTCAGTTTTCTTGCCTGTACATGGAGACTACAGCATCCCAGTGCCCTCTCCCAGGGCTGTGGAGAGTAAATGGGATGCTATATGGAAACCACTTTGAGCAAAGCCCCACACCTGGTAAGTGGGAGCTTGGATATCACTGCAGAAGACTCTTTTTCTAATCAAACATTGAGTCCCACTTAGCAAAGCTTCCTTTAGGTTTGACTGGGTTTTTTTGTTTTGTTTTGTTTTTGCAAGTTTTCTTCATCTAAGGCATTAGCCTTTAATGGGCAGGGGTCAGCCAAGAATGTGTCAGTGAAAGCTCAGTCTCAACACCACACGGTGGAAGGCAGAGCTCAGAGGCAGGAGGCCCAGCAGCTGGACAATGCCTGGGGGCCCTGGTCTGCGTCCCAAGGAGAGGCGTGCTTGTACCTGCATAGCTGGATCCATCACAGTTTGTGCTCCAGGACAGACCCTGCCAGCCATCTCACTTTTTGTAGGTCAAGCAGGAGAGTGGATTTGCTTGCTGGGGAGAAACAGACTGAGCTGGATAGTCAACTGCTCAGGAAGGTTGCACATCCTGGCACTTATGAAGAAGAGGAGGCATGGGTCACAGTGCATCCCAGGCAGCCCAGGGGAAGCTGTCAGACCACCCAGAAGACAATAGTTATTCCCTATAAGAGCAGTAAAGCAACAGTCTTCCATCAACAGAGAAACTGCCTCTGCACTTAGCATGTGAGTTTACATGCAAATTAGCAAAGACAAACACCTTCAGAGGGAGGGGCAGAGAAGAGCCTCCTGGATGTTTCCTTTTTACTGTTATTGTCTTCGGGCCAAAAGGGGATGAGAATATTGAATGTAGAAATGGGACTTTGATGTCAGATTGCTGTATTCTGGGTCTTACTATAAGTGGGAGGTGAAATTCAATTGTTTTCAAGTTCTCTGTCCCTAAACTGTGGCTCCTTCTATGACTGCTCAAAAATGAATGAAGCTGAGTGTTTGGAGTGGAAAATTTGTAGCAGACATCCTTGTTTGTTTTTTAATGTTTCTGCATTAGAAATAAATCACCAACAGAAAGAAAGTGAGATGAGCATCTCAAAAATTCAAGTGTGTGAGTTTAAATCTTAATTCTTGTCTTTCTTTGCTTGGCCTTTCTAACCACAAACTTACACACTAATGTATCCTTCCTCAAAATTTGGTATGTTTCTATGGAAATCTCAGTTAAATGTTTATGAGAACAAAATGTTCCATATTCTTACAACTAGAATCCAGTGAAACAGAATTTCACCTTTAAGGCAATTTTCAGTTGATGGGACAGGAATATGACCCTCAGCCACGTTCTTTCAGCACCTTGGAGAGTGACAGCTCTCCTTTCTGGTGTCTTTGCCCAGTCAAGGGCGCCAGCTCAGTTTAATTATTTCCCAGGGCAGGACTATGAAATAGGCAGGGAAGAAAGGGAACGTGAGTTCCTGGATGTCAATCATAAAATTACTTACTGCTGCTATTGTTGAGATCTACTATGCATGCGTTTTATTTCTCATTCTTACAGATCAATGAAGGCTGAAAGATATATTTGATAATGTCATGTCTCTGCTCAAAACTCTCCAGTGCCTTCCCACGTCATTCAGAGGGAAAACAAAAGTTCTGACAAGACCATACAGAAACCTCCTACCTGTCTGGTACCATCTCCTTCCACTGTCTACCTGTTCGCTCACTCTAGGAATTTGGGGACTTTTACTGATCATTTTCAACAACACCTTCCCTGATGCCCCCACTCCTATCCTTCAACCCTCCCTCTTCCACTTCCTTGCTATTTCTCCCTATCACTTACTCCTTATCACCATCCAATGTATATAATCTTCTTGTCTCCAACCCCTCCTACTCCACTAAGAGATCAATAAGAGCAGGAATTTGGTCTGTCTGCTTAACCACTACATTCCCATTGCCTAGAACACTGTCCCTGGAATACAGTAGGTCTTCAATAAATACTTGTTGAGTAAGTGAGTTGACAAACCAGTGAACAAATGAACAGTCCTGTAAAGCAAGTAATATTAGCTCTACTCATAGGTGATGAAACTTGGGTTCAAGAAGATTCTCGGAGCTTGAGTGAGGTCATGCAGCTGAGTAGACACGGGCTCTGGGATCCAAGCATGGTGTGTGCCCTGGGGGTCCTTGGCATCCTGCCTCCCCAGCTCCTGCTTTGTGGTCCCCTTCTCCACACTCTCTCCCAGGTGTCCCCAGTCCTCAGGGATCTTTTCCTTCCCCTTCAATAAAATCTCTCCAGATGAGAAATGAAACTTAAGCGAGTGATCAAAATGAACCCACGGTGTTTCATCCCTTGGGATGCTTGCATTCTGGGGGCTCCTAACACCTTGCCTGAGGCTTTCGGCTCTAAAGGTGAAATTCAGGCCTCTGCCAACACCCCCTGGGAACAAAAGGAAGGGCAATGGGTCACTAACATCTGGTGACCTTCTCATTACCTGTGAACCGAGGCCATTTTGCGTGAAACCTTGAAAGAGGCAGCCTTGCTCATGACCCTGCAGAAACTGGTGCCAATGAGTGAATGTGACTCACTGGCCACTCAGGCACTACATTGCCTTGGGGTTCACTTTCTCCAGAGGTTTACATGGTCAGCCTTTGATCACCTCTCTAATGACACTATCTAAACACCACTTTTTTTTATCTTAAACACTTTATTCCTGAAACCTTAGCAAGAGGTTCAATTTCTTCTCAAAAAGGAGATTTCCTACCCACCAGCTTTTCCTCTGCTATGATTTTTAGAGTGCAAATACTTTCTCATCGGCCTTTTTCCCCCCGAGGTTAGAATGAGATTTCAAATCCAGAAATGGGGAGAGAATTTTTCCAATTATGTTTTCGGTGTTTTATTATTCCAACCAATCCATATAAATGCAAATAGAAAATTAGGATGATTCCCCTGCAATAAAAACCTTTCTCCTCCCTGCACAAGATGCCCGATCGACACCATGCTTACCATGAGCTTATTAATGCAGTATCTGTTTTTCAACTTTTCAGGAGTAAATAATATGTATTGGGCCATCTAATTAGCTCCCCCACCAACAATGCTCGGCAGATAGAGAGTATCAATTTCCCTGACAATCTTCTGCAGATTTTCCAGTTTACAGGGAGGACTTTATACCTCACACGTTAAGGCTCCTAGCACAGCAGATCCTGTGCGCCGGCAGGAAATCACTAAGGGATGCCTTCCTTCCCGGCATTTCCAGATGCTCAGTGGGGAGTCCAGGCTTGCAGTGGAGGATAAGAGAGTGGAGCTGCCACTGGCCAGTTGGTTAGATTTCTAAAGCTGCCCTCATGGGAACAAAGGCCAGGACCACAGGGACAGAAAGCAACAGGACATAAGGATCCCGAGTCCTAAAACGCATTAGGACATTTTCACTTCATCAGTATCTACACCAGTAAAGTGGAAAGTGTGACAGTTTTCTTGGTAAGAATGCCCTTGGTGTGCTGCAGGATTGAACATGCACACACACATTTATTAACTGAGATCATGAATCAGAGATTAATAACACATCATTTATAGCCAATTTGGCATTATCCTTTTAAAGAAAGTAACACCAAGAATTCCAGTGGGGGCGGGCCAGGTCCTTCCTGGAGTGGGGGGGCGGGGCTTCCATCAGCACAGTTATGGGGAGCGACTCACAGAGAGCGCCCCCCACTCTACGCCACTTCTGGGCTACCAGCAATCGCTCTGTTGTCTTTATTGTTCCTGGCAATATTTCTAAGTTTTAAGATTTAAAAAGAGGACAAATTTCAGAGACAAACAATAAGCCATGTCTAATATATTTGGTGGAAAAGGGTTCCAAGAGACACATCCAGAGGGCTCAGGTAAAGTTTTATTTCTGGTATCCACTGATCGAGGAAAACACAGTTGTATCATGAATCTTAACTTTGGTTTATTTCACAAGACTCTCTTGGAAGCTCAAATAACACATCCCAAAAACATTGGCCCTGCTAAGTCATTTCCGAAAACCACGTTTAAAAGAAAAGTATTCAGTATTATGATTTTACAGTATTACAGGCAGGGGAAAAAAAAACATGCCATTGTCATTATAGTAAAAAATTTATACTTTCTGGCCAACTTCAGATCAAAGCAAATGTGCCCTTCCCTACTCAGGAAAGTTACTCACTGATCACGTAAATATTTTATTCTCTCACAGTCAAAGTTTGACACAGGTTTACATTTTTTTAACTTAATTTATTCTGTATCAACACTGAGAGAAAAGACTTTTAAGAACCAAGAGCAGACCATTACTTAGTGAAAAAGATATAACCGACCTGCAGCACGTTAGTCGCACCAGACAAAGTCTGAGATTAATTCCCAGAGTCCTTTGCACACGTATTCATGTTTTTGCTCTTCGAAAGGAAGTTTTTTTCATCCCTGTGCCGACTCCGTTGCGGAAGGACCTTTTCATAGACATCTTCTCCAACACGGGCTGTAGAAAATCTAGTGTCTCGCTCCTGTCCATCCTGGCTGGGCGGCTGTTCAGCAGGATGAGAAAGTAATCAGATTTTCCAGACCCCTGACAATTGAGATGGGGGAGGAGGGAGGGAACACAGCTTTAGGGTTAAAAGCTTATTTCAATAGTAGCAATTTTCAAAATCTCATGGCAATAAATCCAGTATATCTAATACTTAGGGAGGGATTTGCTAAAATACATTATGTATTTTACCAAAATACAGAATACTATTTGGAGCTGTCTCTCCCCTTGTCAAATTTTTACACGACTTCTGTAATTACTGCTATTCAGTATTTTATCATTCACGGTGCATTTATCTTGTCACTATTACTTTATAAAGAATCTTTCAAGTGGTATTAATTAGTCTTGGGGATAGTTTTTTTTTTTAATTCACTAAGAAAAACAACCTATGATGGCAAAACTCCAGGTCTCAGTGGGAACCACTTTCCTTCTGGGGCCTGTCCTGGGCCGTTTGCCAAGTTTCTCCACGAGGATGTCTTTCTACCTGAACTTGAAAGTTGACATCTTCGTCTTTTCAATTTGGTTTACCTCCTCATCAGGGGTTCAGTGGCCTGGATAATGTAGGATAGTGTAGGGGAGGCTTGGTCACGGAAGAGATAAGACTGGATTCTTAGAGTTCAAATTGGCCATTGAGAACCTGCAGTTGAACCCCAGGCTTGGCAGATGAAGAAGCCGAGTACAAGAGCAGAGGGGCAATCGGTGGTCTTCTTCGTGCACATGCTTTATGGGCATCACCTAATTGTGTCCCCTCAGAAAGCTCTGTGGAGTAGGTACTACTGTTTACTCAGTTTTAATTTCCTTTAAGTGAGGAAATTAATTAAATGGCTTGCAGATACAGCAGGGATTTGAGTCGAGGCATCTGGGAAGAGTCAGAGAATTCCAGAAGTATTGGTCATGGGAAAACCAGTCAATAATTCTTACACAGTGTTTTACCCTGTGTTAACAAAGGCGCTCTAAGTGTGATATGATGCCATCTATTTTAAATCCCCAGCAAGGAGGGGCCTATGAGTCATTTCAAGCAATGAAATCACAAGTCTACAGTTCTTTCCAGAAATTCCCATGATATCACATTTATATTGGAGAAATAAAGCATGCAGTTCTAGTTATGAGATCCCCAAAACATCACTAAACATCCCCAAAAAGATACTGATGCACTTTGTTAATCAATGAAGGGACCCCTCGTCGAGCAGACTTGTTAACTGAACAATATGCTGCATTTGCCTGATTGATAAAGTTTATGAAGTTCACAGCAAGTATTATAGAAGCCTATACGTCCTTGGTCCACATAATCACTCACCCTAACGAGTCGAATTGGCACCATTACTACATGATGGGGTTATAACAAGAACAAAACTGTCACATGAAAAATTAGAAACATGGAAAATGCCTTGAAGGAACAGACATTTCATTTATGGACAAGGAGATCTGATAAGAACAATAGAAGAAAGAACACTCTTAATTAAAAAAAAAGTTGCTCACAAGTGCTTCTTGTTCAACAGAATTGTCATGAACAAAACTTCAGGGGAAAGAATAGAAAGCAATTAGGAAGACACTCGAGAAAATGCACTGATTTGTGGATTGTGACTCATCAACATGATCAATGCGGCGTCTTATAGAATCAATGACTGAATCAGTAGGGAATGCTCGTGGGAGTAAAACGGAAAAAGAAGCTGGCGTCAATAAACAAGAAATAGAAAAGTGACAGATGCAAAGATTAGTGAGAGGACCCGTAGGAGAAATAGTTAGATCATTATATTTGGACATGTATTTATTATTTAAGATTCATGTAGCATCTCATTATCCTAAAAGTGGTTTCCTAAATTACATTGATTTCAGGTTAAGTTTTAGTGAAAGAAAGGTGAAGTGGAAAATGCTCTCAGTGACAAAAGATATTTAAAAATGTTAAACCAAGTATTGACATAAAACAACTGAAATACCGTGCAGAACTAGCACTAAAAATTCCAAAGAAATTCATTTTCTGAGTATCTTGAACAGCTCAATGAATATTGTTAGGAGTTCAGTCTATATTCTTGAATAAATATATGAATTAATATTTTATATGATATTTCATTGAGAACTGGCATATTACCTATGTCCTGTACATGAAAAAGTTACCATCTTTGTAAAATTAAGAAATTTGCTATTTCTGAAAAATAATCCATTGCATTTTTAATATAGTTTTCAATGGTTAAATGTTCACTTTGATTATGAGTTGAAAGCATGTGGAACAAATAATTTGTCATAGGCAAAACAATTTACATTTTACATTGAAATGAATATTTTCCTATGCAAAGGCCAACTCCTAAATAATTCAAAACACATTTTAATCTATTTTGTATTATCTATAGTCACATAAATATTTCTTTTCACTAACTTCATGACTTGACTTATATTTTTTTCATTGTAAGCTCTAATAATAAGGGAAATTACTTTTCTGTCACGTATGCCTTGAGATTATTTTGAATTTACATACTCCACAATTTTAGTCATTTAGTCAAGCATCAAAAAAGAGAGGCAAAACTCTTACCTTAGGAGACAGAACTGGGTAACACCAGAACACAGGCATTGTAGAAATCAACAGAAGTAGAATAAGACTGAATTTTAACGAGCTGCAGGGTAGGAAAAAAAAAACCCTCAGAATAGTCTTATTTAGGCAAGTATAAATTTAAAAGCATATACAAATTCAATATTTTTCTTTGGGGAAAAATGCAGTCTTTTACCTAGTCATTATGGACTTCCCAAAATCTCTGTAGATGAGCGACTTTATTGCTAAATTCCTCACTCTTACTGTCAGATCCTCCCTGGGAGATCCTTTTATACCAGAAAAGTTCAGCAGTAGAAATATCATCACATCCCATCATATGTGACTAATTGGTCTGGCCGTGGCCTTTTGTTCTTGTTAAGTTGGAAAAGGACAATAACACAGGCATTGTCACTGAGCTACCAACGATTGACTTCATTTAAAGTTTGCCATTAAAAATGCCCTTCAAAAGCATTATCTTCTAAACCACATCTGTGTGACATAGGTGGTCAGAGGTCTCAAAAGGAACCAAAAGTTTGTTTAGCTCAGAGTTTAAACACTTAGGAAGGATAACAGTATTTCCTTGTATATCCAGACATCCTTTTTTCACAGATTAACACAAAAGGAATCATTACAAAAATAAATAGCATCCACCCAAGCAATGTGCACAAATTCAGCTTTCTACAATAGATTTCCTTCTTTTTTAGGACATTGGAGATTAAAGCAGAGAAACAAATGTCACCCACCCTTTCTTTGCCATTAATCATTCAAATAAAGGAAGGGCGTTATCTCCCTCCTTTCTATGTTCACCCCCAAAGTCCCCGGCCCAGAACTCTGGGAGAGCCTGCCTGCTGTGGCCTCCTTGTTCCCTCTAGGACGTGGAATTTCTCCAGGAAGCCTCTGCTGCCATTGCCCTCCAATGGGCATCCACGTTAAGAAGCGGATTCAGAAGCGCTGTGTGTGAACAGATGTTGTTGAGGCTTACAACGGAGGGAAACACCAGGGGAGGTGCTTTCTGCTCGGATAACTAGTGTTTATGAGATGGAGCCAACATTTTTTGACTACAGAGCAATGGAGGAAAACCCTTGCCTTGTCAAGATCAGCACTTTTTGGAGGACAGAGCTGCCCTCTGTCTGAGGCATTCGCTGCCCATCTGTCAGTCCACATCCTTTCTCTGCAAAGCTTCTACTCGGGATGATTCTCACATAGCTGTCAATCATGTCGTCAAACTGTGCCTTCCGCAAGGAGAAGCAGGCGACCCAACTCTCAAGAGAATCCAGATCACAGAAATTAGTGCCAGGCTGGGAGCTGGGGCATGTGACCCAACACCTTTGATCAAAATCCTTTTGGGGGCATCATATGGAGGCTGGGAGATAGCACCCCAAGAACAAAAAGAATGGGAGAGAAGGTGACAGCAACAGGGTTTTGTTGAGCGATGAGCAACTGATGGAGTAAATCTGAGAAAGGTGCCCATTAAAATGGTAGTTTAGTAACAGATCCTCAACAGACAAGTATTCATGGCAACAGTTATTTTCGAATGTGGTGAAGGTGGCAGTAAAAAAAGGACAATCAGCTGGATTTTTAGGAGACACTTCAATCGCACCTCCCCTCCCCTCCCCACGTCCCAAGTCCAGACAACTTCTGCTTTGGCAGAAGACCACATATTTATTCAAAAAAGATGGTAAAGCAGAAGGCCCCCTGACTGAGGGAACCAGCACAACACAGAGGCTTGAGGGGCACTTTTGGAAAACAAAGGTTGAACAAGTATTTTGCTTAATGCTGAGCCCCGTGGACCTCTTCCTTGACACAACTCCCAGCACACGGTTGGCTCTTTACCCTCAAGACAAGTGGAGGGAAGACCCGTCTTTGGGGCCCACCCTAACCTTTAAATGTCTGGTGCAAGGTGTTTCTTTCAAGCAGGATTTGATGGTGGTGAGAAGATAGAAAGCCAAGCACTGGATGCCTGAAAAGTGGGGTGGATTCTGGGCATTTCATGGAGGGGGAAATGGGGCTGGAGCCAGAAGCCTCCATAAAACTGTGCCCAAAAGTGGCTCACGAGGATTTTGCCCGGGGCTGACCATCTCCTTTGGTGACCCTGCCCGTCATGTGATGTCTGTGATGAGTATTTAATGTGCGAACCTGCAGAGACCCATTGTCAACGCCTAAAGGTTAGCACTCAACTCAGTCTTGGAATTTAGTGGACTTCTTATTGAAAATTATTCTCTTATCTGTCACAACATAACTGTCTTAGTCACCCAAGCCCTTTTCACATATTTCCTCATGACATCAGAGTGAAAGTCAGAGAGAGAAGGAACAAATTCTTTTTGACTTTTTTTCTCATCGGTCAACCCTAAAGTTGAGAGACACCTTCTGAATCATGCTTCAGAAGTTCAAGCACATCAAGTCAGACATATTTTGGACTGAAAAGATCAATGGAAACCTTTTCTCTTCTAATTTCCAGAGTTTCCTGTTACAACACCAAGAAACTTCCCCAAAGCACCAACTTTATCGTTGCTATGCTTGGCTCCTTGCAAAAAGTAGGACTTGGAAATGTGTTAAAATGATTTTAAGGGAACAAGTAACAAGCTGGAAAAGTTTAGCAGCTCAGCATAATTTAGGGTTTTGGTGTCTTAAAAATAATTCCACAATTGATTCCCTCGTCCCTAATTATAACACACATTAAGCCCTGCATCTTTCAGCATATATGGAAGAATCAATTTAATTTTACTGCTTCTTAATTCATACAACTGTTAGATACTCTGAAAGCATAATTAAAATGCAGAATGTGGCTAAGTGCATTTTTTTGTTTTATACTACAGTAGGCCTGAGCAGAGCTTAGGTTAATTTATTGAAATAAATCATCTCTCCAATTCCTGGCTGTTCCTAAAATGCTTTGTTATAGTTTTCACATGGGCATTCAGAACAGGCTCAGTGTTTAAGATCAAGGTTCTATGGAAATAAAAAGCAAAGAAAATCCAAAGGTGAGGGTGGAATGTAAAAAATGCAAACGATTGTTCTAGAGAGCTGTTTCTCAGGGTCGGTGCTGTTGACATTTTGGGGCTAATGATTCTTGGATGTTGGAAGCTGCTCTGTGTGTTGTAGGATGTGAGGCAGCTTCCCTGGCCTCAGCCCAGTAGATTTCCACAGCATCACTACCCCAGCTGGAACACCTGAAATGCCCATAGATACTACCAAATGCCCCCTGGGGGACCCGAACTAAATCACCTCCAGTGAGAACCACTGTTTAGAGATAAACAATCTCTTCTCTGTCTGTCTGTCTGCCTGCCTGCCCTCCTCTCTCTCTCTCTCTCTCCTGCCGGACGTGGAGAGTTGGCACAGACAAACCTTTTGCAATCATGGCATCACGCTTAACTGGCGGCATGTTTTCCTTTCTTGGTGATGCATAAAAATGGTGGTGTATCTTCTAATCGATAAAGTCTTAGATTCAATGAAATAGTACTTACTTTTAAAAACCATCAAAAGCAGTATTTGAGATAAATGGCTTGTATGTTACATGTTGATTTAAATAATCAGTAATAAAAATATGCTATTTTTTTCACTGATGTGTATTCTTAGTTACACACTTCTACCCGTTGTCCTATTTTTCTTACACTTTGGTTTTTATTTTAATAATACTCTGAATTTGTTTTTAAGAAGGCAGATGTTACATTAGACATTGTTTCATCATATCATGAATGGCATTTTGTGTAATAAATTCCATTCGTCCCTGATGTGATGTCTACAGCATACTACTTGGGTACCTGATGAATAGCAGCCTGAAATGGCCTTTCTAAAGAATCACCATGAGAAGAGAAAGTCCTGCTATAAAGCACCTTGTTCTGCCAGCGACAGCAGCCTCCTGAAAGCACTTTCGGGAACGATCTTGGCAGCAGCCAACACTTCTTTTATGAATTCATCAAAGAATCAATGAAGGCCCACTATCTGCCAGGAGCTGTGTGAGTTTCTGGGGATGCAGTGATAAAGAAACTCCACAAATAGTAAATACAGGGGAAATGAGAACTCCAAGGTCTGAGTGGGGGTGGGCACAGCACTTAACAGAGCTTGACCTTGACTGTGAGCAAGGGCAGAGCAGCATGTGCTCTCCTGGGACTGGGAAGAAGCCCATGGTCATCTGAGGACCCAAAGGTGGCTCAGTCTGGCTGTTGCAAAGCCCCCTTTGGGGAGATGTGGGGGGTCCCCATCACGCAGAGTATGTGCACCCTCGAGTTGATTCTGAGGCCCACAAACGCTGTCAAAGACCTTTAAGCTCAGGGAGCAGATCAGATCTGTGTGTTAGAAGAATGGTCTGGCTGCCAGGAGCAGGCAGAAAGGGAAAGTCAGTAACTGGGGAAGAAAGACCCCTCTGTGGGCTGTGCAGTTAGGGTCTCCAGATGAGAAGATGGGACTGTGCACTGGGCGCTGACAATGGAGCTGGAGAGGAGTAGATAAAACCAAGACAGTTGGGAGACAGAAGTTACAGGCACCACTACTGATTGGATGTGTGGAGTGATGAGATGATTCAGGATGATCTTTCTCGCCAGCTCATTGTAGTCACTCAAAAATGCAGTATCTCAACTCTGGCCACTCCTGTCCACAGCCTCCCACCCGCCTGCCCCTCCTTCTCTCTAACCACACAGGCTTCCAGTGTCTCTTCCTGCCACATCCTCACCATCCACTATCCTCCCGAGGTCCTCTCCTGCCCCATCACCCAGCTCAGAACCCACAGTCCAGCACTGTAATGATGTCCCCTGAAAGCACTTCTGTCTAACAACTGGCAAAACGCCAACCTTGTATGAACCCAGGTGACCCCAACTCTGAGCCTCACTCAGGGGGTGGCCATAGAAAAACCTTACAACAACAACGTTTCCTTGTCTGCTGTGAAAATACACAACCACACAACTCCAGTGAGCCCCAGCCTTGCCCATTGAGCATAATGTACCTGGTAAGTCAGTCCATCCTCTCAGTACATAAAAGGGGGACTCCACTCCTTCTCCCCTCTAACACTCCTGCAGTCCGTGGTCCTCCCCACACCACCCACCAACACAAATCTGAGCTGATGGCTTTGCCTCTTTGTTGAGAAAGCAGAAGCAAGGGCTCAGGAACTCTTTGGTGTTCTCACCATAAAAGCCATCAACCCATTCATAACTGTACCCGTGTGCTGGTTCCTGCCTTGCTGCTGTGGATAAACTCTTTGCTCCTGTTGGGGGCCAAACCCCTAGCTTCTCGAGGACTTTGTGCCCACACTTACCTCCCCTCTCTCTTCTGCACCCTCTCTCTCTCACAGATTACTATCATCTGCTAACAAACATGCTCACAGTTTGTATCAGAAAGGACATCGGGATGATTTTAAATATTGCCCAAGTGAGCTTCCCAGCCCATTCCTGCACCTCCACCAAGACCCTTTCTGTTAAAGGAAACAGAGATCTTACTAAACTCAAGGTCACCTCTCTGTTTCTATGTCACCGGATCGCTCAGCTGCATTGGACCCCGATCACCAGCCTCAGTCCTTCCTGAGACGCTTTCTCCTCCCAGCATCCATGATGCCACATCCTCCTTATTTTTCCGTCCCTCTCTGACTGATCCTTTGCCAACTCTTACTGGCTTTTCTTCCTCTTCCTGTTCACCTTTGAATGCTCCAAGAGCTCAGGCTCTCCCATAGACATCCTTGTCTCCCTGTGCAATCTCCAGAAAGAATCTCATAGGACCTTAGAGGTTTGCCTTAGCTCCCCAGATTTTATCTCCTCCTCTGACGCTCCCTAGAGTGTCACGTGCATACAGCCAGCACGCCTGACTCAGCCTCCGCTTGTGGTCCTAAAGTCATGTCCAGTCGTCTCCATCTCTATAAGTAGTGACACGACCCCTCCCTTGCTCAAGCCAAATATTCTTGGCTTTATCTTTGATTCTTTCCTTTTCCATAGCCTTCACATCAGCAAGTCCTACCAACCCTTTCCCCAGGGTGCTGTCTAAGTCCACCCACCCCTTCCGTCCGCCCACCGTCCTGCTCCCTGGGCACCTGCAAGGGCTCGTAACAGGGCTTCACTGCTGCTGCTCCTGACGGCCAGGGTCTCTGATGCACAATCGCCAGAGAGGTCTGTAACCATCTTTAATGATATAGATTGGACACCGTCATGCCAATGTCTTCTCATGGCACTGAGATTAAAATCCAGGCCCTCAACCCTAGGCTACAAAGCCCTGCTCAGATGGAGCTGGCCTCCTAAGGGGGTTGGCGATTAGAGGCTTGCACGTCTTGTTGTCACAGTTACTTGCAGGTAGTATCTGCCCGTAGTGCCCAAAGCCCAGAGGCAGTCCCACCTAACGAGCAACTGACCTGCTCAAAATGCCACTGCGCCTCACGACGGAGAAACAGTGCCTATAATCAGGGCTCAGCCCATCTCCCGGCTTCATCTACCCTCTCCTCCCAACCACACTGGCCTTCTCACGCTCTCTGAGCCTGGGATGCAGTTCCCTACCGGGCATGGAATTCCCTCTGACTCTGCGTGCTTGGCTCCACTTGCATTAGATATTGCCCTCAGGACCACTTTTTCAGCAAGGGTCTCCCTGAGCCCCCACTGAACCACCAGGGAACCCCGCACCACATCACCATCTCCACCTTATATCTTTGTTTCTTTTGTTTCTTTTAGGTAGTCTGCCTCAACAGACACGCAGAGAACACAGGATTCAATCATTTCTTGTTGAATGAGCAAACAAACGAAGGAAGGAAGAAACAAAGGGAACGAGTGTCTTCTAAGCAGCAAATAGATTGTGCAAAGGTTCATTTTATAAGAAGAGTAAACTTGTTCCGTTTTATTCTAGAGGAAGAATGTGTTTATTCAATGAATACATTTTAAGCGCCTGTGGCCGCATTTCCATATCCTGTTCTATCGATCACAGGGTGGCTGGGAGGGAAATGTGAACTATGAAATACCGGGTTGTCTTCTTCCTGCCTTTCCGGCCCGATGTGCCTCCAGTCACCCCCTCCCCACACCCTCTTCCAGCCACGATGGGGGAGCGGGAGCGATGCCCATGCAATGCTGATGGGGCCGTTGATCTACTTGGGTGAGGTGTGTGTACAAAAATGCTGGACAGTCACAGTCCCCAGGCTACACAGAATTTCCAGCAAAGGGAAGACAGTGGGAGCAGTGCCACTGGCCATGGGTGTCCAAGAGTCTTGAGAGGTCATACAGGGTACCCATGAGGATGCGCCTGGGGTGGCTGACCAGGTGTCCCAATTGCAGGGTGTCATGACCAAGTGGAGCCAAGAGGGATGGATGGATTAAGTGTGGTCATGGGCTTGAGGGGGAGGAGGACACCATGGTACTGACGGAGCAGAAGTGAGGAGGAGGCAGAGGAGGAAACTGGAGCCTCCTTCTTGGTGGGTCCCGTGACACTGAAGACACCAAGCAGAGATGGAAGTCTGGAAGCTGAGAAGGAGAGGTCAGGGTAAGAGGTGGCTATACCTCCTTTCTACGCATCTCTCTCCTCCGCACCCTCTCCCAGAGGAGACTGGACTAAGATGGCCTGGGGAACCGAGAACAGGGAGGACCCAGTATCGAGCATTTGACACGCACTGCCTCCTTTCATTCTCACCACAGCCTCACGAGGCAGGGGCTATTTCCAGTCCTCATTAACAGACGTGGGCCTGGAGACACCACCTGGACTCGAGTTTAGACATCCCGAGTCTCTTGTGATGCTCCAGCCAGGGCAGGACCCACACAGCCATGCCCAGGGAAGACCAGAGTTTGCAGAGATGACCATCAGCTCCTGGGGCTCAAACCTGACTCTCCTGCCTGCTCCCCTCCTTCACCCTTCAAAGGCTGTTTCCCAGGTGGTCTGAGCATCGTCAGGAGGAAAGCAGACACGGGGAAAAGGAGCAGCCCTTGCCGGGCCACTGATGCTCCACCAGCCCCCTCGTGGGCCTGGGGCCAGGAAGCGTGTCCCTGACAGCCCGGGATCCCCGCCGAAAGGCTCATAGTGGGGAAAAAACCCTCAGCCACTGAGGGCTGCTGAGGGGGGAACCAAGCCGTTAGATTTGCCGAGTGAAGGCTCTTCCCTGGAGGCAGCCTTCCAGGTCTCAGTAATTCCCGCAAACCCTCCCTCTCAAGGTGAACCTGCTGACTGCATTCATGCTTTTGACCTCTCTCCTTGTCTTTCTCCCCCAAGGCTTAGACAGCACATCCATAGATGCTACCATCTAGTTTTTACGAGCACCACGCTTATTTTCCAACTCTGTACCCATTTAAACTTTACAGTCTTTTATTAGGGTTGTATTCATGGACAAGTAAATACAAAGCACTTGAAACTTTATCTACTGGAAGCTTCCCCCTTGGCCCACAAGGTGATCCTGATCTCCCAGCTAAACTAACTTCACGTCATTATCTCTGGAAGAGAGAGCTTTCTGAGCTTCAGGTGCCTAAACAGAGTGAAGATAAATTTCTGTCTAACTGAAACTCTTGTTATTTGTTTTTTTACCATTTTGAAAGTTACTTTATTAAGATTTCTGAAGCTATCAATGAATATTCTGTATATATAATTTTCCTGCAAAAAGGAACATTAACCTGATTATAACTATGAAGTCTACACTACATGCGTTTTGAGTTTGGGGTGGACGGTTAACGGTCCGCGTGGTACAGCTGTTGCGTTGCCACGTTGTTATTTAGGCTGATTGTTTGCATACTGTTATCTGTGAACATAATATTTCAGCCATACCCTTCTGGCTACAACATGTAAAAGGCACTGCGATTCACTCCTGCACAAATGAAAGGTTTCGGAGCCCAATGAAAGCATCTCATTTACTTTAAATACGTGTGTCATTTCTCCTGATCTTGACTGATGTTTAGTTGAGAAGCATTTGTAATACAGATGCTGGCCGGAAGGGAAAATTAAATACCGGAGAAGTGTGGGTACGTGGGAGGAAGGAAGAGGGAACAGGAAGTTTCAGGCATGGAGCTGCTTCATCTGAAAGGCTAACCGAGCTGAGCAGCAAAGCCAGAGCACGTGGTCCCCCAGCCCGGGACAGAAGAGCCCCAGCCCCGGCGGCGTGACGCGAAGGCTTACGACGGTTGGAATCGTACTTGTCTTAACTCCCTGCCCTTTTCCTCTGCTGGCTGAGGATCTGTCACTGCGATCTACAGGTTCTACACAGTATCTCTCTTCCCTGAAAGAAGGTGGGAATGATACAAAGGTGGAATTTCACAGAGACGTTGCCTTTGGGGCTCCAGTCTGAACAGCACTAATGATAGTGTGTGTTCAATCTCGCTTTTGGAAATTACGCTCATCTTTTTTCAAATGTGCTTTGAGGCATTTGATCCTTAGAACCACTTTGTAAATTTCAGAATGCTTATTTTTGTTTTACAAATGGGACGGCTGAGACATAGGGGTAAGTGAGTAATCATCTTCGCCTCTCTGTTTTCTCTATCTGGTGGTTTCTTTCTCTCCAAGATCCACACCAGGATCCTTGGGGGAGAGGGGGTGGGGAAGGTGTCGGGAAATATGTTAAACTTGCCACTTAAAGGTAGCTCAGTTGCCAATAAGGGCCTTTTTCTATTTAAACAGGTGCCTTCAGGTGAACCAGGAGTGTTGGGGTAGGGACTCCATCCCTGGGGTTTCTCCTGCTGCCTTCCCCTCCCATCCCAGAGCAACGAGGTGAGGTAGGAAGCAACTTGTGGCAGCTGGCAGGGATTCCTGTTTATGGGCTGGTCCTTCCTGGAGTCGGGGGTCTAATACTGTAAACCCCTGAGACTGGCCTGACTCCTCTCGTAGCCTGCCTTGGCCACCCCCTCTCTCCCGGCCTGCTCACAGCCTTGCTAAGGGCCCTGTCCTCTCCGTGCCCTGACCACTCCATGCTGGGGCGACGACGCTCTACTCTTAGTTACTCTGTACATCTGTATGCCTTCTCTCAGGAGCAGCAGGAACTTCCAGACCTCTCCACTTCTACCCAATGGCTGATGGAAACCTGGGGAGTCATCTTCACCTTCTTTCTGGCTCAGAAAACAGCAGCAGTTTCTTTTCTTTTTTTTTTTTTTTTTGAGATTCATTTTTTTATGGTGCTTTTTTGTTGAGGGACAGTTGATTTAGAATATTGTATTAGTGCCAGGTGTACACCAGAGCGATTCCATCTTTATGTAGATTATACCCCACTTAAGGTTATTGTAAGATATTGGTTATACTCCTTGTGTTGCACAATAGATCTTTGTAGCTTATCTCTTTTATGCATTGTAGTTTGTACCTCTGAAGTTCCTACCCCTGTCTCGCCCCCACATTGTTCCTCCCCACTGGTAACCACTAGTTTGTTCTCTATATCTGTGAGTCTGATTCTTTTTTGTTACATTCATTCCTTTGCTTTATTTTTCAGATTCCACATATAAGTAATAATGTACAGTATTTATCATTCTCTTTCTGACTCATATCACTAAGCACATACCCTCCAGGTTCATCCATGTTGTTGCAAATGGCAAAATTCCATTCTTTTTTATAGCTGAGTAGTATTCCATTGTGTGTGTGTGTGTGTGTGTGTGTGTGTGTGTGTACACCACATCGTTATCCATTCATCTGTTGAGGGATGCATAGGTTGCTTCTGTATCTTGGCTATTCTAAACAGTGCTGCTATGAACACTGGGGTGCATGTATCTTCTCAAATTAGTGTTTTCATTTTCCTCAGATATATATGCAGGAGTAGAATGGCTGGATCATATGGTGGCTCTATTTTCAGTTTTTTGAGGAACCTCCATACTGTTTGCCACAGTGGCTGCACCAATGTACATTTCCTCCGATCGTGCACAAGGGTTCCCTTTTCCCCACGTCCTTGCCGATGTTTGTGGTCTTTTGATGCAAGCCACTCTCGTAGGTGCCATGCCCATCCTTGCAGGACTCCTTTTATGCTCTAAGAAGCTTTCCAGGCTCCTTGGCGCTGCTTTCATCTTTTCTGATTGTATATGCTTCCCAGGAGACTTACCAGCCCCAAAGTCCTTTTAGTAGTTGCAATTTTTTCTTCTTTTAAATACAGATTTCTGGGTGAACCCTCAGGAACGAGCAGGGTGGAGCAAAGGCGGACTATACTTTCACGATTTCCAGCCACACAATTGCACCAGTTCCTCAAGGAAGGGCCACAGAGAGGTGGAGTCTCCCGAGTAGGTCCTGCTCTGTTCCCAGGCTGTCCTGCTCCAGCCAAGGGGACCCGCCAACTGGGCACTGAGAGCTGGGAGGAACTTTAAGCAGCCAACTTCAACCCCAGATTTGAGCACCACAAATAATCTGGTTTGGAAAGATTTGTTAAGCCTTTTGGATTCTACTCCTTTTGGAATTATTTTATTTATTTTCCATGAATGCCCATTAGAGACTTGCCCCATTCAGCCCAAAGCATCCATGCATCTACGCGGCAGATCATTCATTTCCTGGACATTCATATATGTGCTCCAGGAGGAGGGCAGGGAGGTTCAGGCAGCAAACAGGGCAACCTGGCAATGTTCTGGATGTGACTCGGAAGCCGAGGCTGCACCATCTCTTCTTGGCAGCAGTTAGAAGGCCTGAGGGGCTGTCTCTGCCAACATGGATTATGATTTCACAGGCCGCTCTGAGAGATTCTAACGGAAGTTGCTGCTTGAGAAAGATGTCAGCATTACGAAAAAGACACCTGTCAAAGATGAAACCTCATTTCACTTTAGAATAAAGAGCTCCTTTGGATTCTCAGCTGAGTGTATGATAAACATGTAATTTCGCAGTGCAGCCACAAGAGTGAATTCCCAGTAACGCTGTGAAAACGCAAAGTTGCAGGAACGTGAACATATTATTTAACTTTTAACTTGAATGACAAATGCCCCCTTTTTCTGAATACCCACTGCGTGGCAGGTCCATGCCAGGCAGGACGCAGGTATCATTCTGTCACCACACCCCAGTGTGACAGGCATTGTCACCCTGTACAGAGGAGTCCCTGACGCCCTGTCCATTTAGAGTTTTGCAGTTGTTAAGAGACGTGTGCCCTGGCTTAATCAAGCCTAGAGAGATTGTGGGAGGCTCACAGAATTGAAGGAGGGTTTGAACAACTGTGCCTGAGGCGGGGGCTGGGCAGACCAGCATCTCAGTAGCAGGAACTCAGACCTGCAAAGTGGGATGTGGCGCAAAGCTGCCCTGGAGGAAAATTCCCACAGAGGAAGTCCGTTGGCCTGGCTGGGTCGTTAGACCTCACTGGATGGGTTCAGAGTAAGCAAGAACCATTGCATCAGAACCATCTGGAAAGGGGGCGGGGCCTTCCCCAGAGGCCAAGCAGAGCATCACTACAGAAGCAGCCCAGGGCCGCTGGGCTGCAGAAGGTGCAGACTGACTCGGGGGAGCAGACTCCTGCCTGAGGAGCAGCAGAGCGTAGGGCCGTGTGAACAGAGTCTGGAGCCAGGCGGTCCTGATGGACCCCTGTGCTCCCATGTCCTAGCTCTGTGATCTTCGACAAGTGGATTAACCCCTCTGTGCCTCAGTGTCCTCATCTGTAAACCAGAGCCAATAACAAACCCCAACAACTGCCTCATCAGCTTGCCAAGAAATGCTTTAGCACAAGCAGGATGCTCAGAACAGGGCCTGGTGCTGCGCGACAGGGCTGTGATTGCTCTCACCGTCCAGCCGCAGATCCCTGAACCGCTCCATAATCTGCTGAGCCGAGGATGAAATGAAAGTGTGGGGCCTTGTTCAAAAACAGTGGGAATGTCTAGACAGTAGCAGCAGATCGTCACCGCAGCGCAGGCCCTCGGGAGCGCGGGGCGCCAGCGGGTACACGGACCACAGGCAGCAACCGGCCCCGCCTGCATCACACGGCGGGCCAAGCAGGAATCTCAACACGGGACCGTCTCCTTACAAAACTCCAGCATCTCCTGCTCCCCCGCATCTCCTCTCTGTACCATTTATGGTTTTCTTAAGCACTACATCTGAGAAATAGCTGGGTTCTGTCAGGAGCTCAGGAACAAGGGGACAGGAGAGGCAGAGCCCGGTTCCGACAGCAGCCTCCCTCTTCCGAAGGGGGTGAGCAGCCCCACCCAGACAGCCGGGAGCAGACGGTGGGGTGGGCTTAGCGACCGCAATCAGCCAGCCGGCGCGAAACGTCTCCGGCCTGTGGTTCTAGGGGGAACCTGTGTGGGCAGAGTTAGCTATCAAATGATGGAAAGGACACCGGGTGGAAAGAAGAAAGGCCAGGAGTTCAGCCTCGCACCATCTCACGGTGGCGCGCTTTGTTAAGAAGTGACTGGCAGGAGACGGAGCCACACAAATTGTAAATGTCAGTGGGAGGCCGAGAGTAGATGCCTCTCATTGTCTGTCAAAGTTCCCTCTCAGAGACAGCGGTGGCGTCACAGCCGCATGGCGCTCCCAGCCCGGGTGAGGAGCCTGGTCTGGGCCTGAGCCCCTGGCTGGGCTTCCGCTCAGGTGCGGACACTCGTCCAAGGAGATCAGACACTCCCATGAGTGAGCATCCCAGTCTCGCCCCCTTTGCACCAAGTCTGAGACGCCTGCCTCGCAGGCATCGTTTCTGGACCTTGGCTGCTTGGGCCACAGATCATCTCCTCTAGTGATGTGGGACAATCTGTTGGAAGGCAGGAAAGAATGAATGCATTTCTTTCCTCTCCAAGGTCCCTAAGTTCACCATTTTTTAAGAAAGAAAAGTGGTACTGACTCCCTGCTGAGCCTCAGTGCTGGTTCTCATTGGCTAAGGTCCCAGGTGACCACATCATCCCTTTTTCTTGCCGTCCTTCCTGCTCCTCACTTAACCTTTTAGGGCTTATCTTTCAGCTACAAACAGGGGGTCAGTCCTCTGCTCAGCTGCTCTCCTGTCCCTGTTTGCTGATTCTCTGCCCCGACCCTGGGATGGGCTTTCCACGGCCAGTACCCGAGGCCCCCGGAGCAGAGGGCCGAGTGCGGAGAGCTGACATCCCTGGGTAGTCGTTAACCAGGAGCCGTCCCTGCACGGGGTGAGAGCGCGGCCGTCTTGCCCCCATTCGGGACCAATCTGAGACATCACTTAAGTGTCTCAGCCTGAAGCAGGGCCACATTGTGCTTTTCATGGTCCCCTTCCTCCCAAAAGAAATATAAAACTTCCTTCAAAAGCATCATTTAAAATGATGTTTTATGACTGCATTCATATAAAGGCAAGTTTAATCCAGGCCAGTTTATATTCTGATTTTAAGGGAGATATAAACACTTTTGTGGGCGCTGAACATATCGTGGGCCCCAGGCCCTGCCCCTGCTCTGCCTCGTGGGCCAGCCAGGGGGGCTGAAGTTGACTCTGTGGGAGGGTTGCCAGGGCTCACAGCCTCCCTCCTCCCCCTGCACCGCCTCCTCTGCCCCTCCTGGACTCTCCCGGGAGCTCTTCCAGCCCGCCTCCACCACACTGCTCCAGACACCCCGATCCACAGCTGCCGCGTTGCCTGTCCAAGCAGGGTCTGTCTCTCCAGCAGACCAAGAGCCACAGCTCTCCAACAGCATGTCCCAGTACCTCGCCTGTGTTAGACCCATAATAAGGGCACACAGCCAAATGTTACTGAATTTATCCATCCATTCATTCCTGAACAGTCCTTCAGGATAAACTGATGTCTGCAGACACTTTTTTTAACCCAAAAACAATGATGTGGAGAAAAAAAAAACACCCTGAACCTTAATTCCAACTTCGGGAGAATAAGGAACATGATTCCTTTGAGTGTCCTCTCTGTTGTTGACCATTTAGCCTTGGGAGGTATTGACTTTCAGAAAGAGGAAAAAGTCATTCAGAACCAGGGCTGAGAATTCAGTGGGGGATCAAACCGAGGTCTACTATTAGGATACAAGATGAGGCATGGCTGGGAAGCCGCGGGAATGATTTTCTGGCATATCAAATAATGTGGCTTTGAACAGCAGATCGAACCTTTGTCTGAGCAATCACTGCAGCACTGGAAAACACGGGTGGACTCAAAAAGTGATGCTTCTGAAAGGCAGTGGCAAGCTCCCGTGTGCATCAGTTCTGGGTTGTATTAAAAAGCACAGTCTTATCCCAGTGCCATCCTATCTCATTACATCTCTGAACTGTGGCATGTGTTGATAATCTGATAGGTCTTTTAAAATGTGATGTGCTTTGCAGATTAAATCAACAGAATCGCAGCTTATTCGAGCATGTGGGTAATCACCAGTAACGACCTGGGACCTCGCTAAGCTCTTATTTCCGTGATAAAGTGGGAATGCGATCACACACACACACTTCATAATGCTTCATTATCACTAGCGTCGAAGCCGGGGAGGCAGGAAATTCTGTGGATGTGGGACGCAGGCCATTTCTGATCCAGCAAAGGCTAAATCTTTCCAATTTGGCAACAGCCGGGACTCTTCAGTCTTCCCTCTGTAGTAAGTCTTTGACATTCTCAAGTCTGATTTCCACGCTGGAGTGCTAATTTGTGCTATTTCAGATAACTGCCGTATTATCTGCTTCTTTTAGTAACACTGCACAGCTTTCAGTAACACAGTCAGGACCACGTTTTGAGAGGCTTTTCATGGTGTGGGTGCGCTCGGCTTCCTTAAGTGATGCTCCGGGGATGGCTCTGCCCACAACGGGCCCCGCCCCACGGCCCCACCTAACTTCCTCGCATGGAAACGAGGATGGCTTGAGACAGGAAGAGCCTTGTCAAAATAAGCCAAAAAGATGGAAAAAACAAAAAGACACCATGTCATACATTTTATTTAGCTTTCTCCTGCTGACACTGACTCTCTTACAGTGATTTCACAGGTGGGTCATGAGACGGTATTAGTGGGGAGTTTGTCCTCTCAGTGGGACCCTTTGCCTGATAAAAAAAAAAAAGGAGGGAGAGAGAAAGAGCTGCCGAGCTGCTTCTGGAAGCTTCTTTCTCTTCTGCCCAAGGAAAAGCTGCTCTGTTCCACCCCCAAGGGAACTTAAGCGCTGGGGTCCCCTTGCTCATTTGGTAGGGCGGCGTTTCTCACTCCTAGATCCTGGCTTTGTGAAATCCATTCCTTTCCTTTCCCTGAGGAATATTCTGCACTGCCAACCAGTGCTTTTAGGGTTTTGCCTTGTGTGGCAGGGTTGGAAAGAGGTGGGGCAGGTACCCAGAGCAGGTGTGGAGAGGCAGGTAAGGAGAGAGACGCCGGGGGACCTGGGGCACGTGAGACACGCAGACAGAAGAGGAGCGGGTGTCGCCAGGCACTGGGTGTGCTGTTCACGTGAACGGAAAGTGCGAGGAAGGGCTGCGGGTCAGTTTGAAATGACTTCCTGTTGTTGAGCTGATACCTCACCTTCTGAGATTGGACTCCGGGGCTTTGGATTCAGGAGTGTTCATTTCAACCCAGGTGTCCTTCCCTCCTTCAGTCTTAACCCCAAGCTCTGTCTGAACCCAAGTTCTGCTGAACCTTTGTCCCTGTTGTGATACCATCAACACTGACCCCATCGTCTTTGACTTCCAACCCCATCATCTCCCATCTGGATGATGAGAGCAGCCGTCTAATGGATGCCTCTGCAGCCCCGGTCTGCCTGCTCCACACCAGCCAAGGTGATCTTTCAAGTGAGTATATATATGAGGGAATACTATTCAGCCATAAAAAGAGTAAAATAATGCCATTTACAGCAACATGGATGGACCTAGAGATGATCATATTAAGTCAAGTCAGACAGAGAAAGACAAATATCATATGATATCACTTATACATGGAATCCAAAACAAACTGATACCAATCTTATTTACAAACTAAAATTAAATTCACGGACATAGAAAATAAACTGGTTACCAAAGGGAAAGGGCAGGGGAGGGATAAATTGGGAGTTTGGGATTAACAGATACTTATTACTATATATAAAATAGATAAACAACAAGATCCTACTCTACAGCACAGGGAACTTTATTCAATTTCTTATAATAAAGTATAATGGAAAAGAATCTGAAAAATATATACATATGCATGTATATGTATGACCAAGTGGCTTTGCTGTACACCTGAAACATTGTGAAGCAACTGTACTTCAATAAAAAATAAAACAAAATTTAAAAATCACATTAAACTAACATTGTAAATCGACTACTCTTAAATAAAAAATAATAAAAAGAAATAAAGGGAAAAAAGATCACTGGCTTGGGCTGGTCTTTCATTTTCTCAGGAGCCACGTGAAAAATCCTCACCATGGCCTCTGAGTCCTTCCACCTCTGGACACGCCCCATTTTTAGCCCCATCCCTAAGCCTCCTCCTGTGCACCCTAACCTGTCTCCCAGCCACACCCTTCTCCAGATGTGACCGCACCACCCCTAACAGTCCTGAGAGAGAAACAAGCTGTCTTCTACCGCAAATGGCAGCTTTCTCCTGGAGACGCCAAGTTGTCCAAATTTCCCTCCCCCCATTTCTCTGTTGCCTTCGCTGACTCCACATTCCTGCATGTGAGTGCTGCTCAGGGCTGGGTCCTGGCCTCCCTCCTCCACCTGCACTTTCTCCCCAAGGATCTGTGTGCGTTCCCATAGCTGGAGCTGCCATCTCCGTATTGACGGTCTCGGGCGGGCATCTGAAGCCCCAGCTCCCCTTAGAGTTCCAGGCTCATACTTCAGCCTTGCTGTTTGGCATGTCCAGGACACTCTCTCAATTTAACAAGTTCAAAACGGAACTTTGGCTCTCTTCTGCGCACCCCTTTCTCTTTGTAAATAAACTACCTAGTTGTTCATGCTTAAAATCTGAGAGTTGTTCTTTTCCCCAGCTCAGTTCGTCAGCAGTTCCTGGTTATTTAACTCCCAAACACAGCTGACACTTGTCTTTGCTAGCAGCGCTGGAGTCCACGTCCCATCACGTCTTATCTGAATCCCTGTGACACACTCCTAACTGGAGCACCTGCTCTCTAAGGCTCCTCTCAAGCCCTTGTCCCCACCACACTCAGCTGCCAGAGTCATCTTTTAAACTCAGCCCTGGGGCTTCCCCCTCACTGTCCCAGGATAAATCCTGACTCTTGACTGTGTCTGTAGGGATCTGCATGACCTTGTCTCTGCCTTCTCTCTGTTCCTCAAAGACTCTCATTCCTTTGTGCCTCTGAGCCTTTGCACATGCTAATCCCTCTGCCAGAAATACTTTTCCCTCCCTCTAGGTCTGGTTCTTCCCATCCTTCATAGAAGCATACATGTTACTGAACCAAACTTGGGTCTGCTCGCCCATGTGTAGTAGAGCCAGCCTCCTGCTCCTGAGTTGTGGTGAAGGAAATTGCAGCATTATTCCAGGCGCCAAGCAAGGAGTCCAGGCAACTAGTGCCTGAAACACTCAAACTCCCCTATGGCTTTCAAGAAAAGGGTTTTAAAACGGGGGTGGGAGGGCTGGAGTGGGCGATCAACTCGTGGCTGTTCTTCTGATTGGTTGGTGGTGAGCTCACTGGGAGTCGACACCATCAACCTTCTGGTTCCAACTGGAGTAGGGTCCACTTACTGGTGGTCAACATACAGTTAACTCCTTCCTCTGGTGGGGGTGTCAGTATCTGCAAAACAGCTCAAAGGACATGACTCAGAATATCATCTACAGCCCTTGAGGAGGAATGAAATATCCTTGGCTTTGTTCAGTGGCTAAACTACTATTATTTTGCCTTGCTTGACTGTTTTTTCCTTCCTTTCTGTGTTTTCTCACTTCTCTGATTATTGTTTGGAACTTGGAGGGGGCCTAGGAGGCTAAAGTTCTTCTGCAGGCAAGAGGCAGGCAGAGGATGTGCTGGGTGGGTGTCTGTCCTGGGAAGGCCCCAGAGGGTCCTGCTCAGTTACATAAACACCACTTCTTTGGAGCTGCCTTCCCTGAATACCCCATCTAAAGTACAATTCAGCCCCCTTTTTGATTTCTTCATAGATCTTACAGCAGTTTGTAATTTTTTTTCATTGATTTCATTTCCATCTAACTTTCCCTATATAATTCACAAATCCATGATGGCAGAAATTACAACCCCCTTATACACGTTGGTGCTCCCAGAGCCAATCAGAATAACACTCAACAAACATTTGTTGAACAAGTGCTTTTTTGGACCCCATTCACATGCAGAATGATGTGTGTGTTAGTCAGCTTAGGTTAGGCTACAGTAACAAATAGACCTGCATATAGACCATGGATCTAATACAGTGAATCTTGCTGCTGCATCATCTATAGCCTGTTCCTGGTCAGCTGGGGGCTCTCCTCCATGCAGCAGTAAGGGACCAAAGCTTCTTCCATCTAAAGACTCCAAAATCACCAAGGGCCTTATAATTGTACTCAGCTGGCAGAAGAAGACAAGGGACAGAGGAAGTGGTCACTGCTCTGAAGTCTTGGTGCTGGGCTGGCAGCCATCACGCGTTCGCTAGAACTCAGTCAGGGGACGGCAAGGGGGGCTGGGAAAGAAGCCTTGGAGAGGAAGTGGGTTAGGATAAAGAATAGCCATCTCTGCCATGGTGTGAACACAGTGACGTTGCCTGGGGTAGGAGAGGGGACTGGAAGGCGACCTTGGCTCGGTCATGACCCCCCTGAAAGGCCCAGAGCACTTCACTTGGAGCGCCTAGTTTATCAGCCAAGGGGGAGGGTTCCGTGAGGCCCTGAGAAAGCACGCTCAACGTCTGCTGCAATTAGAACGGTCCAGGGGGTTTAGGCAGCTCTGCTTTCTTGCAGGCCCTTTAACTCTGCTATCATGAAACTCCTCTCTTTGGCTGTCCCTTTCTTTAAAGACCTGTGATTGCAATCGTTAGCGGGCAGCATTAATTACAAAGTTCTTCTTTGCTCCGAAACACTTAAGCTCCCACCTGGTGTTGCGTCCCCTTATTTTTATGCCCGTAGAACTGTTCCCGGTTGGAGCTTTAAGTATAGGTAATTGAAACTGTATCTTGTAGCTGGGTAATAAGTGGAGAGCCC
Source organism: Camelus dromedarius (assembly GCF_036321535.1). Classification (NCBI taxonomy): domain Eukaryota; kingdom Metazoa; phylum Chordata; class Mammalia; order Artiodactyla; family Camelidae; genus Camelus; species Camelus dromedarius. The sequence goes on along the minus strand of NC_087443.1, from coordinate 79,277,614 downwards.
ATCCATCTGTCGGCAAAGAAGGTGGGTACTGTTTACGTCTCCATTGAATCTGCCTTTTGTAATTTGGGTTGCAGACGGCACCATCTGTTTCCAGAATCCACTTATCTGCAGTCGAACAAGAGGGTAATAACCTTCCTGGGCTGGATTCAATCCGCCCCTCACTCTGGCCTGCCGCCATCCTCCTGTCCCATCTGCAAGCATGGTTGACAATGGACAGCTGGGACCCCAGGCCAGCTCAGCCAGGAGAGCCCCACTTTCCTCCAGCAAAGGGGATGCGTCCTGCTCCCAACCAAACCCTTCAGTCCAGGGAGGAAAAAGGCCGGGAAAGCACCCCGAACTCGGTGAATCCGAACACATTTCTGTTACCTGGGAAACGACTCCCTTTGTGTCCTGGGATCTGCACAGACACAGTCTATAAATCTCCCTCTCAATGGTATTCGCATCTCGCCGATGTGCAGCATATTGAGAAAACCCTGACATTTGATAAAACTTGGATGGCAATCCACTAAATCTGATTAACCCCTTTTAGCATTAACTGTCACTTCCTGACACCCACAGCAATGCTAAAAGCTGGAAGCATGAGTCCAACTCATTTCAAGTGAGAACAGCACACCTCGGCTGCAGGACAGACAGCCTCCCTCACTTTCCAGCTTGGCCCGGGGAGGAGGGTGAGGGGGTGCCTGGAATAGGGTTTAAACCATCTGGTGTATTCTTAGCGAACCAGAAAGAACTCTGTAAGATAAGACAGCTGGTTGGTCGTCATGCCAAAGAAAGGTTTGGGGAGAATTAAACACTATCGATCGATTTTGCTGAGTCATCTGTGAACGATGTTTCAATATGAGATCATCGAGAAGAGAATTGATTAAAATTTGAATGCTTGTCAATTCATCCTTAACAACAGCATGGTTAAGAGTTTGGAATCATTATTCCTGCTAAATCCGAACTCACAACTGCCACTTTCTCAGCATCCTATTCCGTGTGCTCATTTCAAAAATATGTACTAAAAAGGACTCCCAGTGTGTCCATAAGTTTCCAGTGGTTGTTTCCCCAAGTTGCCAGCTATCAATGTCTCTACCCAATTTAGAGGTGTTATCCTGAAAGACTGACTTGTGCACGACTCCTTCAATGCCAGAATGAGATCACTGTTATTTGTGCATATTCAACCCTAATAGGAGAGGCTTCTAACTTTTGGAGAGTGGGGTAAAAAGCACTCACGTGGAACTGGGAAAGATCAGCAGAAGGGCATGGACGCTGGTGATCCAGGCAGGTTCATTTATGGGCCTGGGGCTCCCTGCTGTGGAGGGAGGAGAGAAACCAGACAAGGCTGCTCCCCAAGGGGGTTAACAATATACATTAAGAAACTCTGGTTCTACTTAAGTCAGTATTTCTATTTCAATATTCTGAGAGCTATAAGACAGCACTCATCTATAAAAGCCCTACTATGTGCCAAGCACTGTGGTAGGGACTCAAAGGCATCTATGTCCTGGTTTCTGACCTCAAAAGATTTATAACAGAGCTGGAGAGAAGTGTGCACAAAGAAGATGGATGGTTCAAAGCCTCATTAAAATGCCGGCAGGATGGCATCAGAATGGGAAACCCGTGATGTCATGTCTCCTCCCCGTCATGACCACGCAAGCAGATCTGATCCATCATGGCACTCACTTTGTCGGCACTGAGAAGTAGCTGCAGTTTTGGGGTTTTTTTTCATTGCAACTATCATGTATTGAAAAACATATCTCCTTGGAAGGAACCCTGGTGAACCAACCAGTGTCATGCTTATTTTGAACCTTTGTTTTTCTTCCTTTGGGAGGAGGCGAGGGCTGAGCACCACCCAGACTAGTCACTTCACATCAGAGCAATCAGTACTCCCTGCTCACCCCTCCTCCCCAGGGTCCTAGCCAGCTGCCACTTTACCTCTCTTTGCCTTCAATCCAGTGCATTGCCCAGGCAAAGCTGCTGCCCTTTCTTTACCCACATTCTGGGCCCTATGCTCTAGTTAGCCTCATCATGCTGGGAGGAGAACGTTTAACAGATTTCCTAAATGTGTCTGGTAGCGCTCAAAGCATTTTCAACATGTGTGGTTTGCACTGATCATAACACAGTGGGCTTGGATTTTTCCCAGCGTGGTCCTCCATCCAAGCAGCCACTGATCAGTTGTAATTGTCACATCCAAGGACACCCAAGTGCCATCCCCAGTGCAGAGAGCCTGTGCTGGGAGGAGAAGGAGATGCCTCCATGGGTCTACATCCCCTGATATTTCAAAGGCCAATCTGCCCACCCACTCAACGCTGAACCAGAGGTGACAGAGAAGGGTTAAAGCTCTGGGGGAGCCAAGTACCTGAGTGTGGAAGAGGCACCATGACTCCTCTGGGTGAGCCCAAACTCCCTGGTGGTGGGCTGGTGAGGTCTGGGGTGTGGTTCCATCCTGGTGACAGAGGAAGCCACCTGTTCTAGGACATTTGAGAGAGGGCAGCATGAGGGGATCTGACCTGCATCCCCAAAAATAATTTCAAAGATGGGCCAAGAGTGCAGGCTTGCCTGGAAGGGGCATTGTCAATGTCACATCGAGGCTCTCAGTCCTACCACTTGGCTGGGAGAAAGCATGATCCTCGGGACAGAATTGAGACCTGCAGGGAGGTTGCTGAGATGGGCATGCTTTGACCTTGACAGAGAACCTAGCAGGAAATCATACTCACATTTTGCAGAGACCAGAAGCCAGGAACGGCCAGACTGAAAAAATCATAGGTCATTGAGATTGGCAGATGGTCAGCCTAGGAGCAGACGTCATTTTTAAGAAAAGTCCTAAAGCAGTTCATCCATCAGCAAGTATCTCCTGCGTGTCTACCACAGGCAAACCACAATGGCAAGCAAAATCGACCTGGATCCCACACTCGTGGGGTTTACAGTCCCCTGGGAGGGACAGCAGTCTTCACCCCACCCCACAAACGGCGACGGGCCACTGAGGAACAGCTTGCTGTTGCTGCTATGACACATTGCCATAAACGCAGTGTCTTAAAAGCACTTCAAATTTATTTTGTTAGAGGTCAGAGGTCCAAAGTGAGTCTTCTAGGACTAAAATCAAGGTACCAACAGGATGAGAAAGAAGGAAATCCTGCCATTTGCCACAACACGGACGGACCTTGAAGGTACTTTACGAGGTGAGGTGAGTCAGACAGAGAACAACACTGCGCATCGCTTCTACGTGAACTCCAAAAAGCTGAACTCATAAAAGTCGAGAATAGACTGGGAGACACCAGGGGCTGGGGGCACAGGTGCCCTTGGGGACACGTTATTTAAGGGTAAGAACTTGCAACTAGTGGATAAATAAGTTTTGGAGAGCTAACGCACAGCCTCGCGACAACAGACAATCCTGCGTGATAACCTTCAAAGTTGCTAAGAGACGAGATGGCTATTGCTGTCACCACAAAAAAGAAATTACAATTACGTGATGTGATAGAGGTGTTAGTGAACATCGCAATAAATAAATGGAGCAAATCAATACTGCAAATCAGTACCTTAAACCAACACAATGTTGCATGTCAATTGTATCTCATTGAAAAATACATGAATAAATAAATAATAGAAACCCCATTTGATTAAAAAAACAATATTTCAGCAGGGCTGTGTTTCTTCGGGAGGCTTCTGGAGAAGATCTACTTTTTCCTTGCCTTTTCCAGCTTCTAGAGGCTGCCCACATTTCTTGGCTCATTTCCACTTCCTCCATCTTCAAAGCTCACCTCTCCAAACATTGTTTTTGCTGTCACATCTCCTGGTTCTGATTCTGACCCTCTGGTCTCATCATAAGGACCCTTGTGATGACACTGGGCCCCCACCCCAGATAATCTGGGACAATCTCCCCATCTCAAGGTACTTAATCACATTTGCAGAGTCCCTTTTGCCAGTAAGGTACCGTCCCAGGTTGCAGAGATTAGGACATGGTCATCTTCGGGGGCCACAATTCAGCCTATGATAATTTCTATTTGTTTGTCCTTTTAATTCTTTTCACTTCCTCCCCTCTCTCCACCATTCAAGCAGCAAGAAGGGCTTTCTCTGTGACAGACCTCCCCACCCCCCAAAAAAGTAGCAATAGACAAGAGGCGACCATAGCATATGATGATCTTGAAAGCTAAGGTGCTCCATTGCAAGAACCAGGCCCTTGAGAGAGAAAGGCTGATTTGAATTCCAAAAACCTCCATTTGGGAAGTCAAAAGCTCAAGTCTGAAGGGTGAGGGCATCATGCAAATCCATTAGATTAGAAAGAGAACGCACTTGTTTCTGTGCAAAAGGGGATAAAGTTTTTCCCAGCTGGGCGCAGGAGAGAGACCAGAGGCACTGGCATGGATTTAGGAACAGCAGATGCCTGAGAAATCCACCAGCCTGACCCCCGCTGAGGTCAAAACCTTGGAAAACGTCTGGGCTGCATGAACCATCAGCTGCCAGGTCCCTGTTAGCTGCCCTCGGGCCTCTCTGATGCTCAGAGCAGCCAGGTGTGGATGCCACTCCAGGTTCCCATCCTATGCAACCCACAATCCTGTGCCCTCCCTGGTGGGGCAGAAGGGCACCTGAGACTTCATTCCCCTCCAGATGGGAGTAGAAGAACTTGAAAAGGACTGATGGGCCCCACGGTTTAGGAAAAAGAGGGGGTGGTCAGCTTTCAGGAGCAGCTGTTGACACAAGAATGGAATGGGAGGGAGGAGCCTCACCCCAGAAGAAGCCAGCAAGGACCAAGCCAGCCCAGTTCCAGGTGACACAGGTGCTCCTCCGCCCTGATGGCATCTGGACTGCCACCCGAGAGTAGGCGCAGGGAAGGAGGAAGGGGACCCTGAGTTGCACAAGCACAGGCCCCATTTTGAGCATATTTAAAGCAGAAAACAACTGAGTTACCTTTAATGAGACTGACGGAGAAGTGGGGCTGGTGATTTTGGTTACAGAGAACTCTTATCACTTAGACCATAAAACCAGGGGAGAGCCTGGTCCAAATGGGATCGGTGGGCCATGCGCAGGGAATGATGTCTGAGCGGAGACCTGCAGATTTTATGTCATTTTGTAATTATCAGCTCTTTGATCCCCCTTAATACTTTTTGAAGGTGTCAACCTGGTGTCGTGTCTGTACCCAGGGAAAGAGCAATCATAACCATCACTAATTTAGGGAGGACAGTCGCTCGCTCAGCACTTTGTGGTATTGTCTCATGAACTCACCACCTTGGGCCGAGGAAGCAGGCTCCCTCATGTCTGTTCTGTGGATTAGGAAATCGAAGCTCAGAGAAGTTGTCACCCGCTTGAGGTCCCAGAATAAGGAATTCGCTGTCTGGCCAGAGTTTGTGCCTGGAGCCAATACAAAAGAGATCTGTCTTCACCCAGTTCTGAGGTGGGCAGCTGGCTGGGACCACACGGGGAGATCAGAAGAAGGAGGTTAATTCCTTCAACCTTCATCCTGGTGTCCCAGAGCCTCACCTGGAACTCAGCATCCTACCAGCTATTCTCTGCTTCTGACATTGATGTGCCTGCCTTCAGACAGGGGGACAGTTCTTAAAGTTCCTGGATAAACATTGCACAATTTCCTACAGCACCAATATTCCTGCAAGATTTGAAAAAGAGTAATGAGGTATTTGATTAGAAAATAATTTCAATGTTTTCTTAAGAATATAATTAAGCATACCGAAAGTTTGAGCATAATCTATATACAGACAAGTTGAAGGAAGAACAGCTTGTCCAAATAAACACCCACCATCTAAACCCACACCTGTCAATCATGGCCTTACCTGTCCAGATCAGTTGCTGTTGAACCATTTTTTAAAAAATTTTATGGAAGTGTAATTGACTTACAGTGTTAGTTTCAGGGGTACAAGAAAGTGATTCAGTTATATACATATACATACATATATACATTTTCTTTTCAGATTCTTTTCCATTATATATTATTACAAGAAATTGAATATTGGTCCCTGTGCTGTACAGTAGGTCCTTGTTGTTTATATACTTTATATACAGTAATGTGTATCTGTTCATCTCCAACCTCTAATTTATCCTTCCCCACCCTTTCCCCTTTGGTAACCATAGTTTGTTTTCTATGTCTGTGAGTTGTTTTTGGTTTATAAATAGAATTTGTAGGATTTTTGTTTAGATTCCACATATAAGTAATATCATATGATATTTGTCTTTCTCTGTCTGACTTACTTTACTCAATATGATCATCTCTAGGTCCATCCATGTTTCTACAAATGGCATTATTTCATTATTTTTTAAGGCTGAGTAATAGTCCACTGTGTATTTATACTATATCTTCTTTAGCCAGTCCTCTGTCAATGGACATTTAGGTTATTTCCATGTCTTGGCTATTGTAAATAGTGCTGTTGTGAACATTGGGGTGCATGAGTCTTTTTGAATTATAGTTTTCTCCAGATATGTTTATATACTGATATGTCTCCTTCCAGGGGAACCAAAAAAGGAAAATGAACTAAACATTTCATCAAGAATTTGGGGGTTTTTGTTTGCTTGTTTTTTGTTTGGGGGGAGGTAATTAGATTGATATATTTATTTTAATGGAGGCACTGAGGGTCGAACCCAGGACCTTGGGCATGCTAAGCATGTGCTCTACCACTAAGCTACACCTTCCCCCCTTTCTTAAGATTTTTTGAACTGTATGTCATTATCTGGAATTTGAGGACTCAAATCAATTTCTGTCATGATTAAATTTTAAAATATTAAGAATAAAAAAAGTAAGTTGCACACATCCTGACACTTTACTACTAAATATTTCAATCTGTATCACTTGAAAAAATGAACATTGAAAACATGGGTCATTATCACTGCTAAGAAAATGAACGATAATTTCCAATCTTGTCTAATGTTTAGTTCATGTTTATATTTAATCTGTGGTCCCCAAATGCCTTTTACAGCTAGTCTGTCTTCTCACCAGGATGCCATCAAGTTTCATGTACTGCATTTACTTTAGCTATGTCTCCAAATTAAAATAATCTGCCACTTATTTTTAACGGCTTTGGCTCTTTGAAAAGACAAGCTCAGTTGTCTTGAAGAATGTCCCATATTCCAGATTTGTTTGATTGTTTCCTTGAAGTGTGGCTTAATTTGTCTTTTATTCATGGACCACCAAACTTTCATAACTCATATTTTTTGAATGTGCATATTTTATAATTTGCACAATTTATATACAGTTGCAACCAGAAGGCTAAGAATTTGCTCTGAGCCAGGTGATTGTGCTAAGGGCATCAGCTGCATTGTCTCGTGGAATCCTCACAGCAACTTATGAGAAAGGCGTCCTGACATTTTGATTATGTCCATTTGGCAGTGACTGGTCTTTGAAGTGTTCATTTACCTTCTCAGGACAATAGAGTAAGTAGTTGCATCCGGATTTTAACCCAGATGCCAGAGCATGCTCTAAGCCTCACGCCTGTGCCCGCAACCAGAGCACAAGCCCTGGTTTAACCTCTCTAGACTCCTGACACATGGCACAATGCCTCTGCCTCTGTACAGACTCAGAAAGAGGAATGTTCAGTGAAGTTAGCCCTCTCCTGTAGCCCGTGATGATGTCACATAGGACACACATTTCTTGAATGAACGAACCAATGAATAACCATCTTTCAGGTTATCAACACAGCCTTAGATATTTAAGGTTCATAAAAATCCTAGATTGAGGAGAGAGTAATGAACAGGATGGGTTTTAACACCTGGTCAGTCCAGGTTGTCCTTACAGACGACTCATGTACATCACGTAGGATGGTGCTTACTTTACCGTAATCATGTAATCCTTTTGCAAGCATCCCAAGGTTTTAAACAGTATATTACAAGGAACAGGTAGTTTTGATGCTTCACACCTTGTCACAGATCCCCGTTTACTAAAACATTTTCTCCAAAGTAAGATTTTCCTCCCATGATCCTTTGCGATCTTGGCACCTGGGAAGCTGACTTGGATGAGTAAGGACAAGCCGGCCCTTTCTGCAGCCGGAGCCCTTGCAACACCAGCGCTGATGAGACAAAATTCATCCATAACTCTCGGGAGGCCAGAGGTAGGTGGCTCCCACGCAGTGACCATGAACTTCTGCCTTCCTGAGGGATGACAGGAAGTGGGTGTGCTGGAATCCAGCAGGGAGGGTGCTCTAAGCTCACCCTGGCTTTGCGCACTGAGTGCACACTGTTCAGAATTAGAGGTGTATATATGCATCAAACAGTGTGTATTTTCAGAGTGTATTAAAATATTTTGTGTTGATTTTCTCCTGAGAATTCCAAAAAGGAAAGCAAAAGTGCTCTCATGGTTGTTTGATCACTGTTTCTCCAGCAGGACAACGTGAAGAAAAGTCTGTGTCTGACTCCCCGACCTTTCCCAGCAGGAACCTGCAGGGCGTCTGCCCAGCATAGGTGCTCATCTTGCTAAAGCCACACTGAACAAGTGAAGGGTCTTGGGAGAAACTGAGATAGAAAAGAATGATTTCACATGGACTCAAATAGCACACTCAATTTCCTCCGCCTTGTTTGGTTTTTCAAAGGAGAAACCTAAACCCGTGTTCATCTCTTTTCCTGAAAGGCAATCCCTCCTTGAGTAACTCAGCGAGCCTGCTGACATTCAGATCGCCGCTCAGAGCTGCGGAGCTCACAAAACAGACTCTCATTTCTGGTCTCTGCTCCTAGAGCTTCTGATTCAGCAGACCTGGGATTTTTGCTCAGAAATCTCCACTTTTAATTACCTGTTGGGATGATTCTGAGTAGGCCCATGGTGGGAACCACAAATTTTTATTATTATTCAAAGCTAGCTGCAAGGTCAGCATACTTTCAAGGATTAATTTATTGCAAGATAAAATCTAGATCACCTCAGATGGCAGCTGGGCACTTAAAGCATCTCCATCCTCGGTGCACATTTGAATCACTTAGAGGAGCTTTATATATATATATATATATATATATACACACATATATATAAAATTCTTATTTTTTTATTGGAGTGTAGTTGATTTACAATTTTAGTTTCCAGTGTACAGAAGAGTCAGTTATACATCTACATACATACATTCATATATATATATTTTTTTTTTCCTTTTTTTTTTTCCGGATTCTTTTCCACTACAGCTCATTACAAGAAATTGAATATAGTTCTCTGGAGGAGCTTTTTAGAAATATGATGCTTTGCCCTCTTTCTAGATCTCTTGAATCAGAATCCTTGTGGCAGGGTCCGAGTGCTATTTTTAAGAGCTTCCCCAGAAGCTTCTAGAGCAGCCAAGGTTAAGGAGGACAGGGCGACTGAGTTAAATAAACCTGCTCAAAATACATCAATTCGGTTGCCTTGTGCTGACTTTCCAGGTCAATCAGTCAAAAAAAAAAAAAAAAAAAAAAAGTCCGTGCTTGTCATTTACCTTCATAATGGTCTACACTTTACAGAGAATAGTCCGTAACAGTCTGAATCAGGCAGGCCTAATCTTAGCCCGTTTTTCACAGACAGTGATGCCCGGAGAGGTAAACAGCAGTGCACAAGTTATCTCGGCTGCAGGCAATGAAATCGGCATGACGTTTACAGCCCCACGCCCGGGGCTGCTCCACTCAGCCTGCAAGTTATCAAAGGCGTGCTGCTGAGTGTGATCTCCCTCCAGTCAGGGGTTATTTGATAACTGCTTTTAAAAAATCCATGTGCTTTTTAAAGGTTGACTCTGAGTGGCAGGTAAATGTTTAGGGCAGAGGGGAGAATCCCAATCACGTGCTCTCCAGGAAGCCCGCCCGCCAAGGAGGGCCTGAATTTTCTGTGATGCCCATAATACACATCTTATTAAAATATGATCCGAAAAGAAAATATCTTCAAAGACAAGCAGTTAAATGAATCAAAAGTTTGTAATGAAAGGAATAAATGACTCAGGGAAAGAGAGAGCAAAAACAAGATGAGAGACTATATATTTAGGATCAGGCTTCCTAATTGACTGCAATCTGTAGTGCTCTGAATTTGACTACACTGGGTATAATTATTTCTGTCTAAATAATTTTGCAGACTTGCAGCATAATAACTCAGGATCACAAACAAGAATCAACTCTGCTGTGCTCACAGCACAGCAATAATTATGTTCTTGAGTTGGTACAGCTCCTTACAGCTTGGTGCAAAGTAATTATGTTTTTTGCTTGGTGCAAAGCATATTAACCTGCGGAAATTACAAACCATGAAGTGTAAAAACAAAAAAAAAAGTCTGTTTCTAATGGGAAAAATACCAAATTTGGCCTACTAAAATTTCCAATCTAAGTGAATTAGCTGGTGCTATGAGGCCTCCCTGAAGGAAACAGACCTGGTCAGTTCAGGAGCATCCCACATGGAGAGCACTTTTCAGTGGACTGATGTGAAGAGAGCTACCTCCATGCCCAGGAAAGATAGAAATGTGCACTTCATTGCAGAAAGAGCGCTGGGGTACTCCAGATCTGTGCAAGCTGATACGTGTGGTCTCAGTCATTCACTATTCTGTGAATGTCCTATAACGTGCTTAACAATTAGAGGTTGCCTCTGGGGAGTGATGAGGGTTGGTGTGGCATTGAGTAAAGTGTAATTAAAGAGAAGGACTCACTGGGTTTCTGCTGCAGTTGTGACGCTTTACTTCTTAAACTGGATGGTGATTTTGCAATATTTGTTATAGCATTTGCCATATTTTTGTCCATCTGAAATAATTTATAATTTCTGTGATGGTTAATTTTTATGTGTCAATTTGACTGAGCTAGAGGATACCCAGACAGCTGATGAAACAGTATTTCTGGGGTGTTTCTGGGAGAGATTAGCATTTGAATTGATGAACTGACTAAAGCAGCCACCCCTCCCAACGTGATGGGCATCATTCCATCTGCTGAGTACTCACATTGAACAAAAAGAAGGTAGGGGGGCAGTTCATGCTCTCTACTTGGGCTGAGACATCCATGTCTCCTATCCGCAGTGCTCCTGGTTCTTCGGCTTCCAGGCTCAGGCCACAGCATATACCATCAGTCCCCCAGTTCTCAGCCCTTTGGACTTAGATGGAATTACAGCATCAGCTTTCCTGTTTCTTCGTCCCGCAGATGGTGGGACTTACTGGCCTCCACAAGCACAGGAGCTACTTCCTGTAATAAATCTCTTCTTATCTATGCCTCTCTCTATATAATCTATATCTATATCTATCTCCTATTGGTCTGTCTCTCCGAAGAACCCTGACTAATACTATTTTGTTAGACAAAAGAATACAATTCAGGGAAGATGACAGGGGGTATATTTTGGGATTTTCCCATAATCTCTACATAAAATTAGGTAGAGAAACTACGCTGCTAGTCAAAACTCACGGACAAAATTTACAGCAAAACTAGGCAGTGAGATAGTCCTGCAGACTCCAAAATGCAAGCAAGTAGAGAAGAATCTCCAAAAGCCACCAGACTTCTTGGTGTCAGTATGGGAGAAAGTAGAAGAAAGACCTGAGAAAAGAAAGACCTCAAAACCGGTGACAGGTATTTACTGGTAGGCATAGCCTGCCAGTCGGAGAGCAGCAGCTGAGTCACGGAGAGGGTCTTGCTTCTTCCAGCAGTGAGAGAGGGCCAGGGACCCAAGTGAGGAAGGCTTGAAAGGTTTGAAGAGTCTAGCCTGTGAATTCCTGAAACTGACCCTCAGGACTCTTGTCCAGGACAGAGTTCCAAATTGAGAAGATATGGTTAGAGGTGCCCCAAAAATTGAGCAAGAAAGGGGTCCCAAATACAACAGAAATGGAAAATGAGATAAAAGCATAGAGGTGGAGGAAACAGAGCCAAGAAACAGAAAGCAGGCAGCCCTATTTCAAACATCGTATTTAAATAACAGATGACGGGGTTCTGTGAACTTAGGAAAGCTGTCTTTGAACCAGGTGTCCTTCTAAAAGTTAAGAAAAACTACCTTCATTAGGAAACAAAAACCTAGAATATAATCAAGATCAAATCCCATACAAAGTTACAATAATTAAAAACAGATTATGGAGTAGAATAACATAGTATCCCTTCAGACAATGAAAGCATTCCCAAAATTCATATTAAGAAAAAAAGAAAATTTCAAATTGCGCTGAAAGACATTAAGAAAACAACACAATGCACAAAAGAACATAAATCAGAATTAGAAAAACTCAGAAGGAGGTAACAGAACTCAAGAGACACTGGGAAATAAAAATTTAAACACAATCGGAAATGAGGATTCAACTAGAAGCAATGCAAGCCCAAATAAGCAAATAATTTCTTCACAAAAATAAGTGAAAATTAGAAAGAAATGAAAAAAGGATTTTTAAAAAAGATTCAAGATAATATGACAAATATTGAGGATAAACAAAGAAAATCCAACATATAAACAATAGTACCCAAGGAAAAAACTAAAGAAAAGACGCAGAATAAATTATACAAACGCTAATGCAAGGAAACTTTCTTGAAATAAAGAAAAGGATATGAAACTACATATTGAAAGAACATGCTATTTATCTGAGAATATTGACACAGAACCAATGAGAAGATATATTCTAGTAAAATTACTAAACTTCCTAAAAGAAAAAATGTGAGGAAAAAATCCTTTTATTATCTAAGCAAAAAGAAAACGTCATTTATAAGGAAAATAAAATTAGATGATTAATAAACTCAGATGATTATCAGATTATTTCTCCAGCACTGTTTCCATGCCAGAAGAAAATGAAGAGACATATTTAAGATATTTAAGGAAAGAAAATGTTAGCCAGGATATTATATCCAGCAAAGCTGATCTTCAACTAGAAAGAGCTCAGACAAATGGCTACCAGGATAAAAGAACTCAGGGACTATTGTTCATGTGAGATCTTTCCAAGGATTCTAGTAAATAACGAGCTTCAGAAAATCAAAAAGATCAGAGTCAGAAGCATAAGGACTGGCGGTGAGCATTAGATATATAGTTACTTGTGGAAGCAGAACAGTCTAAATGAGAGCTGGAAGGCAAATAGCGTAGTCTGTAATGGCCGAATAACCCGAATTTTAAATGTTTTCAATAATCACAATTGGTAGCAGTATTAGAATTACCATTATGAAACTCCAGTGTGTATAAGCGGAATGAACCTAATGAGCAATTTTGGAATATTCTATTTTTATCATCCTCTATGTACTTTAGAATCAAGACTCTTAGTGTAAAAGAAAAGATTCAGATGTTAATGCAGTTAAGGTCAAGTTAAAACCCTGCGGCCTTGAATACAGTTTGGAAATATCAGTGTGAACTCACATGTTATCGTATCTTTATTTGGGAGGAGAAATACACATATTTCCTGACTCTATACGCTGGATCTATAGACGTAGAGTAGCAGTGGTCATCCAAGAACCCAAACTGTGGTCTTGAGATACCATTTCCCAATAAAAGAAACCAGGGCTTAGAGAAATTATTGATTCCAGGTCTGGAGCAGGAGATGTATAAGACGAATTTGGAACATCTTGTCACAACCAGGTAAAAAGGAAACTGCTAACACTGCTTCCACTGATCAAATATGGGATAATTAAAGTGAGCGTCAGTAAGAATAAATATTGCAGTGGGTTGAAGGCTAACAAATGTATTTAATTCCAGGAAATATTAACAGGAATCATTTCATCGTCTTGGAAGCTGGGGAAATAGAGAAAAGAATCAAGCACTCCTTCTGTCTTTCCTGTAAGAACTACGCCTCTGGATGACCAAATAGTAGGTGAAGGAGATATCTCCTTAGAAAATTATTCCAGGGAATCCATGCAAGCCAAACAGTAGAATCAGAACAACACTGTTCTACAACCCCCAGTGAATTAACAGATCAAGGCACTGAGCACCATGGCTGCCAGCATTAAAGAGAACACGAACCAGATCCTCTTTCCTCCTAATGAAAGAACACAACTTGTGACCTTGCCAAAGAGGCCCAGCCTGAGTCTGATCCAGCCTAGGATCCAGCTGCCAAATTCCAGGAAATACGGGGAGGGGGGCATACTGAGCCACACTATGGTCGCACACTCAGCAGAGTTCAATCTATGGGAAACTATAGGTCAAATGGCTACACAAATTGTAAGGGGAAGACAAGGATGTAGATTACACAAAACACATCGTTTCCAAATATGGGCAAGATTAAGCTATAATGTCTAGAGATGACTTGAGTGACAAAAACATAAAGGCTCCCACGGATGGTTACTCTAAAAGTCAGATAGAAGTGACTTCTGGGCAGAGGAAGGTCTATAATTGCAATGGAGGGGAATGGAGGAATTCATGAGGTGACTGGCCAAATTCTATTTCTTGACTGATGGTTGCAAGATTATTTGCCTTATAATAAATCACTAAGCTATTCAGTAAGCGAATAAATGGTAAAAACAAGGATTACTAAATCGGGGATTAGAGTCCCCTAGGAGTAAAAGCCTGTCTCTCTCTCTCTTGCTAGCTGTCTCACTGGGGCAAGGCCCTTAGCTTTGCTGAGACTAAGTTATTCTCTCCATCAAAGTGGAGTTGAACTTGCAGTCTTAACAGTAAAAGAAATGCTCCCACCTCCATATTTTAGTCAAGATGGAATAGAAATGTGATAACGTAAGTAAGTTTCTCTGAGCCTCACCAGCACTTACAAAGATCTTGGGAAGGGATCTTGGAACATGAATATGGATCCAGAACATCTTGAGGCAGCTTTGATTTGGAAATAAGACTTCAACCATGCCTTTAGTGACCAGGGAAGATCGCTTGTAAAATGGGAATAAAAATGACACCTGTATGCCTGGGTGACGGTGACAACTGAGAAGATGAGTGGGGACCCCTGGTGAACTGTCGATGCCTCCACAGAGAGCGAGCCACCGTCATTGCCCTCCAGCGCCCTGGAAGGGGAGTTCTGCGTAATGGCAGGTGGAAGGATCAGCCGAGCCCCCTCGTCACTCCAGTCTCCACAGCATTTTCAGATTAATCCGTTGTTGTTTCAAAGTCACAGGAAACCTTTACTGCGTGATTGCTATGATTTGGGTAGCAGTGCTGGGCAATTTTCGTGGATTAGAGCATAAGCAACAGTATAAATAGAGTGAGACACAGTGGGGTCAAGTCGCAAGCTCGGGACGCAGTTGGAGAAGCGGGATTTCAGGCCCAGGGCTGGCAGCAACACAGCCCAGCTCTTCATTGCTAGGAGCGCCTGGTAAAGGAGTGTAGATGAAAAAGAAAAGCAACCCTCCTCAGGGCTTTTCCACCAGCTCCCTCGGCCCCTGTTGCCCCCACGTGCAAGCAAACCTGAGGCGGACCTTGCTCAGGGAACCTCCAACCACAGGTGCACCCATCGGCCCCGTGTCTCTCTGTCACTCCTGCCATGGGGCCACATAGGACTCATAGCCTTAACTCTCAGGTGGCTTGGGTTTTCCTTGACCCTCTACAGCCATGTTTCTGTCCCCAGGGGCAGGTCCCTTTGTCATCTCTTTTGTGGTCACTCTCTGCCAAGATGCTTCAACATGCTGTTGCTGTGTGAGCACAGGTGGGCTTGCAAAGGCTCTTACTGGAACACTGACCTAGTCTATACTGCCCTTTAAAAGTCGGAGGCAAATAGCCCAGAGGGTAAGGGTTTAGACTTGATTTCAATCTACTGGGGTGAAGTGAAGCCCAGGTTGGGAAGGCATGACCTGTCCTGCCTCTCAAACACCCTCTGAAGTATTGCAAAGAAAGGTATGTCCCTTAGCATTGACCCTAAGAGAGAAAGCTCTTTAAATCTCATATTTTATGTTCAAAATTCATATGATTTCTTAAATTTTTATTTTTTAGAAGACTTTATTTTGTAGAGCAGTTTTAGGTTGACAGCAAAGTTGGGGGGACATACAGAGATTTCTTATCCACCCCCAGGTCCCCCTACATGCACAGTCTCCCCCATGATCAATGCTCTGCGCTGAAGCAGTACATTTGTTACCATTGATTAACCTATGCTGACACGTCATAATCACCCAGAGGCCACAGTTTGAATCAGAGTTCACGCTTGATGTACATTCTGTGAGTTTGGACAAATGCAGAATGACAAGGATTCATCATTAAGGTGTCATACAGAGCAGTTCCACTGCCCTAAACATCCTCTGTGATCTGCCCACTCATCCATCATCCCTTCCTGCCAATTCATATGATTTTATATTTTACTTCTTTGTTTTCTGGGAGAAAATAGTTGCATCTTAAATCTAAGACAAATAGTTAAATCTTGTAATATAAAAAAAGTTATTTAAGAAAGCAAGAATAAAGGGGCCATAAACCTGATTTCAAAACTAGGCACAAAACACAAAAAGTTTAGAATAAAATAAGATAAGAGACCATTTCAATATATGAAAGCATGCTCCATCTCAGTCATAAAAACAGAAAGGTGAATTAAAGCTAACTGAAATATGATTTATTACCTACTTTATGAAGAAAGGCAAACATTGAAGAACACACTATTGGGAAGCCTATGGGGAAATAGGCTCTCTACATATTGCTGGTAGAAACACAGTTGTATGAACTCTATGTGGCATTAGCTAGCAAAATTGCTGTATTTGCCCTTAGCCAAACTATCTCCTTTCTAAAAAGTTTCCTTGAAGATAAACCTTCACAAATACAAACACACAGATGGTCAAGTTTATTACTTGTGGCCTCTTTTCATAATTGTAAATAATTGGAACCAATCTAAATGTCATTAACAGGAGACAAGTTGAATAAACCATGGTAAGTCCATGCAATAGAATACTATGCGGTCATGAAAAAGATAGGAACATCTCTATGCATTGATTCAGGGTGATCTCAAGCACATGCTGTTACACGAAACAAAGCAAAGTGCAGAACAGTATATATAGAATGCTACTTTGGGGGTAAGAAGAAAGGGGAAATACAAAGAAATTTATTATTTGCCTATTTTTGAAAAATAAAAAGAAATCCTGCAAGGATAACTGGAAATGAATGATGTGATTGTCTAGAAGAGGCAGGGGAGAGGAAACAAATTGAGAGCAGACAGTAATGGATAGGTGATTTCTCAGAGATTCTTTTACACACACACACACACACACACACACACACACACACACACACATTTATCTTTTTTAAATCATGAAAATCTTTTATATTTTCAAAAAGGAAAATGAAATACAAAAAGACAAGAAGAAAACTGAAAACTAAAAATCAAATGGAAGCTATAAAACTAACCACATATCAAGTTGGTAAAATAATCACACAGAGATGAGTTGTTTCAAGTGACATTTGAACACAATACTCAGAGTCCTGAATCCTCTGAGATCTATCACCTCAACAAAAAGAAAAGGAAATAAATTTAAACTTCACTTAGTGACTTCACTGATAGAAATCATATTGATGTAGTAATTCCAGAACATTTAGTGTAGAGTAAAGCAAATAAATTAATATGTTATTAGGAACCAAGATGTTTAGTGTAAAAGAAGAGAGATACAACTATAAAATCTAAGGCCTTTTAAAAATGTTAAATTTGAATTTAAATATCAATATTGAGTCATCTTTTTGAAAAATTCTAGCTTTTCCTACTGAGAGGGCTCAGAGGCAGTGATCCTACCTAGCACACAGATCTTGGTCTCTATGCACCGTTTTTCCCTGTAAGGAAATAAGGTTTCTTAAGACGGGAAATAATGATTCCAGATAAGAAAAATAAATGATGAGCCCGGGACATAATTTTGAGCCAGAAAACATAGAAATGCTCAAAGACCAAATAGACCTTGTCAAAATGCCCCAGGAGTCATCCTGGAGCCCCACTGACTAAACAGGGAATGGGTGGCAATCTGAACTTCAAACAAATGACTAATTCATAGAATAATAAAAATCTATGAGTCCATAGTGAAACCCTGGGATTGGGGGGGGGGGGGTTGCGCGGGGCAGACCATTTCCCAGTGTTGGAGATAACTTTATACCAACTTCTTACTCTGAAAATGGAGGAGAAAAATAAGCATTAACTCTGCATTTTTTTGAGAAACTTTATTTTTTTTCTCTACTTTATACTGGCAAGTTCTTCTTTCATAAGAATAATAATACCAAACGTAGAACTAATGATAAAATTATAAAATCACCCTTCTGCAGTCCTCAAGGAAATAAGTGATACAGGCAAGGAGAATCAAATGATGCCCAAATCATTCTGAAATGTTGGGAACAAAATATATTGCCTGGTGCCAGAGGTACCCCTTTACAGACTCCTGACTTCTCACAAGGGGAAACCCTACCTTTGCAGGGAGAGATCCCACTGTCACCTTTTATCCAAGTGGTCAGTTAGCATCACTATCAGAGACACGGGCCAACAACAGGCCCCCTAATGTGATGCATTATAACCTGCACATCATCGTCTAGAAAGCATTCTTTCCAAAGTTGTTTAGCCTGAATCTAACCAAGCCCTAGAACTCTAACTGCTGGTGTACGAGGGATAAGGGAACATACCAGACAGTGTCACAGGAGGAAATCATACCAAGCCGAACACTATGGGGTTTGGCGGGCTTAGTCACTCAGGATGGCTGTTTCTGAGTATGAACTGAGTCCGAAGCAGAGATTAAGACTTGGCCTCATCCCCAAAGGGCTCGTGTTCTGCTGGGGGACCAGAGCTTTTACAGACAGTCAAGGCTGAAATCCTGGTGCAACCACTTACTCTGTCGACCTGAGAAGTAACTGAACACGTCAAAGACCACGTCCTCGTTGTGAAAAGACATAATGAAAGTACTGAGATGTCTTCTTCCTGAGTTGCCTTGAGGCGTCCATGAGACGATGCATGTAATGCACTTAGCACAATTACCTGACTCAGGGCCAATGTTCAGTACATTTCGCTTTCTTCTTCTGGCTCCCATTCTTCTTTCTATAACAGCTTGAAAGCCATGACGTCATGGAGAAGGGCCAGCAGCCCCTGGAGATCACAGCTGGGGGGACAAGTCTCATCACACTTGGCAACTCCAACTTACTGAGGGGAGAGTCTGGGAGTACTGTGTGGGGAAAAAACTTTTTCTGAGATAGACACTTGATCTCTCAGAAAAGGAATTGCTTAAAACCTGAGTCTGCTGGACCAGAAGGGTTGTTTCCTGAAGTTTCTTTAGAGACTTTCTGATTTTGAAAGTAGATTTGAGACAGAAACTTGTATCAACTTCTAGAAATTCCTAGCATTAAGGGAAAAATGTTACTTCTTTTTCCTTCCAATTGTAATTCTCCCTTCTTATGTGCCTGATTTGATGGAGATAATGTCAGGGAAATAGAGTCAATAATGAGTTACGTGTGTTGCGATTTCCTGTGTCAGAGGTGAATGAAGACGTCTCCTGTTGAGCTGGTGCAGGAGCCACACGGCACAACAAACCCCATCCCCACCCCATCCTCCACTGGAACGGTCTTTGATACAGTTGTGCGCACAGGGATGGAGGGCGTAGGGAGATGAGTGCAGCCTCCCAAGACCCGCCTGTGGTTCTCTCTCCAAATCACTGGAATCCATGAAGGGAGGGCTCAGAGAAAGGACCTGTGAATACCAAGTCCATCCTCCTGGTACCCTCCACACCAAAATTAAGCAAACCCAGGATGCTCTGTGATGAAAGTTTACATTTTTTTTAAACTTATCTGCTATATCAGTGGTGGCAAAGCATTACAAAGTCAGAGGATCCAGAGCTACCCATTTTAAGGACACATTCTAGAGGTTCAACAGTGCAAAAGGTAGTCAGTAACATAGCCTCTTCGTACCCCAGACGCTCAGTCCTAGAAGAAGCCATTGTTAACAGTTCCTTTTGTATACTTTCAGAGATTGTCTCTCTAAGTATATAATAAACTTACAGTGGGCATCTTTGTCTTTATCCTGATCTTATTGGAAACATTTCTAGCACCTCCCCCACTAGATGGATGCTAGCTTTTAGCCTTACATTGAGAAAGACTTCCATCATGTCCTAGTTCATTAAGAAAAGTTTTCTACATTGACAAGTTTGGATGTTAACTTTTATAACATATATATTTTGCCCCCCATGGAGAAGGTCATTTGATCATTCCTCTTTGATCAACTAATATCTTGAATTATATTAATGGATTTCCTAATGTCAAATCATCCTTGCATTCCCAGAAAAAAACATATTTGGTAGTAGTAGATTTAGGTTTTTGTGATAGATTGCTAGAATCTATTGCTAATATTTTATTTCAAATTACTGCATCAATATTCATTGCCTTAGTCTTTTCGTTGTTTTATGCTGTATTTGTCAAGTTTTATTTTCTATGTGATTCTGGTTTCAATAAATAATTTAGATTATGTGTATTTTGAAGTTTTGGCAAAATTTGCCTCTAAAACTTACTGACAATTCTTTTTCTTTCATAGAAATTTATATACTTTGATGCTCTGGATCTTTGGACAAGTTTTCTGTTGCTGCTATAACAAATTACCACAAATTTAGCAGATTAAAACAACATCCATTTACTGTCTCACAGTTCTGTAAATCAAAATTCTATGCACGTTCACCTGTGTCTTCCGAGTGGGGTTGGGCAAAGCAGAGATCAAGACGTCAACTGGCCCGAGCTTTTAACGGGATCCCCAAGAAGAGAATCTGCTTCCAGGCACATTGAAGCTTTCAGAAGAATTCAATCCCTGGTGGCTGCAGGACTGATGCTCACATTCCTTGCTGTCCATCAGTGCAGGTCCACACTGCTCCCAGAGGCCACCTGCATCCCTTGACTTGTGGCCCCTCCACCCCCCATCCTGCAGGGGAGCCATGAGTCCTCCTTGTTCTTCCAATCTTTCTGACTTTCTCTTCTACCACCAGCTGGAGATAGTGCTCTGCTTCAAGGCTCATGTGACAAAAAAAAATCGATCGACGTAATCTCCCAATCTTAAGGTCAACTGTGCCAAATAACAGAACACAGTCATGGGAGCAGTATTTCACAGGTTCCAAGGATCAGAGTAGAATATCCTGGGGAGACTATGTTAAATATTCTACCACAATTTTTTAGGGCCAAAGGCTGGTAATTAATGTTTTCCATAAAGCATCCATTCCACCCAGGGTATTTATGCATAGTGTTAATGAAGCATATTCTTATTATAACACTTATTTTAATTACATTTATATTTGCTCTAGTTTTTCAATCTCACTTGTGATTTTTCTTATTGATGCTCCTCTCCTTCTGTCTTAATTATGTTGGCTAGGATTCATCTCCTCCACTGCAAAGAACTGCCTCTGGAACTAATGTATGAGTTCTACTGGGTTTCTATTTCTTATACATTAATTTCTACTTTTATCTTCATTATTTAATTCTGATTTTATTCATCTTAAATATTGTTTGATTTTATATTCATTATCTAAATGACAATTCATTTATTTTTTCAGCCTTTCTTGTTTCCTAACATAGGTATTTAAAGTTATGGAAAAAATTGTAATCTCTTGGCTACCTATAAGTTTTGATACATAATTCTTTGCTTATTATATTTTCTAGGTAATTCTGGTTGTTCTCTCCTCTCCAACTTGTGTTTGAGAGCTTTTAAATATCCAGGTGATAAAAAGTGTTTGGTTATTAATGGATAGTTATATTTCACTTTGATCAGAGTATATACTCTGTATAATTCCCACTTTTAATTTTAATTAAAATCCTGCATTTTGATTCTTTCAGGAGTTACAAATACCTTTAACATATTTAAACATTTCGTTCAGTTATCATCTTTATTTGCTTATTATTTTTGAAAGCATCTATTAAAAAATGAAGAATCCATGTATGTACACTTCTCCCACCTCCTCTACTTTATGTTTAGATGATTATATTCATGTTTAGATGATTCCACATTTCAAAGTTTGCAATATTTAGTCTGTTCTGTATACATAATTATCATATTTAGATAAATGTAATGTTAACCAGTAATCTTTGCACCCGGATTTTTTCATTTTTGCTAGATTTTGTTGTCATGTAATATTTTAAAGAAGGGCTCAAATACCCTGTATGTACTTATAAATGATTCAATTTTTATTCTTTTGTGTCTGACATTTGTACAACTTATTCCTCATCTTTAAATCCTAAACCATCTCTCTCCAGTTTCAATTCTGTACCAGTTCTTTTTGTTGCTATTCCCAAGTTCACATTCAGTCATTCTATTATCAGAGGCATTTTCTTCTGTTATATATTTGAAAATGTTTTCAGTTCCATTTCATCTTTGCTTTTTCCAAGGACACCCATTTTCTACAGTGTGCATCTCTCTTGTCCATCTTCCGTATAACATTTTCCTTAAAATCTTTTAAACTCTGCTTTTTTTCCTTTTTACTCCCCCCAATTTTTCCTTCATGTCCCTGACTGCAGATTTAGCAATGTCAATCTCTTTTTTACTGATTCTAATTTGGCATTTATTTCTGTAATTACTTGATTTTTCTTTTTCCACTTACTTCCTAAACTCTTCCAGTTCACTCATCACCACCTTCTGCTGTCTTATCATCTGCCTTTGCGTTTTTATAGCTCATTTATGTGTGCTTATTTCAGGGTGACTCTGCTGTCTTTTGTTTGCTAACATAGAGAAGTGTTGTCCACAAGTATCTGCTGTCTTGTGGCAGAATTCTTCCTCAGTTGTGATTTTGGATCTACATTCAATTTAGTACATTCTTTTTATTTTGCAGTATCAATTTTATTGTTCAGTTTTACTTCTGAGACCAACGTAGATTTTTTTTTTTTTTTTTTTTTGGTTGCTACTCATCTTTAAGTGAGTCCTTTCAGGGCCAGCCATTTGCTCAAGAATAGCATGGAGGAAGGGCCAGGAGAGTAAATGGAGAGAAGAAACTGATGGACATTGTCCCATCCATCAGGCCATCTGCCCTCAAGACAGGTCTCTGCCTTGGGCAAGCAAGAGCTTTGATTGGCTCACAGAGAAACAACTATTTACAGATCCTTCTGGTGGTAACTTAACGTTTACATCTTTTCTGTTGACTGAAGTCAACAGCTGCAGAGCCGATCACCACCAACTGTCTTTCTTACAGCATAACCCTCAGACAATCATCTTGCAAACATGCTGTGTCTGCAGGAGTCCTGCCTCAGCACTGCCTTAACCAGAATTCTGCAATGTCACAACACGCTCAGCAATGCTCCACCAGAACCCATGGTTCCAAATGGTTTGGCCACTTGGTCCTTCAGAACTTGGTTTACTGCCCAACATCTGCAGAGCCTTGCTCTTTCTTGGCACCCACATGACATTCCCCTGCTGCTAAACTATCAGGGACACAGGTGTGTACCCTCCGTAAGCAACGTTTGCATCCTGGTAAAAAGAGAGCCTTCTCACTGGAAAGCCACTCATTTTACAATAAGCCAAGACGACGTTTCTAAAAACATTTCTTTGAAGCCCAGAACTAACAGGTGAGGCTCTAAGTACCGAAACATAAAATGGCTTCGGGGTGCTTGCTGTTTATCGTTGATAAATTCAGTAGGAGTATTAGCATTTTATTGTTTTCCTGAGAGTTTCCACTTCTTTTATTTTTCTGGTAGCCAGGAAAATTGGGTCATACTATGCAATAAAAAATCTGCTGTCTGCATGTCTTCCCATGCAGTTACAGTGAAACAGCAGCCCCCTAACAGGACAACTCAGCTGTGATGACAATGTGTCTATGTCAACCTTCCCAGTATTAATATGGGAAATTTCCTGACACACAGCATAATGAAAGTGGAAGTGATGGATACAGCAAATGATTACATGTCAGAGGCATTATCAGGAATGCTTAACATCTGGATCTATTTTCGCCTCATGACCAAGATGGTATTAGGAAATCAGTGAGAGCTAGGCACTGGGGTCAGGCTACTGCACAGTGATGAAACTGCTGTAGTGCGGAAATTTTTTTAAAATGCTATTGGCAAAAATTAAAGAGTGTGACTCTAGGAGGCAGGGAGGGTGCTGGTGGAGCGCACACAAGTCAGAGGGGTTCAGGTCCTGTGAGCCTCTTGCATCTACCGAAATAGATCAAACAGAAGCAACGGCTTCTCCGAGAGGCTGGGATTTGTTTACCCAAATAGAAATACAAACACAGTTGTGGGAAAATGAAAGGTTGATTATAGAAAGGAGTTTGCAAGAAATAACAGATATGGTGCTGCATTAAAAAATGGTCATCTTCACTCCGAAATGGAATTGGACTTCCAGAGTAAAAGGAAAATCACTTCCATCGGGAGATATGATTGGAGTGGACGGGATTACTGACCCCACTCCTTCGTTCCTGTTATAGGGTTATATACAAATACAGCCATTGCTACAGTGTATCCCCTCCCGCTGTTGGAAGAAGTCTTCCACTGCCCACTGTTTTGGTCTTGGCCATATGACTCGAATGAAATGTTAGTGGACTTGACATGAGCCAAGGCCTTACATGCTCAGTTGGCTTTGGTCTCTTGTGTTCCTGCCACTTGCTATGAGAAACCCATGCCCCAGGGAGCTACTAGCTCAAGGAAAAACCCATGAAGAAGACCTGAACCCCACTACCTCACATCCTGGAGCCCCTGCCAGCCAACCTGCCACTGACAGCTGTTCAACCAAGCCCAGTCTAGATTCACCCCACAGCTTATTTCAAAGTGTTTTTTTTTAATGAAACTCAATAAAACTCAAGTCTCTGATACCTAGTCGAAAGTGGTTTGTCTTTTTAATTAATCAATTAATATATTTATTTTTTAATTGAAGTACAGTCAGTTTACGATGTTGTGTCAATTTCTGGTGTATAGCATAATAGTTCAGTCATACATATATATACATATATTCATTTTCATATTCTTTTTCATTTTAGGTTACTAACTACAAAATATTGAATATAGCTCCCTGTGCTATACAGTATAAACTTGTTTATTAATTTTATATGTAGTAGTTAGTATCTGCAAATCTTTAACTCCCAACTTATCCCTTCCTACCCTGCTCCCCACACCCAGTAACCATGAGAGTGTTTTCTATGTCTATGAGTCTGTTTCTGTTTTGTAAATAAGTTCATTTGTCTTTTTTTTATAGATTCCACATATAAGTGATACCGTATGGTATCTTTCTCTTTCTGGCCTACTTCACTTAGAATGACAATCTCCAGGTCCATCCACGTTGCTGCAAATGGCATTATTTTATTATTTTTATGATCTTTTTTAATGGCTTTATGTTTTGTGAAAATTCAAAAATCCTAATTATATGAAAAAGTTTACAACTTTTCATAAGATTTATTTGTATTCATAGCACATATTAAAAATTGTGGTTAAATATACATAATATAAAATTTACCATTTTAAGCATTTTTAGGTTTGCAGCTCAGTGGCATTAAGTACATTCACATGGTTGTGTGACTATCCCCACCAGCCACCTCCAGAACTCTTTTCATTTTGTGAAACTGAAACTCTCTATTCATCAACCAACAGCACCTCGTTCTCTGCTCCCCCATCTTTCTGTCTCTATAAATTTGTCCACTCTAGGTGTCTCACATGAGTGGAGTCATACAGACTTTGATTTTTGTCACGGGTTTATTTCACTTAGCATAATACCGTCAAGGTTCACCCATGGGGCGGCATGTGTCAGAACTCCCTTCCTTTTCAGGACTGAGTAATAGTCCGATGTATGGCTACACCACATTTGTTTATCCATTCATCTGCAGATAGACATCTGGTCATTGCCACCTTTTGGTTGTTGTGGATAGTGCAGGTGTGCACGTGGGTATGAAGCTATCTCTTGGAGACCCTCCTCTTAATTCTTTGAGGATATATACTCAAAACTGGAATTGTTGAAAATATGCTAATTCTATTTTTAATTTTTTGAGGAACCACCATACTGTTTTGCATATTTCAAAGGTTCTTAGAACTATTATGTTTTGGAGGCAGAAACAACCATACAGAGCACAGGTCAGGCCTCACATATTTTAAATGAGGAAACTCAGTCTTCAGAGGAGACTTCTATGTTACTGGTAGGTAGCTTTGTTAATTTCAGTTTTTGCTAGAAAACTTTAAATTTCGGTTCGAGAGACACTTCCTCTGCGAAACCTCTCCTGACTCCCCCAGTGGGCACTGCCTACCTTGTACCGAGGCCCCACTGCACCCTGTGTGCGCCTTTGTCTTCCTTTCTGTCTGTCCCCCATCCTGTTAGCCCTTGGGAGGCAGGGCCATCAATTTTTTTTATCTTCTTTTTTGAATCTGCAGTGATTTGCATAATTCCTAAGAGCTTAATAGATACTCATTGGAGACCTCAGGCAACACTCACCTCTGAATCTATCTCTCCCGCAGCCTCGGGCCACCAACATTTGGACCGCATCCCAGCTCCGCACACTCACAGCCCCTCGTGAGCTGGTTTCCTGTTCCACCAAAGCACAGGGCGGGCTTGGTCCCTCCCTCTGGGCCGGCCTCCCTGGCCTCGCCTCTCCTTCCCTGCTTGGTCCTGCTCTCTGGTCACTGCTCCTCTTTCTCAGGGTCCTTCATGGCTGTGTTCTCATCCTTGACCTTTGCTTGCTAGTCTCCTGTCCCTGAGAGAGTCGCGCACCCACAGTTTCCCCCAACCTCGCACCTAAGCACTGGCCGCTGACGTCTCCTCTGAGCTCAGGACCACTTTTCCAGGGGCCTGACAGAGGTTCCCACATGGAGAGACTTCAGTCCTTTACCCCACTCCCCTTGTCCTGAGCAACTTATTTTTGGTAATGGCCTTGCCATCCTCATTAAATCCAGAGGTCACTGCCATCTCTCTCCCTGACATCTGCTCTCCTGGCTCCCTTCCCTGTGCTGGTACCTCCGTTCAGGCATCTGCCGCTCCATCTTGCTGCCTCCAGTTTATCCTGCTCACTGCTCCCAGGGTGGAATTCCTTGAACGCCACATGAATCAGGCCAAACCCTGGCTCAAATGTACTTGCTGGCCTTTGACCTTACAGCCAGGCAGACACCTGAGCTGCCGGCGGCCTGCCCCATCACCCTCTTCTTTGTCCTGTTAGCTCTCGGCCAGGTGCTGGAGGGGCATGAAGAGTCTATGTCCTGGTCCCAGCTGTCACTTAAAACATCCCCTGGGAGAGAGCACACACACCCAAGTCACGTCCCCATCTTTAATACGGGTCGCTGTTTTCCGGTCTAAAGAGAGAGATCTCAGAACATTCCATCTCTGCCCAGACTTGTGGCTTCGTCCCTTCTATGGCAGAGTCCTGTGGAGAGCACCTCTCGCCCCCCACAGCTCCCTGACAAGCTGCCTCTGGCCTGCTTTTGGCACAGAATTTCATCCCAGGAGTGATGAGATGGCAGATCACCCTCTGACTCCCCTTTTCACAGCAGCAAATGTTTCCACCCAGACGTGGGGTGCGGACATCAGCCAGGTCAGGAGCTGCATCGTGGGCGCCTGTCCCTTTGACGGCTGAGCCAGCTGCCAAGCATGGTTCTGCGGCTGCTCCAGCCCCACGGGCGTGAGGGAAGGATCACGTGAAGAGGCTGCTGCCCGGGGCCATGCGGTTTAGCGAGGGACAGATGGTCTCCCATCTGGCAGCCTTGACATATGCTCGGCCTCAGCTGGAGATGAAGCCCTGGGCTCCGCTAAGTCCGCTCTTGGCCCTGACCCAGCAGCCTGAGTGCTACCAGTCAAGATTCACAAAGATGCAACTGTGCTCACTGCGGTCCGCACCGGGAAACCCAGCCGCGCTCTGAACCCACCAATCCGCAGATGCTGCAAGGTCTGTGGGGCTAACGAGCCTCTTCAATCAGACAAGATTAATTTTCAAGAGGCAAAGACCATTAGGGAAAAGAGGACACACTGCAGGGATGGAGGGTCTCAGAAGAGCTGATCCGTTACAGGCACAGATCCGCACCAGTGACAGGGCCACTTCCAGGGCCCCCAGTCTGGACCCACAGGCCCAGGGCCACAGCAGAATAGATTTAAACTCCAACAGCTGGGAACCAGCTGGCCTGATACGGCCCGCATGTGCACTTCAAGAATAAATTCAGGCCCAGACACTTCCTTCCCTGCATCATGAAAAAACAATTAAATCCCCTCTGCTCTAAAGAGCAGCAGATAGTGTACATCTCTCGGCCGCCCAGAAGGGCACGGGCGGCTTGGGAAGCTGCACTGATGTCCTTGAGTCTCTGAAGTGGGCTTAAGACACTGTCAGTGACGCTGCATACGAAATCAGCTATTTGGATTCTTCAGAGGAAACGCTGACAGGCTGCTCCTCCTGGCGAGCTCCTGTGTCAGAAATGAGCCCAGGGACAGAGCCAGGGGCGTGAGAGTCAAGAAAGCACCAATTCATTACCTAACGCAGATGTAACTTACCCATGGCCGCTGATGGAAGCGCTGGTGAGGCACAAGAGAGGAGGCAGGTGACATCTAGCTGGCTGTCAGGACGAGCCCCCCAGCGCAAGCCCCCCAGAGGAGACTGGTATGGCTTAGAGTGGGGGTGGGGGTCGAACCCTACACAAAAAGACAGAGCTGACTCGAGACCTTGGAGGCCAGAACCTAGCACTGCAAGTAATGACATCAGAAAGTTGGTGCAAATTTGGATGAAGATAAGAAGCCAGAAAATGTCTTCTAAGAAGCCCCAGGAAAGAAAATAAAAGGACGTACACATACCCCAGCAGAACTGCCGAGCAGGAAGGCTCAAAACCGTTCCAGTGAACAAAGGACTGTAAACACATTAGCTAATTTCACGCATTTAACAAATAATGACTAATCCTTACAAAGCACTTAGCAAGAGCCAGACTCTGAAGTCCTGAGTTTTCCCTGTGATCTTTACAAGGTAAGGATTGTCACCCCACTCCACAAACTGGGAGACACAGGGGGATTAAGTCAATCATTCGAATCATACAGCCAGTAAGTGCATGAGCTAGGGGTCTCCCCCAACCCGCCGCTGTCCTGCCCCAGTGTCTTTATTCTTAGCCATCACACCGTGAATCACACCACCAGGCCAAGAGCCCAGCGCAATGCAATTCTTACCATATTCATCGTGCTGTTTTTATTGTTTTCTTTCAAGCTAGTATAAAAATAGATACACGGTATGGTGGGCAGAAGAATGCGTCCCTCCCTAAGATGTCTATGTCCTCATCTCTGGAAACTGACTGTATTGGGTTACATGGCAAGGGGGATTAAGGTTGCAAGTGGAATTAAGTTTCCTGATCAGCTGACCTAAACCATCTTGGATTCTTTGGTGGGCCTGATATAATCACAGGGTTCTTAAATGTGGAAAGAGGAGGCAGAATTGGGAAAACCTACACTCTTCCTTCCGTTTCCCTTTACTCTTGCCTGGCTACCGCATTCGCACTTCTCACACCAGACGCGTGGTCTCTCCCCCACACCAAGCGATTCTCTCTAACACCAGCCAGATGTCCTATGGTTCAATTTAATCCTGACACTCCTGGAGTTCACGCACACCCCACAGGTGAAGGATTCATCCACAAGACAACACCTCACCCAAGACACCAATTCCAAGTAGCAGGTTCCAAGTTTACCCACAACTTCTGTCCAACTTCACTACAAATCACATGTTCCCACAATTTCCTTTCTGGGCTCAATTAATTTCCTAGAGCTGCTCACAGATCTCAAGTAAACAGTTCACCTTGTAGACTCCCAGTTTATTATTAAAGGATGTAACTCAGACATAGCCAGATGGAAGAGATGCAGAGGGCAAGGGGAGGGGTGTGGGCCGCCATAACTTCTCAGGGCTCCCACTCTCCCAGCAAATCCACGCGTTCAGCAGCCTGGCGCCCTGTACTTTGAGATTTTATGAAGACTTCATTGCGTGGCCGTGATTGATCATTTACTCAATCTCCAGCCCCTCTCCCCTTCTTGTAGGGGAGCGGATGAAGGTTTCAAGCTTCTAACCATGGCCTGGTCTTTCTGGTGACCCGCCCCCATCCTGAAGCCACCCACCCAGAGTCGCCTTATTAGAACAAAGACACTCCCATCACCCAGGAAATTCGAAGAGACTCGGGAGCTCTGTGTCAGGAACTGGGATCAAAGCCCAAATATCAGAACAGGAAATAATCCTAGCGCTTCGGTCACTTGGGAAATTACAAAGGTTTTAAGATCTCTGGGCCTGGAACGGGGAACAGAGGCCAATATATGTATTTCCAATTATTTCAAAGAGACAGAGGTGATCAGAGAAATTATTTGTGAGAAGAACTTGACCTGCTCTTCCTGGCTTTGAAGGAGGAGGAAGGGGCCACACACCAAGGAAAATGAGTGCCTCTCGAAGCTGGAAAAGACAAAGAAATGGATTTTCCTCTAGAGCTTCCAGAAGGAGCCAGCCCTGCCCAATTTAAATTTACTCCAGTGAAACCTGTATCATATGCCTAACATACTGGACTATTAGCTAATAAATTTGTGTGCCTTTAAGCCCCTGAGTTTGTGGTAACTTGTGACTTCTGCAACAGAAAACTAATCTCTAAGAAATGACATTTACTCAACCGTCCATGTGCCAGGTCCTCAGGTGTTTTCTTGTTCGATCCATATGACAATCCTAGGAGAACACCTTTATTGACTCCATTTTAGAGATAAAGCAACTGAGTCATAAGGAGATTATTGCTTAAACAATAAAAGGTGTCAGGACCAGAATCTGAGCATAGGTTTGTGGAGTCTACCTGCTTCCCACCAAGGGTCTGCAGTTAGAAAGGGAAGGAGGCAGGAAGGCCTGCAGGTCAGTCCAGAGACTCTGATGCCTCAGGGAGAGTTCCCAATGGAGAGGAAGATGTCAGTGTGTGGAGCGCCTGCCCAGAGTCCCTGCAGCTGGAGGTCCTGGACCCGAGCTCCTGGTTCCCAAGGGCTCTCTCAGCACGTTCCTTCTCTTGTCTCCAGATTCTCCCACAGGCCCATGAGCTCATGGCAGATGGTTCCCCAAGTCAACCTCAAGCTCCGTCTCCCGGCTCAGCAGGTGCTCACCAGGGTACCGTTGTGACGTCAGCCTATTGAGGTTCCGGCCCCAGCTCTGCTCCTGTGACCGCGGCAGCCAGAGGAGGTGCATGAAGCCCCAGGCCTGCATCCTTCCAGAAGGCTCTGTGTCAGCTGTTGCAGTGGCTCATGGTGATGAGATAATATTCTGCTCTTCTCGTGAAGTTACACTGCTGATTCAGCTGCCGAAGGGAGTGAGAGAGTTTGAAATTGAACTATTTTGCCCCCACTTTTGTTCCAGTGAAATTTTGAAAACAGTGAAATCATAAGGGAAAAATAAAAACCTGAGGACCGAGATTCCTTTAGAGTCTAGCAAGATTCCCCTTCTTTGTGAACGTTGAACCCCTCCAGACAATTACTTGTCGCCTAAAACTAGCAGAGGGAAGGCGAGTTCACCTCCAGATGAGAAACAGTGGTCGTTATAAATATAAATCACGCACTTTTTATAATAGACAGCACCTATCATTGGATAACGTGGAAGATGAAACACAGATCTGTGTTTGCAGAACAGTAAGTTACCACTGTGGGAAAGGGGGAGGGGGAGAAGAAGGAAGGATCGTAGCAGCAGAGATGGACCACTCATGGGACATTTAGGAATAAGTGGGCTGAAAACTAGGAAAGGTCATGTCACCGCCAGGGCCCCATCTTATTCAACTGGCTTTGAATTTAAATGGTAATCTATGCAACCCATTGCAACAGACGCTAATTGTGAACCTACTGTGTTCCAGCGCACATACACAGAGACGTCCACACCCGCAAGGAGCTCACACCTTGATGGAGGCATAAGATGGGCTGTATACAAACAGAAGCAGGACTTCAGGAATCCCATCTCTGTCATTTCTTATATCAAGAGGATAAATGGGAAAACCATATGGCCACCTATACGGATGCCAAAAAGGCATTTTCCAAGATTGCACATC
The DNA here is from genome assembly GCF_036321535.1 of Camelus dromedarius. Classification (NCBI taxonomy): domain Eukaryota; kingdom Metazoa; phylum Chordata; class Mammalia; order Artiodactyla; family Camelidae; genus Camelus; species Camelus dromedarius. The sequence continues at coordinate 79,245,963 of NC_087443.1, read as the reverse complement.
TGCTTCTGATAAAACCTCTAAGTAACTGGGAGTGAAAATACAGTTTTGAAAATTAAGAGCATCAATTAGAAACATCAAGCAGGCAGCTTACCCTATAATAAATCATCAGACATTCCCATTAGAGTCAGAGTGGCAACTTGCCAGAAACGGCCACACAGGCGCACCCTCCCTCCGCTTGTGTGCCCTCCTCGGCGGTATGGCTTTGCCACTAGTCCCATGAGTGGTGAAGACTCTGCCTCCACCTCTTGAATGTGGGCTGGACTTGTGACATGCTGTAACAATGGAACGGAGTGGAAGCGACATCATGTGAGTCTGAGCTGAGGACCCTGGAGGCCCTGAGTTCCTGCTCAGGACCTCCGGGAGCACCTTGTGAAGAAGCCGGGTCTCGCCCACAGGGGATGCGAGGCCACGCGAAGCAGAGAAGGGCTCTCCCCGCTGACGGGTAGTACCAGCTGTTAGACTTGCCACTCTGCCCTGCCAAGCTGCAGGTGATCACAGCTGTACGCGGGATGCTGGGGGAGCCCCACGAAGGACATTCTAGCTACGTCCAGCCCAAACTGCTGACCCACCACATGATGAACAAATGACACAGTGGCTGTTCTAAGCCACCAAGTTTTGGGTGATTTGTTACCTGTGTTACTTTGCTAGGACTGTCAAAACAAAGTACCCAAACTGAGTGGCTTCAACATAAATAACAAAAATGTGTTCTCTCACTGTTTTGGAGGCCAAAAGTCTGAAATCAAAGTGTCGACAGTTCTGAGGACTGAGATGGAGGGAGCTGTTCCAGGCCCGTCTCCTTGGCTTGGAGATGGCCGTCATCAGGGTTCACATAGCATCCTCCCTGTGCGCATTTGCGTGACCAGCTTTCCCCTTTTAATAAGGACAACATCTTATGGGATTGGTGTCCACCCTACTGACCTCATTCTAACCTGCTGACCTCTGTGAAGCCCCAGCTCTGAATAAGGCCACATTCTGAGATACGGGAGGGTAAGACCTCAACATGCAAACTGAGGAGGGGGCATAGAATTCAAGCCCTGCCACCCTACAACAATATGGTCAGGAGCATAATCGCTGTTCTCCAACTTTTTTCTGAAAGTTTAATTACTGTAATAAAGCAAAAGTAAGAGGCAAATGTTTAAGTATCAGAAAGGAAAAGACAGGATGGTCCTTCCTGGAAGATTATCCTGCTGTCTACATGGGAAGTCAAAGAGCATTAACTGAAACTCTATTGAAACTAAGAAGAGCGATTCCTGAGATTCCTACATTTAACAGCAAAACATGTTTAAAAACACTTTCCTTTATATCGGCAATAACCAATTTGAATATATAATTTTAAAGAAGATACTTACAAAGCTTTGTATATAAATGTTCATAACAGCTTTATCAATAATAGCCCCCAAATAGAAAAAAAATCAAATATCCATCAGTAGTTGAATGTCTAAATAGCAGTATATTGATACAATGGTGGTTACTTTTGATAATGCATACATGTGTGGTATACACATATTTTATTAAAACCTGTATTCATTGTGAGTATAAAACTCATCAAACCTGTACCTAATAGAGATGCATTCATTCTACTGTATGTAAATTATACCTCAATAATATAACTTTTAAACATTCTAATGTTATTAAAGGGATAAATCTAAAAAAATTAGAAGACATTAAAACACAAAAAGAAAATTTAGAAGAAAATTTTATAACCATATGGTAAAAAAGTAAGTTAATTATCATGACAGCAGAGCGAAAGCCATAAATTAAAAATTAAAATTTTACCTTATGTGAAACATTTCAAACAATGTATCTATCAAAGGACATCAGCAAAAGAGTTTAAACATCAGCCACAAACTTGAAAAAATTGCAACATGATTGGCAAACAGTGGAGCCTCATGAAAAATGCTGGTCTAGGGTGTGAAGTGAGAAAAGGAAAAAACTCTTGGAATTGTCGGAAGTTAGGAGATCCAGGAACAGAGAAGATGGGGAATTTAGATCCACATGGATCTCCCAGGGAGGGAAACGGGAGGCTAGGCCGGCAGATAGGTCCTGCACGAGGTGCTCACCGTCCAGCCACGTGGGGTGGGAGCGGCAGGGAATACTCTCTCCTGTGTGTTTAGCTCGGTGCACGGTGACCTGGCTTAGCAGCTAATGTGATGCAGTCGATGACCTAAGAGACTGCACCTCCCCCTCCTTGGTTAAGTGTGAGGAATGATGAGAAACACGTTCTCTGCCAGCAGTTCCCAAACCTTTTGGTCTCAGAAACTTTACATTCTGAAAAACTACTGAGGACCCCCATAAGCTTTGGTTTATAAGAGTTCTGTTTCTCAACACTGTATCAGAAATTGAATTGTTTTAGAAATTACAACTAAAAATGCTTCTCGATTTTATTAATACATTTTAGAAGAATGATAAAGCCATTATGTGCTAATGTAAACAAATTATTTTGTAAAAATTAGCTATATTTTTCAAAACCAAAAAAAGTGATGAGAGGAACAACATTCCTGCGTGTCTCTAATGTCTGGCTCCGTAGAAGACAGCTGGATTGTCACATCTGCGTAGGAGCAGATGTGACAGAATGGGTTGTGATCTGTTGTCTTGGTTGAAGTGTATGAAGGTAATCACACCTCACACAGTCATGTCGTTGGAACAGAGCAATATTTTATAGCTTTTCAGATCACTGTGGCTCTCCTTCTTGCATGCTACACCAACACTCAACAAGCTATAGGTTTTTAAGGTTTAGCTGTAATGTGGAACCCAAAACCCCCAGCCATGATCTTTTTCTACTCCAAGACATTAAACACCACTGACCCATCTTGTACGTTGAATGAATTAATTTCTCACGCACGATTTTGTACCATCATGCACTGGTCATTTGGAAAACTGTTGGTTCACTGAGTTTGCAGGTCTTCCAAGTGTCGACACAATTCATTACACAATATTAAAAAGAAGTCGTATTTGTTAAAATCACCGCCCATCTCAGGAATCAAGTCCTGAAGTCCCCAGAAACTATACGGCTGATACAAGCGTTCCGCAGCTCCAATTTTCGCTTGAAGGCTTGAATTTTATCCCTGGCAAAAAATACTGTCAGTTGCTTTCCTTGAATTGACAAGCTCACTTTGTTCACTTTTGAGAAAATGTCTAGCAAATATTCCAGTCTGAGCAGCCCCAGCACGTCCGCCAGTCATGCTTTGAAGTCAAGATGGGGTCCCCCGGAAGAAGTGGCTTGTTCAGCTCAAAACAGAAAGCATTGCACGAGGGCTTTTCCTTGGGACAATGCACATCCCAGGGGAGACAACAGAAAGACTTTGTGTGCACGTCCCAGAATAAGAAAGAGACGTACACACAAGGGTCAAAGTTTAATAAAATTAATAGTTTTTGCTGCTTCATCAAAGGCATCCTTAATGAATCTGGCCCTTTTTTTTTTTTAATTGTGAATACATGAAATGGCCGTGAGGACAATTTGCTGCCACTGCTTTGATCCCGGCTAAGGCATAGGCTGCTCTGCCCACCATTGCTTTTGCACCATATGTGCAAATGTCGACACCATGAAGGAGAGGAATGGCATCTTAATATTATGAGAAGAATTTTGACTTCACAGAACCCCTGGAAGAGTCTCAGGGACCCTTGGGGTTACACTTTCAGACACACTATGCTAGGCTACTCCAAGGAAATCATCAGAAGTTTGCTCTGAGGTTTGGTCAAGCAATTCACTCCTGGGTATTTATCTGAAAAAAATGAAAACACTAATTCAAAAAGATACATGAACCCCAACATTTATAGCAGTATTATTTACCATTGTCAAAGTATGGAAGCAACCTAAGTGTCCATCAACAGATGAACAGGTAAAGATGTGGTGTGTGTATACATATGCAATGGAATGCTACTCAGCCATAAAAAAGAAATTTTGCCATTTGCAATAACATGGATGGACTTGGAGGGTATTGTGCTTAGTGAAGTAATTCAGACAGAGAAAGAAAAATACCATGTGATATCACTCACATGTGGAATTTAAAAAATAAAACAAACTAGTGAATATAACAAAATGCAATGGACTCACAGATCTAGAGAACAAACTAATGGTTACCAGTGGGGAGATGGAAAGGGGAGGGGCAATGATAGGGGGAGGGGACTAAGAAAAACAAACTACTGAATATAAAACAATTTAGTTATAAGGATATATGTACAGCATAGGAAATATAGCCAATATTTTGTAATAACTATAAGTGGAATATAGCCTTTAAAAATTGTGACTCACTATGTTGTACACTTGAAATTTATTTAATACTGTACATCAACAATTTAAAACATTTAAAAGATGTATGGTCAAAGATGTCACTTTCAACATTGAAACCGGGAAAAATTGAAAATAATCTGAATGCTCCAAAGGAGGACACTGTTAACTGACTGGTGGTGCATCCACACAGTGAAATGCTATAAAGCAAGTTGGGTGTCAGGTGAATTGGACAAAAGACAAGAGATTTTCACCATGGAGGTTTGCTGGGACATGCACCCAGAAGCATCCCTAAGGACAAGGAGGAAGCAGGAGTGAGTTGATGCTGTTGTGAAAGAGGACCGAGCTCGCCACACTTTTCAGAGGTAGCCAGAGGTCAAGGGCCCCAGGCTCTGCACCCTCCCCTCGGCCAGTCATGCGAGTGAGTGAAATGTGGACGGGCAGCCCCCTTCCTCCCTGCCGACGTCTGGGTCTGGCTCCGCTTTGAGCCAGGAGACAGCTCTCAGCCGCTGGGGGAATGAGTGCTGTCACCCTGCAGGGGGTTCTGGGTGGCGTAGTACAGCATCCATTGCAAGTTACTGAAGGAGAAGAAGCAATCCTATAACTCTTAATATGAAAAGATGTTTTCAAGTGGAATATGTTTCTAGTGTAAGTTCACATTCTGTACTAAAAAATAAGATCTCAAGAGTTTGTAATAGAACAGCCTGGAAGATAAACAACAAACTGCTCACGGAATTACCTCCGGTGGCAGCATTTAAGGGGAATTTTTTCTTTAAAAGCTGCTGGATTCTTCTAAAATGTTAACTGCATATATACTACTTGTTATTATATGAAGTAGAGTTGATTTACAATGTTATGTCAGTTTCTGTGTACAGCAGAGTGATTCAGCTATGCATATACATGTTCTTTTTCATACTCTTTTTCGTTATAGGTTATTACAAGATATTGAATGTAGTTCCCTGTGCTGTACAGTAGGACCTTGTTGTTTATCTATTTTATATATAGTAGTTTGTATCTGCTAATCCTAAATTCCTAATTTATCCCTCCCCCACCCTTTCCCCTTTGGTAACTATAAGTTTGTTTTCTAGGTCTGTGGATCTCTGTTTTGCAAATAAATTCATTTGTGTCCCTTTTTTAAGAGTCCACATGTAAGTGATAACATACGGTATTTTTCTTTCTTTGTCTGGCTTACTTTACTTAGTATGATGATCTCCAGGTCCATCCTTGTTGCTGCAAATGGCATTATTTCATTCTTGTTTGTGGCTGAGTAGTATTCCAGTGTGTATATATACCACATCCTCTTTATCCAGTCATCTTGTCGATGGACAGCTGGCTTCCACGTCTCAGCTATTGTAAATAGTGCTGCTGTAAAACATTGGGGTGCCTGGCATATATACTACTTTTATGACCATAAAAATATTTCCGGTTTAAATAAAAGCATAATGAAAGCTGCGTCCCCTTAGCCACGGTATCATGAGTACAAATGAAACAGTGTCCAAACCAGTCTCTTCAGACCTGAGAAAACCTCACCCGAGAGGCAAAGGGGCTCATCCATGTCATGCAGAAAGCGTCTGCATCCCCTGGGCCAAGAGTCCCATCCCCCTGACTCCCTGCTCAGTTCCCAGAACTTTCATAAACAAAGAGCTGGGGAGGGAACAGCAGAGGCACCCCGGGGAGGACCTGGGGTGTCGGGACTGATGGAGACAGCGGAGAGGGCCTTCGAAGCAAGGGAGTGAGCCCAGGTAGAGGCAGTGAATACCAGAGAAGGTCCTGGGAATGAGAAGTCGATCCATTTGGCCGTGCAGACGAGTGAGGAGCAGGTGAGTGAGGCTGACTTGGTGACCTCGGCAAAACCGTGGCACCTCAAGGACATATCGCAGGGAAGGGGACAAACAGCGAGGCAGAGGGGCCACAGAAAGTGTTCGAGCAAACGATCCTAGGATTCAGGGATGGAAGTCACACTCCAGGAAAACTAATCTGGCAGCTCAATGGTCCAAAGAGACAAGACCAGCAGAAATAACAGTATTGGCAATAAGCGGAAAAATGAGTTAATGGGATTTTGGAACAAGGATACAGCCTTTGGAAGTGAAGCCTCTTGGAGCCATGTAAGTGACCTTGAGGTGCTATTCTGCGCCTGGGCTCGGCCAAGGTATGGAGGGCTGTCAGAGAGCACCCATTTGATCATCGCCCGATTACCTCATTTGCCCCATTCACATTTCATGAGAATCTCCTCTGTGCCAGCAGGTGTTTGACCACGTACGAGATGTGATTAAGCTTCACATCTCAAGCATGTCCAAACTGCCCACGCAGGTGATCCAAGAAATTTCAAGCATCATTTGAGCAGACTGGGAAACACAGTCATGAACTCTGAGTAGCTGCGTAATTGTGTTATTTAATCCTGGGAACACAGAGAAGTCACCTCTGCGAAACTATTTTGCCAAGACAATGACGCCAGGGACCTAAGTTGTATGATTCAGCGAGCGTGAGAATGGGAACAGCTGTGGTGATGGAACCGAGCAGAAGCCCCGGATGTGGGTGACATCCACGATGTGGCTCGGCATAAAGACCAGCCAGTGGGGCACCCGGGGAGGCCGAGCCAAACCAAGGGCCCTAGACGCAGAAGCAGAAGAGCTGGGACACGGGCAGGGCTGTGCTGCTCCCAGGAGGAGACACAGAGCCAGCCCCCACCCCCCGCAACGGGCAGCCTTCCGCTGGGGGTGCCAACTGCGAGGCTGTTGAAGACTCTTGTCACTGGCTGGAAAGCCTGTTCAGGTCCATAACTAGGCCAGGCATCGGGGACTGAGTGAGAACAATCCCCATCTCCAGGATCTCAGATCCATTGATCTGGAAGCCACACATCTAACCAGCTCCAGCCCAAGTCAGCTGCTGACAGGTGTGTGACGGGGGGACAGACAAGGACAACGGGGTCTGATGGTGCCCGTGGCCTTTCGGAAGCATTGGCATTTCTGCTGTTGAGGGTGATTTTAATTGAAGGGAGGTGTTGCGATGAGGCTTTCTGAAATAGGAGATGATTTTCCCTATTTTTGAGCATGAAATTGTTTGAACACCCCTCCCTAAGAAAGTGTGGTCTTGCGTTTAGATGGCCCCCTGCCGCCCCTTCTCCTGTAAACAGCCCCTCCTGAATTCCAGGCTGGCCGAAAGAATTGCCCCACTTTGACATGTCACCCCACCCCCAGGGCAAACTCCTGCCATGAGTCTGCATTTGGAGTTCTTTATATCAATGGAACTGAGAAGTATTCTCAGAAAAATGTGAGGGAACCCAGTTTTTGAAGCAGCTCTCCTAAGAGGGGGCTGGGAATTGCAGAGCCTGGCTCCACTAGAACCCAGCAAGTGGCCCACGAGAGCCTGGACAAGGTCCGAGGGGAGCCCAAGACGGGCGGGACTGCGTGGGTTGGGCGGTTTCCAGACATGGCACCCCCATGAGTCTGGAGGGCTTGGTTTCCCTCCAGAGAGAGAGGGAGACATTTAAAGGGGACATTGGCAAATGGGGAGCCATAGAGGGGGCAGAGCAGGTGGAGGAGAGTCTGGCCTCCACGGAGATGAGGAATGATGGGAAGCAGGGGGGGTGGTTAACCTGGAGCAGAGTCTGTGGGAGCTGGAGCCCTGGAGGTGTCCAACCAGTCTTCTGTCTGCACCTCCTGAGAGCAGGGGGAGGGCCAGTAGCTGAGTCCTGTGGAGCCATGTTGACTTGGGCTCAGGGAGGGGACGACTTCCGGGTAGATGACGGCATAGTGAGCAGAGAAACCTGCTTGCCCGGCATTCACAAATGCCCTGGTTCTTCCTCACCCTTTGTCCTCCCCGAGTCTCTCCTTGGAGACAGTGGTGAAGCATCGCCGTGTGCTGGTCCTCAGGCTAGAGACACAGAGGTGACCAGTGGAGACACAGTCCCTGTCTCCGCGAGCCACACAGTCTAGTCAGAGAAGGGCTCAGTGTCTGCCCTCCTAGCGCAGCAGGAGCGCAGCAGTGTCGTAGAGACGGGCTCAGCAAACGACAGGCCTCAGGTCAAACTCAGCCTTCTGCCTGCTCTCTGAATGGTTTTACTGACACGCCGCCATGCTTCTTTATTTAAGTGTGATGATTAAGGCTGCTCTCAGGCTCCAAGGGCAGAGTTGAGTACCTACACAGAGACCGGCCCACGAATCCTATAATATTTACATTTAAAGAAAGTTTGCCCATCTCTGCTCTGGATGGGTAAACAGGCTGTCACAATACAGTGTCCAGGTACCTTACCACCCCTCAGGGACTCTGGGTGTATTAAAGGAAATAATTCATGCCAAGTGCTTAGTACAACTCTAGTGGCATAGTAAGTGTCCAATAAACCACAGCTATGGAGGAAGAAGAGGAGGAGAGGAAGAGCCCAGGATGCTGCAGGAACACAGAAACAGCAGCAGTGGGGGACATCAAGGAAGGCTTCCTGGAAGAAGTGATGTCTGAGATGATACCTGATGGATTCGTTGGAATTTCCAGGTGAATTATGGTTCCCAGGAAGTGGAAGCACATGTAAGAGGCAGAAGTGAGGGAAGACAGGATCCGTTTGAAACAAACGCAGCTTGGCCGGCGTGGCGGACGTGAGAGGTGATGTCAGGTCTGGGCTGGAAGAGCCAAGACACACATGAGGTTTATCTTGAGGCTCATGGGAATCTGATGAAGGCTTACTGGGGGTTGATGTCATCAGGCTTGCACTTTAGAAAGAATTATTCTGACTGCAATGTGGAGAATGCATTAGAGGGGCAAGTGTGATGGTCAGGAAACCACATTGGAGGCTTTTAGGGTGTCCGGGCAGGAGGTGGTGGTGGTGGTGGACACAAGGCTGTGGTGGTGGGATGGAGAGCTGAAGGACACAAGGTCCAGAGGAGCTTGGATGGAATGGAGATGGGGGTGAGGGAGAGGAAGAAGTAAAGGAGGTGCCCCCGTGTCCCAGCCAGTCAACATGGGTAGTGATGTGCTATTCGCTGAACCAGGGGATGAAACAGCAAGTTGGTGGATGAGGGGCAGGTTTGGCGAGGAAAAGCAAAGCGCCAGTGGGGACATCGTATTGGTCAGCAGGGAACAGTAGGCACACCCATCAGGGTAATAGGGGGATGACAGCCAAAGCACCAGTGATATGGGTGTGGGCAGGATTTAAGGGGCAGGATGGGATGATGATTGTCAAGTGGCAGGAAGGGACGGGCACTTAGTAGGTGCACTGTATGTTCATCGCTTCCCCCAAACTCCCTACATGTTATAGGAAACATTCATCTTACCTCTGCCATCAACAAAGAAGACTTGAAACCCATAAAGACATAGAAAGTCAGAGGAAATAAACTGACACTGCGACTGGGGAACCAAACTACGTAATAACTCACCCTTCTCCTGAGACAATAATTCACCATTCTTCTAAGACAATCTAGTGCCTTTTTTGGAGGAACATTTTAATCCGCAGACATTTTGACAATGGAAATCCTTAATGACTTAGAGCAACGAAAGCAAAATGCTTTATCAGATAGCATTTCACCTGATATTTAAAATAAACCCACAATAAAACTTTTTGTCAGGTTATTCAATTTTCCTTTAATATTGATTGTAATTAGTTCAAGCTGCAGCTACCTAAATTGTCTGAGGGAAAAAAAATAAAACAGAGCCTGCTTAAAAAAAATTAGCTACTAGCAAAGGATTGACGAGGGCAGGGAGAGGGCATTCTGTGTTTCTCAGCATCTCTTAACTGTTTTTGTTCGACAGGAATTATTTTATTGTCAACAGATTTGTTACAAATTTATGAACCATTTTAACCTTTTTCTGTTGCAGGGGGAACATTTCCTGGTGAAAGAATTTGAAGAAATTGTTCAAAGCAGATTCTTAGGTGGCATTCCCCTGCCCTCCCTGGAGACGTCCTGGGAGTGGGACGCACTCCACAGAACATCGCGAGAACAATCACTCGAGTCTGTCAAAACGAGCGTAATATTTAGGACGTTTAGAAGTCATCTTTGTAATACAATAAATAGAATGAAGCACCATGAGATTATGTGTGCCTATTGACCTATGAAAGTGAAAGAAATATGTGACCACATTAAAAAAAAAAAGAAGAGGAAATAAAATTCTTTTTATGGAAACATTTTTAAACACTTTACATCACTGGTCAAACATTTTCATCACTGGTCAAAATACCCCCACATTATTACTGGTTAATCTACTTTTCTCAACCAAAATTCACCTCTGACGTTCAGGAGAGGGCACAGCTAACAACCACAATAAATGGCTAGAAGGAGAGATGTGAAGGTCCATCAAGTTGATGACATGGCCCTCTGTAGGCAGTGGTCTCCGTCAGAGAGCTCTGACACAAGAGAAAAGGGCAAAAAGCCTCCCCGCTGCTTTTATTGCACAGTGAGGCGAACTGAAACATTTTCTTTTGTGTATAAATGTCATCATCTCACATATGAGCTTTGAGGATGAAAATTAGAATATGATCACTTGGCCAAACAGTTGCTCCTTTTCTTCTAAAGAATGAAAGCTCCCAAGTCAAGTTTCCAAGCAGTAATTAGACACTTGCTGTGTACAGTGCCTTAATTATGCCTTTCAACCGATGACAGAGTTGATCTGGTGAGTATTCATGTAGGCAACATGATGACAGCAGACTTTCAGTGTTTTGACCCAAGGACCCTTTTGCAAATTAAAATGATCTCCAAAGGAAATTCTGCCTTCTAAAAATCCTTGAAAATGACTATCATAAAGAAGAAAGGGTTACAACCTAAGCTCCTGATCATAAAATCAAAATAAAATCATATAAAAAGAATTGTACTCATAGAACATTTAAGGTGGTGGTAAATAGCCTTTCTTAAAAAAAATCTGTATATATCATATGGTATCTTTCATATGCCACGTGGAACAGTAGTTAATGCTACTAGGTAAGCACTGGGTTAATAGTTAGAAATTGAACATCCCAAGGCTGTTAAATCTACTGTGCACATTAGACTATTACAGTTGGTAGCAATTCATCTGGTCGTATACTGTAGGAACCAGGTCATTAGAACAAGGCAGTGGATGTCTTTTCAACCTCCAACTGTCAGACTGGATTGAGAATAATAGAGCTTGACAAGACTCAAGCTGAAAAAGGGTTCATCACAATGGATCTGCTGCAAGGTCTGAATTTTAACACTAAGGTAATATTGTTCTTTGGCTGAAAAGTTAGCTAATCTGTGTGTTTTTCTATGAAACACAACACTTCACAGAGAAAATGTGCGCCCAACCGACTCGAGAGTTATTGGCTTTGGAAATACATTATTCAATAAACATTTACAGATGTGTGTATTTGAATAATATGTTGCTTTAAAAAGACATTTGCTACTCTGTGTTGAGTCAAGTCCTCACCCCTGGGGGTTCAAATAGAAGGGAGACCTAGCCTGTCTTCAGAGAGGAAGGAAGACACTGACCCAAACTGGTTGGAATCACTCCAATCATGGTAATATAACTAAGTGCTGTGAGGACCCAGAGGTGATTCCGGAAAATTCTCTCCTTTATCTGAGGGTCAGGGAAAGCTGTGGAGGAGACAATGTTTGATTTTATCTCTGAATGAAGACAGAGTATGACAGATGAATGGGGAAGAGACATATTTAAGGCAAAAGGAATAGAGTGATTGTATATAATTTAATTATATTAATATTAATATATTTATATTTATATACACATACAAATATCTAAGTAGTAAAATAAAATATAAACATATGCAACTTTCTATGCCTTTGATAGTATACATTATTCCAAAATATACACAGGCCATGCACAAAAATTTAAAACATTCTAAAAAGTAAAGAATGTCTAGGTCACCTTCTCAGATCACAATGCAATAAAATAACAAATGTATGATTGAAAAAATCTAACCATTTTGGACATAAAACATTTCAATCCTCTAATTAATACTTGAGACAAGAAGGAATTCAGAATTTCAGTTACAGAATGTTGATATAATAATGACAATGGGAACTTTAAGGTAAAATCCTTAGTTATATACTCTTAGGTGCTTTTTATTATTAAATTTAAAAATTCTAATATGCTTATCATTCAACTAAAGTAGTGAAAGAGAAAAAACCTGAGAAAAACATGATGAAGAAATTAATCAAGATAAAGAGAAAATAATGAAACTGGAATATATTTTAAAAACTCAAAACATTGGCAGGTCCAAGCAACAGTTCTATAAAAAACAACAAAACAGACAAGCCTCTGGAAAATCTAATCAGGAAAAATTATTGATGACAAAAGCACACAGTTATGAGAGAGAAAAGATCATTACAATCATTTGAGAAAAGATCATACAATCATTTCAAAGATAAAGAATAAACAACTCTACGATAAGACATTTCAAAGTTTGAAATGGATGATTTTTAAAGAAAACATAACTAAACCAAAATCACTCTTAAAAGAAGTTGAAGACAAACAAGCCAAGAACAATTTTTAAATCTATCAAGGAGCTATCACAAAATCAAAAACTCAAATAAGTCAAAGAGAAAAATTAAAATCTATCAAGGTTCGACTTCCAAAAATTTTTAAAAAACAAACAAACAAACAAACAAAACCTCTTGTACCAAATGGATTTGTGAGTGAGTTTTATCAAACTCTCAAGAAATAGATCATTTTTATGTTCTTTTAATCATCCTAGAGCGTAGGAAAACATGGAAAATGTCCCAATTGATTGTTCCAATTTAAGAGAACTATATTAGTTATCCATTACTGCATAATATACTACTCTTTAAAAAACGAACATTTATTATCTCACAGTTTCTGTGAGTCAGGAATTTATAAGCAACTCCGGTGGGCTGTTCTGCCTCACAGTCTCTCGTGAGGCTTGACTCAACATTAGTCAAGGTTTTGGCTGGGGCTGCAGTCATCTGAAGGCTTGGCTGGGGCGGAACGATGAATTTCCAAGATGGTTTATTCTCATGACTGTTGGCAGAGGCCTCAGTTCTTTTCTGGCTCTTGGCAGGTGGCCTCAGCTCCTCACCATGTGAGACTCTCCATTGTGCTGCTTGGATATCCTCATGAAATGGCTTCCTCTAGGATGAGTGATCTGAAAGAGAGAACAGAGTGGAAGTTGCAGTGATTCTTATGATGTAGGCTCAGAAGTGACACATTATCATTTCTGCTTTATTCTTGCCATTAAAAGGGAGTCACTAAGTCCAGCCCACATTCAAGGGGAGGGGAATTAAGTCCCCCATCTTGAAGGAAGGTGTATCAAAGAGTTTGTAGGCCTACTTTAAAACCAACACAGTCTACCTTCTGGCCACACATTATTGACTACACTTACCTCTTCCCAAGAAGACTCCCCAAAGTCCATTTCCTTAGCTCTGTCAGCATTAAGTCCATCGCTTTTCACCTAAATCAGGTCCAGATAGAATGAGGCTCCTCAGACAAAGTTCCTTAAGTACAGATCCTCAAGTACACTTCGTCTTGCTTGGAGAACTGGGAACTATGGAGAAAAGTTATCTGACCCTCACACATCCAACACACAAGGGTGGGATGGACAGGAAATAAATGCTGACACTTGTTCAACGGGGGAAATGGAAGGCACAGAGAGGTCACCGTTCCAATTCTGAAATCCAGCCAGGAAAATGCTGTGAGGCGTTTTGTTTGTTTGCTGTTTCGTTCTGTTTTTTTTAGGACTCGGTTCTGTTCCTGTCTGCACTCTTGGCTCTATCCTCTAGACTCTTGGTTCTGCTTTCTGAGTCATCTTTTCTTTTTCTGTAAAAGGTAGCCACTTTTGCGTAGTGAAATCTCAGCTTGCTTCCTGCCAGTATAACTTTGGGGGTCAAAGTCCTCCTCATTTTGTCCTTTCAGTCCAAGGCAATGTTATTCTGCCAAAATGCTTCTTTTTGAAAGTTTGTGGGTCTCCCACAAATTTTATTGAAGATCCATCCCATTAGACAAAAGTCACAGTCATAAGCATCTTTTGAGATAAATCCTATTCTATCTTGAGCTTCTACTAAGGGAACACTCCCTTAAGGACCCCTATTGATTGAATAATCCTCTGAAGCACCACGTTGTACCTTTCCGAGGTCTAAACAAAGGATTCTAAGTAATACCCTTGACTTGCTCTTAGGCCGTACTTCCCTACGCGTGGCCTGAATTTAATCTTTACTTGAAAACCACTTCTTAATTTCAGCATTGCCTATTATCTGGAGAGATTTAAAAGTTTAAGAAACATTAACTTCTCACTCCCTTAATGTCTCATGATCTTTTCTTTAGGTTAACTCTCTCCCCTGACATTTTAGTACAAACAGCAACAAGGATCCAAAATGGATATGGATACCACTCCACGACCAAGCCATGTGCTTGCAGAAATGAAATGATCATTCAATAACAGAAAGCAGACTTCATCTTTATCACTTTGCCTAGAAATCTCCTTAGCCGCATCCTCCAGTTCATCATTCTACTTTTGACACTATCACAGGCGGCAGTGTTGCTGAACTTTGTGCCACTATATAACATGGAAGTCCTCTCCTCCAGTTTTCAGTAAGATTTCCCTCACGTCCTTTAAGCAACCACACATATCAAAGGCTGCCATGCTCCTGCAATTGGTCTCTTTAAGGCTTTTCAAGCTTTCACTAGCTTTCTTCAAAGTCATTCCAAGTTCAGCCCTCTGCCCAGTCCCAAAGCCACTCCCCCAGGTTAAGCTTTTGTTATGACAGCACTTGACTCTTGGTCAAGTATCAGTTAGGGTTCAGCCAGAGAAATAGGTCGCCAGAGCAGATCCAAAGGGACTTGACCGCACCGATTGTGAGAGCTGCGTGTCTCCATAAGAAAACTGTTTCCGTGTCTGAGTGGGGCTTGAAGTCCACAGGGCAGGGAGTTGGAAAGAGTAAATGCATGTAAAGTGGAGGAGAGTGAAGGCAAACTCGAGCCCACGAGCACAGGCTGGCTCAAAGCCTGAGAACGGACCAGAACCAACAGCCCCTTGTCTCTCGATGGAATGAGGGTCCTATATCTGCAACACTGCATCAAAAAACTAAACACACGTCTGGCCCTGGAGTCAGAGGAGCTAAAGGAGGATTCCAAGGGTGAAGCGTCTGCAGCCCCGCTGCAGCCCCATGCAGGTGAGGTGAGCCCGCTGACGGGTGACAAGGCGTGTGAGCTACAAAAGCACCTGCCCTGCCCTTCCGTGTGTACAAACAAAACTGGCTGCTGCTTCATCTGTACCCTCCAAATCGTACCCACATTGTCCCGTGGCCACACTAGCTCAAAGCGTACAAGGAAGATAGTCTGGCTAGCCAAGTGGACATGGAAAGCCACACACAAGTCTCCTAATACCGAAATGGGAAACCCTCAGGACACAGGTCACCTAAAATAAGATGATAAATAAATCTCACTTACAAAGATAAAATTAAAAATTCTAACTACAATATTAGCTAATGAAATGCATGAGTTTGTCAAATGGATATGAATGCCACTCCATGGCTAAGTAATGTATTTGCAGAAATGAAATGATCATTCGGTAATAGAAAAGTAATGAATATCTTTTCCTTTTTCCAATAAATTGACCGAATTATATCCCAATTGGTTTTGAAAAATGAACGAGTGAAAATACATTTGGAAGTCTAAGTCAGTAATAAGAGCCAAGAAAGGAGGTTAAGAGTAATGAGAGGAACTTGCACTGTAAAATCTCTAAAAAGACAGGTTTTTACTTCAAATATTTAACAGCCACCAGGCATGCCTTGGGCAAGACTGAAACTACACTGTGAAACATTACTCTGAAATCAGTGTGGAGAAAGCAGCACGATGTTCTGTGCCTCCTGGAACCGAAGGAAGTGTCTTTGAAGCCATCGAGTTCTGATGCTATCGAGCAAGTCTGTCCATCACATTTAATTCCATCACTGCCTACCACAAACCGTGGTGTTTCCCACCGGCACAGCTACTCCAGCTCCCTGTCACCCTGTCTCTCTGTCTCTCTGTCTCTCTCTGTCTCTGCCTCTCTCTCTCCCTTTCTCTCCATCTTTGTCTCTTCTTCCTGTTCGTCTTCGTTTCTTATTTTATAGAAATTAGTCTGCATCCTTCTTTTTCAGGTTTTAACTCTGAATGAAACATTGCATGGAAACAAGATAGGAAAATAGATGTAGCCGTGTGTGTGAGTGTGAGGGACACCCTCGTAATGCTTCGTTTACTGTTATCTCTTATGAGAAGGTTTACTTTGATTCATCCAGATTTGCTTTATATGCAGGTTTCCAGGAACACACGTGCCGCTGAAAGCTGCTTCAATTTAAAGCCAGTTGTGCAGTAAGTACCCGCTATTCTCAGACCAAACTTGCTTGTTTTGATCATCTCTCCTCCTTGATGTGTTGGGGGCTGGTGAGTGCCTGAAGGGACCACGGCTTGTGCACCAGCAGTGCCTTGGACCTGAGAATGGAGTCTCTGCAGCAAAGAGCTGCCTGGGTTGTTTGCCTGTGGAGACCGAGGGGGAGGGTTTTGCGTCCAGGTTGGATTAATTCCCAGAACGGAGACAGGAGGTTTTGTCAAAGTGGGCTTCCAGGTGGTCCTCTAAATCAGGCCTGCATTGCTACTCTGTTCATTATTTCCATTTCCTAGGGAAGAGTTCCTCCTCTCCACATGCTCCACTTGGGAGGATGCGGTTCAGGCCACTCATCCATTCAGCCACCCATCCATCACTGCGACCGAGCATCTATCATGGGCAGAGATCCAGGTGCTGAAAGGCTGGAAAGGTAGACCAGCTCCTGCCCCCGCCATAGGTGGACTCTGGCCCTGAGGCGAAAAGCAGGCAACCTTGCGTACTGTATCCTCTAGTAACGGAGCAATACACACCCTGGGGTCACCAAGCCCTTTTCTCACTGACCAGCACACTCCAGGCCTTAGTGTCACAGACGGCTTCCCTGGAGAAGAGGTCTGTTAACGCCGTCTGAGGACACAGCTTGCAGCCCTCCTAACAACATTGCTTCCACGGTGAGCGGACAGTACCCTTAAACATCAGGCAGTCTCCGGGGCTGCGAGGGAAGGAGCGGGCTGAGATCAGAGACCAGAGGACGCCGGGAGACCCCTCTGCGGGCGTGTGGCTCAGCTAGCGAATCAGGGCCAGCATGCTCAGGTGGTGGGGTGCGTTCCTCCTCTGTGCTGAGCCCACCTTGGTGGGGGGGGCTTCCCTGCAGGATTCTCAGCCACCTCCGAGGAGCTTTCTGACTCAGGGACCACGCCTCTTAAAGGCCTGCCATGCGACCAGAGAAAGACAGGCCTCCCAGGGGCACAGCAGAAGACCTTCAAAGGGAAAGCAGGAATCGGTGCACACAGTTCAACAGTGCTGATGTGAATGGACTCGGCCAGCCTCGACCAGGACGGCTGTCATCATAACAGCCAGGGATGCAGAGCACCGTGGCTCTCTCCAGCCTGCCCTGGGTATCCAGCTGTCATCTGCTCCAGCCTTGAAGCAAGACTCCTCCAGCAAGCACGTTCTAGGATGGGCAGAGAGAGAGAACTGGAGGCTGGACCTTGATTTAGTGAGTAAGCAGAAAGGCTGTAGACGTGAAGTGTTTCCCTGGGCTCATGGAGCTGACCATGGATCCACACAAGAACTGAGGCAGAAGACTCTCTGTTCAACAACTACTCCTTGGTAAGGCTCGCATGAACTCTCATGGCCGGGCAGGGCTCAGTGCGGACGTATTTCAGATCCTGGAATTCATTACAGAGGAGCTTAACATTTTATTAGAAGAAGAAATTCAGCAAGAGAGGCACTTGGATGCTTCCAGAGTCAATGCGCTCAGGACAGAACCGTACATCACAGGTTGTGGGGTTTTGAGGGCTTTTCCCTTGTTATTGCTTCTGACACTGGCTTCTGCTGACTTCCCTTTTCATTTTCATAACTTAGCGCTGTGTTTTAGCTCATTCAGCAGTTACTAGTTGTGTGCTCAATGTATAAAAAACCAGGAATGATGAAGTAATGGGAGCCTAAGAAAGTTAAAGAAAGCCAAGCCGAAGGAATGCTAAGCAGACTTTTAATGGGAGTGGAGTTGGGTTGAGCTGTGCGTCCAGGAGCAATTTGGACCAGGGGCTGAACTCAGTTTGAACTAGGTTTGGAAGGAAGGGATGGGCATGGCCTGATGGACCTAAGACAGGAAAGCATGCTGGGTAAGAGGGTGGGGCTGTGGGGACAGTATGAGACAAGGTGAGAAGTAGGGCTGTGTGGACCTGCAGGAGATGGAGGGGCATGGGGGAGGCCCCAAGCCCAGAGCCCACCTTCCCATCCAGGGTATGGCAGCCGTGCTCCCCAGGGCCCTCTGCTGGCTCGCTGTGGGCACTGCAGGTTTGTCCTGTGCAACTCCCTGCTGGTTTCAGAAGGCAGGCGGGCTGAGCTCTTGGTGAAACCCGAAGGCCCTGCCACAGGCTGGTCCAGCACACAGGTGGAGGGGCTCTGACTGCTTCCTTCTGGTTGCCAGTCCTATGTTGTTCTGTCCACTGAACCCACCTACCCCCACACTGGCTTGGCTGGCCTTGGTTTCCAATACTCTGCCCCCTCGTGGTGGGTCAGGGGTCCCTTCCCTGGGACCTCCCTCCACATTTACTGTCTAATTCATTGGGCCCACAGCCTCTGGTTTAGCCCAAGTTCCACCAAAGTGTAGAACCCGAGACAGGTAGTTTATTTTGGGAAGTGGTTTGCACACACATAGGAGATAAAGGGGCCTGCCCTCACCTGCCCACCTCAGGGCCGAGCAGCTGTAAGCCGGTCCCAGTACACACGCAGCTGACACTGACGGCCTCTTAGCGTGGCTCCTGGGCCCCGTCACACACCGCAAAGACGCCGTGTCTTTTCTACACTCTGGCCTCCTCCCGTGACCCCGTGTGCGGGGGCCAGGCCCTGGGAGCTGGGGGAAGGAGGCTGAAATCTCCTTTGGGCCCCAGTGGGTTTAACGCATCCGCATCACCTCCTGAAAACAGCCGAGCCGGGGTCGAGTGGAGGGTCCAGCGTGAAGCCAGTTAAGTCGGGGGTGAAAGTCTGGGTCTCGCGCAGCCTGTGAAGTGGATATAATCTGGTCTCACAATGCAGAGAAAGCGGCTGGTGCCCCGAGAAACAGAAGCAGGCACTCAACGAACGACCTTTCTGTTTTAACAGCTACTTGTGAGCAGCAGTTTCTAAAACACACACACACGCACACACACTCAAATGCCCAAGGTCACAGGAGATGAGCAGCTGCAGTGTTTTCCAAGAGCTAAGCCGGGAGTGCCGTGGGGCTCCTGAGTCTTCAGCTGTTGCTCAAAGCACCTGCTTCTCCCCCATGGTCTTCACTTACAAAGGGCAAGGAGTGGAGATGGCTGAACATTCTAGAACCACTCTTCTTACTCTGTGCAGGGGGCACGTGGCCCCCCCCCCCGGCCACTCCACAGAGCAGAGGTGTACTAGGAGACACTCGTGCCAAGCTCCCTGTGCTCTTGTGAGCATCACGGGGAACACGTGTGTCCTGAGCAAAATGCTACCTGGCATGTCAGCGTGGAGATGGGGACCTTGCTTTCATGGTGAAGCCTTGGCCACATTCTAAGTGAAAATTATGATTAAATGAGAGTTAGAAAGGCTCCCAGTGGTTCCCCACTATTTCATCAGCGCTCAAACACCAGTGGTGTGCTGCTGGTGTTAGCCAGGCAATTTGGGAAGCTCACTGAAATGAGATGGTGCTTTCAGGATGAGCGGAGCTGGGCTCCTTCCGACCCCAGAGATACCTTTAGTTACCAGCTTGGGTCAAGTACAGGATGACAGTGGTGCTATAAGAGCCTCACGCCATCTCAGGCAACGGAGGACCCCCCCAACATCCTGCAGAGTTAGGAGTGTTCCTTGTATCCAACTGTCTTCCTGCAGAAAGAACACCCACCCACCCATGGTGGCACAGTGACTGGTCACTTCCAGCGGCGCTGCCCCATTGCTTAATGCTCTTTGTCAAGCAGGAAGAAGAGCGGGGGAGGCAGGGCAGATCTCAGAGGAAAGTTGTTCCTTTAGTGCAACTGTGATTGAAGAACAAGCAAAGAGACGTAATGATGTGTCGGGTGGCGCTGCCGGCCGCTCAGCAGCAGTTGCACTGCCCATCAGGGATGCTGCCCTTCCGTCAGCCTCTGGCCAGCGCCCATCCACAGGCAAAGCCGCCATCGGCTCAGGGACACTCTGCTGACAAAGGCAAGTGAGGCATGGGAACATGGGGCTACGGCCAGATGGCCTAACTTAGGAACTCCATCCAGGTTGGAATCGCAGCTTTTCCCCCATCAGCTCTGAGATTTTGGCAAATCATCTTTTCAGACACAGCTTCCTCCACTGTAAAATGGAGTTAATCACAGCTCTTACTTCCCTAGGTGCTGGTGTCCAACATGAGATGGTCAAAGGACGCCGGTCATTCACGGTGGCCAGCGCTGACTGCGCACACCACACAGACTGTGTTGCTTCATCTTCTCAGCCACCACACCAGGTAGGGGGCCAGGCAGCATGCTTGCAGCTGTAAGGACCACACACCCAAGAGAAGGGCAAGCTAAGTGCCTAGCAAACAGAAGGAAAGAAGTAATGGAGAGGAGTGCAGAAATAAATGAAAGAGAGGGTCGAAGACCAGCAGAGAAAACCACCAAAACCAAAAGTTGGTTCTTCAAAAAGATCGACAAAACTGACAAACCTTTTGTGAGATGGACCAATCAAAATGAGACAACTCCAAACGCTAAAATCAGAAAGGACAGAGAAGACATGGCTGTCCCAACCTTGTGAAAACAAACATGCAGCTCAAACATTAAGAGAAGGCGTTATTTCACATGATTGTAGGTCCGGAGGCAGGGCCAGGCATGGGAGGTGACGGCTCAGCACTGCCATTAGGGACCCAGGTTCTCTCTGCTTCTCCGCTCCGTGTTCACCCAGTATTTCTCGGCCCTCTGCCTTCAGCCCATGGAAGGACTACACTACCCGCCCGGCACCCCTGCATGACTTGCTTTGGTCAGTGAAATGTGGACAGATGGCCTGGACCGCTTCTGGGAGGCTGTGCTGAGGCACCACCGTCTTTTCATCGTGCTTCTTCCCCAGCTGTGACGGGTTGTGGAAGCCGGTGTTGAAATGGAGCCTCTGCTGCCTGGGCCCCTGAGTGACTACGGTGAGCAGGTGCCTCGTCTTCTGCAGACAAGTCACGTAGCGTGAGTAGGACAGGCGCCTGTGTTGTTTTAATCCACTTAGGTTTCAGGGTGCTCGGTGCGTGTGGCTGATAAGCCACCCTCTGTGCCAGCATCATGCTGAGGTCGGTCCTCCTGATGATCACAAGAGAGCTATGCAGTGGGGCCAGCATCCCCATCACGGAGAACAAAAGCCTTCACTCTCAGATCCACCAGGAGTGAGAGAACCTCTCCCCCAAGCATAAAAAATAAATCTCTATAGTCTAATTGGGTCAAGGCAGGTGTCATGTTCACCTTCGGGTCAATAAAGGTCGCCGGGGTTGGGGGTGGATGTCCATGCTGATTGGCTGGAATGGTAATCTGCTGAGGTATCCACCCCGATCTCCAGCACATGGATTCCTATTATTCATATTACTAGCATCATGATTGATGCTAACGAGGGTGAGGCGTAGGTTTATGAGTTTGCTCAAGGTCAATAACTTGCACACGCGGCGAGTGGCAGAGCTCTAATCACGCTAGGCTGTCAGGTTCCAGACACAGAGTCCTTAGCGTGACTGAAGCCCTGAAAAGAAGGAAGGACTTTTATCTACTCATTCATTGCTTTATCTCCAGCAGCTAGAAAAACAGACAAGTGTTGAATGAATGAGTAAGACCTGTTCCATCCACCGCATAGGGACGCTGAGAAGATTCAGCCAGACGTTGTGTGTTTTAGGTTCCATCGGATGCTTGGCCGGGCTCACCGCTGGTCCGTGGTAAGCCATGGGGCTGGGCTCTGCCACAGCCACGTGTCCCTCAACCATTCCTTGCCTCAGTTCCTCTTCCATAAAATGGGAAGGGAAATACGTTGCCCCCCTGATCTGCTTACAAGGCAGTTTTGAAGAGCTGATGAGCTAACGAATGTGCAAGTACTTTAGAGAGGAAAGAGACTGACAACAAAAATAAATTATTATTATTATATTTTACATACAATAGCAATTCACCAACATTATCATTTTCTTGACCCACTACTGCAGTGATTAAAGCAGTGATTAAAGTTTGATGAACATCTTTCTTCTTTCCATTTCCCCAAACTCAAGATGGCATTTCCAGTCCCACCAGAGAAATTTGGAGCAAATGGCGAAAAATTAGCCTTGCCGAGAGCGGCCAGCCAGGCACCCGGTGCCGTTGGCCGGGGCTTGCTTCCTTTGGCTGCTCATTCTATGCATGTGACACCGACGACAGGTTCCCCAGTGCGTGCAAATTAGGCAGAGACGCAGGTCAGTTAGCCCCCTGGGGCCACCTGAAACCAGTGACTCTAAGTGTCCTACAAACTCACTCTCAGGTCAGGTGTACCTAGGGCGGGGGTGGGGGGGGTGAGGATAAGGCAAACCGCTGGCCACCCAAGGGGCGGGTTGACTGTGTCTGCTGGTCCTACACAGGGCGGAACGAGGGCAAGGATGGTGCACTGATCTGGTGACCGTCTACCGTTGACCCAAGCTGCAGCTCCAGTGCAAATGGACAAAACCTCCCTGCATCCATTCTGCCCCTTCGCCTGTGGAAGGAGCAAATGGTTCCCGAAGATACGGTACGAGGGGCCAAGCACACGGTGGAAACAGGGTAGCCCATCACTCTCCGTCTGCAGCAGGAGCGGAGGATTAGCAGAGGGTCCCATGGGTGCTGCCCTGGGTGGAGGGGACGCCGCCCGGAGGGGAGGGGCGGTGGCTGGCAGGGCGGATGCCCCAGTCCTTGCTCAGAGGCATCATCCCTCCTCTGCCTCCATTTGTGTCATAATCACAGAGCAGGCACTACAGAGAGGAGGGGGCAGTCCTTCCAAGCTCTTCCCTCCCCAACTGGGAAGAGCCTCCGATTGCCAGACTTCCCCTGTGGCCTTCAGGGCGGCTGGCAGGACCCTGGGAGCAAGAAGTGGGGACCTGGAGGGAGGAGAAACCTTCGAAAGTGGGGAGAACCACATGTGGAAATGCACAGACAAACGTTTTGGGTTAGGAAGCAGTGAGCTCTCCCAGGGTCGCAGAGGGAACCGGGTGCTGGGGAAGAGAGCGTAGGGGCCCGGGTGCGTTTGGGTTGAGGATAAACGGCAACAGGGATGGGAAGAGGGCATTTTTAAGCTGCTTTGTAGGGCTTTCAACAAACATGCCGACTGCTCCTCCTCTTCTCTTAAATTCAGCGGACTTCTGCGAGACCATTGGCTTCAATTATATTTTTCTATCCAAATGCTGCTTCTTTGAATCGACTTTTCTCAAAGACTAGCTCACCCAAGGTCCTGGCCACGGTGTGAAGACCAGCCCTGGACGGGACCCCCTTCCCCCAGCGCAGGGGGAAGCATTGTCTAGCCCGGGAAAGAACTGTCCACGTCGGCACGTAACAGTGCTCTCTCTCTTTCAGCGTGGTTATCCGCAAGAGGTGATGTGAAATGATTGCTACCCAAGTTATTGGCAGGATAATAACTCTGAGTAATTAACATCCACACAATTTGGTAGGGCGCTGCGGCGCGAACAGTCGTCTTCGTGATCTGCAGCCCAGGCTCGCAGCCGCACCGTCGTTAGAACACCAGCCGCAGCCCTGCGGGCTACTTTGTGATACTTGTAGAGAGAAGAATGAAGTGGCTCCATAAAGCAGCCCAATCTGCCGCTGATTTTTCGTACTGAGTTATGTTTAACACCAGCTTGGGGAGGCTTGGAGCCTTAAGAAAAATAAAAGGCTCACTGCTAAACTGCCCATTTCTGATCCAAAGTGAGCTCTGAAGATGCTACCATTGAGAAAAGCAGCTCGTGTGATGGGGGAAGCCCTGTGACCATTCTCTGCCTCAGCCCTTGCGGATGCACACCAAGTATTCTGTGGGTGGAGAACCTCAAAACTGAGGACTCCGCACCACACACGCCCTCAGGGTCCTTCCTGAGACAAAGTTCTGAAATTCACTTCCTACTTTTCCAAAACACACGTCTATTCCCGTTGGGGGCGCCCCCATCTCCCTGACTTCTGACAGCCGAGCAGCCAGAAGGGTGACGGCGGTGACCGCATTTCAGAGCCCGTCCTCACGGGCACTGCAGGTTCTGAAAGTTCGAGGCTGCCTCACGGAGGAGGCGAGCTCTGGATGTCCTGTTTCGTCTCTGCTGTCACATCTCTGATGCTGATCTGCGGGGAGCTGGGCCTGGAATGATGCCCAAATCACTGACCCTTTTCCAGAATTCCATGCAAATCCTTCTCTTGTCTCAGCCACGGGGACCAAGGCACCCGGGACCTGCACAATCCAGTCTTAAGTCTTTGCGTTGGATTCCCAGCATTCCTCCCCTGGGGCGATGTTATCCAAGGGGTGTTCAAAGGAAGAAAAGATGCAGCCACATGTCTCATCCTCTGCCCACCTGGCCTCCCAGCATCCTCTGGAGGCCGTCCGACCAAGGCTAAAATAGCAGGTCTTCCCTTCTATTGCAGGACACTCGTTTCGGAACACTAATGCTTCTGAAAAACTGAGAGATGCCTTTAATGTTGCTTTCTCATCATGATAGCTTTGCCTTCCAAAGTTTCCTTTCCATGCGAAAAGCCCTCAGCAAGGCAGCGAAAGCCCACAGACGCCGTCTGTGGTCCCTGCAGAGAGATCACGAATATGTCGGAGCTTAAAAATAGCCCTGCCTTTTCCAGGCAGCTCCCCACTTGGTATTAAGTGCCCTCCTCCCCAACGCAAGTGCTCAGAATGCTAGATTAACACGTATTTTTAAATAGTATAATTTATGCTGATTCAGAAATAGTTCCGTTCCCAAACTAATTATTTTTACCTCCCAGATTGCCACACTTTTGCACCAGCAGCTGAGGAGCCGGGGAGCCGTGACCAAGCATCTTCCCGAGTGGCTTCTGGACTCCTGGTCACCTCCACGCGTGGTCTCCGCAGGTGCGTCGGCGCAGCTTGCATACCATGTGCTCTGGACACGACCTGTGATAATTACAGGAGAAGGAAGGAGGCCACGAGCGCCATCCTCAAGGTCAGGGCGGCAGGGGAGACCCATCTGCTCCTGCCCAAGCCAGCACTGTGGGGCTGGAGGGGCTTGGTCTTGCTTGTTGGTCCCTCCTGGGGGTGCCATGTCTCCCTGCTCACCCCCAGCAAGCGCATCACAGACTCTGACGGCGAGGACACAAATCCAACGCCCACTGCCACCTCGGGGGCTTTTTGCTTTCGCTGAGGCGTGGCCCCGGTGAGGCTTCGTCTAAAGGAGGAAAGCTAGGAGGCCCCGCGGTCACACTTTCCGTTTCCCTCCAGTCCTTCGAGGGAAGGTCCCACCCCCCCTCCCCCGGGGAAACTGCTCCTCTCTCCCCGCTGTGGCCTTAGCGCCGACACCCGTGGCCTCCTCACCCCCTTCCCCAGCATGGATGTCTACTTTGTTGGGCCTAATAATGACCCAAAGACAAAACTGTCCAGGAAAGAAGGGAAGAGGAAAGAAATGAAGAAATGAGCCTTATTTTTTGAAGCATGAAATCCCTGAGAAGGTCTTAATGGAAGGAATCAAATGTCCCCTCAGTCACCTGCGATGGGGAGCACGTCCACGCGGTGAGACCTGGGGGTGGGGGTGGGGTTGGGGAGTAATCCTGGGACCGCAGGTGGCGCTGCTGCTTCTCAGGTCCGTGACTCCACCTGAAGGCTGAGCAAAGCCCGTGAGGAAAACGGATGCCACTGCCCTGAGCGCAGCTGAGGGTCACTAGGACGCAATGTGTGAGGGGAAGGCTCACCTGTGGTGCCTCCACAGGCAGGTCCCTCAGGGGCATGGGATCCTTGTGCTCTGGAGCGCATACAGTCCCCGACATGGCCCCAGCCTCGTACTATCTACATTGGCTTTCATTAGCCATTCTCCATACTCCAGACTCCACCCCGCTCCACCCATCATACTCCTCCGTGCCCCACCGTGCTCCCTTGTATTCTATCATGCTCCTTCATGCTCCTTCATGCATCCTCATGCTTCATCATGGTCCCTGTGGCTCCAATTAGAGGAGAACATGACATGGAGACTGTGTGGGTCCTCCCACCCTCAACACTGGCCCAGGGGTACACAGGACAAAGCCCAGGATGCTCACAAGGGCCTGGGAGCATAGGCCAGCCCCATCTGGACGCCACCCAGCTCCCTGAGTTCCCTCACCGCTCCTCCACACTGGACCCACTCTGCTGGTCTTCTGGAAGTTCCTTCAAAGTGCGGGGTTCACCCTCATGTCCGGGAGGTAGCATGCACTCTTTCTTCCACTGGAACCTCTCGTTTCCCTGACCCTCTTCCAAGTCAGCCCAATTCTGCTCATTCTCCAAGTGTCCCCCAAAGTCTGCATTAAAGGCCTCTCTGCTCTGCAGTGCCTGGTGGTCACCATGTGTCCTTCAGTAAACTGAATCCTGCTTGGCTGTTGGCTCATCCACTCCATCACCAGATTCTGAGATACAGGAAGGCAGGACAGGGTCTCTCTCCTTCACCCTCGTGCCTAGCAAAGGACCTGACATGTAGCCATAGACACACTTCAAACGTTTTATAAAATGGCACAGCCAGTTAAGAGAAAGGACAGAGAACAAATGAAACCCAGCGCTTCCCAATATTGAAAATAAATGTTAATTAGCAGCAACAGCTGAACAGGTAGAAACAGGTGTACAAAACTAAAGGAGACCGGGGAGGGGAGGAAATGATGCTGACGCTCGAAGGAGGATGGGATTACTTCCCAGCGGGAAGGGCAGCATGATTGCTGGAGGGCTGGGGGACCAATTTTGGAATCTTCAAATCTTACGAAGGTAGTGAGGAGAAGAAAAGAGGAAGAAGCAGGGCTCCTGTTTGAGGCCATTTTCAGGACTGGCCAGCTCCAGAGCCAGCCTCCGAGGAGCAGGGGGACCAGTGCACCTGGCCGCTCAGTGAGAGGCTGCAGCTTGAGGGGAAGCAGAGACTGTGACGGCGGGAGAGGGGGATGCCGAGAAGGGTACCCCACACCCCTGCTAGGTCACACGGGAAGGTCATGGCAACAGCCTCACTATAATGTAGCAGAGGAAATAAATTCTGTTTGCTGTTTAAACAGGGAAATCCTTGACCATGCAAAGTAGCCTCCTAAAGATGGAAATGAAAGACAGCCATGGGGGCGAGAGAGAGACAGAGACAGAGACAGGGAGCGAGAGAAGAAGACAGAGAGACACAGAGACACACAGAGACAGATAGACACAGAGAGACATAGAGAGAGATATAGGCACAGAGACACACACACACACACACAGACAGGGACAGAGACAGAGAGAGACAGAAACAGAGAGAGATAATGACAAAGAGACAGAGAGAGACACAGAAAAATGAAGACAGTCAGAGAGAGACAGACAGACAGCAAACACAGAGACAGTGACAGAGACAGAGAGAGAGAGTCCGGGACACGATGCTCAGCCAGCCCCACTGCCAGCCCCACGAAGGAAGCCGCTTGGGCTCTCCAGCTCCGGGGAACAAAGGACGATGTGGACAGTTCGTATGATTATCATTTGACGGAGGGAGAAACTCCTGAGTGGCAAGGCTGAGCGGTGGGCCTGAGTCTCCAGATTCTGGGCTTCGATCCAGGTAGCTCGACTCTAAAGTCACCTCTTTCTGCCAAAATACCGCTTTACTGGAGGAGGCTGGTTATGCCTTGTCCTTTGTGAACTGTCTGTTTGGACGCCTCATTATTCTCCAGCATCACGATGCGCCACAGAAACAGAACCAGTAGGAGACCCAGACATGCGATGAGAGGGATTTATTTGAAGGAATTGGCTCCTGTGATCGGGGGAGGGGGGGCTGGCAAGTCCAAAATGTGTAGGGCAGGCTGTAAACAAGCAGGAGCTGATGCTGCAATCTTGAGGAAGAATTTCTTCTTCTCTGGGAATCCTCAGTCCTTGCTCTATAGGACTTCAACTGATTGGACGAGGCCCACCCTCCTTATGGAGGGTAACCATATCTCCTTTACTCCAAGTCAGCTGGTTGGAGGTGTTCACCACACCTAACAAACACCTTCACAGCAATACCTGGATTGGCGTTTGATTGACTAGGTGCTATAGCTTAGCCGAGCTGGCACAGAATGCTAACCAACCATCGCAGCTTTTGCCCCAGGCTGACACTAACTCCTCAGTATTATCGCCATGAGCTCTGCTGTGCCGCACGCACACTTCCACAGTCCTCATTTCCCCTCTCAAGCTCGGGTCACTACGTGATGGCCCTCACAGGACAAGTGGGGAGCAGCTGCTCCTTTGTGCTGGTGAGAGACGAAAAGGGAGTGCCAATTTTCACTTATCTGGGAGAAAGGGGTCATTGGTCCAACAGGTTCCCTGTTATTTTTCTGAGTCATCACCAACTAAACAGTAGGTGTTTAAATAATTCGTAAAAGGCAGATTGAAAAAAAAATTACTTTAAAAAGCAACTAAAGTCCTAAAAAGTAATTAGAACTAAAAAGCAAAAGCTAAAATCCATTCCATCAGCAAAGACTTCAGTCCACGTGAAATATAAAGCCCAAAGCCCTTAAAGCCTCCAGAGCCAAAGAGCACAAAATCTGTAAGGAACTGAAAAAGATCAGATCTTTACATGAAAGAATAATCTTAACATTGACTTAAAAAAATACTTTCTTTAAATACTAGGAAGCAACTGTCAAGCACCAAGAGTGGTTTTTAAATAAGAAAAGTTTTTACACTCGTAAGACGCAGCTTATATACGATCTCCTTTTAAAATAGATTTGAGCAAGGCACATATTGAATTGGATAGTTAAGATGAAGATGGATGTGTAATAGACCAGGAGGTCTTTTGGAAGGTAGAAGAATTAAATCAAATTTAATGAATATATGAGAGCTGAATTTGGGTTTGAGCTTCCTGGCAACCAAAGCAAAGATAGAACATAAGATCCTTACCATTCCTGTTTTAAAGCAAATATTCTCAAAGAGGCAGAGGCAGTATTACCCCTAAGGTGGTGAAAATTGGTTCATGGGGGACCAAAAAAAAAAAATCTTACTTTGCTAATGTAAAAAGCATAGATAGTCATAAAGTACTTACATATATAGTATATGTTGTTGAAACTTCTTGATGGTGAATAATTAGAAAACAATGTTTAAAAAGGTTCCTTAGGGGGCAGTAATGAAGAGGTTGAGAAACACTGTTTCTGAGTAAAAGGAATATGTCATCGTATCTAGAGCGGCAAGCTGTCCCCTCAAAGCTCATTCTAGATGGAAAGTCTCACGAAGATACTTGATGACACAGAGGTCTGTTTCTCCTTGACTACAATTTTATAGCCCAAACTTGATTTAAAAGGCAAAAAAAAAAAAAAAAAAAAGAAAGTTGTGTCTGCCTAGTTTGAGAGGTTTTGTTTTTGTAAATACACTTGCATTTCTATAATTTATATTAGTAAATTTCTGTAAGACTTGTAAAAACGTGTCCAGTCTTCCTTTTCTAGCTGTTGTGTTTGTCACCAACTGTCCAGCTCTGGAGCCCAGGGAGGCCGGCCTGGAGGCTGGGGGGCTGGGGCTGAGGGGGAGGGAGCCCCTGGCGAGGCCAGGGAGGCCGGCCTGGAGGGCGGGACCGAGCACGCCCTGTGCTCTGGTGGAACAGGAAACCTGCACCAACAGCGCCTACACCACGAAGTCTGCAACCACCACCCACCCCCCCTCCCCTTTTAGTGTAAAAGGAGCCTGAGTGCTGACTCGGGGAGGACGGTTCTCCACGACGTTAGTCTGCCATACTCTCGCTCTGCTGGCCTTCCGAATAAAGTCGCAATTCCTTGCCCCAACTCCCCGTCTCCCGATTTACTGTCCTGCCGTGTGGCGAGCAGAACGAGTTTGGACTCGGTAACAAAAGCAGGACAGAAACAGCGGCTTTTATATTTGACACTGAGGGATAAAGACATACTTCGTCAGACACTGTGAATCTTTTTAAATGACATTTTATTTTTCATTGTCAATGATTAACTTTTGAGCCTACTAGAAGAGTATCATGATTATAGTGAATAAAAAAATATAGATGATAGAATACAAATATTAGGTTATACATTGTTAGTTTTTTTTTTTTAACTCATTGTCCACGAACATTTTTAGGACGTCAGCTTTGAAAAAAAAAAACCAACAAAACTTTATTTCCTTTTTTTTTTTACACTTCCCCCACTTAAAACTTCAGGACACACACTGAGAATCATTTGCAGGCACCTATTAACAGAAGGACCACAAAAACGAAAACAATTTCTAAAGACCATCATATATACACACTTTCTGTACAGAATGAGGACAAGAAGGAATCACCTACTTAAACCATCTAATGTAGTACTCATGTTTTTTTTTTAAAAAAAAGAGAGAAAACTGATCTTCCTCTACTCAGGTTTATTTTTCCACTTGATCCAGTATTTTTAATGTTGTTTTCACTCCATAAATTAGTAACTGTTCAGTAGCTGAGAAATATCCTATTTTAAATGATACCGAAGGAATTCAGGAACTTCCCCGAAAGGGCTGACCTTAATCGCCTGGTGGAGGTTGAAGAGACAGTCAATCAACACCATGTTACACAACCAGGTGCAGCGAGGGGGTTGATAAAACATCCTGCAGGAGGAAGCTGGGGTTCGGCCCGAGCAATGAGGGCTCGTAAGCTCACTTTCTACACAGGTGCTCCAGGAAAAGCCTCATCGCTCCTTACTGGGCTAAACTCACATCCATCAGGCTCTTGGCTAACGTGTCATTTGGCACAAAAAGAACAGACTTTTGGGCAAGACTTGGGCTCTGTCAAGACAGACAGACTCAGAAGCCTCCAACTTTGATAAACACGACAGCATATCCCAGACCAATAGCCACCTCGCCCCACGATGCGAAAGGCCACGCACCCCACGGCTGGAGCCGAGCTCCTGTTAAAGGAAAAGCAATTGCGCTAAGTGTCAGACATCCTGGGCCCGGTGAGGTAACCGGCAGGCGTGGAAGAAGGCGGGAGCGGGGGAGGCTGACGGCTGGCCCTGCAGACGGTGCCGCGGTTTCACTGCACGATCCCGGAGTCCACCGAGGTCTGCTTGCGGGTCGTCTTGGGCGGGGGCGGGGGCGGGGTCTTGCTGGGCAGCGGAGGCGGGAGATGCTAGAAGACAGAAAACGCACATTGTTGACGCTCCGACAGGAAAGAAATGGCCTCTTGGTAGGTCTGACCTGGCCCGGTGGTGGCGAGGGCAAGTCAGTCTGCACCCCTGGGCAGGAACTGGGAACTGGGAACCGCCCCCTCCCTGCGGCGGGGGCTGGCAGGTCTGCTGCTGGTGGCCACAGGCCTGTCTCTGATTAGCCGCTTTTCACAAAGCACTTCAGGCGTCTGCACAGCCCCTGAGAAGGGTGACCACTGGTCTTCACACATGCGATTTTTTAAAATCCACGTGCGACTGATCTAGGGCCCCTGGAAACAGACCAGTTTCAGAGCTGGGCAGTGTACGTGGTTAAGGACAGGTGAATGTGGGCAAAGCAGGACCCAGGGCCACCCAGGCAGCCTGGCTGTGCCACAGCTGGGCCTCCCTTGATCAGGACCCATGTGTCCCTCTTCATGACCCCTGAAGACGTCCCGAAACTGTTCAGGGACAATCAAGTCCTCTGAGGTGCTCTCCAGGGGTGGGTGAGAGGCCTTCCGTGCTCTCTGAAATGGAAAGGCCCCACTAGAGCGGGCCGGCCAGGCGATGGGCACCAGTGGTCACCATTCCAAGTCACCCACTGACAAAGGAGTTTTTCATCCACAGTCTCTTGCAAAACTGCAAATGGAGGGGGATGAACAAAGTTAGGAGAAAAGGTATAAACTCTTCATAAGAGAAGCACAGGATGTCATGAAATGGGTGAAGCCGTGTCCCAATAAAACTTTATTTACAAAAACAAGTGATGGGCTGGATATGGTCCATGAGCCACAGTCTGCGTTAGATTCCCAGGAATGAATTTACAGCTGGAAAGGTGATGGGAAAAACTGAATGGACCTGCCAGGGTGTGACTGGTGGAGGGCAGCTGGTCCCTTGCCCTGGGAACCCTCACGCCCATCACGGACACCGGACATGCACGAGAGGTTAAGATGTGTTGACCAAATAGGTAAATGAATGAGTGAGCGAGTGAACAAGTGAATGAATGAGTGAATGAATGAGCAGATGAACAAATAAACAGCAGGAAAAGCGCGGGCACGCCGCAGGTAGAACACACCAGAATGAAACCACAAAGCACTGTCCTCCAACGAAGGGTGAGGGTGGATTTTTAACAGCCTCTCCGTGGAGGTTCACATTTAGCTCAATGTGAGAAAAGGTGTTTCAAGGACATAATAGTGATGAAGCAGTCTCTTGCTCACTGCCCAGATTTCCCCCTGATTCGCAACAAATAAATACGGAAGTGATCTAGGGCCTAACGGAGAGTAGGGAATAAATGCAGAAAAGCAGAACTGATATGAGGGCATTTAACATTACAACAGGGGCAGTAAAAGAATTGACTTGTACATTTTTTAAGTTGGTAAGAGCACTGAAGAG
Source organism: Camelus dromedarius (assembly GCF_036321535.1). Taxonomy (NCBI): domain Eukaryota; kingdom Metazoa; phylum Chordata; class Mammalia; order Artiodactyla; family Camelidae; genus Camelus; species Camelus dromedarius. Next base: position 79,213,169 of record NC_087443.1, on the reverse strand, counting down.
AAGCACCGATTTCTGGGTCTGATAAATGTTGCTTGTTTACTCGTGGAAGCCACAGGTGACACAGGGCCAGGCCAACAGCCGGACACAAGCACATGCTCTGGGTGCCCCTTGGCGCCAAACACGAGCATGGCGGGCTCTTCACTTCTGAGTGACATGATGGCTCAGATTGTTGGTTCCAAGAGCCATTCTGAAAGAAACGACAGCTTAAAGGGAGAGGACTAGAGTTAACTATAAGCCCGGGGCCAGTCAGTGAGAGGGATGGGGATGTGGCTCATCCCCATATAGGATAAATCATCCTTATTCTACAATGGCCCCCTGAAACCCTACTGGTTCCAGTGACGACATCCAAACCCACAGGCGGGCGTCCTGCATGTGCCCTCGGCTGCAGGTGAACCAAATAGGAAGCCAACAGCAAGGAGAGTCGGGTCATCAGTGGAGTGGAATTCACCACTCCACTGTCAATGGGGCCCAAGCGTGTGTGCGCGTGTTCTTCCCTCCGCCCACAGTGGTGGCATCGGTGTCTTAGACGATGCCTCCCAGAAGCTGAGATGATCAAATGTTGCTGTTGAGTTGATTTGTAACAAAAATGAATTTGCTCCCACTTCCAAGTTCTGAGTGTTCAGTTCACGGGGGTATGGAGACCAGGGCCGGGGTGGGTGGAGGTGGGGGGTTGTTTTTCCAGTAAAATCAAGATATGAAAGTAAAGATGTCATCAGTTGGCTAAGCTGTTAGGAAAACAACACCCCAACCAGCCAGTGTTCTCTCTCAGCTCCCTGTGTCTCCTTTCATTCTAACTTGTAGTTGAAATCTGCAGGAAAGAGCAGGCTTACGTTTCTTTAGTTGCTATGAAACATTCCAGCTTCCTGAAAAGCCACCATGGGGCACCGGGTCCCTTCACCAGGGCTGGTCCCCCGTCGTGGCACCTCTAGGGCCAGAGGGTAGATCTGAAAGGCACTGCAGCCTCACAAGGACAGTTCATCCCTCCAGCACCAAAGATGGGGCCCCTCTGCATGTTTAGTTTTCTTGCACAAAAGGAATAATTCAATAATATTCTGTAAAGAGATCCCCTCTCTCTTCCACTCCTCTCACAAGAAGAGGGAGCTTTTTTTTTTTCCCAGTGGCTTAAAATAACAAACAAAAAAACATAAATGTTTGTTATTTTAAGCCACTAAAAAAAATAATAGGGAGAGGGTGTAGCTCAGTGGTAGAGCACATGCTTAGCATGCACAAGGTCCTGGGTTCAATCTGCAGTCTCTCCATTAAAAATAAATAAATAAAAACTTAATTACCTCCCCCCAGGAAAAAAAAAATTTAAAATAATAATACATGTTTGTTATTTTAAGCCACTAAAAAAAAGAAGGAGGAGGAGGAGAAGGAGAAATAATAAACTTGGAATTCAGTGAAAAAGTCTCCAACAATAGCAGTGGCCAGGGCGAGGGTGGGGCTGCCTGCAGGAACAGCTGGGACAGGGGCTTCTCGAGGGCCGGGCTGGGGTCCCAGAGGAGCACGTCCCTGTGCAGCGCAGCATCGACCAGCTTCTTAAGAAAGTCAGACAGACCTCTCCATCCCAAAGCTACTTTTCAAAACCAAACTGTCATAAGAATTGCACCCCAAGTGGAATGCCCTCGCAGGTCAAGCCTGGCCCTTCGATCCACCGGCTGGAACATCCCCCTTTGCCTTGTTCTGATGACACAGGAACCATGGGTCACACACCCGGGTTCTACCCCTAGCGACCTCTTTCCTCCAAATCAAATCTCCGCCTGCCCAGAGTAAACACGCTAATATCAGGGAGCAGGTTTCTATTTTGTGGAGGGAAGGACATGAAACCCCCGCGATTCCGAGTCCTGACTTACCCTCTGGTGAGGAGGCGGGGGTGGGGGCGTGGGTGAGCCCATCAAGTCCAGGTTCTCCGTCAAGGTCCCATAGTCGGCCGTGGTGCCTTTGAGAGGCAGAGGGGGCGGAACCTCGGCCACGTCCAGCCCGGTCATGCCATTCAGCTCCAAACCTGGAAAAGTGGGTGGATTCGAATCAAACCCACATTCCCACCTGGCGTGAATGCACACCGGCTGCTTGGTGCTCTCTCGGGAGAGGCAGGGAGGCGGGAGCACTTCATCCCACAGAAATGCTGGTTCACAGGGCAGAGGAGAGAGCAGGGAGGGGCAGGGCACGCAGGGCTGACATCCCCTCCCGAGGGCACGTTCTAGAGAGAGAACACTAACCGCCATGAGACCCCTAAAACCTGAGCTTAAGGGAGACCAGACCACTGGAAAAACAGCCGATCCCGCCTCGGCCCCCCTGCCTTGGTGGCATCTACACAGCTCGGTGTCACAAGGACTGCCTAGACTTAGAGGTTTCAGAGCCCGGCCAGGACTCTGCACCCCGCCTCCTGCATGCAGTGACTCCCTGGGGAGCTTCACTAAGCCACGTCTGATGGTGCAGCCCGCAGCCAGCCACCTGCCTTTCAAAACCCTCACAGCAGGAAAACCCGTGATTGTACGAAATGAAGTTGTTAGCAGTGGCAGCCCCTGAGGTCACTGCCTTACAGACACCAAGGGGGAAGCCCAGTTGATTTCTAAAGCAATCCGAACGGGGGTCGTTTACAAGCGGAGGAGGGACGATCATTAAGACAACGTATTTTCTCAGACTCTTAGAAAGAATTTGTCTTTTATGTTAAAGAGAGAAAAATGGACATTGTTGCTGCTGGGTTTCTTTTAAAGTTTTCCTCGATGATCCACGTGGTTACAAAAAAAATACCCTCCACGGCCTAGGAAGAGCTGTGTCGATTCACCAGGAAGCCCCGCAGCTGACTCAGCAGTGAGAAGGCCTGTGACCGAGGGACTGCCCTCGTGACCGGCTGCTCAGTCGTTTTCACTGGGTTACTTCTTTAAAGATGCCATTTTCACCATTGTTAAGTGTACACGTCGTGGCACTGATCACACTCATAACGCGCTGCCACCGTCACACACACATCTGTTTCATCACCCCACACACAAAAGTTCTGCCCACAAAGCAGTGGTTCCCCCTCCGCCCTCCCCACCAAGCCCTGACAATCTCCAGTCTACCTTCTGTCTCCAGGAATTTATTTTATTTCATATAATTTGGATCATCTAATGTTTGTCTTGGCTTACTTCACTCAACAGTGTTTTCAGGGTTCCCCTGTGTTGCAGCGTGTACCAGAACTTCTTTTTCTTAGTGGCTGGATAATATTCCATTGAGTGGATGTTTCTCTGGATGCACGTTTTTGATGAACTATTCATCAGTGGATGGAGATTTGGGTTGTTTCCACCTTTGGGCTACGGTGGGTATTGCAGTTATGAACACGCGCGTGGAAGTATCCGCTTGAGTCCTGGTTTTCAGTTCTCTGGGGCAAATGCCCAAGAGCCGACCTGCTGGGGCACATGGAGGTTCTGTGTTTCACTTCGAGGAACCACCAAAGTGTTCTCCTTAGCAGTTGCAGTGGTGCCCGTTTTCAACTATTTATAAAAAAATTTAATAAAATGTTTTTGAAGATCATTTGGTTATAGCATAAGGATGCGAAGCCATGACACCCAGAGACCGTCTCCTTTCCAGCGCCCAGAAACTCTCAGCGCCTCAGCCTCAACTGCTGTTGTAACCTTGACTCAAGACTGACCGGATGCTCTGGAATCACCACTGCTGCCCTTCAGCAAGAAGGAAGCAGGTGCTGAGGACAGGCGTTTGCGGCCCTGCACAAGCCGCTCCACAGCGCAGAGCGCCCGCCCCCGGACTCCTCCGGCCGCTGGAAGGCAAGTGGCTTCTCCTGGCCTCGCCTGCTCTGCGGCCGCCCTCACTCCCTGCTACCTTCTTGCTGCCGGGATTTCAGCTCCCTGGCCGGCCTGACCTTAGTGGTGGAAAGCTGGTTGCCAGCTGCAGCGGGTTCCACGGCATCCCTCCCCGATTCCCATCCACCCAGATCCCCAGAATATGGCCTTCTTTGGAAATAGGGTCTTTGCAGGTGTGACTGTTAAGGATCTCGAGGTGAGACCACCCTGGATTTGGGGTGGGCCCTAAGTCCCAAGACTAGTGTCTGTAAGAAGAGGTGAGAACACGGAAACACAGAGAACAAGGCATGTGAAGAGAGAGGAGGGACTGGAGTGATGCTGTCACAAGCCAAGGAACACCAAGGATGCCACCAGCACTGGACGAGTCAGCACAGATTCTCCCTGAGCCTCCAGAAGGAAGCAAGGCTGTCGATGCCTTGATTTCAGACTTCCAGCCTCCCGGCTGCGAGAGAATGAATCTCTGTTGTTCAGGCCACCAAGTTTGTGGCGATACACTGCAGCCCCCTAGAAACTGGGCAAAGCTGGAAAGCAAGTTATACCCTGAGCCCCTCAGCACAGCCCGGAAGTGGGTCTTCCCTTCCTGTTCCTCTTGGACACAAGGTCCCTGTGGGCGGCGTGATCCTGTGACAGGAAACGGGGGGCACTCCCTGTGCCTCCGTCTCCCCAAGGGCACAGGAGGTTTGGAGAGCCTGGACCAGCCCCACCCCTTTCGCCCAGGACGCCAGGAGCCCGCGACGGGGCTTTGGCCTGATTTTCTTTGCGGACACTCCCCGTAAGTCAGGTGCCTGTCAAAACTCTCTCCATCGGCTGGAAGGAGAGGAGGTGGGTCTAACTTCAGAGCCTTCGGTCAAGGGGGAGGTCACAGAACAAGGTCATGAATTCGGATGTGAAGGTCCCACTTACTGGACTGCAAACTGAAGCTGAGCTTGGCCCGCGGCGTGACCGGAGGGGGCGTGTGCTGGGAGGACGGCGACGACGGGGACACGGAGAAGCGCCTTTCACTCCCGATGACGTTGATCACCTGGCTCTTCGGTCTCTGGGGCCGCAGGGGACTTATCTATGTCGGAGGGACAGAAGCAGAGTTAGGGTCTGCCACGGGCTGAGTTATGTCACCACAAAAATTCAGATGCTGAAGCCCGAACTCCCAGGACCTGTGAATACAACCTTAGCTGGAAACAGGGTCTTTGCAGATCTTCAAGTTAAGATTTGGTTATTCTGGTGGGTCCTGATCCAATCTGATTGGTGTTATTATATAAGGGGGTAATTGGGACACACACCCATGCACACAGGGGCAGTGTAACAGGGAAGGACAAACCTGACTCCGTATTAGATCTGCTCCTTTGGCTCTAACCCTGGGCTTAGTCATGCTTAGTCATGCTGGTTCTGCACCTTCTATAAAAGAATGCTGCCTAGAGTCTGAAATACACAGGGTACCTATCCTGAAGGCTCTGACCTGTAAGCGTAGGACACTTTCCCATTCATACAGAGATAAAAAGTTACAGAACAGAAAATAACACGTCTTACTGGAGGTTTACAGGGACATCACGACCTGACCCAGGTGGTCAGCGGCAAGAACAAAGGATTCCAACACCAAGCAGTTTGCAACAACCACCCACACCCGCTCCCCTTTTTAGTATAAAAGGAGCCTTAATTCTGACTTGGACGAGATGGTTCTCCTGGACACTATTCCCCCGTATTCTTGGTCTGCTGGCTTTCTGAACAAAGTTGTTATTCTTTGCCCCAGCGGCTCACTCCCGATGTGTTGGCCTGTGGTGTGGCGAGCAGAACGCGCCTGGGCTTGGCGACAAGAGCACCGTGTGAAGATGAGGGCAGAGGTCAGGATGACGCTTCTACAGGACGAGCCACGCCAGAGACTGCTGGTAGACCATGAGACGCTGGGGGAGGGCCTGGAACAGACTCCCCTCACAGCTCAGAGGGAACCCGCCCTGCTGACACTTGGAGCTTGGACGTCCAGCCTCCAGAACCGTGAGGCAGCCAAACCCTGCTCCCTAGGCTGCCCAGTGTGCAGCACTTGGACACAGCAGCCCAGGGATTGCAGGCCTCCCGGGAGACTCCTCACCCAGTCGGGGGGGGGGTGGGGTGGGTGGGTGTCACATCACGTGTTTCTGGAGCATAAATGTGAGACAGCAGAGTCCCGCATGGGCCACTCAGAGCAGGTGAGAGCACACAGGGGACGCTCCAAAGGGTCAAGAGTGGAATCAGAGACCAGCTCAGCGGCCAGCACACCGCAGGCTCCTGGCTCCTCGGTCCTCCTTGGCAGGTACGTGAAAGGCTAGAAGCTTACTGAAGGATTCCCTTTACTCACTCCCTGTCTCCTTGCTCACGCTACACTATTACTGGGTAGGGATGCTGTCTGCTTTTCATCGCGCTTTTTCCTGCCAGTCTCTGACTTTTGGATGCACTTGACTTTTCCCACCTAAGCCTTCTCCTTGTTTGTAACACCAAGAAGTTTTATTTCTCTATTTCTGAGAACTTGGTCTCAGATCATGAGGCCTCGGGGAGCACGAGCAGTTCAAAACACTGTGAAGGAGGAGTAATTAGAAAAGTTATTAACCCAGCAGAAAAGGGGGAATCAATATCTCCCCTCTGGGCCAGGCGGGGCAGGCAGGCAGGGCTCCCAGGCTGGTGCTGGGGCTTGATTCCCGGGCCTGGTGGGTGGACCTGCTGGTGAGGGCCCGCGGCAGAGCAGGTGGGGGGCAGTGTGGGCCCTAAGTGGTCTGCAAAGGTAGGGCCTCCCTGGAGGCTACCGAGGCTGGAGGGAGGAGAAAACGGCTTACGCCTTTTGGTAGGTGGGGTGAGGGAGGGGACACTGGCCACCCGGCTGCCTTCCAGAACGATCCTGTGCCAGTGAGGCAGACTCTGGATGCCAGGCGTCATCCCTCATCTGCAGGAACCGGCGAGGTCCCTGCAGCCCAGCTGCCGTGGGAGGCCGGGGTAGCCTGGTTGACCTCGGGGCCCTGCCTGGGTGCGCGTGTGTGGGAACTTCTTGGGGCCCTGCCTGGGTGCGTGTGTGTGGGACCTGGCGACAGGGACTCAGGCATTGCTGGGTGCGTCTCCTATCGTCCCGACCCCATCCTGACGGCTCAGACAGCAGCAGGATACTTCACTGGGGAGATGCACACTGCACCTGGAGGGCCCCTCTCCTGCCCAGGCTCTGAGAGGCTCAGCTAAAGGGCATGAAATTACTGATGATGCAGATTCAGGAAGGAAGCTGAGCTCAGCCCCGCAGAAGTGTGGGGAGGCCCAATGGATGCAGAGCAGGGCAACCCCAGAGGCCCAGAGCGCCACTCCAGGAGTGGGGCTGCCGCCGCCACCCAGCAAACCTCCCTCCCACAGACCCCACCGGCGCACCTGCTCTGTCCGGCAGCTCTTGGCCAGTCCCATGCACGTGGGTGACAGGGAAGAACAAGTCTGACCCCCTGTTGGCTCTGCTCCTTTACCTCTAACCCTGCGCTCTGTTGCCCGCGCTCAGTCATGCTGGCTCTGTGTCTTTTGTAAAAGAACGTTGCCTTGAGCCTGAAATGTACAGGGCAGCCCATGCTCAAGGCTCTGACCTTTAAGGGCAGAACACTTTTTCCTTCATATAGAGATAAAAAGTTACAGAACAGAGAATAACAGTTTGTCTTGTTGGAGGTTTACAGCGACATCCTGACCTGACCCAGGTGGACAGCTCCAAGAACAAAGGATTCTGACACCAAGAAGTCTGCAACAACCACCCACACCCCCTCCCCTTTTTAGTATAAAAGGAGCCTGAATGCTGACTTGGGGAAGACGATTCTCCAGGACATTAGTTCCCCACCTTCTCAGTCTGCTGGCTTTCTGAACAAAGTTGTTATTCTTTGCCCCAACATGTCATCTCCTGATTTATTGGCCTGTCGTGTAGTGAGCAGATGAGTTTGGACTCGGTAACCCATGGAAGCTGGAATAGGAAACAGGCTGCAGGTGCCTAACTGTACTCACAGACTTGGCCAACACCTGTCACGCTGGATCAAGGACAGCAAGTCTGCCCACAGTGAGAGGTCAGATTTCTGGCCCCTCGAGCTGCAGCTGTGGTCATTCTGAGAATCCTTGGAGGCTGGCATTGGGGGGGGGGTCAAGGTTCTGGTGCGTTCTTGTGGATTTGCTGAGGGTACTCCAGGCCAGCTACTGGGGGCCCCACTTTGTGCTGAACTCAGCCCATCTTTGCTAGTGGTGTCTCTGCAGGAGAGCAGAGCCACGGCGGGGAGGGACAGAACTTGTACTGTGATGGCCAAGCCAGGAACGTCCTTTGACTTCACACAACTTAATTCTCATCAGCTCTGTCACTTGGCTCAAATTCTCTGAGGCCCTCGATTTTAACAACTCGAAGTAGAGCTTAAATAAAAATGTATGAAAGACTTGCACAGTGTCTGCACTCAGTAAATATTCAAAAAATGTTTCTGTTAATTCCTCCACCCAGTTACGGTGTCGGGAAACTTGAGAGAAAGGCATGTTGGCCAGTCCCAGCAGGGTTGCTAGCTTCTCAACTTCCCAGAAGAGCGGACAGGGAACACGGGATGGTCGGCAGAAACCTCTTAGCCCCCCTGTGGGAGGTCCTGCACCTGAGTGCTTAGTACTAGCCTCTGGCCAGTCCCTCCCCAGGGCCCCCCACCCTTGGGGGCCTGCCTGCTGCACAAACACACAGCCCAAACGCCTCACAAGGGCGTCCGCCTTCATGAAGACCGTAGTCGCAGCTCTGGGGTCTCCTTGACCAGCGTGTGACTGCTGGTCTCGGTGGCGCGTAATCTGGATGAAACATACCCTCTGGTGATCAAGAAACAAACAAGCAGTGAAGCAGGTCTTATGAAAAGGTGGTCCCACCCGAGCGCTCTGATCAAGCAGCCCTTCAGTGACAACCAGGACAGGTCGTGGGCTCCCACCCAGGGGAGGCACACCCCTGGCCGCCGCCTCTCTTTCAAGGCGGAGGCAGCCCTAAGCCTGACTTAACCTTTGAAGCTGACAGCCTATGAGAGCCTCTTCTTTATTTGTTTCCAGTCTACAAATAGCACTTTCTGAATAAAGTTCATCCCAGAAGCTGTCTGTGCCTCATCTTTGCGCTCAGACTCTAACCGTCGCTCTGCGCTGCTGGGAGTGGCAGCCTGCAGGTGCAGCCCTGGGACGAGAGCGTGCTGCCTGGGTCTCAGGGCCGTCACACACCCCGGACTCGGGATGAACGAGAGTCCCTGCTGGGATCCGTTTTTAATGTCAACTAACTGGCACGCGTCCTGTTAAGTCCCCGAAAATCCTTCTGAAAAATGGCCAAGGGATTTAAGCAGGGAGCAGACGAGGCAGGGAGGATAACACAGCACACGGGCAGCTGGCACCGCCCCGCGGGAAGGGGCTCCGGGACACTGGCCGAGCAGATTATAACACCCGGGCAGAAACTGTGGCTTAGCGATTTCTGGTCAGGAAGGGGCGAGGGAACAGTGTTAGCTGGGCACAGAGCACAGTTTTCTGACAGCAGAAGCATTCCTGTTCACCTCCTGAGATGTCTGAATGTATCATGGAAGCAAGTCCAACTTGGCTGGAAAGCCTAGACCCATGTGGGTCCTGCTGACAGCTGGCCCCGCACTGACCCCTTTCAGGATGGAGGATGGAGGCGAAGACAGGCGTCCTCAGAAGAGAGGCAGCTCTATTCTGCGCCTCTGGATGCCAGTCAGCATCAGGTTATATAAGGGGAGGGCTGCGGGAGACGCCAGAGTTTTAAGTGACTATTTCATAGCCAATTCAATGAAATCCAATTGACAGCCCCCTTGGCTATATGTAGAGGAAAGACAGGTCCCGGCAGCTACCGTACAGCGAGGGAGGGAAGGCTCCCTGTGAAATTACCGTTTCTGAAAGGATCACAGCCTCCGACTGCTGCAGGGGAATGTCGGTGGGTTTAAATTCTTTATCAAATATCTCTTGATGCTTGCTGTTCCTTTTTTCCTTCTTCTTGTCCTTCTTCTCTTTATCCGGGTCGTCCTTGTCCAGCTTGTCCTGGGACCGGGAGTGCATTTTCTTTGGCAGGAGCGGCTCCAGAGCGAACCTAAAGGAAATGGTTCTTTAAATCATTGACATCTTAATAGGACAACCGCTGCTGTTCACCCTGCAGGCACACATAACGTCACTCAACGTGAGCCAAGCGCTGACCAGGAACTGCCCAATTTTACAAGGAAAGAAATGATTTTAAAAGGGAGACCAGTGGAGACTTCGGTATGTATTACTGATTGCAATCATTGTGGTTTTGCTTCTCGATAAAAATAAACTGGAAAAAACAGAACACCTGTAGGACCATGGGGGAAACGCGAAGTCTGGCTGGATCCGTGATGACAACATCCAGCGACTATTGTTCATTTACGAGGGGAGGGTGGTATTGGGGTCTATTTCAGAAGGGAAGCCCTCATCTTTTAGAGATTCATACTGAAATATTCACGCATGCAGTGAGGAGAAGTGGACAGATGCTCAAGCAGGGGCCATCTGTATTGATACACAGGGAGATGCCTCCGTGAGAAATGAGCCAAATGTGTGGAGATGCCCTCAGTTCTTCAGCCGAGAACCGAGCTTGAAACAGAGGATGTGGGTTCCAGCTCTGCCACCTACTGGTGTCACTGCACGTCCTCTGACCACTGTGGGCTGGATGGCCCCATCCACAAAATGAAATGAAGTGAAAATGGTATTTGAGAAGAGATATGATCTCTTAAAAGAAGCCAGAGTCAGTCCCGTAGGAAAAACAGCCTGAATTGTGATTTGATTAATGTGTTTTCAGAATGTGGCTACCCATTGGTCCCACACGGTGAAGAGAAGCAAACGGTCGGCCACAGGGGTTCACGGAAGCCCCCCGCTGCCCAGTGTCCAGGCAGTCCCTGAGCCCAGTGGGGAAGCAAACCCCAGCCCCCGAAATGCGGACGGTCAGGACCGGGGTCTGGGGAGCCTGCCCTTGGGAGCTCTCAGTCCCCACTGCGACCTTCCAAGCCTGACTTCCTGGAAGGCCTGGAGACTAAATTGGCTTCTTCAAGGGGAGACTGACTGAAAGAAAAAGAAGCGTGGAAAGCCAATCACATTTTCATCCTTGCTGTGGTTTCTTTTAAACTCATTTGTGAATGGGACATTTACAGCAAAACCACTGCTCTGATTAAAAAGATCATGACAGCAATGTGGCTTACCAACACGGGAGAGGTAACGTGGAAATCGACACTTAGGTGCATCATTCACAAAACCACATTTCAAATCCACAGGAGATACAGATGGCCAAGAGCAAGAATCACATTTCCTAACTTTTGTTTCTCCCAATAAAACTGGTCGGGCAGCAGGATTTCAACAGTAATGGTACTGAATGCAGGCACTGATTGTCAATAGCTGCTAACAACACTGGAAGAGAGTCAGACACGATGTCCTTCTGAATGAAAGAACCTATGAAGTTGTCCTGTCCCCAGATCAAGCCTGAATCTGATCAAGCCACTAGGAGTGACCACCAGTCTGCAGGAAATACGCAGAACAGAGATACACATTCAGTAACACTATAGGGCGTGCAATCAGCAAACTCCAGGCTACATCAGAAAGCAACCTAGATTCTTCAACAAATGAATTATAAGGAACAGAAAAGAAAAAGGTAGAAGGGGAAACTTATTGATGAAAAGAGAATGAAAGAACTGTATCAACCAACCACAAGGTGAATATCTTATTTGGATAGGTTTCAAACAAACCGAAAAAAAATTGACATTTATGACACAACTGGAAATTAAAACCAGTACTGGATGATAATATGGAATGACTCTTCATTTTTCGCATGTGATAAGGGTAGTATGATTGCGGTTAGAATGCACACTGAAATGTTTATGGAGGAAATGACATGATTTTGAGATTTGCTTCAGAGTAATATGAAGGAGGTACAGGGTGGGGCATAGACTGAAACAGCTGGGCTAGGAGTTGAGGTTGCTGAGGTTGGCTTATGGGTGGGCACAGGTCCCCATTATCTCTTCTGTCCCCTTTGTTCATGTCTGAAATTTTCCATAATAAATACTTGAAAATGACTGATGAAATACACCAGTATTGACTGTGATCATTAAGGCATTCTGGGACACCTGGACTTTTCCAGCTGGATATACAAAAACCAATAAATCAACACCCAGAAGGCGTTAAAGATTATATCTATTATATTACAAGCAATAATCAAAAATCTTCATGATTTTATTCCAGGTTTTGCAGAACTTGTGATAATTCATGAAGGAAAAAAGAAAAAAAGGATTAGTGGACATCTTTTAGCTCAGGGGAAAAACCTGTGCTGTGAAATCCAGACGAGTGTATAAAGAACAAAGAGGAAGACAGGCTGAGTTTAAAATTTTTCACATTATGAGAAGCAACTACTGGCAGAATGAACTTTATTTGGCACATTACCTGCACTGTTTGGGACCAAAGCTTCATTTCCTCCACGTTTGCTACGTAGGTAAGGGTGGCAACCCTGAGAATGCACAAAAATCTGGACTCTGATAAAGATGGCTTCTAGTTCAAGGCTAAACAGATGACTCCTGGGAAGGAGGCAACAGCCGGAACTCATGTAGTTACACGTGCGGGACACCAGTCTTCTGCCTAAAACCTCTGGATCTCTTTCTACCCTCCTTGCTACATTTCTGGAAATATAAAAACCTTTTCATAACTAGCCTGGGGATTTTCTTGGGGAGAAGTCAAATTAAATTTCTTTAGCAATCTTGCTCTAAGTGACAAGCACACATGATTTAAATACTTCTGAATGGAGAATTTCCATATGGTCTTGGCCTTATAAGGAACAGACACTGATAAAAGTTACTGTTATGAAAAAAAAATGTGGGAACAGTTTTCAACCATCCATTGGGCACACTGGTCGGTGGAAACCACGGGCACTTGGATTGGAACTGTCCCTCGGGGTGCCCTGGAAGTTTGTGTCTGCACGTCGCAGGGGCCATGAGACTACGGGTTTGATAGGATGATGGATTGTAAACCAAACGGGCTTGGATAAACCCCACACTGTGCAAACTGGGTGGTAAAACAATTAGAAGATTTTCTCTGATGTTTAAATTGCATGTGACATTTTTTCTTTCAGTATAATCAGAACAAACTTTCCATGTACGCAACCCCAAAACACACCAGAAAAGTCAATATTGAAGTTCTCTTTGCAGGAGACAGCGGGAGTTCAGTGAATGTTTGTCTATTCCGTTCTTGTTCCCTTTTTAGTTGCTCTATGCCATCCTGTGCTTGAGAGAAAAACTGGGTCTCCAAAAATATCTTGCAGAAAGAAGGTGGCCCTTCCAGCCTACATGGGTGTGACAGCCCTGCCCTTGTATGACACTTTGGAAGGGAGCAAATGATGAAAAGTACAGGCAGACAGCTGGCAAGAAATGCACCACGTGCTTCTGGGACTTGTTGAAAAGGACTGAACACTCACTGGAGGTTTTAAGATTTCATGGAAATCTTACCAAAGTGGTACCCAAAGTCAGAATTTTTTCTCAAAGACTCACAAGACCCTGCGAGTCTTAGTGGGCCCTATGGTTGTAGAGTCTTGGAGAGTCTTCATTTCAAAGAGAGTCTGATTTGTACAAATCCTCTCAGTTGTGGTGAAACAAAGCCAGGGCCCCAAGTGGCTCCTCCAGGCCCCTCACCCATCAGACTCACCCATCAGAGCCCGGCCTGGAAGGGGTGCTGTCCGATGACAGGGACGAGACGGAGGCCACCGACAGGGGCCGGGAGGAAGAAGGCATCGTGAAGGATCGCACCATGGACCGGGGACGGCTGCCTCTTCTGTCATCCAGACTTGAGGGCTTGGGGAGACAGACAGAGAGGGAGAGAGACTTGGTCAGTGGTCTTAGCAGCCTGGAATCTAGACCAATATTGTCGATACTTTTATGAACAGTACATGTTCTTGTTCAGAGCTGAAGATGAAAATAATGGTATTTGGAAAGTTTTTTGAAATCGCATTTGATATTATGAAAAATACCAAAAAGAGCTGATTTTTTAAATTTTAAATGCAATTTTCTGTACCAAGACCACAATGCATCAACCTGTACCAAAGTCACATACTGATTAGAAATTTTAACTTATAGAATAATATCTATCATGGGACTAAAGAATTTGCAAGATCTTTAGATGAACTTTGTACATTTCTGCATACTGAAAAGCCATGCAGATCACCAAAATACATGGGTGCATAATGCCTGACCTTCTCTAGACTAAAATAAGATGCCCCAGCTGATTAACTAATTAATTGAAGGCAGATTTCCTCCCCTCCAGTGACTGGTACAATGGATTAGATGAGTCCATGGCAGAGCTGCTAAAACTCCTCCTACTCGCCAGAGAGTGGACGAGGGATGAATTCTAGAGAAAAACGGTCTCTGGATAGAGTTTTCCATCCTTCTTTGACATACCATTGTATATTAACAAAATAAGCACCACTGAAATACAGCACATGTCAACATCTAATTAGCTACAAAATGCCAGTGTACCCACACCCCTAGCCAGATGTTGGCACATCTGGGACCGCAGCTGCTGCAGAAGCTCCTTCCTTTAACCTGAGGATGCAGAAACCAGATTCCCATGGGGCACCCGTCTCTGTGTGGCTTCGACCTCCCTAAGCCCCAAACCCACGCCACCAAAGCTGGCATTTAATTCAGCCAATCACCTAGAGAAGACCTGCTTGGGACCACGGTTGATTACAGATTGTATAACCTCACTTCCAGGTCTGACAAGTGGGCCTGTATCTTAAACATATGTTTTGTATATAAAATACTGTTTGATCTATACGCTAACTCTTTAATGGTAAAAAGTTCAGAATTGTGAAAGAACAGTTTGAAGCAGGCACTGGTCAACATTTTCTGCAAAGGGCCAGATAGTAAGTATTTCAGGCTTGCAGGCCATAAAGGTCTCTGATCCAAGCGTGAAAACAGTCATAGACAATACAGAAATAAATGAGCACCTCTGTGTTCCAATAAAACTTTATTTAGCACCTCTGTGTTCCAATAAAACTTTATTTATAAGAACAGAGGGCAGGCCATAGTTTGCTGACCGCTGGCCCAAAGCAATATGCAGCTAGAATTTGCCAGCACGAAGGGTCTGGTCAGTCTTGGGCGTAGTACCAATGATGGTGTCATTGTCCATATCCAGGGAGACAGCCACTGTCATTAATTGGCTTTTATAAGGAAACTTAAAAGGAAATGGTTACTTGTAGATTCGCCCCAATTGTAAAAATGTTTCTGGAGACTCCAAGTCTACAATATCTTCTTCTCACCTTTTTTTAAAGGTTATATCTCACTTTATATTATTATAAAATACCGGTTACAGTCCCCGTGTTGTACAACTTATTTTTGCAGCTTATTTTATACCTGATAGTTTGTACCTCTTAATCCCCTGCCCCTAATGTTGCCCCTGCCCCTCCCCACTGGTAACCACTAGTTTGTTCTGTGAGCCTCCTTCTTTTTTGTTACATTCACTAGTTTGTTGTAGTTCTTAGACTTCACACATAAGTGATATCACTCAGTATTTGTCTTTCTGTCTGACTTATTTCACTTAGCCGAATGCCCTCCGAGCCCGTCCATGTTGTTGTAAATGGGAAAATGTCACTCTTTTTTATGGCTGTGTGGTGTTTCATTGTATAAATACACCACAGTTCTTTTTTAACCCATTCATTTGTGACGGACACTGGAGTTGCCCCTACACCTTGGCAATTGTAAGTAACGCTGCCGTGAACATCGGGGTGCATGTATCTTTTTGAATCAGTGGGGCTTTTTCATACATGTACCTAGGAATGGAGCTGCTGGGTCGTACGGTAGTTTTATTTTCAGATTTCTGAGGAAACTCCATACGGCTCTCAACAGCGCTGCGCCCATTTACGTTCCCGCCAACAGTGTAGGGGGTTCCCTTTCCTCCGCATCCTCGCCAACATCTGCTATCTTTGCGCTGACAGCCATTCCGCCAGGTGTCAAGTGGCATCTCGCTATGGTTTCGGTTTGCGTTTCCCTGATGAGAAGCAACGTGGGGCATCTGTTCACGTCCCTGTTGGCCGTCTGCACGTCTTCTTCAGAAGAATGCCCATTCAGGTCTTCTGCCCTTTTTTTAATCATTTTTTTTTTTTTGATGTTGAGTTGTATGAGAGGTCTATAGTTTTGGATGTTGACTCTTTCATTCATGCAATTTGCAAATATTTTCTCCCATCCAGTAGGTTCCCTGTTTTAACACGTTCAGACGGCAACCCAAGGCTGGAAGTGTTCATCTCGGCCAGCCTCTTGGCTGGGCCCTGGGAGCCTGTTTTGTGTCCTGTGGTCCCTGACCTTCCCAAGGAAGAGTCCTGCCTGCTACTCTAGGTGCCCCCCGACCACCCCGCCCGCCAGCCCGGCACCACTTGCCCAGCTCGGCCACTGGTCTGCTCTCTGGCATCTCCGTGCAACGCTGAACCCTCTGTACACTTGGAGTGAGACCTGTTTGCAGCCTCTGCCTTTCAAAACCCACACTCGCGCGGCAGCAGCATCTGAGGACGGCTCAGAGGTGGGGAATCAGCATTTCCGAAGCCAGGGTTTGTCTTTCTGAATCCCACCTGCTCGAGCCACCTACCAACCCAGGAGGGGCTGCCTTTCCCACCTCTCCCTGGCAACCGCCTCAGCTTGACTAAAACCCCATCCTCTCTGGGCCCAGGTGGGCGGCAGAAGGGAAGAGAGCCAGCAAGCAGCCTTGCACTCAGGTGACCTTTCTGGCTTGGCAGATGCTGCCTCTGTGGTCCATCGTCCACTGGGCACATGGAGACACAGTTCCAGGAAAGGCAGCTCTATTTACTGTGGAGAAGAAACACAACCCTTCTGACCTCTGGGTGCTGTGAGCCCCGTTGCTAAGAGAGCCCGGCATGACAGTTTCCATTTCTCTGATGAAATGATCTTCACAGCAGCCGTGTGATCCCAGCACCGAGTGAGTGGACGCACAGGAGGGAGTTGGTTATGGACCAGAAGGTGCAGACGGCCAGCAGGACAACCTCGTTTGGCTCTCGGGAAGGCTCAGAAGCAGCTGTGAGCGCCCCAGCCCCACCATAGAGGGCCGGCGCTGTCCCCCGAGGCAACCTTGAGTCCTGGTCGGGAGGCAAAAGCACAGGCGGGGAAGATGGGGAAGGATAAAAGAGGGACGGCAGAAGCGGGCTCCGGTGGAGGAGGGACAGAAGCCACTACTGGTCCTGCATTGGCAGGGCCCCCACTAGGTGTGGCCCTGGGCTCCCCTGGGCCATTCGCCTCATAATTCCTTCTTGACCGAGCAGCGCCTCCAGAAACCGAGCAACCAGGACTTGTTCTTTTTGCACCTGAAGCCGTTAGTCCCTCCCAGTCCTGACAGATGTGGCTCCGGCTCCAGGACGCTGTGAGTGAAGTGGTGTCTCTGTCCTGGCAGCGGGGCTGGCAGTGGGTGGGGAAGTTAGAGCTAGGGTAGAATTTTGATTCTGTCACGGACGATGTGACCTCGCATAAAAGTGGAACCACTCGACTCTGGACCTCAGCTTCCTCCTGGGCACGCAGGGAGTAACCATCTCACTGAGGGCCGGTGTGAGGATGCCACTCTGTGCTCATCTGGCGGAGGGGCCCGGACGCAGCAGGAGAGATGGGCCTGGCTGCCAGAGACTTGAGTGCTCAGCACTGGGACTGGGTGGTGGTAAAGCGACGAGGTGGATGAGAGTGGAGAAAGCTTCCCTGTTCCCCAACAGACTTGAAGAGGAGGATGAAGGACCGGCTGAGAAACACGGAAATCTTTTTCAGAAGCTTGTGGACAAACAAATGCCTCCTGTGTGCCCCTGGGCCAGCGAAGGCATGGGGGCCAGTGCTGAGTGCGGCTGAGGCCCGGGGTCCCTCCTCTGGGGACCCTGGCGTCTGCCCTCCTCACTCCCTAAGTATCAGGAGAAGCCAGCCTCCCGGGCTTTCACACAGGGAGCCAGCGAGATGAAGGGCAAAGCCGAGGGGCAGCCGGAGCCGTCGTGGCTTAGGAGTCAGAGGGCGCCCATGTCTTCCCTTCCCACGGCCTAGGCTGGCTCAGAAAACCTGACAAAATCGTTTATGTCCTTCCTATGGGGTTATTTTTAAATCCATCTTTTTAAAAACAGGATGATACTATATTGCTTTTCAAAGTATTCTGAGATGCTTGAGAGTTCTCAGAGTAGATATGACAGGAAAGCCTCATCCAGGCTGCTTTTTATCACCACATTTTTTCAGAGAATGACAGGGTATCTGTCTGGCCCTTTGTCTGCTCAAGGGAGGCTGGCGGCGGGGAGAAACTGCCTGCGGGGTCCCAGGATGGAGGGGACTCAGGAAGGTGGCTCCGGGGATAAAACACCCACGGGTGGGATACGCACCGTTAATTCTGTTCCCGATCGCGCTCCCAGTAGGCCTGATCAGCCCCTGGCTGGGGGGGATGCCCTGGCCACCCCTGCCGAGGGGCGGGACTTTGGTGGACAGGATGCCGTCTCAGAGTGTGGCGGAAACGGCTCACCGCCCGCCGCGGAGGGCGGCCCCACCACCCACACGGCAGCCCTGCCTTCCCGCCCTGGCTTCCCTCCTCCCCGTGCCCAAGCGCGAGCCTGCCCCCAAACTGTGAATCGCAGCAGAGGAAGGGCTGTGGAGGACGCTTCGTGACCCAGACAGGTCTCTGTTGTTTGAAATCCACATGGAATGACTGATCAAAGAGGAGGCTTTCACTGAGCGAGAGAACTTGGAGATTTCCCAAGTGTTTATTTCTTAGAAAGAATTAAAAGTGGCATCAGACTTTGAAAGAGATGCTTTGTGATACCCTCTGCAACTCTTCTTGCCACTCGACTCTGATTGTAATGAGTTGCAGGCTCCAAAGTGATGAAGCACTGCTTGCAGATGCTGACTTGCACGAAGGGTCCCCCCACGCAGCCCGGCAGGAGAGCACCCTGATTTCCAAGCCTGTCCCTCTGCAGCAGCTCCTGCCTGGCTGACAGTCCCAGAGTCCCGCCCGCGGAGTCTTCAGACCACAGCCCAGCAGTTGTGTTACTCATGGCTTGGTCAGGGTCATGCTCTGCTGGGGTCAAGGTCAAAGACATCTCATCTGAGGAGCTCTAGGTCCTGGGCTTGGAGGCACTGGGACCAGCCATGGCCGGCAGGGGTGGGGAGGGTGGGAGAGCACAGAGTGTAATCACAGCCAAGTTAACCCCTCGCAGGGGCAGGCCTGCTCTCTTATGTGTGTCTCCAACCACAAGGGCAAGAGAAGGAAATCTCCGCCACTTGCTAGTATGTGACCTTGGGCCAGTGAACCTTCCCGTGTCCCTGTTTCCTCATCTGTAAAATGAGGATGTCCCCTGCGCCTCCTCCCTAGCGTTGCAGGAATCAAGCAAGCTTGTATTTGTAAAAACCTCGGAAAGGTCCCTGGACCATGGTAAGCACTAAATTAGTATTTGCTAAATGAGATAAAGGTGCAGGGGAAGAAAAAGAAGTGAATTCAACAGAGAGCAGTGGAGGACTTCAGAGAACGGCAGGAAGATGGAGCTGGGCCAAAAAAGAAACCAAAACGGTGCACCACGTTGGACATTTTGGTTCTTTTATGAAAAGTGGGCTAACTTCCGCAACCACCTTCCTTTTGCAGGACAAGAGAAGACCCGTGTGCTTACATCCCCTCATGCCAGCAGGTGGGGGTTCTAGGAGATCAGAGAGGTCTCGCCGCCTCGTTTTGCCACACTGATGCTCAACTCCGAACAATGGGGAAAGGGGCCTCGGGCCATCTGCTCTGCCAGGCGTCTCCCGAGCCCACAAGCAGTCAAGGCTAGGACACACTGAGGCTCCCAGAAACTGTGAGTAATGATGGAAGCCCTGCTCTGAACCGCACACCACGGGGCCACAGTGATGCGTGGCGTCTGGTCCTGCCCCCAGAGCCTCTAAGACATGGCTCATCAAGACTGTCTCAAGCTGGCCATCAGACTTAAACTGTCAGGTATTTTGCCTCAGTAAGAATTACACGCCACTCTTTTACCATGCTTCTGACCTTAGCCCTGGCTCAGAAACCTTCCAAGAATTCTCAGCAAAAGCTCAGGTCTTCCCTTCACCCTGGAACTGAGCCTCCTGCCCCAGACTGACATTCCAGGCTCTTGGAAGTGGGCATCTTTCCAAACCCACCCTACAATTCATCTTCTGCCCGAGGCACAGCTGTGTCTGCATTCGCCTCTGGCCTGCCACTCAAGTTCGGCCTCCAGCCCCTGCGGAGTGAGCCCTTTCTCCCGGCAGTGTCCTCCCCAGCTCCTGCAATTTACCCTTGGCCAAGGTCAGCGGCCACTTCCTCCAGTAACAATTTCAGACCTCGGTAATCCACTCCTCCCCTCAAGGACTCTGACCGTGGCCTGGGCACAGGCTCCTCCTTGGCTTTGGGACACCTCGAGTGCTGTTGCCCTGTGTGTGTTATTTAACCCTTTGTGTGTGGTGTGACTGAAGGCGTGGTCTCTGTGAACCAGCCCAAGTCTCATGGGCCTCTGTGAGATTTTTAATGTTGTTCCACCGTCCGAAAGGGAAATGGTGCTCACAGCAGTGAGTAGGGTATCTGGTGATCTAGCAAATTCATGGAACTTTACTCACCACATTTGCAGTTATTGAAAGGACGTTGCTAGTTTTCTGGCAGATGAACTGATGAAGGGGCTGAGGGTCCCACTTCCCAAGCAGGCGTCACGTACACGACTCCTACTCTGCCCTGTGAGCCTGTCACAGTCAGACAACGTGACGCGGAGACACGCCCCTCCCCTCCGGCACGCTGCCCGCTTACCATGGTCCGGACGCCGTATTGCTTCTCCACTTTTTCCTTTAACTGCTTGAAACAGGCTTCCATTCTCTCATGAAACGGCCTCAGTGCTTCTGTGACTTTGTCTCCATGAATCCTGATCCCTTCGGCCAGAAACGGAATCTGAAAAACACAGAAGTTGAGATGCTTATTTCTCAGTTAAGGGTCTAGGGAGAGAAACGCGTGCCAGGTGGTAAGTGGTAACGTGCAAAACGCATCTGCTTTGGTTTCCCAATCAAACCGGCTGATTAAATTCATCAGCAGGCCCGTTACTCCCCCGAATCAGAATGTCTAAACGAAAAGCATTTGTGTTTGAAACTGGACATGTCCAGTGCGGTGCGTGGCACACGGCAGCCGCTCGGTCGCCGTGCCTGACTCGCACTTGACGATCAGCCTCAGAATGGACTCCTCTGTGCTTCCCACTTGAATTTGGGAAGAGCCGTGTCTTGGATTTGTTTAGCTATAATTTGATCTATTAGCAAAGGGTCATCATGTCACAGTGCAAACATTTTTTTCGCTAAGAATATTGCCTCTATTGTAGGGATTTGAGGACCTGATTCCAAAATGTAAAAATCTAATTATATGTGATCTATGGTCCTGAAGGATATTCTTATTTGGAAAGGAAAACCAAATTTGCTCTTCCTTAGAACTAAAAATAATCACATCTCTGCCAACACTGCTGTCACAAATATCCATGCCAACACTTCACCGCCAAGTGTGGAGACGCAGCTGACCTCTACAGACATCGCAGAGGCATTTTTATTCCGACCCAGGGGACCCTCCAGAGTCACTGCGGTTGGGGGTGGGTGCAAGGAATTTTCCTTTCTTTCCCTGAGGCTCGGACTGGGAGGTAGACACTCTTCAATGCAATCAAGCGAAGAGGCTTCCTCTTAATAATTTATAATTAAATCAAAATACTGATTAAAGACAGATTTTCCTAATAGGACAGAACTCCAATCTAAATGAGCAGACTTACTGGTACGAAGGATAACAAGTACACAATTGAATTTCATGTGAGCAAATTCAAGAAATCTTATCAAGATGAATCAACGCATAAAATTTATTTGGTTGCCATTTATAGCACGCAGCTGCTGCCGCGCGTGGTCCTCCAGGAGAGGAGGGAGCCAGTGAGCCCCGCCCCCACCCCGCGTTTCCAGCCCACCCCGCCCGCTCCTGGGCTCCACCCGCACAAAGTGCGGGACTATACCCGAGGTACACGCCAGGTTCCCCCTTTCGGCCAGTTATCACCAAAAGGACAGTGTTCAGGTGAGATTTCAAAAGAGATGGGACGTTTCACTATTCCATACAAATTCCTCTTGCAGACGGCGGCCTCCCCAGGGCTAGCTGAACCTTGTTCAGGTTCAACAGGAGCAAACGCTTGCAGGAATCCTTCTGCTTCCTGAGCTCCGCCTCGGGGGACAGCAGAGGCTGGCTGGGGACAACTTTAGGTGGGATGATGAGTGTGTTGTAAATACAAGTATGGGGTGCGTCTCAAGGTTAAAGCACAGACATTGTACACACAGAGAGCATTCTGATGCAGAATGGACCTTTCTCAGAGCTGCAAACTGTGGGCTGATCATTTCTGTGTTTTTTGGTTCGTCTGATAAAAACTCTTACCTGGCCAGATTCTTGACATCCAAGAAGCTACTTACTGGACGGAAGTTAAGACCGTTTAGTTCAGGTCTTGTACTGAATGAACTGAGACTTGGCAGGTGAAATTCATGGCGTATGAAATCTACCCCTCAACAGGCCCCTGTCATGGGTCAGAGAGCTTTCTACAAGGAGGGTGGGGTCTGGCCCTTGTTGTGTGTTTGCTTGGGGCTCAATTGAAGCTATGAATAAAAAGATGCTCTGTGCAAACACTCTAACATATGAGCTGCTTAATACAAATACAAATAGAAGGAACTGTCTTTGGGTTTCAACCCGCCTGAGCCTCAAAATCTCTCAGGCAGATCCCTGAACCCCACGCCCAGAGTGGATCCTAGAGTTTGCTCCAGGAGTCTGCGTGTCTACAGAGGCTCCCAGTGCCCAAGGAGCGGGGACAACTCCCCCAAAGTCACACCTCGAGTTGTTCAAAGTGAGCACGTGCGCTGCTCTCAGAAGACGCCCTTCTGGGCGGCAGTGCTGTGTCTGAGGTTTGCTCCTGTGTGTCTCCTGCGCAGATTCACGGCCTGCCAGCGGCACAGAACACTTGGAAGCAGTGCCAACGCGCCAGGAGCAACGCCCCTGGCGACCCCGGCTGCGCCTGCCATCAGCTGGGGATGGTGAGTGAGCTTGGTATCCCCTCTTTTTGCCTCTCGAAAGAGAAACACGCATGCCCCACAGCGGTTGGATGTGAGTCCGTGCGGATTCATCTTTGGACACACGGCAGGGATGCTCAACAACACAGCTGCGTCAGGGGAACAATGGAGCCGTGCCTTTGAGGAAGGGGCTGGTGCTCATGCGTGACCTGGTGTCAGCGGCAAGCCTAGGAGAGACCTGTGGCAGCCTGCCCGCAACCGCAGCTCCCGCCTGGGAGGAGCAGGTCAGCCCCACCACCAGCTGCCAAAGCAGAGCCAGGAGCTGCCTGCGACTTAATGACCAGCCTCCACACATGACTTTCGGCACTGCGATGGGCTGATTGTCCGTCAGTGACAGAATCTCTGCCAAGGAGCCCAGGGACTCCCACGAGGGAAGCCTCACTCTGCCCTGATGGAGTTTCAGGAAACAAACCAAACCAATTAACAAACAAAAACAGAGAAAAGCGTTCAGATAACCCCAAATACTTACTTTTAATGACCGTGTGACTCAATTACTGATACCAGGATACAGGTTTTCAAAACATTTGCAAATGAAGGCAAAATTGCAGGTAATGTTTTGAATATGTATTTTTCATCACTCTTTGATTTAATGAAGTTGCTAGAAAAGATTCTCTCTCTCTTTTTTCAGCTTTCCTGTGAGCAGCTTTAAAATTCATCCTTTAATATAGTTATAAGGGGTGACGACATAATGCTAACATAAAGTTCTCTCTGGGGAACAAATTATTTTCCTCCGTAGGACTTGAAACTCTTAAAATCCAATTTGCTGTAAAAGCTTACAGGAAAAAAAAAATCAATAGAACTTTTGCAGACCAAACTAGTTTTTGTGTGGCAATGGTTTTATAGCCTTCAGTGGAGTTTTGAATGTTGTACCCTTTGGTTTTTACAACATCTAAAATGCAGTCATTCAGACCTTTAAACCCTCTGCCTCTTTTTCAGTAACGCAAGGAGACTGCCTGCTTGAGGCTTATAATCTGTGCAAAGAAACCATCGCAGCCAAGGAGGTCCCTTAGATTCAGCTCCCAGGGTGTCTTATCAGAGAATAATTCCAAGGCAAATTGGTATCAAATGCCTATGGATTTGTGGCAAAGTCACATGCATTAAGATGGTTATTATAAAACAAAACAAAACAAAACAAAAAAACCCCAAAACTGAAAATAACAAATGCTGATGAGGATGTGGAGAAACTGGAACCCTTGTGCATGATTGGCAGTGGGAATATAAAATGGCACAGCTGCTGTGGAAAATAGTACAGGGGTTCCTCAAAAATTTTTAAATAGAATTATCATGCAATCCAGCCATTCCACTTCTGGGCGTACACGTAAAAGAAGTAAAGCAGGAAGTTGAACGGGTATTTCTGTGCCCGTGTTCACAGCAACATTATTCACAGTAGCAAAAGGCAGAAGCAACCCGAGTGCCCATCAGTGAAAGAATGGATAAATAAAATGTGTATACAGACAAGGGAATATTATTCAGCCTTAAAGAAGGAAATTCTGACATGTTATAATATGGGTGAATGTGAAGATACTATGCTAAGTGAAATAAGCCAGTCACAAAAGGACAAATCATGTATGATTCCATTTATAAGAGATCCCTTTGATTTGAAAAATCAAAGTCACAGAGACAGAGAGCAGAATGGTGGTTTCCAGGGCTGGGGAGAATGGAGACTTATTGTTTATTGTGTACAGAGTAGTTTTGCAAGATGCAAAACTTCTGGAGATGGATGGTGATGATGGTTGCATAGCAATGTGAATATACTTGATGCCACTGAACTGTACACTTAAAATGTTTACGATCGTACATTTTATGTTTTTATCACAATAATATACATATATATTTTATATGTATAAAATAAGTACTTGTAACTTGGCTTGAAACCAAAGTTCAGCCCTGCTCTACACGAACAGATCATACAGTCCAGGTACTGATGACAGAGAAGCCAGGACCAAAGTGCCACAGAGACATGTGGTCGGAGGAGTGGCCTCAGTGTTCACAACAGCACTACATACAATAGCATCGACAGACTACTGGATGAAGAAGTTGTGGTACAGATATACATAATGGAATACTACTTAGCCATAAAAAAGAATGCAATAATGCCATTTGCAGCAACAGAGATGGACCTAGAGATGATCATACTAAGTGAAGTAAGTCAGACAGAGAAAGACAAATACCATGTGATAAAACTTATCTGTGGAATCTAAAAAAATGATAAAAATGAACTTATTTCCAAAACAGAAACAGACTCACAGACATAGAAAACAGACTTACGGTTATCAGTGGGGGGAAAGGTTGGAGAGTGGGGAAGGGATACATTAGGTGTTTGGGATTAGCAGATACAAACCACTATATATAAAACAGATAAACAACAAGGTCCTACTGTGCAGCACAGGGAACTATGCTCAGTATCCTGTAATAAACCATAATGGAAAAGAAAATGAAAAAGAATATATATATAGGTATGTATGTATAACTGAACCACTATGCTGTAGACCAGAAACTAACACAACTCTTTAAATCAATTATACTTCAATTAAAAAAAATATATATATATATTTAAAATTAAAAAAAAAGAAAAGGAAGCCTAAAGAAGCGAGTTGCCCAACGTCCAGAGCAAGTAGGCAGGGCTTCCGCGAGAACCGGATCCGGGCACCCCCAGGCTCCAATAGGCACAAACGCACGAGCGCTCGCTTCCAACGGAGCACGGGACACCCCCAAGATCCACCCGGCCTTTTCAGACCATGTCCTCCAAGGAGAGACCCAGAAGGCCTCAGGAGCATGAGTAGAGAAGCCAAATCATATGTAGAATTACAGCTGGGAAAACACAAATGAAAACCTCTTCCCTCGACCCTGACCACAGGCGGGGGAACCGGAGGCAGGCGCCGGGTGGCCTCCCACCTCCGCCTCTCACACCAAGGGCATCAGCTGCAGCGCCCCTCCCAGGAGCGGCTGGAGCCACGCTCTCTAAGACATCACAGCCCTGACCTTGTGCCCAGTGATCTGTTCTGTCCACACCAGACAAAGGTTTTCCAGCAGGCACTCACCTGACCGAGGGGAGGAAACAGACTAGGCTCATCTGCAAGAGAGAACTTTCTAGGTGTTCAAATTCATGACTCCACCCAGGAGTTGAGTTAATCGTGGCAGTGGTGGGTAGGTTTATCTAGGAAAAACGTGGTCACACGCACTCTAGCCAATGTCCCAGGCCTCCATGCTGGCAGGTGTGCCAAGGTGGCCCTGGTTCTGGACTCAGCTTTCCTACCTGTCCTTGCCCCAAATGTCCCAAGTTCCCCCCACCTGTCCCATTCCCGAATGTCCCTGCAGGCTGCCATCGGACACCTACCTGCCATGCAATCAGGTCCTTGAGCTTCTCGATCTTTTCGTGGGCCTCCGGGTGCTCCTGCAGGTACCGCTCTGTAAAGAAGGCCTGGTGGAGAGAGGGAGACACACTCAGTGTGCCCGCTCAGCCGACACGCGTGTCTGCACACGTGCTGTGCACCAGGTCCTGGGGACAGAGCTGTGTGGGACACAGACCCACCGCCCGGCCCTCCCACAGCTCACTCCCCTGGGGTTGGACCCTCCCCATCAAAACAGCCAGTAAGGTCAACACAACAAATGGAGTCTGTTTCTCCTCAGTGATGTCCCGGTCCACGGGGCCCAGCACAGCCACCGCTGACCCAGGTCACTCAGTTCCCTGGGCGGCAGCTCCCAGGGGCTCCTGCGCCCGTGACCCCCACCCTGTGCCCTCCTTGGGCTGGCAGGCACAGAGCATTAAGGGCCTCAACTCTGCTGCTGTAGCAGAAAAATAGCCACCGACACCAAGTCAATGAAAGGATGAGAGGCCGTGGTCATGCTCTGAAGCTGATTTCCAAAATCAGGTAGCACTTGTAGTGAAGACCCCGTGTCTAGACCACACCCCACGTCGTTCAACTTCTGCCCAATCGATCTTACTGAGATATTTTCCGGGGAGACCTGCTGGCTGTCCCCACCATACCAGCTCCCTCTAAATATTCTAATTCTTTTGTCTTTCACTAAAACTGTACTGCTGGCCTTTAAGAATCCCAGGTCTCTGGACAGTCACCCGAGGGTCACTCTCCAGAGCTCCATCAGTGCAGCCCGGCAGGGGTGGAGGCATATGCCTGGGGTAGGGCCTTCACCGTCTGCAGCCTGCAGAGGCCGCCTCTGGGCTCAGGCACTGCTGAGCTGGCTCAGTGAGACCAGGGTGGTCTCTGGGCTTGGAGACGGTGTCTGGGGCCAGTCTGCCTCAGGACAGTGCTGTAAAGAGGAAGCTGGCGTGTCACGTGCCTTTTCGTAATTGGCAAAGCCGCCCATGACGGCGGGGTCCACGATGCCGTTCAGGAGCATGGAGAGGGGATTGATGGGGAGGCTGGGGTCGTCCAGGTGCTGCTGCACCATGCTGTTCAACTTGTCGTTGGTCAGCTGCATGGTCTCGATGGCGTTCTCCAGCGGGCTGATCTCCACCTGTGGGAGGGGGAAGAGGCCACGTATCAGGCAGCTGTCACATCCCCTGCCCTGCCCGGGCCTCCGCGGATGCCCTCAGCTCCTCGCCAGAGGTCAACACTTCCACGTGGGGCAGGCTTCCTATTCCCCGTGCACCTGTCTTCCTGATGGATTTTTTGGGCACAACCCATCACCCAACCCAAGCAGCCAAACGGACTCCCCAGGGCAGGGCTCCACTTCGACTGGCCACTAACTCCCGTTGCTGACCCCATTTGAGTCAAGAAAGAACAGCATCCGATTTTATCAAACCAGCAGGGCCAGCCCCTGTCCCAGAAGGTGCACCCAAGGCGAGGGGGGCAGGGGTGTCGACAGGAGGATTATTTCCGTCATGTGATTCTGGGATTACTCAGCTTCCAGCCCTCTTAGTTCATTAAAAATGGCAAACAGAGCCCGCGGCAGAACCACATCCTGACAGAAAACCGGGCTCCCCTCTCCACCGCGAGCTGCTAAGCGCCTTCCCCCGGAATCCCCGATTACAAAGGGCTTACGGGCAGAAGCTCATTAGGAGGACTGGTGTCTGTTCATGGAGGGGCCTCCTCTCCTGTCTGCTCTGACAGGCGTACCTCACCAGCTCCAAGTGGTGCCAGCCAAGGCTTGTCCTTCTGCCACCTGCTATGTCTCCTGGGCCTTTAACGGGTCAGGGCCCGCCTGGGTGTGACGGGGACAGAGTGGGAGCTCCCAGGGCAGAAAATGGAGGCGCCCACGGTGGAAGGAGGGAGGCACAGAGCCCAAGGGCTTCAGCGCAGGAGGAGGGGCGCCTGGGATGAGGGGGACCCCGCTGAGCACGGGCACACCCACGGAGAGGCCCAGAGCTCAACCAGTGTGGATGGGGGGCAAGAGTGGGAACAAGGCTGGGAAGGGAGGCTCCCGCCAGGCCTTAGGACCAAATCAGGAGTTTCCAAGGGGGCTCTCGGTAAACTGAACAGTAGGCACCACCCCTCTGGGTAAGTTCCTGCGAGGTTTTCACCAGACGTCTTGAGACACGGGAACCAAGCTTACATGTTCCAATCAGACCTTTTCATACCGGCAGTTACCACACTTTGCTGCTGCTGCCAGACATTCACCAAGAATCTTCTGGCCAACTCTGGTTCGTGTAAATGGAACTGCCCAAGAGCTCACCAGTGACGAGAGTTTAGCCAATGAGACGCGAGTTGCTATTTCTTTAAAAAGTGCCGGCGAGGGAGGGGTATATTCACAAGCTATTCTTGTTCAAAATGAGCAAGTCCTATTAATCAAGTTGTTTGCCACGTAAACGGCAGTAAAACCATCAGGAGGAAAGATCTTAAAACGTGTATGGAAATGGGAACTCGTCTTAAACTTTTCATTTAGTTTTAACAGAAAGAACTGTCAAAACAGCACAGCGATGACCAGGTCTGAATAATTTGTAACAGACGAAATCGCGGTTCTGGTTTGCTTGCACGCTGGAGGTGGCTGTGGTTTCGCAGCACGTCCCCTCCAGTGTTCCTGCACGGGGCGCGCGATTCTGGGTGAAGCCTGATGTGGGCTCTGCAGTGTGCGTGGCCGGCCACGGTGACCAGGTGGCACTTCCCAATTGGGGGACGAGGGTGTCAGGCTGCAGAAGAGGGGAGGACGGGCAGTCCCTTCTTGGAGGGGGTGCTTACCATGAAAACAGACTTGACTTCAAACCACCTTAAAATGCCAGGTAATTTATAGGCAGTTGTGTACACCGTCCTCTCGATCCACATATTCTGCAGAGGGAACACACACCACACGCGTTAGAAGGATGTTGCAGGTAGGTGACAGCTTCTGTCCTCACGGGGTCTGCAACGCTCTGGGAGGCAGGTCCCCCAGGAGCACAGGTAACATGTCACAAGCCATGCTCTGCTGCACTGTCAGTCACATGGGACACTGCGGTCCCCGGTTTCCTGGCCAAAGGTACCGGCTTCCTTGGTATTTGGCCAAAAAAACAATAATAGAAGAGTCGGGGAGAATCATCTACGTCCAAACGAGAGCGGTTCCCTCTGAACAAACAGGTTTTTGGAAAGGCTCCAACGAGTTTTGCTCAGTGTCTGAAAGAAACTCGAAGATGCAAATGCACTGAGGAAGACTGGGCTGAATAAAAGGACCTCTCCCATTCCGACAGCATCAGCCAGTATTTTAAGCTTGACTTTTTTTTTTTTTTTTTTGCATAACATATAGGTTTACATCAGAAAATAAAGATATGGAAACAGAAGGGAGGAAAATCACCCACTCCCCAGAGGTGACAACCTAACCTTTTACTGTCTATTGTTCAAGGCTTCTCACTAAGTATTAAAAACTGTGTGTCTGTGTATTTTCAATAAAAATACTGTTTTCAATCCGTATTCTTCCTAAAATGGTACATTACACATTACAGGGAATTATTTAACGCCAATAAATAGAACTCCACCCCTCTTTAAAGGTTGCACAGAACTCCACTGCCGGGGAACAGTCATTTTACCCGCCTCTTACTGCGGGATGTCTAGCTGGGTAACCTTAGCCTGGGGAACCTCCCAGTAACGGGGAATCATGGAGCAGTTTGAGTGTCAAAAGTGATCTAGATAAAAATAGACAGTACAATGGGATGTCAACATTTCTGGAGAACTGGACTGGAACTTAGAAAGCATCTCCTCAAACTTCTTAGATTTGAGGGGAGGGACCCAGCCGAGGCCCCCGGGACAGTGTCCCGGGGCGGGCTTCCATCAGCGCCGAGCCCCCGGGCTGATCTGGAAGCCTGGGGCTTTGTCGAGCATATGAAAGACTAAATCCTGTGTGCGAGGACCTGACGGGGCCATTAGGGGATTTCGGGGCCATTTAGGAAAAGCGCAGCCTCTGAGGCTCAGCGCAGCTCCACGTCAGCGTCCTATTATTCTTAGCTCTGCCCCGAATGGCTGCACACCTGGCGGCCTGACCTCCCTGTGTCTCTCCCTTCACAGGATGAGACCCGCCATGGCTGCCTGATGTGAGAGGTGTGAGGGAAACTCAGCAACTGCCCGCACATCCCGCGGTCCAGACACCACACAGACGACCATGAGGCTGACATGACGGAGCAGAAGCTGCTCCTACAGTCCAGCCCTCGGCCTCGGCGCCCAGATCGGGCCCTGCCCCTCATGATTACAGATAAGGATGCAGTGACCAGTCACTCAATAGCACGGGTGCCACAGTAACCAAGAAATAGGGCTTTGGTTTTGAAATAGCCAGTGTTGGGACTGGGGACAGCTTTAGAATTTCCCAGCTCCAAGGTCCCAGCTGACACACAGGAGACTGGGCTTGGGAGGGGAAGGGAAGTACCCTTTAGGAGCCCACTGGAGATTCACCGTCATTGCCCTGAGGACCGAAAGATGATAGGAAACAGGGCTTCAACGGGAGGGGGACAGAAGGCAACTTTGCTGGAAGTGCTCCGAGCTTCCCTTTGGGTCAGCAGCATGGTGCTAATTTGACCTTGACCTCCTGCACCCACAGACACCTATGTGTCTCATAGGTGGGTCCTCGGGGGTCCCGGGACTAATGCCTCCTCGAAATCTCGGTCTATTAGGGATTTCCAGAGGAGGTTTTCGGGGCAGGAGAGACAAACATTACCATTTCTTAAAAACTATGCTTTGTTTCATATCTTTTAAAAATGGAATCCGGGGGAGGGTATATAGCTCAGTGGTAGAGTGCATGCCTAGCATGCATGAGGTCCTGGGTTCACCCTCAAGGACCTCTGTTAAAATAAATGAATGAATAAACCTAATTACCTCCCCCCAACAAAAATAGAATAAAATAAATTTTAAATTAAAAAAAAACCTTAAAAAAATGTAATCCATTAGACCAGTTGTATGCATATTTTGTTTTAACAGACTACATGGATCTGTGTTCATATTTCCATGACTCTGAGGCAGTGTTTTCAACAAGGAACAGACACTGAGCAATGTGTGGAAACAGTTTTGATAGATTGTCACCACTGGGGAGGCTCTACTGGGTGGAGGCCAGGGAAGCACTCAACATCCTACGATGCCCAGGACAGCCCCCACCACAAGAACTACCCCGCCTGAGACTCAGCAGAGCCCAGGGGAGCCCTGCTCTAGTGCATTGTGCCATGGTGAAGCTCAGGTGGGGGCCCCGGACAGTGAGCCATGTAAGCACCTGGCGCCTCCGTGTGCTGATTTATAACAGAGACACCAGCCCCTGCTCCAGGACCCTGGGCCCAGAGGGCGACTCAGGTACAGGCAGGAGGGAAGCAAGTGTGCTCCGAGCAGTATCTCAGGGTCTCTGGACATCACGCACAAAGACATTTACTCCTGTACTGTGGTAGCCTTTGAGAACACGCTTTTCCATGTGCAGTTCTGCGGGGAGTGGAATAAGTTTGGGGTGGTTTTTTTTTTTTTTTACCGCAAATTCATTGTCTGGGTTTTTCTCTCCCTTGCGGATCGGACGAGAATATTCAAATCGCTGAACCTCGTTTACTCTGTAAAAACTGTAGAGAGACAGAAAAGTCATTAGACACTTAACCTGAAGAGGGGCTGATTTGCTGTTAGACACTTTTAGATTAGATACTTCCTAGAATTTTTGCTCTTAGATTTGCTTTTAGGGGTCTGGCCTCCCTATAGGTCACTGCATCCTTTAAAACATCCCCAACCTTGACCTGGAGCAAAAGCTGCTCGGCTGTCTCTCCCTGCCAGCCTGGAAGAGAGACGGCGGCAGGTGGAAACATTACCTTGAAGTTTTGCCTCTTCCCTGTCCCTGCAAACCCTCAAGGGAAAGAGATGCTGAGTAAGAGTGAAACGGGCAAAGACAGAGAAAAGGTGAGGCAAAGGGGAGATAGAAAAGGCCTTCATTCTCAATCTATATGTTTATCATTTTAAAATTTTAATTGATAACTCAACAATGAATTAAAACAATTTATTTTAATAATTTATTATAAAAATTTTTAAAAAGCCTTTGTTATTTTTAAAGAGGTCTTGTACGCTTCAGATTCAGATCTACAAGAGGCAGATTTGCAACCACAGAGAGCGGCACACACGGATGGACGGTGCACTCCCTCCCTTGGGGATGGGTGGGTTTCACGCACTCACCCCCCTGCGCTGAAATGCAGGCGGGCGCCCCATGTCAAAGGGAAACATCTGACTACCTGCTACGGTTTATACTACTTAATGCTTCTCTCTGAGAGAAAAATGCTGCGAAACTTTAAACGTGTGCCTTGTGAAAATGATCATCAATAAAGCACGTCCTGATTTACTTCTCATTTCTGTTGATGAAAGGTTAAAGAAATGCTAGTGAATTTTGTAGAAGAACCCAACCCACCAAACTTCAGGATATAACATAAATGCATTATTAGACCATCAAAGAGGTTAATGTTTTCACCGTAACATGGATCGAATAGAAGAGAAAATTCCTAACATCAAAGAGACATCTAGCGCAGGTGCTTTTACATCACTGCTAAGTCAGGTGCAATTCAATGGAGAGGCATAAAATCTTACTCAAATTCAGACAGCTGACTTGTACGTTTTAAAGAATCCCATATTATGTAGTCACCCTGTTGCAGGGGTGAAGGGTTTTTCTCATCCCCCACCCAGCTCTCCATCACGTGTCTGAATCCCTTTTCCTGCCTTATGGAATCTGAAGGCTCAGACCACACCCCAGGCACAGACTCAGATCTGTGGGGTGTGGGATGGGGCCAGTGCACTGGGGAAAAGGTCTGCAGGGGCTCTCCCACCTGGCGGGTCATCAGGAGACCTGTGCCCCCTCCTCCCTCTCCTCGTCTCCTGACCTTGGGGAAGGAAAAGCCTGCATACCCTCCCAGCCACACTTACTAACTTCCTTCCCTTCTTTGATGCCAAAAATAATTTGCTTCCCTGCTCTTCTACGTAAACAGAAAGAACATCTAAAAAGTTAATCGAAGGTTGAGATCCCTCCGTGACAGGTAAAATTTTTTAAATTTTTGCTGACCTTATGGATCTTTCCTGTATTTTTAAATTTATTTTATCCAAGTATAGCTGATCTACAATGTTGTGTTATTTTCTGGTGTACCGCGTAGCGATGGAGTTAGAGGTGAGATCTGCATTCAGCCTCTCACCACCCTCGTGTCGGGCAAGGAAAACGGGCTGCTTACCTTACAATCTGCTCTGACACAGGCCTGTGAAACTTAGGAGGCAAGTCGAGTTTGGGCTTTACTGTGAAGCACTGAATATCTGAAGATGAGGGGGGTTAAGGATCAGAAGGCAGTGTGGACATCAGGCAGGAGCGGAGCCCCGCCTGCACCCAACCACCCGAGTGCTGTGGTTACGTTACACCCGACAGGGCCGTCTGGAAAGGATACGCTGGCCGGGAGAGGCTTTAATATCGTCGCCTGGGGGAGACGTTGTCTTCATTTTCTCTGCGTTTGGAAACTGAGTTAACAGCCGAGCCTCGAAATCTTCCCGGCGTTCATACTCTTTCCCTCGGTAGATGAAGACCTTCCCCTGGAAACAATGACATTCATTAAATACCACCACAAGGGATGGGCCAGCAAAAGTTCACACCTACATGCACTGGTCTTCAAAGTGTGCCTGACGGTGTTTTGTTTTTTTTTTTCTTTAAATATCACTGAACTGAAGAACAGCTTGTAACCGCAGTGATCTTATTAATCAAGGACACAGGAACACAAGCCAGGTAAGTGAATACTGCTTAAGAAGCACCGAACACACCATGACTGAAGTCTGGTCGTTCATTTCAGTCTTAACAGTAACGAGCAATTTACAAAACCATGAAACACCAAGTGAGCAACTGGAGCCAGACTCTAGTGGACAGGAAATGGTCAGATGGGTAAAGACAGCAGGGCAAGTGGAGGATGTGCTGTATCTTTTTTTTTCCCCCAAGGCAGGCCCTAATTGAACAGTTTTCATCCTGCCAAAAAGAATTCAAGAGAGCATGAGATTAAGCTGGGGCCGTAGAGCCTAAACACCAAGTTCCCAGCTGACTCCTGTAGGTCCCAGTCAAGAGATGAGCAGAACCAGAGGGAAAGGTCCAGACCAGAGCAGAGAGGTCTGAGGCTCTTGGCTTCCCCTGGGGGTGGATGGCCGGACTTCCCTCACTGCCTGTTTGGAGTTGCTGGGTAACCATCCATCAGCGCATGGCAGGGCAGGATGCACAGTGTTCTCCGCCTACAGGCTGGGTTTTGTCCCTCTCAAATGTCACTCCTGTCACCTCCATGAACTCTGAGTTGGAGAGTCCCTCTAGGGGTCGTTTTGGATGGCCGAGCTGGGTGACCTTGGGGTGGGTGCCAAGCATACCTCCTGCCTGACACAGGCTGTCTTGCTGAGCCCCGTCTTGTGACACACGGTCACTCTCTAAATGTATCTGTAAGGAAAGTTCGGTTTCCAAGCTGAACAGATCTCCACACCTTCACGTATTCAACAGGTGTGCTCTGAGGCTCAACTGAGTCACAAAAAGGTGTCAAAGGGTAATGGGATGCTACGGCTGGTTCCTGAAGCCCACTACCTCCTACCACGCATCCTGCTACCTCTTGGGGCTGTCTTCTCGTCCGTGAAAACCCAGCAAGGAAAAGACATGGAGCAGAAGCCGCAGGACCCCCGTGCTTTCCCTCATTGGCCCTGGTTGTTGTTTCAAGCAGGGACCCTGGGCGAGAGGCTCCGGGCCAGCTGGTCGTGAGTCAGGTGCAGGCTGTTACCTGCTGTGACCACCGGCAGATGCCAGAGTGGAGCTGGGTGTGGGGGAGGAGGATGAGGACAAAGACAGAGGGGTCTTAGAGACTCAGCTCAAGGCCAAATTAAAATCTGTCTAATTAATGAATGTTCAAGAAAAAAAAAAAAAACACCGCAGCGATCCTATGGCACTCGATTTTCCCCCTTCCTTCGTTCAAAGTTATTTTGAGTTCTTATAAATCACTAAAGAAGGAACAATTTAAAAACTGAATTTTTTTTCACTTTGTGCTTAGGTATGTCTTAAAGTACCCATTACAGAAGAAAAATGTTCTCTTTCTCTGAAAAAAATAATGTCAAGCAGAAACCAAAGTAATATGGAGTCTTAATTAAAAATATAAATACACAGCATGGGCATCTTTTAAGGCCATAGAAAGCCAAACATTTCAGAAATTCAGGATGATTTAACGCGTAACAGGCCACCACGAAACTAGCATGCGTTTATTATGCTTTGCACTAGGAGGAAGACATAATAATAAAAATGTATATAAAGGCTTTAATAGAAAAACACTAGTGAGTTATAGACGAAAATGCTAACAACATTTTCTCCAAATGTCAATTACTTTGCATTCTGAAGTGATCCCTTCAAACCTGAAAACAAGAGGGAAATGTACATATAGTCAAAGATATTTCTTCCTTGTAAGAAACATAAATGTTAATCTGGATGCAAAACAAAATGGCAAAACAAAACACCCCAATGCGACTAATCCTTAAAGAAAAACCAAGCAGAAGGGACAGCGAGTCAGTTCGCAGAGGCTGTGTTCCCAGCACTGCATTAGGCAGCCAAGCATTCCACCCACTTTTTGGTAACTGCTCATGTCATTGTCAGACTGACCCCTGACAGGCGATCTGTGAAGTGTAATAAATATATTGCTACAGCCCCACAAAATTATTCAGCTGTGGCGGGAAAGTCAGTTCAATATTAATCAAGCCCGTTAAACTCTTTATTCGTACTTTGTATTCTGTCCTTTTGACGGGACAGGTGACCCAGTGTGGTCCCTGGAGCACGTGTCTTGTGTGCCCTCCCAGCACATCCTTGGCGTCCACCGGCTCAGGGACTGCCAAGTGCTCTCCCCGCCTTGTCGACATCTCACGATGCCAGGACAGAGCCGTGGTGGCCTTAAATCACAGCACTGTCCACAGAGCCCCCCGACCCCACGACAGATCCCAGCACAGCACAGGTCTGCTGTGATTTAGGGCCTGTCTCTCTGTCTCTCACTCTTTCTTAGACACACACACACACACACACACACACACACGGAGGTGCATGCACAGATTCACACACATTAATTAAAGCCTTGAGCAACAGTAGGTGACCTCAACTCCAAGCTCATTATACCCCTTGGGTTGTTTTTTTTACTTAAAATGAAGTTAACTTCAAAATCCTCCCTAGTTTAGGGCTTACAACCAAACATCTTTTATTCATTCTTCGGCAGGCAGGACTTTCTCCAGAATCTGGGTTTGCAATCTATCTCTGTCTTAGACATGTGCAGCCACAGTTGAATGATAAGGGTGATGGTGGCAAGGTGATCAGCAGTGACAGGGACAGGGCCAGATGCCCTGGGCACCCAGTCAGGACCCCCCATGAGTGATCAACCAATAGGTCACCTTGTAGGGCAGGTCAGCCCTGCAAGGGTAACTCGCTAATGTTTATCTAAAGAATGACAGGTCCTCACCAAGTGGGTCCTTCCTGCTGGTCCCAGTGTGAAGGGATGTCATGCCATCAGGGACTCCTGGGGGGTCAGAAACACTGGGGCCAAAGGAACATACCTCTGAGACTAGGAAAAATCCCCCAGCTGGCTCTCACTGCCCCACACAGCTGTGCCCTCCTGGGCACAGAGCTTCTGCCTCCCTAAAACCAGAGGCTCCCGCATGGTCTCCCAGGATAAGAGAAAACCATGTATCATTAAGAAAAAGGCTGCAACAAATGGCAGAAAATCATGACCCACAGGTCAATGGTATCCAAGAAGGAGTCTTTAAGAAACATGTAACAATTCTACTAGTAGGCGAGGCAGAATTTATTTATATAATTTCTGGCCTCCTGATGATAGGAAAATGGGCGTTTGGCCGATGGTCACAATATTTCTTCCATCATGTGTCAAGCAGCACATGCCTGTCTCAGGCCGAATCTGAGTTTCTAGCATTGGAAATCCATTTCTAATTTCTCATATAATTAAAAATACACATGTTCATAGCCGTGTTATTCATAATAGCCAAGACCACTCAAAGTCCACCAAAGGACCAACGGATAAACAAAATGTGGTTCATTGTCGTGAAGACACTGTGCTCCGGGAAGCAGCCAGACACAAAAGGACAACTCTGCTGTGACTCCACTTACATGAGGTTCCTAGTGTAGGCAAATTCTGAGACAGAAAGGAGAAGGGCGAGGTCAGGGTCTTGGGGGGAGGGGCAGAGAAGGGGGGGTTATTGTTTAATGGGCATTGAGTTCCAGTCTGGGAAGATGAAAAAGTCCTGGAGAGGGATGGTGGGAACAAATGCACAGCAAAGTTAACCTACTTGATGCCACTGAGCTCTACGCCTAAGAATGGTGAAGATGCTAAATTTTCATCGCATATCTTACCACAATCTTAAAAATACACATAAATATCTGAAGAAGAGTTCTATTAAGGAAAAACGTGATGGAAAGTTTATATGCAACTAAAAAGTATTATCAGAGCGGGGAGGGTGTAGCTCAAGTGGTAGAGCACCGGCTTAGCATGCATGAGGTCCTGGGTTCAATCCCCAGGACCTCCTCTAAAAATAAATCTCATTACCTCCACTCACCACAATAAAACAAAGTGATACAATAGAACAAAATATTAAAAAAAAAAAGTGCCATCAGCCCCTCTCTGGTACCCGAAGCCAAGTACAGAGCAGTTAAAGGACAGGGAGTCAGACTCCGAGCCACGGCTGTAAAGTCCAAATCCTTCCTGGGAACAACCTTGACCCCATCGAAACAGAATCAGAGTTACCCGAAGGAACGTGGGGAAGCCTTGTCCGTAGTAACCGACGGCAAAGTAGTCAGGCTTGGGTCTTATCACCTTGACGATGTTTTCATAGAACTGAGCCTGTTTTTTCTGAAAGGAAGAAGGAAAATGCATTTCAGGTTTGATTCAAGTATTTGAGCATCTGTTCATCTGGATTCTCCCAGTGGGCTCTCCCAGCTTCAGCGGTCCCAGGGGGTGGGAGGGGAGCGGGTGGAGGAGCGGTGCTGACGCTGGCGTCTGAGTGTGATCTCACCAGGAAGCTCTGTCAGCCCTCTTCACTCACCTTCCAGCATTCAGCAGGGGAAATGGACCCAAAAGCCAAGTCCGGCAACTCGTTGTGACTTACAGGTGTTTTAATAACCAAATGGGTGCCACAGAAATGACTTTTCTTCTGATTAAATGGCTGGTCTTTAGTATTTAAAAAAATGGTATCAGTCAGATACTGAGATACATCAGAAAAAAGAATTTAAAGGGCAAATTTCTGCTCCAAATGAATGATAAAAGTAACAACATTATTAAGTGATCTGCTGAACACAGAAATGACGCAGCAGAGGGCAGGAATTAGAAACTGACAGCTCCAGTGGCAGGAGACAGGTCCGGGCTGCCCTCCACCCACCACCCCCACAGATGGGGTCACCGTTTTAAACCCGTGGATACTGGTGGAGACTCTGGGCCGTGAAGACCATGGCACCTGGGCTCAGCGCTGTTTACATATAAGTCCTTCATAGGTGCCCGAGAGTTTGGTTACAAGGGCTCAGCGGGGAATAAAAAGTGAATACTCGTGGGCCAGAATCCAGCAGCAAATAAATCACTGCTGTCCTCCTGGACCAAACGGAGGACAATGGCCGAGGTCTGGGGAGACTCGTAGCATGAAACAGAAAAGACAATTCCAGGGAACAAGTTTCGATCCCGTGTTCACTGAAAGAGAAAGACCGACCTACCAGCAGCTCGCTGAGCTGTTCGTAGTCAAACATCTCGTTCTCGTACTGCTCGGCAAGTTCCTTGCCCAGGGCAATGGCCTCCTCCCACATCTGGGAGGAGAAGGAGAGAAACAGGGGTAAGAGAGACGCAGACCTGAGGCAGGTGGCCAGGTCGGAGACCCGTGACACGGCCATTTGTGAAAAAACGAGCTGGGAGAACGTTTGCTTCATCTGAAAACATCACACAAATACAGAGATTTTCTAGAGGCTCATGTCCTTTGGCTCGTACCGGGCAACTGTTGACCAGACTGGTCAGCTACTGGCTCATCCATCACGCTGGCTGCCGCCCCGGCCCGAGCAGTTGGCCGGCCCGCCCTCTCTCTCCTGCCCCCGGCCTCTGACCCCATCAGTGGGAGCCGCTGTGCAGCCCAGACAGGGAGCTGCAGGGTGACGGTGAGAGGAACATTTAAGTAAAAACCATGGGCCTGATTTTGCTACTTTCCCACATCATCCCCTTTAATCAGTGTCCATGGTCAGAAAGACAAGATGTGTTTCAACTCTAAATGAAGGCTTACAAGAAGTTTGTGTTACGCTTGCAAATACCATGAGGATATAAAACCTGCCATCGTTTTCAAAAGGAGAATTTTTTATGGTAATACTTTAAGAGTCGGTTTCCCAATTGGGTAACATTTATTAAAATGCTGATAAACTTTTGATGCATGTGGAATAATTTATTCATATGTACGGTAGGCCTCAATTTCCCTTATTTTCCTTGGAAAAAATAAAATGCAGTGGTTTACTTTAGAAGAACATGGAAAATATGGAGGATTTATCACCTCCAGGAAGCCTTCCTGGGTGCCACCCATTCTCCACCTCTGTGCTTCCATGAGGACCCAGTTTCCCCTACTTCAAACCTTTTGGTAATATGTTGAAATTAGAATGCTCCTTTGTCTTCCTCCTCAGAGGTTATAAGCCCCTTGAGGGCAGGGACTGAGCATTCTCAAAACCTCTGGAGCCCAGGACCAGCTCAATAATGTTTCTCAAACAGAACTGAAGGTTGTTGACTTGGAATCAAGAAAGTGTCACACCATCCCACATACTGGGCCCCCAGACACGCACCGCCCACTTCTCCACTGGAACCATCCCCACAAGATGGTAGCACTATCTTCAGGGCAAGTGATGTCAAGCTCACTGTATGTCCAGCAAGATGTCTTGTTAATGTCCTTCTCTTTGTCAGGTGGACATTTTTTCAGGTGGACATTTTTATTCTACCTGTTTTGCAGATAAGGAAGTTGGGGATCAGGCAGGTCAGCTGCCTGCCCAGGGGCATACAGTGGAGTGTCTCGACCCAGCTTGGTTGTTTTCCAAAGTTCTTGTTCTTGATGGCTATCTTAATTGGAACAGACTTTTTTTTTTTTTTTTTTCTCCCAGTTTTGGAGGCTGAGAAGTCCAAGGTCAAGGAGCAGGCAGATTCAGCTCTTGGTGACCTGTAGACAGCTGCCTTCTCCCTGTCTGCTCACATGGCCTTCAGAGAGCTCTCTCTCTCTTGCAGTTCTTATAAGGGCCTAATCTCATCACGGAGGGGCCACCCTAATCATGAGCCAATCTAAACAGAGACACCTCCCAAAGGCCCCGACTCCAAATACCAGCACGTGGTGGTTGGAGTTTCAACACAGGAATCCGGGGCAACGCAAACACGCAGCCTGGAACAATGACCATGTGTCAGCACTCCCAGCTGCCCCCCCACCCCCTCCTGCGGGGATGGGTTTTACAGAATGCGAAGATGGCCCCCAACTCCAGGCACCCACTGGGAACTCAGGGACCAGGTCCCACACCTGGAACACCCCTGGCACTGAGCCCTCGCCTGCCCGCTACTCTTTGCCTTTTCTTAGTGGAATCACCCTATCGAGGGGCTTACGTGGTTACTGAATCACCCAACAGACTTAAAATACTCTTTCCACAGCTACTACTTAAGAAACCATCTGTTATTTTTGATGAGAAAAAGCCATTCTGAAATTGCATTTTAATACTTTGAAAGACAATAAAAATAAGCCCAGAGTAGACAAAAGTGGCAGGGGTAGGACCAGCGCCCAGAGGAGAGAGAAAACGGCCCAGATGCCTTTCCTCGGACCACACACTTCTCTTCCCAGAACCCACACCGGCCTCCTCCATCCTGCTGAAGCTTTAAAACACGCCCTGCATCCTTTCCATACCTTGATCTGCTGCCCCAGGCAGCTCGGGGCCTTTGCCAGAGCCCAAGCTCACATTTCTAGGAAGGAAGCCCTTCTTTACATTGAACGTTGTTGCTTTTATGCTCCAATGACCAGTCCCTCCCTCGGCATATCTCCATTTCAAAGAAAACATCACCTTCAGTGGTAGTTTTCTTTCCCTGGATTTTTCTTTAGTTTTCCGCAACCTGATGCACCACTGTCTGAGCTGCCCAGAATGGTAGGGCTTCTAATTCACTGCTTGATCTGGTTTATCCTCCACGACAGATGAGGTGCTTTAGATATGTATCAAAAGTAATTGTTTTTAAAAGAAATATAAGTCTTGAGCAAATATTTTATGCAACTCACCCAGAGGTTACACGATTGGGTTTTCTACCAGATTTTCTATAAACACACATTCTCCTCTGTCCCCAACGTGTTCTCAAGGATTCTGCATTAAGGAGACTTTCATCTGATTTTAATTGGGTAGGGCTCTACAGGGTGTGGGTAACTCTTATTTCCAAGCTGAATATCTTGGAAAATATTTCTGTGCCAGAGAGAAAACAGATTCAATACGACCTAGATTCAGATGCTCTCGGTAGAAGAATCACTTTAACCCGTGTGACTGAACGCCCTGCCCTCGCTCCATTCTTAGACGTGCACTTGGTTTATGAGGTTTTTCACAGCCCCAAATGAAAAAACACCCTCTCAACACTCAGCTTTGTTTTCTGACGTGAAACCCTTAGTCCATTTCACAGCGTTCTTGGCATCGTTAGTTTACTCGCAATGTGGAGCATGACATTTCCACCTCCTCTTTTCATCGCATGGTCTTAGCTACGTTGTCTTGAGATGATCAACTTTTCTTAGCCTCCTGGGTTCAGGAAGTTCCATTTCTTCAAGTTTTATAAACAGAAATCTTTTTTTTTTTTTTTTGATAGAACTCCTTTGTTAGTTCCAAGACTGAAGTGGCCGCAGAAAACATATCAGTGATGGACTTCCTGCAAGGCAGACGTGTGACAAGTCGGGAAGGACAACAACAGTGACCTCACCGGATAAGCGAGCAGCAGCAGATGC
This sequence comes from Camelus dromedarius, assembly GCF_036321535.1. Taxonomy (NCBI): domain Eukaryota; kingdom Metazoa; phylum Chordata; class Mammalia; order Artiodactyla; family Camelidae; genus Camelus; species Camelus dromedarius. The sequence goes on along the minus strand of NC_087443.1, from coordinate 79,170,917 downwards.
AAGGGGAGGTGGCAGCCTGGACAGCGGCCTCTTCCAAGCAATTCAGGCCGGGATATCGGTGGGCAACTCTGGTGTAATTCGCTAACTAGTCGCAAGTTACTCACCAGTGAAGATGCTTCGTGGGAGGCTTGACCTTCAGCCATGTGGAGGTCAAAGCGGCACCGCACAGCCCGGGGAACCACTAGCTGGAAAGCCAATTCCTTTTAAAAAGAATTAACGTGTGGCAGGAATGCAGCCTCATCACTCAGAGCTGCTTCTGCGCCGTGAAGGAAACAAAGCCGCCCCGGAATGAGCAGAAGTCCGCTCCCTTCCAGCTCTGCAGCCATGTGAGGAGGCTGATCCGAGGTCTGCTCCAGGCGTCCGAGCCCCGCCAGGTGCCCGCCGCCTCCGGCAGTTCACACATCTGACGCTGCCCCCATTTGAGGGACACGGTGTGATCAGCTGACTGCCAGTCTCTGGAGACGCACCTGCCTTTCCTCACCCTGACTGCCACCTCCTCTCCCTGGGCCTCCACGTCTCAGGCCTGGACAACCGCTCCACCCCCACCCCCAGGCCCTCTGCCACCTTAAAGCCAACGTTACTTTCTGAAAAGAGGAGAAAAAGGCATCGTTGTTCACCTTCATAAAATCTCCTTGTGCCTTATGAAGCAAGTCAGACCTTCAGGAGACAGCCAAGGCCATGGCCAGACTGGCTCCCGAGTTCTCTGCATCTGGGTCTCCCAGGACCCAGCCTCTCCCACCCCGTTCCCGGCCAAAGACAGACCTCTCAGCTTCTCTAGAAAAGTGAGATGTCTTCAAGCCCCCGCCTTTACTAGCACGGTTCCTACTCTCTGGTGTCCCTGTCCCTCCCTGCCATCACCCAGTAAACGCTGTCTCGTTCTTTAAGGGCCAGTTTAAATGTCTCCTTCTCTGTGAACTCCCCCCACCCTCTCTCAGGGGAGGGACTCACTTCCACACTTAGGGAGGCAGACTCAGCGCCCAGGAGGCTGACAGACTGGAGGAGGGTGTTGGACACGTAAGCCCTCGTGACGTCACGCCTGGGGCGGGCCTTGCCCTCTCGCCCTGTTGCTCACGGGTGTGGGGTGGCACCTGGCACTCAGGAGGCCTGGTACCACGGGTGAGGGGTCCTGCTGGGCGGGACGTGAGGGAGCAGTGGTGTCACCGTCCCTAAACCTTGATTTTCTCATGCTTTTGTAATAAACGATTCTTTTTCTTTTTCTTGCTGGAGCAAATCACAATTAACACATGATCTCCTGGAACACTCTGGCCAAATTCTTGCTAACTGAACAGATTCTGGCGAACACCAAGATTTTAAAAAATGTTGGAAATGCTGGGAACAAGCCAAGAAGAGGGTGAGATTACGTTCCGACCTGCAATTCCTCTTCATAACCACTGTGCTCCTAAAAGGAAACTCGGAGGATGAGAAAGTCTCACCCCCAACACTTAGAAAAGAACTCCAACCATCTTGCCAGAAGTGGAAACTGGCTTCCAAACCCCTTTTTTTAGTTCACAAGATGACGCAAGACGCCTCGTTTTTTGACTCGGGCGCAAGGCAAAGTGTGAACTTGGTCGAGGCGAGGTTATTTTAAGGGAGAAGAAAACAGAGCTCCAGTTGGAAACAGTCCCAGAGCCGCCTCCACCACGTGGCTGTCAGCGACCTGTGCCGGCACCGCCGGGCTGCGTCCCGGTTTCAGGGGTGGTTGACGTTGGTTCCTGCTGACGCCCTCACTCCGACTACCTTTTCCTGAGAGCAGGGCTTCTGTTTTCAGTGCACTCTCCATGGAGAAGCCTGGCAATTTTCAGTGAAGTGCTTGGATTAAGGGCTTTATTGAAAATTACTAGGCCTCAACCAAACACAATGAGACAGACAATTCAGAGCATCTTCGGGGAAGAACGCTTGTCTGCCAAGATAAAACCCGACAGAGGGCTTTGTGGGGGGGGGGGGCGCTCCAACGGGCAGTAAAAAGAGAGAATGGAGAAGGAACCCGGGGTAATTATTAGCCAGGAAGGAGGAAGTGCTGAAGAATGAAAAGAGAAGCAGATGGAAATGACGTTCTGCGGAGAGAGAGAACCGGGGGGAAAGACCCAGGGCTGGGCTGAAAGACATTCAGAACTTTCTAAAACGGTGAAAAAGCAAAAATAAAAGAGCGATTTTGTGCAGAGGAAATACAGAAAGATAACAGAACATAATTCAGAAGCTGGGGTGTCCAATATAAAGGAGCAGAAAATCCATTCACTGTTGCCGCTTTCAGAGCACAGAGGTAGCGACACTTTAATACAAGCCGAGACCAGCCCCTCGCGGGCGCCGGGCCCCCCCACAGACGCCGCAGCGCGGTCCGGTCTGCAGGCCCGAGCTCAAGGTGTGCAGGACACAAATCTGCCCTGGGTTCTCTGAGTCCCTGCCACCCCTGAGTAGCGGTGTAAACTCAAAATAGCGAAAATTAGCTCGAGGATGTGTCAAGTTTCCACCTGTGAAGGACGTGATAAAGATTTCCTTAATCACATACGGTGACAGCCAGCATCACCGGAGCTATGACTGAGTCAGACCTTTGCCGGGTGGAAGGACTGTTTATCTAGGTTCCATTTTACCACCTCGTGGTCACCAGCCATCACCGGTCTGCAAGTTCAGCTGTGGTATTAAGGCCCCTTACCTGCATATATGGTTTTAAACCAGAACTGCATTCTTTTCTTCCTAATATGAAACAAGTGTAAAATCAAACCAAAGAAAGTCTTGTGATTTAAACAGTCATGTGCCCCTACTCGTGACAACCTCAAAGGTCCCCTGTGGGTCCTGGCTGAGAACCACTGTTCCAAACTGAGCACGTTCATTTGTTTCCCTCCATATGAGGCTACTTTTGCTCAAAACAAAACAAAGTAAGCCAGGCCATCCTTCAAGTTTCCATGGATCACTTGTCACACGTCACCCATAAGCCATTTCGAGGTAATTCCCCCAAAGATAACTGGGCACAGAGAACAGAGATGTGCGCGTCTAGTCCCTTCTAATGTCCAGGCCTTAATCTGCAGCAACGCCCTGAGCCTTGCCTTTTCCAGAAAAGGCACGAAGGATATTATTTGTCAAACCCCCTCCGACACCCACACCTGGCAGGTACAGCAAGACGACGTCTCGGTCTTATTTCCTAAACGAACGCGATTCTGAATCTGGCACAAAGGGCCAACTTTATCTCCTGCTGTCACCTCCTGCCGCCCCCGCTCCCCGCCTGGTGAGCCCCCGGCAGCAGGGAACGGGGGCCCGTCCTCTGGAGCTGCCTCTCCTGCGGTGCCCTGCCTGGCACACCGTTCCCAGCCCCTCCTGAAGTGACACAGAGAAATTCAACTATGGAGGAACAGGGCCCAAAGCCCAACACTAACTCTGGGGACAGCTCTGGTCTCACCTGCCCAATGGCGGGCAGCGTGCCACTGCGGGGAGCAGAGCAAACAGTAGCTTTTCTAGAACACGCACAGACGTAGGGAATTTCTTGGTTACTGGTAATACCCAAGAGTCCTTGGTTAGAACCCTGGGAGACGGGGGTGCCGCACACGCTGCCTTCCCTTCCCGGCACGTCCCCACTCGCTGAGGCTCCCTGTGGCCACAGGATTTGCTTCAGTCAATGACACGAGCAGAAACGCATGTGTCATTTCTGGGCAGAGCCTGCAGTGGCCGGGCGGTGACTCACTGTCCCTGAGGGGCTGCGGCCCTTTGTGGTGGAAACTGCTCACCTGGGTTCCCAGAAAGGAGGCTGGACCATCAGCAGAGGTGAAAAATAAACCTGGGATGTGCAGAGCCATTAAGATGTCAAGAGATTGAAACTCCAGCCTGCTCCAGCCCATCCTGGCTGATACGGAAGGTGAATAATTACTTCCTTCTGTTATTTTTTTCCCCAGGAAACTTAACGCTTGTTGATGTTAAACTGATTTCTTTCTTTTTTTTTTTTTTTCCTGCTTTGCAGCTAATCATCTGGGTACTTCAAATTTCATTTGATGAGATTTTCTCCCTCACCTGTACTCACCCTCACTTTAGCTTTAGAAAGATGAGTGAACTTCCGTTTCTTTTTAACATTCTCATGGAAAAGTTGCGGGTATTCAAAAGTGGCTTTGCAATCTGTTTTGCCAAGACAGCTCTGACAGCTGCCGTGGGGACAGGCCTCCTGGCCTGGGATGAACGAGTCCCTCTTCCTGACCGCAGGTTAGCCAACTGCTCACTTTCCCAAAATCACGCCTCCTCCAAAGCACAGGGACATGTGAAGACATTCCTTCAGCCCATTTCTCTTTTTACCTGCAATACTTCATCATTTGAATCTGTTTTTTCTTTTTCAAAAACCAGGATTTCTCAACCTCACCAGTGTCAATGGCACTACTGACATCTGGGGCTGGATACACTGTGTGTGTGGTGGGGAGGGGGTCAGGGGGCACTGTCTGCACTGCAGGGTGTCAGCAGGGACGGGAGCAGGGTGGGGGGCAGCAGGGGGCACTGTCTGCACTGCAGGGTGTCAGCAGGGATGGGAGCAGGGTGGGGGGCAGCAGGGGGCACTGTCTGCACTGCAGGGTGTCAGCAGGGATGGGAGCAGGGTGGGGGGCAGCAGGGGGCACTGTCTGCACTGCAGGGTGTCAGCAGGGACGGGAGCAGGGTGGGGGGCAGCAGGGGGCACTGTCTGCACTGCAGGGTGTCAGCAGCACTCCTGATCTCAATCCTCTAGATGCCAGTGGCATCTGTGCCCCCAGCCATGACAGCCTCAAAGGTCCCCTGTGGGTCCCGGCTGAGAACCATTGTTCTAAACTGAACACATTCATTGTCTCCCTCCATACGAGGCTACTTTTGCTCAAACCAAAACCCACTTAGTCCCTCAGTTTACCATTTACTGCCAGTTGTCCTGTTGTACGAACGTGGGTGTGTCTCATCTGTCAGAAATCACCCTCAAACACTGAGTCTCCACCCATTTGTTCATTCGTTTATCCATTCATTTCTTGATTCATCCAACAAGCCCCCCACCACCCCGTGTTAGGTGCCCGGCACCGTCTGCGACCCAGATGTGTGGTGGGGGGTTAACGTGTGTGGTCTCTAACCTCACGGAGCTTACAAACCCTGGGAGCCTCGCCAAAGAAACCCCCGTGCAAATCTATAGCTGCAAACTGTGGTAAGTCCTACAGAGGAGGAGAAGGGGACACCGTGGGCATCGGAGAAGAGGTGACACTAAGCTGATGGGAGGAAAGGAGCCACGGGCAGGAGCAGCAGAGGCCTGGCGGGCGGAGGCGGGAGGGCTGGTGTGGACGAGGACCCCAGGGGGTGGTGGTCAGGACAGAAAGAGGGAGGACGGAACAAGAGTTAGACGCGGCTGGCGAGCTCTCGGGGGCCAAGGCTGCGGGAGGCCGGAGAGCCCAGAATGGCCCCCAGCAAAGGCACACACGCCTCCGGCCCTGGTGACCTCGGACCCTCAGACTTCCCGGGCCTCCCCCTCCTGTTCTGCCCAACCCAGAGCATCCCCACTCAGCCTTCTATAGAACATAATAAGCCAGGAAGACAGCGGGGGAAGGGACGGCTCCATATTTTTAGCAGTTTGTTGAGAAATAGAATTCCCCTGGCTATGCTAATAAAATTGGAGCAATTGGCCTTAATCGTGAAAAAATCTCATTTTCTACGAAGAAATACGTTCTGTTCTACTACAGGAACAGGTGTCATTCACAGACCATTTCTGATCCTTATTTTCAAGTGGCCTCCGGCCAGTCCACACGCTATTCTGAGTATTTTGATTTTTTCATCCTGTGTTAAGGGCAGTAGGGAATAAGTAAAACACACATGATGTTTTTTCAAAAGGGTTTGGCTTATGTCAACAGTCACAAAAAGGGGCGCTATCCCCTTTTCCTGATAGAGGTGTTGTTTTGGGGAGAACGGTGTCCCCCCTACGGAAGAGATGTTGAAGTCTTAACCCTTGGTGCTTGTGCACGTGACCTTGTTTGCAAACAGGGCCTATGGGTGTGATCGAGTTAAGATGGGGACATACTGGACTGGGTGGGTCCTAAATCCAGTGACGGGTGTTCTTAGAAGAGGAAAATGTGGACGCAGAGACACACGTGGGGGGAATGCCATGTGAATCCGGAGGTGGGAACTGGAGAGATGTGTCTTCAAGGCGCAGGACACCAAAGATTCCTGGCCTCACCAGAAACTAAGAGAAAGGCCTGGAACAGATTCTCCCCTTGAATCGCGCTCTTGCAGAGAGCACGGCCCGGCCGGCGTGTTGACTTCAGGTTGATGGCCTCCAGGACGGTGAGAGAACAGATTTCTGATGTCTAAAGCCACCCCGTGTGCAGTACCGTGTGACTGCAGCCCGAAAAATCCTTAATACAGGTACCTTCGCCGAACTCTCTGTTCACTTTTCTCAAAGTGGAAGAAAAGCAGGTGACTGAGAAGGGTTAAGAATCCTGATAAAAGCACAAAATGCGCTTAGAAGTCACTTTGGTGGCAGATTTTAAAAACTTCTGAACTGAAGTCACCCCCTTTTCAATAGTTACTACTTATGTGCATCCCAGGAACTATGGCGATGAGCTCTATTAGCGGTTGATTGAAATGATGGCAGGTTGCCTTTCAGCAGAAATCAACAGCCAATTAATGGAGAAGCCAATTTTTGAGCCAATTAATGGAGAAGCTGCCAACAGGAGCGATATTGTTCCTACCATGGGATTAACATAACGGTGACAAAAGTAAAATGCAAACCATCAAAGGAAAACATTAGCTCCAAAGTGGCCAGAAACGTCCCCCCATCAGCGCCCACACATGGTTCTCTCTGGCAAGGACTATAAACATTCTTGTGCTTTTCAGTCCTGACTTTCTGCAGAGCATCTACAAACGGCATCTGACTTTTTTTTTTCAGTAAGATTTCTACTTAGAAGTGCTAGCTGGAGGGCCACGCATAAACCCTCCTGATACACAATTTGTAACAAATTTCTGGTTCCACAAACATCATGTGTTAAAAAATGTGTTCACAACGCTGCAGGAAGGTGTACATCAAGAAGCCACAAACAAAAGTAACTTTCTTTTTTTTTTTTTTTTACCTTGCCTTTGTCGAAGTAGTGGATGATTTCCTGGTAGAGCCGTTCTTTCAGCTGTCCCTGGGTCGCCGCCTGGTACCCGTCCCGCTGGGTGAGGTGCGCCGCGCACACGTCCTCCGACCACTGGGGGCAAAAACAAAGCGTGAGCAGTGCCAGGCGAGGGCACAGCCGTTGCCACCATCAGTCTACACTCAGGTCAGAAGGCACAGGAAGCTCTAAACTGGGCTCAGGCACGCGGGCCAGGATTCTGGGACCCTTGGAGCTACGGTCCTCAGGCTGAAAATGAGGCAGAACCTCTGGGCAGAGGTCTCATGATGGATGAAAGACCAGAAGAAGGCAGAGCTGGGTTTAGATTGATGCAGAAGAGAAACCTAGCAGGTTCTGGAAAGCACAGAACGGTCTGTCTGCTTGCTGATAATGCCTCGTAACACCTGGGGTGAGTTATGAACCAGGTGATTTGTGGCTGCCACAGTGCCTCACACAGGGCATCCCTGGGCACTGGCCTCGGTCCTGCATGGCTCAACATTTTAATCAACAGCAGAGGACGCACACAGATGCCCCTTACAGGTCATAAAGAAAGCTCCTGACAGACAGGGAGGTGTCTCTGTGTCATTAGCCCCTAAGCACGCTGCCGCAGAAGCAGGGCTCAGCTGCTGTTGGTGGAAGTGTCAGCAGGCTCAGGATGTGAAGGAAAGAGGTTCAGCAAGCTGGGGAGACACACCCAAGTGAAGGCAAGCTCATCTGAGACCTAAACTCCTAAACTTAGGCTCAACGAATCAGTGGCATTGAATACCAGGTTCAATAAAATTCAATATTTGGTGAGGACCTACTATGTGCAAGGCACTAGATCAAAGATGGATCAGAAGGTGCCTGAGCCAGAGAGAGTGCTATTACGAATCTGAGCACCATGATATATCATAACTCTGCAGAAAGGATTTCATGGGCATTTAACGGCCGAAGGCAGGTTGACTGCACACTAGGGGACCTTGGGAGGCTCCTTGGGGGAAATAATAAGGATAGGCTGGCTTATTATCAGTTGGACTCAGGAGGTGGCACTGGACCTGTTTTAAGACAGGACAGTGAGGACGCTGCCAAGAAAGCAGCAGGCCTGCAGGCTACCTGGGCCACACCTGGGGTGGAGGGTGCCCCACTGGACTCAGGGCTGGTCAGGCCACATCTAAGCAATGGGACCAGTTGTGGGGCCACATTTTGGGGGGTTTGGTCTGCAAAAACAGGGGGTAGGAGCCTGGGGACTGTGCAAGGCTCCCTAAGAGACTGGCTCTCACAGCACACATCCCTTTCCACCTTCCAGAAGTCAGAGGGCGTTCGGAGCACCTCGCGCTGGGCCCCAGAGCTCCAAGGAACGGGGTGCAGAGCAGGGGGCCAGAATGGCTCCCCAGATCTAGGAATGTCAAGTAAAAATGTGAAACCTTTAGGTGGCTGCAAATTTTTTCACCTTAAAATGAGACCTGCACTTCCCCACCAAGACTGGAAGTTAACAAACTAGACTATGGAGTATTCACGTGGCCAGATTTCTACTTTCATGAGAGGTAACAGGAAAATTCCACACGATTCTGAAATGTAGCCACAATCAAATAAATAAGAATTAAAAAGTTCACATTGCAAATAACTTCCTTGGCATTCAAAATCACCCAAAAAGTATTGGAGAAGCCAAACCCTCTACACCTTTCACTTAAACACTGAGATGAAATTACCTGATGGCTAAGCTGAAGGCTTATGTTTTGACAGCCCTTGTTTTTTGACAAAATGTCCTCAACCAAAAAAAGATTGTATTTGAGGATTTCTAGTTAACGAACAGGAATATAAAGACATGTTGAAGGATTTTCATAAAGATACGAATAATGTTCCTTAGAATGTTGATTAACCAACAGGAATTCACATTTACAGCAACATCAGAACATATTTAGCAAAAATTGCAAAATGTAGTGATGGAAAAAGTACGGAGAGATTAAGGTAGCATTCACCATCCAAGTGGAAAATTCAGAACCCCAGTGGAAAAGCTCATGCAGTCGGGCCTATTGATTTGGGTTGTGAAAGGTCTTCGTATGGTTTGTGAGGAACCCATCCGTGCTCAATAAGTGCAATGATTAAACAAATGATTCTTCGCACACATCTATCTATTTAACATTCACACACACGTATAAAAGTTTATGTACTAAGAGAGAGTAAGAGTGAGCCGGCAGCTTGTCAACCCCATTTTAATTTCCCTGGGGTAAAAGAAATAGCTTCGTAGTTTCCGAACCGCCTTGTTACTAAAGTTTGGGTCTCTAACAAATGAAGCCTGTTAGTGGGACGGCTGGGGTGAGATGCACTGGCTGAAATCTGTCTTTGTAAATGATGTTTCTTGGGAGAGATTCACATGGTGCACAGCCAAAGGGGCACCATGGGTGACTACTGATGAGGCGTTCAGAGTGAATGCAGTAATTTTCTTCGTAATGGACTCTCGTGTTCAGGCAACTCTCCCCAGTCCAGGGTCTTGAGAGCAGCTTGTGTGTATGCGTGTCACACAGGCTCCTGGAGAGTCCAGGGCTGGGCCAAAGGCTGGAGGGTTCTTGCTGGAGTTTCACTGCCCAACGCGGTGTCCTCCTTAACCCTTTCATCGCCCAAGAGACATTGCCTAATGCTCATTTTTAACGTAATCTTATGTGGCTTTCTTTCATTCAGTTTGTGGTGTGCTGGGGGCTAGTCTGAGTTTAGAGACAGAATTCCTCAAATGAGCAGTCTTTATGGAAAGACACTCAAACACAATCCTCATGCTCATACTGTTCCTCTTTATCTGGTTTTCTCAATTTTTATGAGGACACAGTGGGAAAGATGAGGTCATGACTTGCTAAAGTTTTAAAATATAAAACTAGAAGTTGTACAGCAATTTTGTCATCTACCCATCCATCCACCCACACATCCATCCACCCACACTTCCTTCCACCCACACATCCATCCATCCATCCATCCATCCATCCATCCAAACATTCACCAAGCTACTTAGTATGGGTCCACTCTATATGACTAACGGGGCTGAAGTTGGACATGGTGAAGAACACTGAATATATTACTGCAATAAATAAAATAAAAACCCACACAGAAGCCAATGTCCAAAGCTACTTGGGTAACAAAAGAAACACGGAGAGCAGCTGTCATGTCAGACCTTCCAGGAAGCCAGGCAGGAGGTCTAGCTGATGGACCAACTGGAGATCTCAATGGAACTCCTCAGAAGTCATGGAGAGAGAGGTCTCGATCTAGTCCCTACACTCCAGGCTAAGACAGAGAGGGGTAAGTGTCATCCTCTCTCTTAGCTGCCCTACCACAGAAATTCCTTCTTACCGATGTTGCTTCACCATCACTGAATCCTGCTGGCAGGAATAAGGAATCACAGAATCCCTAACTCGCTGAGAGCTGACAGAACAACGACCAGGGTTTAAGATGCTTAGTGGTAACGTGCTCCGACGTCTTGTTAAATTTGCATTCAGTCGGGCCAAATCTATAATCAAAGTACCTCCAAAGTACCTTGGTTTATGTCATTGCATTTAGCCGATACCCTTAAAATCTTAACTTAGAGGTTTACTAAAATTTGCGTCGGACAAACCAAATTTTAAATGATTGTATAATTTATAAGGACGGACTCACAGAAGCATGTGGGAATTTTTACTACCTTCAGAAGCTTTGCGTGGAGAAGCAAGGTGTAAGCCGCTTCCGTGTAGTTATCGCACTCCTTGTGCAGGTCACACAGCTTGTACAGGTACCTGAGATGATAAAACAGAGGCCCCTCGTAAACCACCGAGTAATTTGTGTTGAGAATTGCAAGAGCTAAATTCTCCCTTCAGTAGTAAATCCTGTCTTCTTCCCTCCAACGTTCACAATTCATAATGCTTTGGAAGCTTTGCATGCACGAAGCACTAAGAGAAACCAAAAAGAGTAATATTATATATAAACATAATTAATTATAACTAATATATAAATATTAATACATAATAACATAATATAATATGTATTAATATATTAATAATATATATATAACAAATATAATGTATAAATATTAATTATAATTAATAATATTAATATATATTAATTTAAGTCTTCTCTTTTCAGGGCAAAACGAAGATGGCACAAGGAGGTGGAATTGTGCTTCAGGGTTTCTCATTCTTTCTCATATTTTCCAGAGTTTTCTTCATACATTTGAAATGACATGCCACAGAGTTTGACTGTGATTTCTTACGTTCCTTTTGAGTCCAAATGCACAAAAAAAATCCATAAAAATATAAATCCATAAGAATAAAGCATGCAAGTGATCAGTCAATATGATCAAAAGAATTTCTCTGCCATAAAGAAATAAAAGTTGCTTTTTAATATAAAGCATGTTATATCCTACATGTTGGATATAAGAAACTGATTGTTTTCCAAAAGGCTTATTGTATTTATATGGTACTGTAGCTAAAGGAGAAAGTACAAAAACAGTCTTAGAAATCAAAAGTTAGAAAATCATGCTTGAGGTAGTAAACCCATCATTAAGCACTAATGCCACGTGGGTCACATCACCAGTCTGGTCCTCTAAGTGGTAATCTTGCCGAAATTTGACACTAGCCCCTAAAAGTGACCAAGGACACGCCCACCATCCTTGAGAAAAAGGCAAATGAAGGAGAAAAACCCAGCAGAAAATATAAAACATGGAATATGGTGTCAAAGTAAGAACAGATTGAAAATGTATAATATTGCCTATTTCTGATAAAGTTAAAGCCGGATTCTCATGTAATCATATGGCTTACTGGGAAACACTAAAATTTGTGGTGGTGCCTATATTCAAAAGGGTCATAGGAGTCAGTGAAGAGGAACAGAAACCCTGTGAAATAATCATTCATGGCTTTGCTTCTGAGCTGGCTAAGTATGACCCCCGCCCCAAATCTCCACGTCAGTGTCAACAAACGGCGCGAGGCCTGCCAATACCCATAGGACCCCACCACACTCCAGCTGTGAGCCTCATGACTTCCGACCAGATCAACCCCTGTGGTTATGAAACGTATCTCAGCACGGGCTGGACAAACGGCAACTACAATAAACACGCAGAAGGTGAGACAAGCACGATGCTTCGTACCTTATGTACATTTCTTCTCTTTCAATTTCTTTGTAGAAATTCTGAAAAATCAAACCACAACATTGTTTTAAGAAACTGGCTCTACAAAAGGTGTCACAAGCACATGAATTAAAAATTCACAGTTCTTTAACTTGTGGCTGAAACACAGCCAAGTGGAACCAGCTCTTTGGATGAGAAGCGTACATTCATATAAAATGCAAAAACCTCTTATACTGTTCTTCATTATTTTTAGGGGGGTGGTCGATTCTAATGAATACATTTCCCATACTTTAAACACTGTGACGGCTTAAATCTACTTCTGTCATTTGAAAGTCACCTGTCTTCAGTTAAAACAAGGTACTACCCACAGATATGCTATCTCAACCATTGTAATCTCATTAGAAGTGAAAAAAAAAGAAAAATGAAAGATCCCAAATTTGGGAATAGGCACCATCAACATGATGGAAAGCCTGCTGGGCTCAGCCTCAACACGAACCACAGGAAGGCAAGTGGCACTCTAGATCTGAACTGTCCAACATGGGAGCCACTAGCCACATGCATTCAAATAGAAAGTACACTTAATTAAAATTAAACGATGTTAAAAATGCCCGTCCAGTTGAACTTGCCACACACTTTGAGGCTCCACAGCCATATGGAGCCAATATTACTGTGTTGAAGAGTGCAGATACAGAACATTTCCATCATCACAGATATTTCTCTGGGATGGTGCTGTTCTAGACAGACCTTCCAAAACAGGGAGAAGACTGGTTGCCACTTGAAAAAACACTGTGTATACAGCACTGATGGAGAAGGTAAGTCAGCAGATTGTAAACAGTGGGCTATTTATGCACACTGTAAAATATTTTCAGAGTGACCATAAACATTTCGATCAAAATTCTATTTCTGAATGTGAACATCTCTATAAACACTTTAAAGTCTTTATCGTACACAAGGCACCAGAAAGGTACAGAAGAGCCACCTAAAAAGGCTCAAGGTATGGAAACGCCGTTGCCACTCTCAACGTGACATTTAGCACGTGAACAACGATGTTAGAACTCCTCCCATGGGTCTCTGCGCTGACTAGTGAACGTCACCATTATAAAGGCATCCAAGTATCCAATAAGATGAACTAGCCTGTTCATTAGCAAAAGAAGACATTGTTTCCACAATTTATCTCTCTGAAAAGAAATGATAAATAAATACAGAGAGTGAGAGGGAGAACATTTAGAAAGATGGACCAAGATTTTCCCATTTTGTAGCATCTGAGATTTGAATGTCCTCTGATTCACACGTTGTGTCTGGGTAATGAGGACATTTTCAGCTGACAACTCAGAGCAACGTAACAGAGAGAATCTACATCAAAGGCAGAGGATGAGCCCTTCCCTTCCAACTCTTAACCCGCCAGTGTTTACAAGCTACGATTTCACACCATCCTCTTTTGCACCACTATTTTTAATCCTTTCCTAAGCTTTTGATCATCCTCCGTTACAATTTCACAACGGGGATCTCATGCGCCCTTCATTCGTCTCTCTGAGATATGGAAATGTCTTCTATCTCCTGCCTGGGCAGAGTTCTCTTCCCTTCCCAGGACTTCAAAACCTCCCTAGAACCGAAGGACGTGCATCTCAAATCCCAATTTCTATATAAAACCTTTGCATTTCTTCCGCTCTGGCGCTCCACTTCTGAGCTCTGCAGGCAGCCTCCGCCCCTCACAGTCCTCTCGGCACCCGTGCTAATGTCTGTGGCTCCCCAAGTGGCCCCGTCGGACCAGGCCCCCCAGCTGCGATGCACATGCATTGATCTTTCAGAGCTCAGGCATTTGCATTATAGTCCAATTTTGTACTCCTTCATGACTAAGACACATCCAAAGATTGTTAGAACTCTAGCTGAAACCACCTTAATTAGCCTTGTAAAGGGGCCATGAAGAGCATACTTACGTCTATTAAAAAAAACAATGACTCTGCCACTCTCAGTCTGGGATGAGATGATAATTGCATAGAAGAACTAGGGGATATACACCCAAATCACTGACCAGTTGTTAAAGATTGCACGATTGTGAGGTGACAGTGCTATTTTACTTAATTACAAATGTTCGTTTTGTCCGGTGGAAACCAGTCCAATACATGTACAGACTTGCATGTGGAGGTACTTTAGTTTCATCGGGCAGAATCCCTGCTCATGTGCCTTATTTTTTAATTTTAATTTGTTTTTGTAAGTGACAGGAAGAGTAGAACATTAATGAGCCCACACAACCTAGAATGTTCCACCAAGTCCGTTAAAAAAAAAGTAACAGGGCTGGTTCTAAAGGAAATTTGGCAATGGATTTATGTTTATTTATTGATGAATAAATTCTGTGGTTTTTTAAATAGGTTTTTTTAACCTTAGGATTTTAAGGGGACTTCTGCTTAGCAGTAAATTGAGTACTTTATATATTTTTAAACATGTTTCTATATCCATTTTCATCTGGAGATGAATAGACAGATAAACTTTTATGAAACTATCTGTTTCACAAGAAAAGTACCAGAAGAAAAGGTAAAAATAGATCAGAAGTGTATTTATATGGTTAAACGTGATCTCAGCAGTGAATATTAAGAGACAGAACACGTTTCTGCAAAAATCCAGTTTCCTTGTTTCTCGTTACTCCATAGATCTACTCTGTTTTTTTAAATGAAAGAATTATGACAGGATGGGACCCACCATATCCTTCCCAGGAGATCGTTAAGAGTAGAACACTTGGCTCTTCGTGGGATGACTCAGGACGGGCCAGACTGGTGGAAGTTACCAGATGACAGACCATCTCAGGATGGGGGAGGAACACACGTTACTGCCAGGAACTGTGACCGCAGGTGTCATGACAAGAGCTTATTTTTCTAACCCTGATTCTGATTCTGATAAAAGGCCACGTTCAGAGCACATCACCGTTTCTCCACTAGGTTTCACGTCCTGTGGACATGAGAGATCTTCCTTAAAACAAAGAGTAGTCTCAGTCATCGAAGTTGGAACCCTAATAGACATAATAACAATTCTTCCTTCTGCACACACAAATGGGCCTCTTAGATCCCATCTGTTTGATCAGAGGGAGCAGTAGAAAAGATGTCCATAGCAGGGAATGATTTGGAAAAGGTTTCTGTTTCTCTCCTGCAGAAAAGTACTGATTTCTGTTTCGTGTGAACCACGCCGGCACCATGAAAGTAAATTACTTTGAATAGAGGCGAAAATGCAAGAAGACGACCGAGCAGGAGCCAGGCTCAGGTCTGTGCAAATGAAGGAGGCCCTTCCCGGGGGCAGAGCGCCCTACTCAGCGAGCACAGTCAGGCTACAGGTGGACGGGAAGGCAAACATAGCCAGTGGGCCAGATCTCGGGGATAGAAGCCAGTCATTCAGACAGTGGCCCAAGACCCTAATGCAAACGTACTTAATGTTTCAAGCTCACTGACCCTTTCCTGGGCCACGTCCAGTCTATTGATGAGACCCTTCTTCATTCCATTGTTTCAGATTTCTAGCATTTCTTTTGGACTCTTTTCTTAGAGCTCCCACCTTCCTGCTTGTATGACCTGTTTTTGCACAAGGCCTACTTTTTCCATTAGAGTCCTTAGCACATGAATCATAGTCATTTCCAATTCACTGTCTGATAATTTCAAACCCTCTGCCATATCCGAGTCCAGCTCTGATGCTCTGCCTCTTCAAACTGCGTCCTTTGCCTTTAGGATGTCTTGTAACTTTATGTTGAAGGTGGACGTGATGTACGGGGTGAAAGGAGCTCAGTGCTGATCCCTGCGGCAGTCTCTGCCCCAGAGGTTCTGCTCTGGGAAGCTGGGGTTCTCTGTGTCACCCTGTCTCTCCAGTTTTGAGGGCAGTAGCTTTCCTGGTGGACCGAAGAAGAGTGATCTAAGAGTTGTCGATTTTCAGTTTGCCAGCTTTCTTCTTGTGGTGCGGACGAGAGCAACAACTTCCAAGCTCCCTTTACATGTTGGACCAGAAACTGGACATCCTTTCTGTTTAGATTTTCAAGGAAGAGAGAACTTGCTACAGAAAATGTTGATCATTAGCCAAAACAGGTGGCCCCACAACAGAAGGACCGGGCTGAGACTGCACGAGCTTTCAGCCGTGAGCTCCTCACAGACTCCGTGCTGACGCTCAAGTGCATGGAAGGTAAAATACAGTCCCTTTTGTTTACCTTTTTAATCCAAACACCTCCGGTCATTCTCAAGAATGAATGATGTGGCCTGTTTCCTCCTGGCACAAAAATCCACTTCCAAGATCTCGAAGTGCCTGCAAGCCCATACAGATGGTGGGAGGCAGGGCAGAGCGTCAACCAGCCGTCAACGGCCGGGTGGTGATGAGGAATCCAGAGGCCTGAAGGAGTTGTGTTCTCCTGCATCCCTGCCCTGAGACAGGCAGAGGAAATTGAGGAGAACGCTACCAGGTCCGGGAGTCTGCTTTTCTGGCTCCTTATGGGAGCAGCAGAGAAGGAGGATGCAGAGAGATGCAGAGAGTTTGGGGGCCAGATCCAGGAGTCACAGGGGTCCTGAGAGCCATGAGGTTTGCCACCCACGCCCTCCAGTGGAGCTTGTCCAAAAGCTTCCTGAAACATCACCCTTAAGCATCATCGCCCCATGCGTCTCCCGATGCACCATGACTACATCAGAAACGGGGTGTCCAACAGCCTGGCCGTGCCACAGTGACAGCAGGTGCGCAAGAGGTGGATGGATGGTGGTGGCCACATTCACCCGAGCTGAAGTTATCCACATGGCCAATGTGAGTTTCTTGTGGCTTCCGTAACAAATTACTGGAAACTTGGTGGCTGAAAACAATAGCTAAACCGTCTCTCACAGTTTCAGAGGCCAGAGTCTGAAATCAAGGTGTCAGCAGGACCGCATTCCCTCCGAAGGCTCCAGGGGAGGATCCGTCCTGCCTCTTCCAGCTGCTTGTGGCCCCAGACGCTCCTTGGCTTGTAGTCACACCACTCCCATCTCTGCCTCCCTCTTCTCCACTGGGTCTCTGTCTTCTCCTTTCCTGTCTCTTATAAGACACTTGTCAGTGGATTTAGGGCCCACTTGGGTGATCCAGGATGATCTCATCTCAAGATCCTTAACTTTATCACATCTGCAAGGAATTTTTTCTCCAAATAAGGTCACATGCACAGGCTCTGAGGATGAGGGTGTGAACCTATCTTTCGGAGGCCACCATTCAACCCACTACGGGCCACGTTTACAGTCTCCGAGTAATGAAACCCTTCAGATCCGTAATCAGCAAGGATGCTACCCTGGTCACACAATGAGATGGCTCGTCAGTCTGAACCAACGGGAAGAGCACAGGGAAAGCATCCCGAGGGGAGATGCTTTTGCAGACGCGTCTCGAGCAGCTCTGCAAACACCTCTCCATCCCTCCCTCCCTGCAACAGACGAGGGAAACAAGCAAAGGAAACTGATTTCTGCAGCGCAAAGCTCGGTGACCAGCTGTTGTTAAGGCTTCGAACTTCTGGGTTCAGCTTCCGGCTTCCTGCAAGGATGAGAGATTTAGCTTTTCACTCACCAGCACGTTGACGGTGCAGCTCATGCGGTTTTCTTTGTTCTCATCGTGCATGATGGTTCTGTAGTCCAAAAGCCTCTCCATCAGGCGCACGACGAGCCTGACGAAGGTTTCTCCCGTTTTGGCGAGGTACTTGTGCTTCCTGCAGTGCTCCAGGAGGCTGGAAAATAATTACACACACCTCGCTCATCACCCTCAGAAAAAAGAAACCTGACTAAGGTGCAGTTAGAAATATTTTCCGTTATTAACACATTTTAATTATTTTCTGGGCTGCAAAGTTCATTGTCGTCTAATTGCAGCCTCTCTGACTCTATTCTGACATAAGTCTCACTGTTAATCAACACTTACATTTTATCAAATAACACTTTGTACTGCTCATCGCCTCTGCCTCCCTCCACTTCGTGATCCAGCTTGGTGATGATCTCATTTTCAAACTATAATGAAACAGAGAAGCGTAAATAACCAGCATGGCGGATATTTCATTTCGTGACTTGAGCGTCAAAGGTACATAAGTCGCATCATCAGATAATTGCCCGGTGCCTTTGAAGCCTGATTTCATTTAAGGGCAGCCACCCCCCGAGCCCCTGGGGATTTCTGATGGTTTCCCGCCCCAGGGGGAATCTTCCATTTCCTTCCCTGGTTAATGCAGCCTCCATGCATATTCTGAGAGCAGGAGCAAGAACCAGGGAAAGACAAGGAAATCATAGGAATTA
Organism: Camelus dromedarius; assembly: GCF_036321535.1. NCBI lineage: Eukaryota > Metazoa > Chordata > Mammalia > Artiodactyla > Camelidae > Camelus > Camelus dromedarius. Next base: position 79,152,546 of record NC_087443.1, on the reverse strand, counting down.
AAAAAAAAAAAAATCAAGTCACAACATGAAAAAAAAAGTCCGAAACTTCATCTCGAGGAACAGTAACAGCTAAATTGTTTCCTCGAAAAGAACAGATGGTGTCTCACTTGCCAGCAGAGTTCTCTGCAATCTGGAAACATCCAAAGGGCCACTTCCCTGCCATTCCTTGATGGATCCTAGTGAAATAGCTCACTCTGGTTGAAAAATATTATTAAAAAAACAAGAGGAGCGATGCCTCTAAAGACAGACCAGCACACACCTCAAGCATCCACCCCAGGCCTCTCCTTGAATTCCCCAAAGCTCCTGGTGAAACTTCCAAGAGTATCAAGGTGGCAAAGGGTCCCCAGAACTGACGGATTGTCTCTCTGTCCCATGCTTTCAGGAAAACTTTGAATTCTGGAGAGGGGTCAATCTCCAAAATGTTTTCATGGAGGTCATGAAGCACATGGCTGATCAGACTGGAAATAACTACCTCAATAGTGACGGCCACACATCCCCATCTTCCCCACCAGTCCCCCATCCCCGCAGAATTCAGAGCCGCTTCAGTCCTGGGATAAGTGTACTGGCCAGGTGAGTGGCTGTGATGTGGGCCAGGTAGGAAGGAGGGGTCCCACACAGATGGAGATGCCCACACTGGACTGAAAGAAGATGGGCAAAGGAGAATTGAAGGAAACAACAGCTGGAATCTGGGTTCAGAAAGCAAGCACACCAGGCGTGTATGCGAGGGCCTCTGGGATCCCTCTGAAATACACGCTGACATTGCTTCCCCAGACAGCAGCCCCTGAGCCTCCCACTGTTGTTGGGATCCCATAAGAATTTCATCTCCATGAGAGAAAGACTTTTCTTCTCCCTTGGTCACTGCTGTATTCCCAACTCCTAGAACCGCGCCTGGTGTTGATGCTCTAATGGGATGAGTTACTGGATAGAGCTGGTATTAAATTGGAGCTGGGGAGGGCTCAGTGCAGCAGCAAAGGAGTGGGCAAGCAGGCTGCTAAGACACAACCTGCTCTCTTGGCCACGCAAGCCAAGTGGTGAACACACTCATCGGAGTGTCTGTCACAGGTCCTACAGGCACCATCTACTGCACTGAGGACTCCGCACCGCTATGGCGGTGACAGCTGAGTGTGACCCCCTGTGAAGCAGGAGGCAAGGGGTCTGCTGAGACCCAAGGAGAGGCCTCGAATGCGACCTTGATCAGGACACGCTGCCCGAAGCCACAATTTTATCATGCGACAGACGAAACGAAGGCTTAAAACAGGACTGGAGAGGAGTATTGATTCTTGCTTGACATCAAGGACTCAGTAACGTCACAGAAACCAGGACTTCAGTGAATCCTGGCCATTCTCTCCTTGATCCGTGCCATTGTCCCCTCCCCAGTAAACACCCTCTTTTTGATTCTGTTCAGCTTAAGAAGTTCAGGGATTTTAGGAACAGAGAGAAGAGATGATTCTGTTGAAGAAGAAAGAACAAGTTGCTTTTTTTTTCTTCACCTGAGGTCTCATGATAATGGCCTTTACTATAAAATAACCCTTTGATATTAATCCACTAATACTCTGTTCTTTATAGAAAAAAAAAAAATTCTGCCAAAGGCTTTTTTTGGGGGGGAAACTAGCAGAAGAGAGATGGCTTGCCACTAGACCAGAAGTTGGTGTTTCAAGGCAGCCCATCTTCCAGGTGGCACCTCGATGGGGAAGGCCAACTATTAAGAAGCAAGCACTGATGTTTAGAACAAATCACTGAGAGACAAACTAAGACTCAGTCTAATTAAAACACGATTCAATCCCACACGTTTAACGAGCATACAACTGAGAAGGCACAGAGACTGCAGAAAAACACACACAACCTAGGAAAACAAACACACACAATATTTCAACTTGCTCAGCACTGGTTAATCAGAAGGATTGGAACTTGGAGTCTACTTTATGGAAATGTCAGGTTTTCTGTGCTTCCACGTAAACCACGCTGTCACAAACAAGGGCAATAAAGGAGGCCCCAGCTTCTTAAGGATGCTGCTTATCAAATTTTGACTGATGAATTTAATGTTTTCTAAAAAGAGTGGATGAATGATAAGGAACGCAGAAGAACACAGCTGATTCTAATTTTACTAAACTCTCGTCTAAACCAGGCAATTTGCACAAACACCTGGCAGCCCTTTTCTGTTTATCAGCCAGGATTCAATGCCACGGATCTGCAGCTAGACTCGAATTCGAGGGCCTCCGTTAATTTTTACAGAATATACTAGAATCAATTTGCCACTCTGCTGTGAACTGTTATCATAATCAGAATTAAATGATCCTGTCCAACTAAATTGGAGAAAGTACATTTGCTATAGAGCCGAGCTGGTTTTTATCAGAATCATGTTTATTATCTGACTTGTAAATGCCTGCTGTCTGGTAATTTGCAACAGGATTCTGTACGTTTAAGATAAAATTAGCAAGGATTTACTGTGTTGCTCAAGGTGGGGGTGGGGGCAGAGGCTCATTCACAATAAAATCATTATATTTCCTCTCTTTTCTGAATCACCAATATCACTACAAAAATATCCACAGGGTGTCCAGCTTAAAATATTGAACAGAGCGTCTCTAAGCATCTGATACCAGCGGCCCTCTGAGCATATGAAACATAAGAAACCACATGTAAAGACAGGAATTTTTAGAAGGTTGCTGTTAAATTGAACACAGTGGAGGGTGTGGGGCGGGAGGGGCTGCGCTCACAGCGGTATTGTGTTAACACCGCCATTAACGCAATTAACTTAGAAAGGAACCATTGCTTTCACCACTCAGTGCCACCGTTAACCATGGGTTATTGGCTCCAGTTTAAAACATCATGGAGTGAAGGGTCTCCACAGTGGATAATCCAAACGCCAGTCCGCTTGACTCGGAATGCACAACTTCTGTTGGGGGTTAGATTTACCACTCTTGCTAGAACACACTTACAAATGTATTAAGTAAGACCAGACCTGCGTTCTCTGTGGTCAGCTCAGCGCATCAGCAGAGGGGTATCTCTGACCCTTCTACAAATAAATCTGAGTGCAGACATGCCTCCTTCTACAGCCCTCTGCTTTGCTGTGCTCTCAGAGACTGCGTTTTTGACAAATGGAAAGTTTATGCGTTGAGCATGTCTACTGGCGCCATTTTTCGAACAGCATTTGCTCCCTTGGTGTTTCTGCGTCACATTCTGGTAATTCTCGCAATATTTTCAACTCCCCGCCAGCAAAAAGTTTATGACTCGCTGAAGGTTCAGATGATGGTTAACATTTTTTTAAAACAATAAAGCATTTTTAATGAAGGTAAGCGCATTGCTTTTTTAGACACACTGAACAGACTACGGTATAGTGTCAACACAACTCATACGCACTGAAGCCAGAAAATTTGTGCAGCTTGTCTTATTGAGATGCCCCTTGATCATGGTGGCCCGGAACCAAAGCCGCGATACCTCCTAGACCTGCCTGTGTGGTTCCACTGTTAACTTTCTCCTGATTTTCAAGAATAGCCCCTCACAAGATACTGGAGGTATGACCATGGTTTTCAACCACCCCCTGGCGTTAGTTCCAGAAATGAGATCCTCTTTAGTTCTGCACCCCCAGTTGGAACTGGCGGGGCTGACAGAATTGCAGAACCACGCCCTTCTCTTCAGCATTACAGGAGGCATGAGTGGAAGAAAGTCACTTAGCCAGAAAACGTGGCCAAGAAGAAGGCACTGGTGTGGCTGGGCAGGGAGCAGCCTGGCTCTTCGACACCCTCGGGGCCCTGGGCTCACATGCTGAAACCCGAAAAGCAATGGATCCCCCCAAATCTCTCACTCAGCCTTGAATCCCTATGCTCAGACGTGCTGATATTTTTATGTATACGGTATTCCTCTTGCTTAACCGCTCTGTAAACTTAATTACACACTTAATTAATCTCTGGCGCTCCGCATCCCATGTTCCAAAATCCCTACATCCTTCCACGTCTGACAAGCAGGCAGCTCACTGACCTTGACGCTTCTGTGAAATGCTCATGAGCCTAGAGGCCCCAAGCCCCAGACCTGGAGTAACCTGGCTGGGGAACTGTCTGCTGCAAGGCTGTCACACCTGGAAACCCCTGAGACAGGTGCAGCTGCTCCCAGTTTCTACACAACCTAGACCGAGGACTGACCTTGGGGCTGTATTCAGTGACTGTGGACTCCAGGAACATGCCTGCACGGCGAGTCCTGTTAGATTTGATTAAAGGGGATTATGGGCATCTCTTTGCTGGGGGGCTTTTATAAACAGAATTCAATGTCATCAGCACTCTCAGGGTCCTAGTTTCCATGATCTCTCAGGCTGCTTTTGGGTCTGGGACTCAATGAAATAAAAGCCTCATTCTTGGGCCACATTTCCCCTCTAACCACCCAAAGCAACAGAATCAACCATTATTTTTTAAATGAAAGCAAAAGTAAACCAACCAACAAAATCCCAAAGAACTGAAGAATAAACAAGATAAAATCGCCACCAAACTTACTCACATTCACATTACAGCGCGAAATATATTGGCTTTGCCACCAAGTGGCAGAAGCTGCCAGCATCCACTTGGGTTGTTCAATTATTTGCTTCAGGTTACCAGCATGGGCAGTAGGAAGAGATTATTCAAGCAGGAACTCAGAAACCTCGCAGACACCAAGATCACTCATGTTCTAACACCGTTACAGTGAAATGGGAATTTCTGACGGTGGCGGAGCACCTCCCTGGCCCTCACAAAGACAGCAGAAAACAGCTCCATGATTGAAAACATTATTTGGCTGTGGAGCCTTTTCCATCTCATGGTTATTAACGGTATGGAGCCCAAATGGTCATTTGCTGCAATTCTCAGCTGTTAGTTTGGTGTTTTCCAACATTAACAAATGGAATTCTTTGAAAAGGTGCCAGGAGAGAACTTAAAGGTACACTTTTCTTAGGATGCAAAAGCCAGTGAGGCCAAGACTCAGAATGGTACTGATGTGGGGGCAGGGTTAGTTAAGGCCAGGTGAGGGCTCATCCTGTGATATCGTGGCTCGCAGGTCACCGTGGATGATGCAGGAGACACCAAGACAAGGATGCCTCCAAACCTCTCCGCGCTAGCCTGGCGGATGCTGAAATTCACTCATAGAATCTCCCCTTTGGAAAAAAATCAGGAGTTCCCAAGGTCCTCCATTTCAGTGTAAACTGCTACTCTGGGATTGGGGTGGGGTAGGTGGGCACAGGGGCCAGTGCACAAACCTGCAGGGGTGACCTGAGGAGTGGACGAGTGCCAAAGAAAGTGAGAAAGAATGCGTCTCCTGGGACTGATGGGCAGGAGAGGAGCAGCGGAGGGAGATGCTCCAGGAGAACAGGTGCCGCATCCGGGAGGTAAGAGTCTTAGGCCGGGAGAACCAGGATGCCCAGGGCGGCCGGCGTGCTGGAGGCTCGCAGAGCCAATGGGAGAGGCAGGGAAGATGAGAAGTGGGCTCCTGTGGGGTGGAGGCGCAGCATGGCCCCGTGGGCAGGGCAGAGGGATCACATGCGCGCATCGAGTCGTGATGGATGGTGGCTGGAGGGCCTGCGGTCAACAGTGGCCACTGAGGGGTAGGGAGCGGCCGCCCGTGAGGGACACAGCTGGAGTGGACATCCAGCGGAGGTTCGTGGTTGCACCCTGTCTCCCTGCTGATGGAGCGCCTACAACACAAGCACTAGGGGGTAAGGACAGCCTCAGAAGAAGGCCCCATGCCGCCCTCACTGCACCAACAGGGGGAGAGAAGGAACCACGGGAGGGATGGTTCTGATCACAGAAGTTACACGGCACCAATCCTTTCTACGGACCATAGATCCATAGCTGTGAACACCAGCCAACACAGAGCATATTATTTTGTAGGTGAGAAGGATTTCTAGAGTTCAAGGTCACTTTGCACGCATGTGGGCCTCCCAGTTCATGTGCTTCTGTCTGGTCCAAGCCCCTCCACGATGGGTCAGATCAGCTCTTCCCATTGGTCTCGAGCCCCTTCCTGCACATGTGCTCTGACAGGTACCTCCTTGGGCATCAGAGAACCTCAGTCAGCGAGTCTGTGCGGGGCTTACTCGCACCCGGGAGGACCTGCCTGGAGCAAGTGACGTCCACCTGACTAAGGCACGGCCTGCAGCCCTGGAAATACTGTCCTGCATCACCAGGTGGGCATGGGAACAGGTAACCCCATGCCACGCTATCCCACCATCATGCTGGACCATTCAGTGCACGGACCCTGGAGAGGCAGGAACAGCAGTTCCCCAGACACAGACAAGGTCATGCCTATTCTGGACGGAGATTAATGCTCTTTCTTGCAAAAGTGGAGACAGGAAAGAAGTAGCCTCTTGGAGAAACACACGTGTAAGAACATTTTAATGAAGTGCCCTCTATGGCAGCTGAAGAACACAGAAGCAGCAACTCTGGGGAACTTTAGAAAAGCCAGTTTGCAACACATGCTTTTGAAATACCAGTAATGGTTTGATGCAATTTAATCTTGGGTAAAATGGCAAGTTTTTCTTCTGAATCCTGCGGGTTCCCTTCCCCATTGCAACTGTAAGAGTATAAAACTGGACATAACGCACATTTCCCGAACAGCAGCATCCAAACAGCCCCGCTCTGAAAGACGCAGCAAGCTCTAAGAAACATAAGCTACATCATATGCTCAAAACACTAAGGTTTTGGAGGGAGCGTAATAGCTCAGTGGTAGAGCGCATGCCTAGCAAGCCCGAGGTCCTAGGTTCAATCCCCGGTACCTCTACCATTAAAAAAAAAAAAACCAAAATTTTGTATAAATGAAAAACCTTAATATCTCCCCTCACCCCATTAGGTTTGCACATCCGCTATGAAAGTGAAGCCCGCCTAAGCCCTCGTGGATGTGACTAATAAGGTCAGAGAACTGGACTGGTGGCGGAGTAAACAGCAGCCAGCCAGCCCCAGCCTGGAAGCTCCCTGGGCGGGAGGGCAGGCACAGCGGTGCCCTGCTGCTCTCTGCACCTGCCCACTCCACACACTCCCCAAGGGCAGGCCCCGAGCCTCAGGAAGAGCAGCCAATGGAGGACGAGAGTTGAACTGAGAACAGGAAGGAGTCAGAAAGGGTCCAGCAAGTCGAGAGACAAACACTGTGGTCCAGGAGAGCCCCGGAAGAGGCGTGGAGGAGACAGAGGGAAACTGACAAGTGACGGCGACCCACCACGGAGGCCAAGGGAGCAGGGCCAGGCCAGGCTGGTGGGACGGTGCCCATAAGCCGAACGGCAAGGAGCCTGGCGGAGACGGGGTGATGGGGACACGGCAGGTCTTGGGGGGATGGATGACATTGCACGAGGCATTCCCCCAGGGGGCTGAGACAGACTGATGGAAAAAAAAACGGAGATACCCGCCATGGAAAAGAAAATTGATTATTTCCCAATTCACAGGAACAGATGAATATAGCAGAGATTTTTCTCCAGTTTCAGCTTTCCTGTCCTGACCTTACCTCTGGTCTGTCCTACCATCTGTCTGCGAAGGCACCAGAGGTGACGATACAGATGAACAAGTGGCCAGTGACTCCTGAGCAAACAAGTCAAGCAGCTGCTCCTACTTACTGGCCTGAGTGGGGGCTCTTTTGCTGGACCTAGGTCTTCCTTTGTGTTTTTATTCACACACATCCAAGTGAGGCGTGTTTAATGCTAGTGAAATGGGGAAGAGTGAAGCGAATTCATGGTGTTACTCAAACAGTTTGGTTTTCTGGAAAGATGTCTGTTGATGTTGGAGAGATTCTGAAGCCACCACTGGGCACCGAAAACTGAGAATGGAAGCAAAAGTGGTGTGACTTTTGTTAGCTTTGTGCCATTTACTGACGAACCCAAGAGCCCTGTGATCTGGAGAAAATGAAGCACGTGTGCAGAAGACTGTCAGGTATTTTAAAACTACGGTGGAACAGGAATGAGAGAAAAAGAATGGAAGGAAAGGGGGAAAATTCAGAAACCAAACTCTCTTTCACACCTTTATTCCAATTGCCGTTATTCTGACCCAACGACTGCTTAAAAAAATGACAAATGACACGTTTTCAAGGCTTTTGGTCTTACATTCCTGGCTAGTAACATTCATCTATATAAACATGTTTTTCTCCTTTACCTGATTCTTTAATAGCATCTTTCCATAAGGTCCTTCTTTGAGCCTTGATTCATATAAAATTCAAAACGTCAGATGCATTTTCAGCCTGGGTAAGAGCATTTTAAATCTCAATGCCCAGTTCTGGTGAGCTGTGCAGTGAGACGGGACCGTGATTTAGTGCCAGCGGCAGGGGCAATGGGTTAAATCTCACAGCAACAAGATGGAACACTTTGGCAATCGTGTCCAAAGTTACAAAAAAATATTTTGAATCCACAATTGCATTTTTGAGACTGGACGCCAGGAAAACTTTGAAAAGAAATTCAATGAATATATTCACTGCACACTGATGCAGAGTAGTGAGAAGCTGCGAACGACCTACATGGCCAACTAGAGGGGATGGAGCAGAAAGAACAAGCCGCTCACTCTGTGAAACGTTGCAGCATCATTAAAGTCAGGTAACTGCACTGTAACCAAGGAAAACGTCCTTGACAGACTGACAAACAGAAAGACAATAACAAAAATGGGACAATATTTACATGACATCACACATGTACAGAGACTGATGGTCAAGGAGAACAAACCCAGCAGCTCTTCCAAAACCGTCTCTTTCTTCAAATAATCAAACGTAGGGAAATCTTCCTCACCCGAAAGGAAAGAAGGAAGGATGGAAGGAAAGAAAGAAGGAAGGATGGAAGGAAAGAAGGAAGGAAGGAAGGAAGGAAAGAAGGAAGGAAGGAAGGAAGGAAGGAAGGAAGGAAGGAAGGAAAGAAGGAAGGAGGGAAAGAAGGAAGGAGGGAAGGAAAGAAGGAAGGATGGAAGGAAAGAAGGAAGGATGGAAGGAAGGAAGGAAGGAAGGAGGGACGAAGGGGAGGCTGTATGGGGTTTGACTTTATTCACATCTCACATCTCTTCTGAGTAGCTTCTGTTTCATACCAGTTTCACAGCTCTGACCCGGATTCATAAAGATGCTCAGCGATCTGCTCAGGACCCCGCTAGCTCCTGGTTAAGCAGGGCCTCAGGGTCTGCCTGACTTCAGTCCACTCTTACTTACAGAGCAGGGGCACTCTGAACTTTGTATCTGCTTTTATTTTTTAAAAACAGGAGGAAAGCATACTCGTTTATTTAATACAAGTTTTATGTGAAACGGAAGCCTTCATAAGGAAATGGAGGTCTGAAGACACAGCTGGACCTGAGAGTTTTCGTGCTGGGACTGATGGCGAGAAGACGGCGGTGGAGGGATGTGGAAGGTCAAGGGGTGGGAGGTAAGTGTCGTGAACAGGGAAACGCAGCAAGGCCTGCTCGCTGGGGTTCTTGCTGGTTTGCATCTCCTTTCTGTTCTGGGAAGTCGCCCAGAACAACACAGCAAAATTGTTCTTCACAGCTGCTACTTCCGAGCAATAATGACAAACGCTGACCAGTTAAAACTTATAACCTATTCAGCTCTCTAAAACTGCAAAGTACAAAGGTGTGGAGGGAAATCTACTCTAAATACTAGATCGCACTCACATCACGTTTCCTTGATAGATGCAGTTTTGATTTCCACTCAGTGCAGGAATTTCTCACAAAATTCCTCAAACATCCATGTAAAGTGCTTAGTACATTAGCTTCCTTGAGTTACTATAAAATTTTAACAGTGGAAGCTTTCAGTTTAGAGGACCCACTCGCCTCCTGCCAAGCACCGCAACCAAACCGTCAGAGTACAACTCACTGTGTGCGCACGTGTGGGAACTCGTGTGGGTGTGAGGGTGTGTGTGTGGTGCACCCCCACGTGAATCCTTAAACACCGTATTTTTCTCATGGAATCCAGGGAAGGAGACTGTGCTAGTTTTCATGCATCAGTTATTCAGATTTTGTCCTTCCCCGTGTGAATACAGTATGCTTCAAGTACTTTACACACTCTTTCTTTAAGGAATTCTCAACAGCTTCCATTGCACACATAAAGAAGACCAAGACACACACTTAAAAGAATAAAGGTAAAGGCTCTGGACTTAAAAAAATACCGTTACTCGGCAAGAAGCAGCCAGTCTGAGAGGTTGCAGTGACATCTGATCAAACGCTCTGAGCGCACATAGGAAGGAGGGTGGAAGACAGGCTTATTTAGTTTGATGTGGAAGTAAATCCAGATAAAGTAAGTAGGTAAAAGCTAGCAATCCTCCCCAAGAAGAGAGGCTCTTCCACAAGGAAAGTCCCTGGACTTTTCTCTCTTAAGCTGGAGGGACTTATGTTTTCCACGCTCAACACGTGTAACTCGAGAACCATCTAAAGTCCTTCTCAAGGTTTTTGGGCTCTTCCCCTGTTCTCTCCAAGCCACGCCCACGTCCTTACCATCTGGAAGCTCCGGGTGGAATGGAATTCACACTGCATCATGTCGAAGAAGATGGGGATGGTAGCTTTGCGCAGTTCGGTCTCAGGAATCAGTGTCATTTCTAATATCGGGCCGACCATTTCCGGAATGAACTTTATCTTGTGTTGACCTTGAATAAAGAAGTGCACGATTCAGAAACTTTTTTGAAAAAAAAAAAAGGATTCTGAAATGGGCTTCAATGAACAACAACAAAAAACCTACAAAGATCATTGTGATTTTGAATGCGAGGGTCTTGGGAACGTGTATTCATTTCTCACCTGCAGGCAACAATTTTGAACGTGTCCAGCCTTTAGTATAAGATGTGGACTATATTCCAAACGTTGTAAGTGAAGCTATTAGAAAAACCCATCCACTATAAGGCCTGCAGTTACGATTAGTCTGTCATAGACGATAAACGTTGTTTCACAAATAGACAATCAAATCGCACGCATCAGGGTCATGGGCGGCTAACCGGCGCCCAGTTTGGGAACGAGCAGGGCTGGGGGACGGGCCGCTCAGCATCTCATTTTGTGGACAATTAGCAAGAGCTGATATAGTAAAGGACTTAGAGTGGATGGTCTCTCGGGCCCCCCTCTAGCTCCAACCTCGTATGAAAAAGAGTTTACCATCTGGACACCCCATGCACAACGCTGAGTGATTTCTGTAACATTCCCAGTGACTGCAACCCAGGAAGTCACAGCTGGGCCTCAGAATATGAAGCTGTGAAGACAGAAAGGATTCTGCCTTCTTTGACTACGAAGTGATAGGAAAATGCTTATTTAAGTAAGTAGTGTATTAATCTTAGCTCACCTATCTTGTCCACATTTGACTTTTCTAAAGAATTCAGGAAAAGGATTCTCAAATGTTGTTTTTTAAGCAAATACTATTGCCATTGTGAATAATAATAAACACTATAATATTAGTTAATATGTACTAAGTACTACCACCTGACAAGCCTTGTAGAAAAAGTCTCATTAAATTCTCAACATAAAATAAATTTCTTCTGTGCAGCACAGGGAACTATGTTAAGTATCTTGTCATAACCTTTAATGAAAAAGAATATGAAAACGAGTATATGTATATGTATGCAGGACTGGGACACTGTGCTGGACACCAGAAATGGACACATTGTAATTGACCTTACTTCAATAAAAAATTTTTTTTAAAGTAAAAACTGAAAATAATACATCATACCACCTCACAGTGCTGATAAAACAATTTAAAAAATAAAGTAATAACTAACAAAATAATTCTCAACATAATTTTATGAGATGGCTACCATTCCTCTTTTTTAAAAATAGACTTTGTTTTATCTTTTAATAGGCTTTGCAGCAAAACTGAGCAGACGATACAGAGCTTTCTCCTATACCCTGGCCCCCATTATCAACAACCTCCACCAGAGTGGGTACCGTCCTTAACTCTGTTTTACAGATGAGGAAACTGGGCCATTCCCCAAGCCAGTGTGCCGTACGGTGGAACTGGCGGAAATTCAGCAGGACTGGAACCCAGGTCTGTGGTTCTGAAGCCTCGGCTGTGCCCCTCATTCCCTGCCTGCTTGTCACGGGGTCCTTCCAGGACACCAGGACTCTCCATCTCCCCGTGATAGAAAGGATGCCGGCCGGCCGCATCACTCCCTTATCTGTCTGCTGTAATAATAACCCAGACGCAGAGGACGCGACCTGTCATTTCATCTAGCATTACTGCAGTATCACATGTCTAAACTGAGTCCTCCGGAACGCAGAGACTGGCTTCCTGCAGGCTCCAAACCTTTAGGTTTATTTATTTTTCTTTTCTATTTCAATTGCTTTTGTTGGAAATCTGGGTGTCACACCTTTTGAGGTCTCTGCCTTGGATTCAGACACTGCAAACTAAAAATCTCTATTTTTGATTTTTTTTTCATTATTTGCTGCCATTGGGTCTCACCCAGCAGTAGCCTCCCCACCCTGCCGCATCTAAATCCCCGAGGGCTGGGGGTGATGTAGGGGTTGCTTAGAACTTGAAGTGAAACACGGCACGCAGAGGGGAGAGGCTGGGACCCCCACTACCCGCTTTCACTGCCTGGAGAGGAGCTGCTGAAAACTCATTTCTAAAAAAAAAAGACGGGGCTGGCCTTATTTAAGGTGACATAATTAGAGGTAGGCCCCATCAAGAAAGTGGTCTTTTTATAATTCCAGCAGCCTTCTTGTCTTTAATTTCAGGAATCTTGATTTATTTTCATTTCACCCATTACAATTTACTTCATTTTGTTTCCAACATGTAACAGAATGCACAAGAATTAAATGCTTGAATGAATTATTTACAACATTTTTCATTAATGCTCGTAATTCGTCCAGAGTTATGCAATCTTACTAACATTTTTACACAACCAGGAAATAGAATGGGTACTCTAAAGAATTTAGTTTACTTTGTAACTCAGCTAGCACAGATTTCTGTAAAGAGACCCATCAAACAAATTTGGCTATTACAAACAAAGACACTTAACAAAACATACAGTCCTCATAATTGGCCTAAATTAATGTGTGGCTGAAATTTGCATTGGGTGGTCACATCTACAAAATGTAACCTTCAGGAAGGAATCTGAATATAATTAAAATCTTATTAACCTTTACTAAATAAATAATATTTTGACAAAGGCTCTAATAACATGATTCTCATCACTTCCCCAAATGCTGAATGTTTCTGAAAAGTATGTAACTGACGCAAAGTGTTCTCTTAAAAATGCTATTATAGTCCATCTCTCAGGTGACACTTTTCTTGTATTATGCCTAAAAAATGTCAGAGCCAATGTTTCAGAAAACAGATGATGGTGACAGCGAGTTGTTCATCACCGCAACTGGAGTGCCACCGAGGGCTCTCCGTCACAGACAGCCAAGCGGGGAGGCCTGAGCATGTAAGGGAGTGACAAGCAGTTGTGGATGCAGGGTTTGGAAGAACACATTACAAAATCCAAGGTGTCCTAAATGAACTTACCCACAAACAGAAACAGACTCACAGACATAGAGAACAAACTTATGGTCACCAGGCAGGCAAGAGGGTGGGAAGGCACAAATTGGGAGTTGAGATTTGTACCTCTTTGGGGAGTGCTGGCAATATTAGCTATCCTGATTGCGGTGATGGTTTCATGGATGTATACACCTATCAAAATTCATCAAATTGTACATCTGAAATATGTGTAGTTTACTGAACAAGAATCCTACCACAAAAAAGGTGCTGTAAAATAAAAATTGAAACAAACAAAACAATACAACAAAACAAAGGTGTCCTAGTCTCGATTCTTATCCCTCCCATTCATACGGGAGCCACTGGCCGGGGGCCCAGCGCTGAGCTCTAGCCTCTGTCATACCCCCGGGGGTTTAAACTTCAAGCACCAGTGATCCTCAAGGTGAGTGAAGGCCGGGTGATATTCTCCAGTATTCATCTCTTTTCCCTTTTTTCTTGGCATTTGCATTATGGATTTCCCCTGGAGCATCTCTTGTTCAAATTTAATGATGAACTCAGGTTTGGAATCAGTGGGGCTCAAGGTGAGTCCTGAAGTGTAGACTTCAGGAAAAAGAGGGCGCACCTTTTTTTCTCCCCTTTTGAGACAAAGGGAGAACAGACTAATTATCGGATCAGAATGGGGACCTTTCACCTCTGGTCACCTTGCCAAATTCCTGGTTACCACTCCCCGATTCGTGACAACCCGGCGAGTCTTTCTTCGAGTTACAAACATGCAGCTTCTTTCCTGGGAACCCGACCATGCTGTCTCAGGGCAGCGGGGACCTCCCTCATCCGCAGCCTCCCCCCGGGTGTTTGGATGACCTCCTGACAATCACGAGCGTTCAGAAATCTGGGACATTAAACATAGTCCAATCCCGGGAAAATCTCCCTAAACACACAGGTAGACAGAGCAAAAATTTCTGTCACCCAGTCAAAGGGATTAGGCCCCACTGTATACATATGGGTTTTCATGAAAAGCACACAATTTTTCCCAGTCTCCAAAAATACCCATGAAGGGAATCCCTGCATGACAAATATCCCAGGTGGAACCTGGCCGATAAAGATCTTGCCGTGAGCACATTTGTTCCGGCCAGACTGGACAGCCGGCGCGGGCTCCAGTGTGCTGTGTGTGATCAAGAAAATGCAAATCGAGGCAACGGAGGCAAAAGTCAGATCAGGTGCTCAGCAGGCAGGCACGCGGCGCGCGCTTTGATAAATAACTGAAGAGCTGGGTAAATAAGCACATTTCCCCCTCCTTTTTTGGAGAGAGTCTGCCTTTGATTTCTCCTTTCACACTCAAAATGTGACAGGTTTGGGAGGAAAAAAAAAGTGCTGCTCTGTCTCACGGGGCAGCGCTGTGTCTGCACTTGCATTAAATCAAGCAAAACAGACCCGGATCCTGGCTCTGAAGCGCTGCACGGAGGCGGGATCGGAGCCGCTCAGACTAGACGTGTTACTGGAAAGACTCAAGGAAGAAACCGTCTCACGGAGCATTCGGCTTGGGGCCTGACCCAGGGATAGGTGACTAATTGTAAGATGGTAAATACATCTGACTTCTATTTTTAGTTTCTTGGGTGAGCTGTCTAGATCAGATGGTCAATATGTTATCAAACCTGAGCCCATTTAGGGGGGAAAAATAGCTGTGTAGGAAATAGGTTGTGGACATCTTGGGAAATTAAGATGTGCCGTTCATGAATTTCTAGAGTGGCGGCCCCAGCAGTGACACTGGCAGGCAGGTTCCAACACCTGAGATTCACAGCAGGAAAGAAACAGCCAGGCTGCCAAGGGGACCCCTGAAGGTGACCCCACAGAGCTAACTTTAGCCATTTTGAGGGGCTGCCTGGGGCAGATCCCATGAGCCGCCAATACGTTTATTTTTTTTTTAACTTTCAAAAATAGTTTAACTCTTTTGTAAGCAAGTAATGCAATCATGTCGGTTAATGATTATTTCTTGCTGTTACCAAATCCCTGCCCTGAACTGACCACAGTCATGGTCTATAATTGACCTCTTGGCCACTTCTCATGTCAGAGTCAAAGATCCCAGCTAAAAAGCCGTCCAACACAGGTCTGATACATTCATTACTGTATTCAAATCAGCAACTGAAAACGGGACATTTGCTCTCTCAACTGCATCCTTTTACATGGTGGATCAAAAGTCTCCGCTGCTTGACTCAGCCTATTTGGAGCATAATGACAGATCAGGTCAAGAGGACCAACCGTTTTAATTGGTCGAGCCTTCACAAGGGCCTGGAGGTGGCTTCTCAGAGAAGCTCACCTTCCTTCGCTGAAATCATGGACAAGGAGCAAAAGAGGAGTCAGTTTCAAGCGGTGGTCGAGCTCAAGGATTCCAGAGATGACCTTGAACATACTTTGAAAAAAAAAAGAAAGAAAGAGGAGAAACCCTGAGTGTCAGGAGTGCCCGTCCGACAGGCCAGCTGGGCTGGGCGGGTTTGGGAGCTCCTCAGTGCCAGGTGGCGGCCCTTCAGGTGCCGGCCAGAGAAGACGGAGCTGAGCTGGGACAGCAGCTACTATTGGAAGGAATATATCTCAGTATGTTAATCATCAGTCTGAACATCTCCCTGGTGTCTCTGCTTACCCCAAGGATGAAAAAAATATTACCAAGGGGTTTTGGAACGAAGCATTTGAAAACACCTGAAACTGTCCTTTTAGGGGAAATAAACTAACTCAGAGTTTGTACATTACAGCTGACATTGAACAGTTCAGAAGACGGTGTTGGTTCTCTCTTAGGAAGGGCCAGGGTGAAGATGACCTCAGAGACGGCCCCCGTGCAGAAGTGCATCTGGTCCCCGCGAGAGCCCGGCCAATGCCGGGCGGAGTTCGGATCCCCTCTCGGTGGGTCCTGGCACCTAGAACAGCCGTGGGCTCCCACTTGTCCAGCCGAGAACAACTCCCTCCTTGCCCTCTCTCTGGATGTTCCTTCTGGCCCTCGCCGGCCCCTCCCTGTAATGGGGCTACATACAGAACCCTCCTGGCGGGAGTCCCGCAGTGTCTGGGCTGCCAGGAAATACGACAAATGCACCTGTCAGAGCCAGATCAATTAAAATGAATCGTGAAGGGTCCTCTTCCTTGTTCCAGGAGGCTCAGCTCTTCACTACTGAGATCATTTTATATATATATATATATATATATATATATATATATATATATATATATATATATAAAGAATTATTGAGCCTCAGGGTTGGAAGGCTCTTGAAAACTTCCATCCCATGTCTTCATCTTACAGCCTAGAGTGCTGAGTGAGGGAAGCCTGGGCCGACAGAGTCACGTAACTGAGGCCATGCAGCCAGGCAGGGACAAGGGAGCCTGAAAACTCAAGTGGGACTCAGCAAGTTACCTGACTCGAGCCCAGGGCGCCCATTCTCTCCCCAGGGATGGCAGGAGGACCAAGCGCAAGACAGTGCCTGGAAGGTTCTGTGTCGGAGATGCTTTGACACCAAGAGTCAGGACTTAGATGATGGACGTTTAAGCTGCTGCAGCAAAGTCCTAGCAGAGAGTTTCCTTAAGGGGTCAGCTGATGCCAGGACTGACACTCACACTGCGAGGTGAGTGGGATCTAGTCCCACTGAGAGTGCAGGGAGAGCTGCCTTTCCGACCAGCTCCTCTTCACCTGGGAGCTCTTGCGGGGGATTTTCAGTCTTGCAAACCCAGCTGCCACCTCATGTTAAACCAAGGTTCTTAAGTTCCATGTTGTTGGTATTATCCACAGAGTACCTTACCGTCTTTCCTCCCAAAAGTGTTGTATGCTTATTTTTTGGGGTAAAGACCTATTTGAAAAAAGACTCCAGTATGACTGAACCACTATGCTGTACACTGGAAGCTGACACACATTGTAGACTGACTTACACTTCAATTTAAAAAGTTTAAATAAAAAGGCTCCATCCTTCATATAAATGGAAGGACCAAGAACATTTGGAAATTCTAACGTTCCCTAGAGAGGCAACAGGACCTCCTTTCACACGTTTGTGGACATCCGGGCACTCGAGAAGAATCAGGTGTGACTGAAACATGCTGTACATCAGATGCTGACACAACATTGTAAACAGACTAGACTGCTATTAAAAAAACAGAATTCAAAAAAAAAAAAAAAAGAATTAGGAGTCAGAGTCCCCTGAGGAAACCTGGCTTCGGGTGAAATGAAGTCGCCGTGAACTCGCTGACCCTCAGCCAAATGCTGGCCCTCAGAGCCCCGTCTGCTCGGAGGGTGGTGGAGCCAGTTCCACGCCTTCATCGAAAACCACGTTGCCTTGTGGCCTTCTGCTCACGGAGCGTAGATCCATCGGGGCCTCTTTCCAGCCACAGAGGGAGCTATTCCAGAAGCAAGCAGGTTGGGGTGCAGCTAAGTTGCCCAGACCTGGTGGAACAGGTGAAACCCAGACACAATGGGGTGACCAGAGAGTGGGTGGGCGGCCGCCTGTCTCCTCCTGGGGGAGAAGAGTCCTGGGGGAGATGGGAGAGCGGAGCCCCACTCCCCCCACAGCAGTCCAAGGTGGGCCGTGTGTGCCAATATGAGGGAAGACAGCAGAGTCCTGGTGACTCTTGAGGCTGAAAATGCAACCAAAGCCTTTCCCAGGACCGAGTGGTGCTGCAGAAAGATGCCCGGGGCCCCCGAGCACAAAGCAAGCTGAGGACAGGGGCCAGGAGGAGCTGAACCTCAACCAGGAGAGAGGCCAGGTTCACAGAGGACACACAGGTGGTGAAGAGACACCAAATCATAGTCAGTTATTCCTTTTCTTTTTAAAAAAATATTTTTCCTTTTTTTTTTTTTAACAGATTTGGGTTTTTTTGGAGGGGAGAAGTAATTAGGTTTGTTTGTTTATCTATGTATTTATTTATTTATTTTTAATGGAGGAACTAAGAATTGAACCCAGGACCTTGTGCACGCTACTCTACCAGAGTTATACCCTCCCCACGTTTATTCCTTTATAAGGAACTTACCCCACAGAATGACATGTCATAGTGGCTAACATTTTACTAGAGAATTCCTCGTTATTTTAATTCACTTATTAATAAAATTGTATTGATTTCTTACCAGTTTTACTTTTTCTTTTCTTATTCATTGTGGGAAGAATAGACTGAAGATGAGGTCCACCTTCTGACATTTTCATACGAACAATACGGGATCGTTAGCTAGAGGCATGTGGGTGTACAGCGGATCTCTAGAATTCACGCATCTTGCGTAACTGAAACTTTGCACCCTGCCCAGCACCTCCCATTTCTCCCTCTGCTCACTCCTGCCCCTGGCGACCACCCTTCTGGTCTCTGCTTTAATGCTTTAGTGAGTTTGACTCCCTTAGGGAGCTTACATAAGAGGACTCATGAGTGTCTGTCCTTCCATGGCCGGCTTAGTTCACGCTGCACAATATTTTTCAGCTTCTTCCACATTTTTGCATATGACCAGGATTTGTAGTTTTTCTAAGGCTGGAAAATATTTTATTGTGTATATATACGACATCTTTACCCATTCCTCCATCGATGGATAGATAGGTTGTTTCCACATCTTGGCTATTGTGAATAATGCTGCAATGAACAGGGGAGTGTAGATACCTCATCCAGATTCTGATTTCAGTTCATTTGGACCTAGAACCTGGAGTGAGATTGCTGGATCTTACGATGGTTCTATTTTTAATTTATGAAGGGCCCTCCATACTGTCTTCCATAGTGGATGCATCATTTTACATTCTCACCAGCCGTGTAGAAGGGTTCAAATTTCTCCACATCCTGGCATATGTGTGTTTATCTTTTATTTTTTTCATAGGAGCCGTCCAAATAGGTGGGAGGTGATAGCTCATTGTGGTTTGGGTTTGCATTTCCATGATGATTAGTGATTTTGAGCATCTTTTCAGGTATCTATTGGCTATTTGGATACCTTCTTTGGAGAAATGTCTGTTCCAGTCCTTTGCTCAATTTTAAATTGGTTTATTTGGGGGTTTTTTTGCTATAGACTTGAAAGAGTTCCTTATATATTTTGGATATTAACCCCTTATCAGACATGGGGTTTGCAAATACATCCTCCTAGTCCATAGCTACCTTTTCATGCTATTGCCTCCTTCTTTTCTTGTGCAAAAGCTTTCTAGTTTGACGTAGTCTACTTGTCTTTTTGGTGCCACTTCCAAGGAATCACTGCCAGGGCCAATGTCAAAACGCTTTTGCCCTATGGTTTCTTCGAAGAGTTTCATCGCTTCAGGTCTGATGCTTGTCTTTTGTCCGTTATGAGCTGATTTTTGCACATGGTGCTAAGAGTCCAATTTCACTCTCTTGCATGTGGATATCCACGGTGCAGAGCACCATCTGTTGTTCACAAGCCACTTGTTGAAGTGGCTCTCCCTTCTTTATTGTGTGTTCTTGGCTCCCCTGTCGAAGATCAGCTGACTGCGTATGTGTGGGCTTATTTCTGAGCTCTCTATTCTGCTCCACTGGTCTAGAGAGCTGTCTTTATGCCATTACTATGCCATTTTGATTCCTATAGCTTGGTAATGTATTTTGAAATCAGGAAGTATGATGCCTCCATCTTTGTTCTTCTTTCTTTGGATTGTGTTGGCTACTCGGGGTCTTTTGTGGCTCCACATGAATATTAGAATTGATTTTTCAATGTCTGTAAAAAATGCCACTGTGATTTTTATAGAGAAAGCATTGAATCTGCAGACTGCTTTGGGTAATACGGACACTTTAACAATATCAAGCTTTCCAATCCATAAACATGAGATGTCTTTACATTTATTTTGTGTCTTTTTAAATTTCTCTCATCAATGTTTTGTCGTTTTCAGTGTACAAAACTTTCGCCTCCTTGGTTAAGTTTATTCTTAAGTACTTTATTCATTTTTATCCTATTGTAAATAGGATTGTTTTCTTAATTTCCTTTAGACAGTCTGTGTAGAAATGTAGCTTATTTTTTTATGTTGATTTTGTATCCTGCAACTTTTCTGAAGTTTGTTTACTAGTTCTAACACTTTTGGGGGGAGTCTTTAGGGTTTTCTACATATACGATCATGTCATCTGCAAACAGAGATGGTTTTACTTCTTCCTTTCTGGTATGGGTGACTTTTATTGCTTTTTCTTGCCTAATTGGTCTGGCTATGACTTCTAATACAGTGTTGAACATAGTAGGGGTAAGTAAGCATCCTTGTTTAATTCTCAACCTTCGAGGAAAGCTTTCAGTTTTCCACCACTGAGTAAGATATTGGCTGACAATATATAACTTTTATTATGTTAAGTTACATTCCTTCTGTACCTATTATGTTGAGAGTTTTTATCATGAAACGCTTTTGAATTTTGTCAAATGCTTTTTTGGCATCTATTGAGATAATCTTATGATTATTATTCATTCAATTAATGTAGTGTATTGCTTTTATTAATTTGCACATGTTGAATCATCTTTACATTCCAGAGATAAATTCCCCTTTTAACGTGCTGTTGAATTCGGTGTGCTAGTATTTGGTTGAGGATTTTTGCATCTGTATTCATCAGAGATGGTGGCCTATAGTTTCCTTTTTTTTTTTGTAGTGTCTTTGTCTGACTTTGGCATCATGGTAATGCTAATGTCATGAAATGAGTTTGGAAGTGTTCCCTCCTCTTCAGTGTTTTGGAAAAGTTTGAAAAGGACTGGCATTAATTCTTCTTTAAATGTTGAGTTGTATTCACCAGTGAAGGCATCTGGTCCTGAATTTCTGTTTGTTGCAAAATGATTCAGTCCCTTTATTCATTATTGGTCTGTTCAGACTTTCTATTTCTTCATAATTTAGTCTTGGTAGGTCATATGTTTCTAGGAATTTATCTGTTTTTTTCTAGGTTATTCAATTTGTTGGCATATAATTGTTCATAGTAGTCTCTTATGATCCTTTTTATTTCTGTGGCATCTGCTGTAATGTTTCCTCTTTCATTTATGATTTTATTTATTTGAGTCTCCTCTCCTTTTTTCTTAGTAATCTAGCTAAAGGTTTGCCAGTTTTATCTTTTCCAAAAAAAAAAAAAACAACTCTTAATTTTGTTGAATTTTTCTATCCTCCATTTTGTTTATTTCTGCTCTAGCCTTTATTATTTCCTTTCTTCTTCTGACGTTAGGCTTACCTTGATCTTCTTTCTTTCTTTTTTTTTTTTTTTAAAGTTCCTTGAGGTGTAAAGTTGGGCTGTTTTATTTGAGATCTTTCTTCACCAGTAAGTCAACACTATAGATCAAATGGACCTAACAGACCTATACAGAAACATTTCACCTAACAGCAGCAGAATAATCATTTCTCTCAAGAGCACAGGGAACATTCTCCGGGGCTGATCACATGTTAGATCACAAAACAATTCTTAAAAATTTTAAGAATACTGAAATCGTACCAGGTATCTTTTCCTACCACAATAGAATAAAGCTAGACATCAGTAACAGAAGGCAAATTGGAAAATTCACAAACATGTAGATGTTTAAATTTGCACTCCTGAACAACCAAGGGGGCCAAGAAGGAATCAAAGAGGAAATCAAAAGTTATCTTGAGACAAGTGAAAAATGAAAACACAACATACCAAAACTGAGCTGCAGCAAAAGCAGTACCGAGAGGGAAGTTCGTAGTGATAAATGGCTATGTCAATTTCTTATCTTAAACACACGTTATCTCTTATTGTTTTGATTGTGCAAGTATTTATGCAACCACCACTTGGTGGCAGTATACCTAAATACAGGGTCCAGTTTTGAATAAGCAAATAAAGTCTTTTGAAGGGAGATGATGTGAAAGTAATTACAACATGCAGTGTCATATATAACAGTAGGATGAGCTACATCCTACTGGATGGCTTGATTCATGAGGGAACGGTAGTGATGCCCAGGAGTAACAGTTCCAAGGCAGAGCTGTGCTCACCTGACACAAGAAGACACTCTATTGATTTTTCTGTACCGCCCCCCTCAACCCCCATCAGATTTTCTTCCCTTCACTTTGGTCTCCCATCACCTGTTCACTGAAAGCAGTTACTGCAAAGGTAGCAACTGCTCGCCGAAGAACAGAAGCTGTTCGGATTTTTAAGATGCCCAGATGCTGACAAACAGGACTAGTATCATTGCTCCCCACTTATTCAAGAGATTGACTGTGATGCCTTGAAATACCGGTTACTCACCAAGGTTGTACCACATGTCCCTGATTTCGAAGCCAATCTGTCTCCTCATATCTCCGTACCTGAAAACCAGGGAGAGGAAAAACGCTGAGTCACTCTATGGAGCATCTGAAAATCAGACCTGAATTATTTTTAAGTGTAATTAAAGTCTCCCTTCCCTGAGACAAACGGAGTATCAAAGCTTCAATTTCTTTTGCCACCAAAGGGAACTGAAGGAGGAGGGACCACACTGGGGAATCTCACTCCCCCACACCACAGATTACAGAGGCTCCGCCCTCTGTGGGAACCTGGGGGAGGTGTGGAGAGAAAGGAATTCAGTCTCTCCTGGCAGGAGACAGACACCTGGCTTCTTCGGCCTGAGGGGGAGTCTGTTTTCCCTGCCTGTCGTTAGCATCCAGGCACCACAGACACCAAAAGACTTCCTACAACCCTGCACACAATAAACAGTTCTCACATGTTAAAATTAAGCCCTGGAGTCTTAGAAATAGCTCCAAGTAGCTCCCGTTCCTCTTTAAATCATTTTCAAGGTAAGGAAGGGCATAACACCAAAAGATGTCAGCAAATACTCCCCCCATTTTTGTTTACCATGGAAAATAAATGCTAATTTCCCCCCCAGTGGGTCAGTACAGGGGGAGTGTGCTTCATGAGTAAACAGAATTTGATGCTTCAGAAGATAAACCTTCATTAGTTTGTGAGCAGTTTAACTTTTTTCCTGTACTGCCTAAGGAAAAGCTGATTATATTAAAAATAATAATTTGCAAAATTATCATACAGCGTTACAGTTTAGCAGCTGTGTGATGGAGCCTGCTCTGTGAGTCCTTGTGTCAGCTGATGTGGAAAGAAAAGCTCTGATTACAGACGACTGAGTTGTGACTTTATAGGTGAAGATCCCGGCTGATAAACCTACCACAGCTGGCTACCACCTTACCAGTCCCCAGTGCCCTGAACATCTGGGTGTCGCTTACAGCAGGAAAGGACCACAGACAGTGCGATCATCTCAACCAAGGAACATAAACCCACCGCGCAGCTCCTGGTGGGCGAGGTCAACCTTGGGAGCATCACAGCTGGACGGCAGGTACCACGGCACTGTACACACGGAGAGACTGAACAGAGAGGGGGCAGCTACACCCCGACCTCTGAGGACAAGTTGGTCCTGAGAGGTGTATGTGTTACCTTCCAGCCTAGCCCGACACCAGGTGGGCACAGATGCAGGTTAATTCGATGAGTGAGAGTGAGCCGCTCTCTGCCCAGGAACGCTCCAGTTACCCACTCCACAGTGAGGAGTGGCCTGCCCACACTTCAGTCACTAGCTGGCACCCCAAAGTGCCCAGGGGCACCCGATCTGAGCACCAGTAAGGCGAGAATCCTTTTGAGACTTGTAGAGCCACCTTCCAATCTGCTCTTTGCTCCTACGGAAGTGACACAGGGATCCCAGGAGCTCAGGCCCGGAGAGGATGCAGTTGGCTGCCTGGTGACCGGGGAGATGGGCGTCCTCCCGGCATTTAGCAAGGGGAAGAGGACCGTGAAGAAGAGGACGGTGCTCCATCCAGTACAGATGCTTCCTTCTGAGGATGGTGGGGGACGAGGTGCCTCTCAGGGGAGCAGGTGTCTGGGGAGTTGAGGAGCGTGGCATCGCAGGCAGGACCCCGAGAACGCAAACACCCCGGCCCCTGCCACTACGTGTTCAGACACAGCGAGGAGGCCAGGGGCCCAGAGGAGGTGAGACTCGGTCCCAGGGGTTAGACTGTAACTTACAGACTAACTCAAGCTTTAAAGACTCTGCCAACCACCAAGCAATTCCTCCTCATCCCAGGAAGGTATCTCTTGAAAAGTCCGCAAGGTGAACACTAGGCTGATGGTCACCAGTGGCTGCCCCTCTCTGGCCCCTGCCTGAACTCCCTCGCTCTCTCAGGTCTTACAATGATTCTCCATTCAAATTATACCCCGAAGCTCAGAAGGAGAAAGTGCAGGGGAGTCTCGGCACTGTTTGGGTTTGGATCACCAGGAGTGACCCGATGAATGTCTCAAGACATACAGTGACCAGAGCTGGACTTTTGTCCAGAGCTGGACTTGACTGGGAGGCCCAGGAGGAGTGGGGAGCAGGCCCTGCTCCCTGGTCTCTGTGCGGCGCCTCTGCTCACGGTGCCAGCGGAGGGTGGGGGGGTGGGCAAGGATGCCTGGGTTATATTTTTCAGTCACACATTACTCTTGTTCATGTGGAAAATGACATGACTTCACAGTATTTGAGAACAGGGGATCAGCAAAGATCTGAATGCATATCCCTCATGAGAGGCAGGCCTCCCGTATAAAGCTGCTAAGAACGATGTTTTCATAGTCAAAGAAGACACAGGTGCTCGAGGCTGGTGCGAAGGTCACAAGAGGAGAAAATCGCTGGGAGGTGAAGGGCAGGACCGAATCTTTTCAGCAAGACTGATCTTTTCTCTAATGTTAGTAAGAAGGCAGCTCTGACGAACCCCTACACGTCTCAGCGTAATCCCCAAACAGAGTTACAGCTGTCACAGGGACTTGAGAGGGATTCCGGACCATTTGTATTTCTTCTCCCAAGGAGGGGAGAAAAGGCAATGATGGAGAGTATCTGGCTACTGCGCTAGCTGGAGACAAGTCCAGAGCCGGCGGCAGCCTTGGAGATCATAACCAAGTTCACCCCTAGCAACTTCTAGTCAGGGGAACTGGGCTAGTCCTGGAGAGAGAAGCGGAATGACATGGCCAAGGTCAAGGGGCAAGGAGAGGAGAGACTGCACGTCCTCGACTCCCAGATCTGTGCGCTTCCCCCAGAGCACACCCCTTGAGGACCAGCAAGGGCAGGCTCCCACGATGTCACGGCACAGCACTGCGTCTCCCCTCCCAGAGTCTATGTGCCTCATCTGATTCTCACAGTGAGACTAGGAGGGGAGGAGGGCGTTCTGCAGGCATCCTCCCACCAAGGAAGCAGTGATTCCTGGCGGTGAAACGATAGGCCTGTCTCTGCAAAGCTGGGGTCACCTGGCGCTCCCCACTATGCCCTGCTCACCCAGTGAGTGAACACCTTCAAACTACCAGCCCAAGGGAGCCCCCACGAGACAACCTGTAGACAGCCCAGGCAAATCTCAGATCCCATATCCAGGCTTAGAACTCTGACCCCAAATAGCAGGAATCTAGTCTCTGAGACCTTCTCTCAGCACCTAGTTTCCTGAACCTTTACCCCAAGAAGCAGAAAACCCATGTCCACCAGAGACAGCCCAAAGTTGAAGGTAAGGCCAACCTGAACCCAAATCTGAGCACACTGAGAAAGTTGCCTGACCACTCCGGCCCTCGGTCTCCTCATCTGTCATACTGGGATAATGATGGTATGATGCCCATCTCCCAGGCTTTGGTGAGAATGAGGAAATGTTGCCCTTGTCTGTCCTCACAAGCAATGAAGCCAGCCGGGGTCCTTCCATTAAAAGTTCAGACTGGGCCTCATCACAGCATCCCCTCACGGCTGCAATGATCATTTAGATTAATTTGTTCAGAGTACATTACTCATTGATTCATCAGGTACTGCATACTTACTCGAGGCCACACACAGAGCTAATATGGGAACATGAATATGGGAATATGAATATTTATAACGTGTCGAGAATAGGCAAGACCCATAGACCTTGGAAGGCTGTTAGCTTGGTAGTAGAGATGGACATTAAACAATCACACATACACATATATGTATATATCACAATTTTTTTGACCTAACCCCCTATGCCTGTGAATGTGACCTTATTTGGAACAGGGTCTTTGCAGATGGAATCATGTTAAGATGAGGTCACGCTGGGTTGGGTGGGCCTTAGGTCCAAGGACTGGCATCCTTACAAGGAGAGGGAAACAGAGACACAGGCACACAGGGAAGAAGGCCACGTGAAGGGGGAGGCAGGGCCTGGAGGTACACAACCCAGGAGCATCCAGGATGCGGCCACCAGCAGGAGGAAAGAGAGAAGAGGTCTCCCCTCTGCACCTCCCGAAGTAACCAACTCTGCTGGTGCCTTGATTTTAACCTTTGACATCTGTCTATAAGACAGTGCACATCTGTTGTTTCAAGCCATTTACTTTCTTTGGCGATGACTCTAAGAAATTAATACAATGGCCCATTAAGTTGCTTTCCTGGCCCAATAAAGGGTTGAGATGCACAATGTGAAAAACGCTATCTTAAGGAGAGAGAATAGAACGAGAAGGCCCAACAGCAAGACTTGAGGAGCTCCACCACGTAAGGGCTGGATGGGGGAGCCTGAACCCGACAAGGGAGCAGAGGGGCCAAAATGCCAGGAGGAAAACCTGGAGTGGGGCTCTGGGAGCTGAGAAAGAGCTGGAGCCCTGGGGCTGCAGCCAGAGCTGGGAGCAGGTCGGGGTGAGGAACGGGGAGAGGCCTGCAGGTAGCTGGAGGGAGATGATGGGTGAGGTGAGACATTTTTATTTTTATGTGAAGGACTGATAAGTTCCTGGGAGGTGGGAGGAGGCGGGACCCCAAACACCACTGATGGGAATGAGCCTTATTAGACACAGGGGTCTGATATGTTCTCCACTGCATAAAGCTTTATCACATTCAGTAGACTACAGCATCACTAAAAGAGGCCATGGTATAGATTTACAATGGAATACTACTCAGCCATAAAAAAGAATGAAATAATGCCATTTGCAACAACATGGATGAGATTATCATACTAAGTGCAGTAAGTCAGTCAGAGAAAGACAAATATTATGTGAATCTAAAAAATAATACAAATGAACTTACTTACAAAATAGAAACAGACTCACAGACATAGAAAACAAACCGACGATTACCAAAGGGGAAACGGGGCAGGGGAGGGATAACTTAAGCATATGGGATTACCAGATACACACCACTATACATAAAATAGATAAGCAACAATGATTTATTGAATAGTACAGGAAACTAGTTAGTATCTTGTAATCTAGAATGGAAAATAATCTGAAAAAATATATAACTGAGTCAGTTGGCTGTCCACCTGAAACTAACACAATATTGTAAATCAACTATATTTCAATTAAAAAAAATAATACACCATGACTAGTGCATGTGGGACACAGCTTGTTCAAAAGGACCCTGGCACAGGTCACTGCTTGTTGAGTCTGTCTCCCTGGGTCCCCTTCTGACTCTTAGTTTGTAGGGAATTTACTTGGGATAATTTGATCCTCTTGAAAAAAATCAACATAAACATAAACAAACATGGTGAAGCCCCTCCTCAGATGCACTCAGTTGGATCCATGGACCTATAGCAGCAGACAGGCTGACGCGGAGGCAGCCAGAGGCTAGTGTACAGGTGGGCATCACTCCACTTTCAGACCCCAGGGCCCTGCCTCTAGAAAAATAACCACCTGAATTATGCTCCGCTGAGCCCCAATCAGCACCCAGCCCCACTCGCTCAGACTAGCGGGGCTCATGCCCGCGTCGGCGGGCCCCTCGCCCTGCCTCAGTCCAAGTGCTCCAGGCCCAGCCACTCACTTATGCTTCACCCACCAGCATGTCTCTGCGAGTAGAGCCGGCTGTGCCCCTCAGAACCCGATGTCCCCTTTGGAGACTGGCTGCCTGCTGACATGGGGCTCAGTCAGGCAATCTGGCAGACACCCACCCCAGCTGCCTTCAGCACCAGCCCAAAGCCCACGCTGATGGCCTCCCGGGCTGAGTCCCACACGCCCACCCAGTGAGCACTCACGTTCCCCTCCCAACATTTATTTTTGCACGTCTACCTCCCCCCATGACTGCGAACTTCTTATCTTGGGGTCCCTAGCACCAGGACCTGGCCTGAGTACAGAGCACACTTTTGAACAAATTAAAACATTTCTAGGCACTGGGAAAGTTAAGCATTTGGCTAAGACGGTCTTCTAATATAATTTACGTAGATTTTGCTGTTTAGAAATTAAAATTGCATGTAGCTTATAAAGTGTTTAACGTAAAGCAAGAAGCATTAAGAATACAACAAAGACAGATGAACCCGCCCCACGTCCTGGCCACTCACACGCATCTCACACCCTGGAAACACTTTGTCCTCAGCGGTGGTCACCCACAGAGCCTGCGCCCTGGGGCAGCGCCCCTGGGGCTGCACAGGGGATGAGACAGTCCTGCCAGAGTCTTGCCAAGACAACTTCTGAAGTGCTTGGCACTTCTCTCCTCGGGGGAATCCGCGAGAAAATTTCAAAGGGAAAATCCTGACTCTCTTACCACCAGGGTTGTGAGAAAGAATACAGAAAGAGGGGGAGATGCCAGCCGGCTGTGCTTAATTTCCCCTGGCTTTGAAGCTTCAGAATGCACAGCTCGACGCGGGAAGCCAATGTTCCCCTCGGCGGCCAAAGCCCTGTGTGGGGAACGCATTTATTGGTGTTGCTTTAGCTTAGATGTTAACATGCTCACACCAACAGGAGAAAGGGCCCCAGAGAGAGGGCCCTGCCCTGGCCCCGAGAATGGTTCTCACAGTCAAATGGTTTTCTTCTACAAAAGGTGAAGCTCTTTCCAGGCAGATTTCTGGCTTAAAAGCACTTCTCCACAGGCCTCTCTAAGGGTAGGATGCACCGTGAGCTTGGCAAAGGAAGGGCCCCATCCTTGGCTGGAGCTGGCTTGGATCCCAAACTCACCACCCCCAGGAGGCCCCGCACACAGGTGGGCAGGAGAGTCACCTGCTGCCTGACGGCATGACCAGGGCCCAGGCCATCGGGGCCGCAGACAGGACTGGGAGTCCGCGGCGGTGCTCCCAGCGCGCGCCCGGCATTAGTGTTCCCACTACAGACAACCTTCACCGTGACAGCACCTCATCAGGGACAACAGCCACGTAGCCGTCCCCAACTTCCTGCCACACCGAGGGGATGTGAAGTCCCGCAGAGTGAGAGCATCCTCGCTGAGCCAGCCCCCGGAAGGTGCAGCCTGGACAGTCTGTCTCCAGAGCAAAGGCACGTGATAAACCCCACTGGCTCCGCAGTGGGGAGGGAGGGGGACACTGCCGCTGCTGCTGCCGCTGCCCCGCGCCTTCCCTGCTGTCACCTGTAGGCAGCCACTGGGACCACGCCACTCTGGGTGCATTTCCCTTTTTGAACAATGACCACCTGCCTACATCGATGACCAGAAGACTTGAGGCTTCCAACTGTGGAAGCCTAGAGGAAGATGGCCAGGTGAACGCTGACCTGACTTAGACGGGCTCAGGGAAGGACTGAAGGAAGGTTCTCGAAGCAGCACAGGTGAGCATCTTGGGCTCAGAATGACTCAGCGTGTGACACTGGCCAGGTGACTGTTCACTATGCGTTTCACCTCGTCATCCGGAAAATAAAGATAAGAAGACAGCCTCCGGAATAGCTTCGGTTTTTGTCTGATTCCAGGTGAAAAACACACTTAGAAAGTCACCGGCAGGTGGCGCGTGCTGGGTAAATGTTTGCTGAAAGAATTCTTCTCCCCCGGGGACAGTGCGCCTTTGATTTGGCCTGCAAGTGAGACACATGCTCATGGGACATGAGGAGGGCTGCACAGCGGTCACCTTCTGAGATGCCCTGAAATCTCGAACCTCGGAGACAGCAGGGGGCTGGCACCACCTTGCACCCGTCCAAGTAACACGAGGGGATTACAAAATGACAAATAGGGACCCCACAGCAATGCAGGGACAATCTGAGAACCCTTCTCCAGAGCACTTATGAAAGGGGCACTCAGAGAACTAGAAATTAGTGAAAGGGAGGTGGGAAGAGAGAAGGCAGGGCCCTCCGAGGGCCCAAAGCTTGGGAAGAGACCCAGGCCAGAGCTCTTCTCCTGAGTCAAGTCCAGGGGCTGTGTGGGATGCCGGGGGAGGAGCCCAGCCGGGATCTTGGCTTCCCTGGAGCTTCTGAGAGGCTTTTAGGACAAGCGAAGGGCTAGTCAGGCCGTTCAGATCGCCCACCTGGAAGAGGGGAGGGTGGTCCCTTGCAAAGAAGGAACCCCATACAGCCCTCACTCCGCAATGAGTAGTTCAACCACGCCACTGGTGCTTCCATCGGAAGCTTCCTCGGTCGAAGAAGCACTGGAGAACGAAGCAACGAAGTAAACCACACGCCGAGTGACGTCAGCACACCGCACCACGAAAGCAATTCTCTCCCGAAACTCCCACGCTGTGTGGCCCTAACAGTCTTGAACCACACTGACTTGGAACCCACCAGAAGGAATCCTGCAATTTCAGATCTTGATTCATGGGTTGGAAAAGGCAATACTCAATTCATGAGTTGAAACCACCCTTTCGTTACACCGTGATTACATCTCAACTTACACCCAGTTGGCTGAAAGGCCACAAGAAAGCTGTGCTAACAGTACTGCGGGTCCCACCCGTGACATCAGGGCTCCGTGGACTTACTTGTTGAGGATTTTGGCTCTCTTAGCACTTGAAAAATTCTCCAGTTGCAAGGACTCTTGAGTCAGGAAAGCGACAGCCAGGTGAAAGTAGTTGTTCCACAGCTGAAAACCAAACAGGGAGATGCTAAGTGTTGAACAGATTAATACAGGATCTCAAAAATGCCCTGAGATGTTTATCATTCGCCTGCATCCACACCTGAAATGTTATGATGGGTAAATTTCTGGAGTCATGAAATGAATACTCGCTGAGTATGTCCATGTTTCAGACCAGGTAAAGAACATTTAAATGAAGACAGGCTTCTGGGATCATGAATGGGGACTTTTGTTTGCTCATTGGTGTTCAATAAACGTCACTGGTGTGCACCTCGCTGCCCGTGGGAGAAACCTGGGACTCATTCCGGGATTTGTCCTTGGCGGCCTCCCATCATTTCAATCAGCAAGTCCTTCTTCTTTCTCCTTCTCCATCCCTCCCGAGCCCACCCACTCCGTCTCAGTGCCGGGATATCACACAAGCGAGGTCAGCATCCCCCTCACAGACCAGAGCAGCCGGCCTCCTGTCTCCCGCCCTGGCCTGGTCCTCTCAAGCCCACTGTCCCCGGCCCAGCGGGAGGGAGCTGACACCATCTCAGCCTGCTTAAACCTCTTCAGGAACTTTCCAGGCTTCCGTGCTCAGAATAGGCTTTGAAGGCGAGTCCCGTGGCCTTGCCCCCCTCCCTCCCCATCTCAGCACCCCCATCCACACTCTGCACCCCTGCCTTCCCACCAGACGGTTGATCAGACCCTTGGACCTTTGCAGACGCCGGGCCCACGTGCCTCTCCTACACCTGGACTAGGTGTATTTGCCACCTCTTTGTCCCCGCAGCACCTTGGTCTGTTCCTACAGGGACACGGATCACCCCCAAATCGCCCTCTCTTTCGACGCACAGTGCGAGGGGTGGGGGCCAGACCCCAGGCCTGGCACAGAGCAGCGGTCCCTCGGTCATAACTGGTATTTGAAGGATGAGCCCGTGGGATTTCTCAAATGCAAATTAAACTCTACGGACACCTCCTTCGCATGGCTCCCACCACCTGCTCCTTCTCTCAGGGGGTGGCACCCACGGCTGGGACGTGGGGGGAGCAGGTGAGAGACAAGTGGGGAGACCCCCCCTCCACCCCGGGAGCTGCAGAGAGGGGCTCATTACAGACACTCCCCCCCGACTATCATTGTGCCACAGGACATTTTGAAGGAAGTTTCACCTGCCCCCGGTGGGCGAGAGCCTGGCAGTTTCCAGCCCACGTCCAAGCTCCCAGGTGCTTTCAAAGCCCTTCGGAAGAAATCTGTGGGTGTTGATTGTCTCATTGACAGAATAGTGATGATATTTATTCTATCAAATGAGATAGTTACAAAGAGTTATATGAAAATAACATGTTCACAATGTGATCGGTTCCCTGAGAAGTAAGTGGGCATTTTAAAGCCTGGATGCAGCTACGACTGTGCCAGGCTTCATTCATCCAGGACTCCTCATGAACAGGCACGTTCTTCAGGAGGACAGCCACTCATCTGATGCCGCATGACGAACCAGGTAAGTGCCAGTCCTCCCCTTTCCCAGATGCGGTTCAGAGACTTGCCCCAAACCGCAGAAAATACATGATGCAGCACAGGGGGCTCCAGTGGGCCTTCGGGGATGTCACAGGCCACACGCCTTCCTAACCACAAGATGCTTTCTCTTTTAGGCCCCTTTACCATAGAACGGGGGGCTCACATCAGTAAAGTATGAGTTGCTTCTTTTGTTTCTGGAACTAACACCTCCCACTACGGCCGTCCATCCCCTAGTGACGCCCCACCCTCACTGCATGGGCAGGGTCACCACTGGCCACTTTCGGGTCAGGGGCAGGACTGCAAGCAGGACCCAGATGTATTTTAAGCATACCTGCTGCCCATGAAAGCAACGTTAGCACAAACAACGGAGCTGTCTGTTTTAACGCCAGCTTCACGTGCTTCCTGTTTCTCCTCTTCATTCACAGGGCAGCCAGGACGCCAGCTGAGCCTGGGAGCCTAAAAATCCTGCCTGGGAGATACTGATGGGAACAGGGTGGTCAGATGCCCTGAGGAGGGACGTTCCCTCATGGCCTGCATGCCTGGGGACACAGAACGTCCACCTGTAAAGGAAGACTGGGACCCACAGGAGATTTTATTTCCTTAGGAACGAGGAGGCTGTGTTGTAGGCATCTCAAAAAATCTCTCGGCCATTGTCAGAGGCAACGGGGCGCCCGGGAGGTAGAAATACATCACATCACGACTTCTGTGATGTTCTTCCGAAGGGCACAGCCCGGGTCTAAGCACTAGGGAACATGAAACAGCCCAACTGCGGGGCCGTCTGCAAAGCCAGGCCTGTGCTCTGCGGAAGCGCAGCCCAGGACGGGACGCCCAGAGCGAGGAACCGCTCTCGCCTGGAGGAGACGAGAGACACGCAGGACGGAACGGGGAGCGGGGTGAGCAGGCAGAGCACAGAGAAGTTTTAGGGCAGTGAAACTATCTGTATGATACTGTGATGGTGGACGTGTGTCCTTGTAACAGTTGTCCAAACTCAGAACGTCCAGAACATCTACAGTGAACCCGAATGCAAAGCCAGGACTCCGAGTGAGGATGGTGTGTCCGTGTTGGTCCCTCAGCTGTAACAAAGGTACCACCTTGTTGGGGTGTGGGGTGGGGGGAGGCTCTGTGCTGGAGGCAGGGGGCGTGCGGGAAATCTCTGTACCTTCCTCATAATTTTGCTGTGAACTTAAAACTATCATCAAAGAATAAAGCCTTTAAAATCATATAAAAATACAAACATTAAAAAAAATGGAGATATGAGAACTAACGGACTTGGGTGACGCTGACCTGTGAAGGAGGTGCCCGGGACAACTGAACTTGAACACGGTCTGAGGACTGGTTAGGAGTTATGACAATGTGCGTTTCCTGAGGGCCTTGCTTGTAGGAAGTCTTCACTACAGATCTGAGGAGGTGACAGGAGTCAGAAGTGGCAGCTTACTACGAGAAGGTTAAGAAGAAAAGTTCTTGGTCCTGTACCTGCCGGAAATGAGAGGTGGACTGAGGAGGGACAGAGGGAAGCAGAGGGGACATCACAGCCCACAGGGAGGAGCAGCTAAAGGAGAAGGATGTGCTAGGGGAGAGAGCCGTGCAGGAGACACGAGAACGTCAGAACACAGAATGCACCTTGCTGGAGCAGCCACTGCCTGGCGCACACGCTGAAGGCTGCTCGGCCCTAGGGCACCCCAGCCTCCCGCTGGGGGTGGCAGGCTGAAGCCCTCCAGCGTGGGACAATCAAATGCATTTCACACTGGCTAAGAGACAAGGACCACAAGAGCTCATCGCAGTATGTGGGTGGGTGTGCATCCAGAGGACGGTACCCATGAAACAGTGTGCAAGGGCAGTGATAACCAGTAAACCCACACTCATAGCAGCCACACCTAAAATACCCACAATCCACCAGCAGGCGATGGGCAAGGCCTCCGTGGACAAAACGAGAAACCCTAGTGAAGGACACACACAAAAACACACCTAAAGATTCCTGTGTGGGGTGGAGAAAAATAAATGCTGCTAAGCAGTCCCCCAAAGGCCGTTACATTTTCCTCACAATTATTTATAAATCCAATAGCATCCCAATTAAAATAGAAACAGCATTTTTTAAAAAAGTTTTAATGAGGTGATTTTGAATTTCACCCGTGAGGGAAATACACAAAAAGAGTCAAGATAATTTTGCAAACGCACAGTAACAAGGAAGTCCTGGCTCTATCAGCTGGGTATAAAACCAGTAGGTCACAATGCAGAAAACAGCTGAAACACACATGCATTTGTAATGATGGGTTTTCTCAGCCACATGTCAAATCACTGGGAGAGAAGAACCTACTCACAAAATAACGTGGGCAAAAGTGAAGTTAAACTCTGACCTCTAACACTAACTGTATAAATCCCAAATGGATTAATTATTGGAAAGTTAAAAAAAAAAGAACTATAAAGGTATTAGCAGATACTAACTACATGAAACAAACAGTGAAACTGAAAATCAAAGAAGGATTTGTCAAATAAAACATAAAACCCAAAAGCAATACATGAATAGGCAGCTTTGACTACAGAAAAACTAAGTATTTCTGTATGATAAACCTAAACCCACCACTAGGCTACATCAAGAATTTCAACTTACAAAAAAGTACGATAAATAGCCCAAGAGAAAAATGAGCAGAGGAAATGATCAGACAGTTCATCCTAGAAATCCACACACCAGTAAGTGCTCTCAACCCAACTAGCAATCAGAGAAACACCAACAAAAATAAGAAGCAACAATTTTAAAGAAATTGGTTGGGAGAAGATGCTAGACAATGTCTGCTCTCAGAGAAGGCTGGTGAGATTGCAAATTGCTGGAGCATTTTAGGAGGGTAATTTATCAGTGTCCATCAACCTTGAAATTTCTTACCATTCAGCCTGGTGATTATGCTTCCGGGAACCTATTCTACAGCGAAGCGGCACCGAGATGCCTGTGTCACACCATGTACAGAAGCGCCGCGTGTAAAGGGGAAAAACTAGAATAGCACGCGGAAGTTCGCAGGAGTTGGTGCTGGTGCGTTTCTGCTGCGGACTGTGACGGCACTGAGCGACACGGTAGGTGCCACCCAATTCACGGGAAAAGCCGAAAGCAAGCAGGTGCAGGGCCAGGTCCAGGTCCAGCTGACCCTTGAGCAACTTGGGTTTGGACTACTCGGGTCCACTTACAAGTGGGTATTTTTCGGTAGTAAGTGCTGTCCTACCACACAGTCCGCGGTTGGTTGAACCCGCGGATGCTAGGAACCATCAATACGGAAGACTCACTATAAATCATACTTGGATTAACCACTTTCCCAAACCTCTCCCACACTGTCCAAGATCAACTGTAAATGCTTAAAGAAGCCTCAGGAAGAACAGACAACAATTAATTACACGTCACCCGACGGAAGGGAAAAGGGTGAAAGGGTGGGAAGGGGTCCTTCACATTTTATTCAATGTGCCAACTTACACAGCATAAACATTTGATGAGAATGTATCTGTGTGTTAGGATATGTGAGAACAAACATTAAGCAGAGAAAATAATACAAAATTTTAAATTGTGAAAAATAATATGCCCAGATACATGGTACCTGATATATTATTATATAAAACAAACATTGGGAATTTAAAAATGATAAAAGAGGGAACTATATTCAATTTCTTACAATAACATCTAATGGAAAAGAATCTGAAAAGAAAAAATATGTATGTATGTATATGTATAACTGAATCACTTTGCTGTACACCTGAAACTAACACTGTAAATCGACTACACTTCAATAAAAAATTAAAATAAAAAAATGATAAAAGAAATAAGGGCACCGGCCCCTAAGAACTTAATGTAATAAACTAAGGCTCATAGTGGCTATAAAATTTCAAAAGACAATGAAAAGGGAAGGCAGATGGGTGTGTAAGTTGTGTTATCTGGTAACCTGTTTTTGAGCTGGATGGCCGTCTAGGTGCACATAAATTCTTCTGGCTCCTTCTCAGTGAGCAATCCTGCCCGGGGAAACAAACTCCTCTGCACCGGGATGCTTTTACTTGCAAGCTTTAGTAAACAAAACTAAGTAATAATGATGATGACAAAATCATATTAGCAGAAATGTACCCGCAGTACAGTATGAGAGCCACCAATACCAGATACACAGCAAGAAATCATGCCAGGCAAAAATCCGTCCTTACCGCAAACACACGCATGCACTCTGCAAACACACAGCCCTGGGTGTCGGCAGGGTGGGACGTTCTGCTGGGCGAAGGCCACTTCGGGTAGCACAAAGCTGGGAGAGGATATATCGGGGCAAACTGAGTTCTACAAGCAAGCTGGGCTCAGTGATGCAAACCCACCTCCCCTCCTGGGCTAGCCCTTCGCTCTCCACACTAGGACGGTCTGAGACAATCTTGGCAGCCACCCCTCCTGTGAGACACGGCGGCCTCCCAGCTCAGAGCATCCCTACTTGTCACTCTGATTCAATACTTTCACTCTGAGACAGCTCCGTCGCCTTCCTTGCTAAACAGAACACATATCCCAAAGACATAATTTTCAATCCTCGGGTTCCAATAGCACATATTGTAAATTCCATTTCCACATCTTAGATGGGAAACCAACTAAGCTCAAGGATTAGAAAGAAAAGAAATTGGCGCAGACTAGCAATTTGTTTTAACATGATTTCAACAAAGGTCGTGTCTACCTCTTCTCTTACCTGCAGCTCAAAGTTGGCTTGATCCAGAAATTTTTTGTTCAGCATATCTGCATACTGATTAATCGCTCGCAGGAAGACTCTGAAAGATCAAGAGAAAATTACATAATTACACACTTCTGCTCCGGCACTTCTGTAGGTTTGGCATTTCAATTAGCTACAATCCGAGACCGTCTGGAAAGTAAACTCTCTAAATCCCATAAAAAGCTGCGAGGTTTGGCCAATGACAAGCCCAGAGATTATATGCAGATATTCTCCAGATTAATCAAGGAAGTGAGTGCAGGGAGCATAAAAGATACAGACCAAAATAACAGCATCTGAAAGCAACACATGAAAAGTGTCATAACAATAGTCCAACTTTAAAAACAAAGAAAAGGTGCAAGTTAAGTCTTTTTTTCTCATCTATTATTAAATTGGTCTTTGCTTAGTTGGCTTTTTAAAGTTAAGCATTTGAAAGTGCTGTTCCATGCCCCCATCAGGCTTGGAACAGTTTGGTGAAGCTTGGAAGCATGGCTGATGCCAGTATCATTTGCCCAACGCTCCAAATGCTAATTCTGGTCACTGTTTACTTGTTCAAATAAAATTTTAAAAAAAAGCTTTAGTAGAGATAAGAATGATTAGACAAGAATTCTAGCAGGAACTTTATTCATTGATTTCATTGATCAATCTTAAACAAGCAGAACAAAATATCACCTCTTCCCAATATGTTGCCCTTTACTTTTCTATGATGGAATCTGCAACCTGGGGCTGTCGTAAATGACTCCAGAGTACTAAGCCTTTCACAAGCTTGCTCCTTCAGTAGATTTGTTTTATTACTCTTGAGTGTGTTTACAATAATAAAGCCTAGTCCAGACACTTCTTTTTAAATGACCCTTCTCCCTTTGCACAAAGGCAAGATGCAAAGAATGAGCATTAGGTCACAGATAATAAACTTAATTACCCTTCTGTTTAGGCAGCAGGAAACAGCCAGAGAGTGTAAGCACAATCTAGGTTACTTACTAGGAACTGGTACTCTCTGACAACCTGACCGCTTTAGCTATGCATGCCTGGAGAAGCTCCCCAGCCCTGACGGTCCCAGAGCCACTGAAGGCCAGTCAGCCTGGGAGGAGGGAGAAAGGGAAGGTCCAGCCTGGGAGGATGGAGCAAGGAAGGTCCAGCCGGGGCTTTAAGGAGGTCCCCAGCACCACCTCCCACCAGAACCTCCTGCCCAACACCCGCTGTCATCCCAGCTTCCCTCGCATTCTGCTCGAAGAAAGAGCATTTGCAAGCATCACTTCACTGAGACCTCTCAGTGGGATCCAGGACCAAAACGAGGGTGACAAATGGCCTGTGCAGGAGTTCGCTATCCTAGTCACTGAAGAAAACCGTAGCCAGAGTTATTTGAATTCTTCCCCGAGGGTATTAAGAAATCACCGGAAAGGAGGAATCTGTGTTGTAAGTGACTGTGCACGGAGGGACAGGAGGACCCTGGCCTTGACCATGAACCAGGAGCAGACTGGGCAGCAGGATCTGTCAGCCACAGGGCTGCCGGATTTTGCCACTACTGGATGTCTAGTTAAATTGGAAAAATAGCTCTTCTGGCTGAATTCTGTAACTTATTGAAAAAAAAAAAAAGCTAAATATAGTGAAATAGAGTAGGGCCCTCTGGGGCCTTCCCAGGACAGACCCCCCCTCCCCCCGACCACCCAGGTCCTCCACCTGCCTCTTGTGCCTGTATACATACACACATGTATACCATATGCTGTCACTAGTGTGTGGAATTTTAAAAAAAGGACACAAATGAACTTACCTACAAAACAAAAACGGACTCACAGACATAGAGGACTTATGGTTACCAGAGGGGAAAGAGGGTGGGAAGGGATAAACTGGGAATTTGAAAACTGCACCTCTTGGGGAGTGATGGAAATGTCAGCCATCCTGACTGTGGTGGTGGTTCCGTGGGTGGATACATCTATCAAAATTCATCAAATTGTACGTCTGAAATATGCGTAGAACTATACAGGGGCCACACCACAGTAAAGGTGTTAAAAAAAGAAAAACTTTACTGAAAGAGTAAGTTTCATCAGCGAAATAAGAAAACACAGAAACAAAGGGAAATAGTGAAGCGAGACAAAACGATTGTTTAGTCATTAAACGAAGGCAAGGACATCTAGTTCCGCCTCAAGGGCTGTAGATAACATTCTGAGCCCTGTCCTTCTAGCTGTTTTGTAGATATTGAAATCCCCACCAGGTGGGAAAAGTTAACTACATGATGACCAGACTGCAGCCGTGACGGAAGCTGCCACAGTTCCAGGAACTGGCCTCAAAAAATGGGAACAGACCGACCCTGAACTGGAGAGTAACTGTACTGAAAACAATCAGGGCGATGCTGCCCAGATGACCGATGTCAAGATGACTGTCAGAGCTGTCTGTGCCGTTCTGCACGTAGCAGCGCCCCCTCCTTCGGCACACCTGAAACTCCCCTTTTAAAAGTTCTTCCCACTGATCAGCAGTGGGGAATTGGCCTTTGGACTCAAGTTTGCCTTCTTCCCTGGTTGCCGGCCTCTGGAATAAAGCGAACTTTCCTTTCTAACAACACTTGCCTCTCGAGTATTGGCTTTTGAGCAGTGAACAGTGGAACTTAAGTTTCAGTAACATTTACAGTATCCTGACAAATTCATCCAGGACCAGGACTAGATCCAGCGAAAGCCTCGTATGTACAGGTCACCTGGAAACCCGAATCAGCCATCCAGCCTTGGCCTGTGGTCACCTGAGTCATGTCCAGCCCTCAGAAGCGTGGGATGCAGGGCTCAAGAGAAGATGCTCTACCCCATCCACATGACCCTTGGCAACCGAGTTCAGGTAGCATCTGGGTCGTGCCCTGCCCTGACCCCGGTAACCAGAGGAGCTCCCCCAAGTGTCAATGGCCACAAACACCCTTTTTCCCCTTAACTTTTCCTTCAGCTTTGAACTTGGTTGTTCATTACAGCACCCCAGGGTCCTCATGAGCTTTAAATGTCATGAGCCCCGCCCCCCAGCCTCTATGACAAAAATGACAAGTTCACTTGAACATGCATTATTATTACAGGCTAATTATCTTGCCTCCAGATAACACCCAAACAGTTGCAATATGCTACTTCTAATTAAGCTCTGGAACAATTTCAGCTAGTTAAATAAAGATATTGCTCAAAGAGACTTAAAAAAATATGCCACGCTGAAATAATATGAAGGCAAAACAAAAACTTTTTAATGAACAGACAACTAAGAAGGACCAGTGCTGAGAGAGATTCTATCATTTAGATTCATTATAAATTTTTTTGAAAAGCCAAGATTAAAAAAAAAAAACAACAAACAAATAACACAGAATGCGATTTGTAGGGGGAACTAAAGGGAAGATCAAATAAAAACCTTAATCAGCGCTGCAAACAACGCTGAGCCACTCAGTCTCCGTGCAGCAAGGACCCTCCGCCACAGAGCCACCTGGGACACAACGGACATTATCTCCTACCTTTCACACTTGATGGGATTCAAAGTTTAGCAATGCCCCAAGTCCACGAGAAGATAAATCAATTGGCTAGGGAAAAAAAGGCCAGAAACAGAGGCTAACTTTTAGGTCAGAACATTTAATAGCTGCTGTAACTCACGAGTTATTTCTCATAAAGCTCAGACTAGGGGAGATACATCAGAAAATCACATTAGAAACTTCTGCAGAACCACTGGAGGGACAGGAGGACCCTGGCCTTGACCATGGGCCTTGCTCTATCTCACATTCAGTCGAAGACTGGGGAGAGGAAGAGCCAAGCAGCTGGACGGCAGGCCGCCTGGCCAGTCTGAAGTGAGGGGCCCCAGCCCAGCAGAGCTGAAGGCAACGAGAGGGGGACGGGGTGCAAGCGGGCTCTCCCCGGCGTCCCTGGCGACCCTGTCCGCGCCAGGCACTGCCGGAGCTGTGCGCAAGGACAGGGAAGCCCTCCAGACTGTTCCCAAACTGTCCTGTCTGTTTATTCACCCGTGTGCCCACAACGCCAAGTGGGCATCTGGCACCTCACGTATGTTCACTGTGCACGAGCCACAGGAATGAATGAGCAGAGGGATACGGGTGGGTGGGTGGGTGGGTGGATGGACGAGCTGACCCAGAAGATCAGGCCCTGACCACAATCAGGGGGCTCAGAGAGGCTAGAATGTTCCGTAGCCCCCGGCTCGGCCTGGAGTCCTTGCATGGCTACTGTGTAGACTTTCTGGTGTCAGGTTCAGCTCTTTCGAGGTTCTCACTAACCAGATTTCTCATTAGGCACTTAGCATTTATGGCTGAGTATTACTCCCTCAGCCTCCTCTCCGCTTCCGGAGCTAGTTCCTCGATGGCAGAAACCTTGTCTTTTACACATCAGGACTCACCCACTCCCAACCCCGCCAAGCACCTGAGAGGACCCCTGGCCACTGTGCATATTCAGAAATGGTCTGATGTAAGGAAACGTTAGTTTGTAACTGCACTAACAGATCTCTCAGAGCCAGCAGTAGGTCCAGAAGCCCCCACCAGCCAAACAAAACACACACACACACGCACACACGCACACACACACGCACACACGCACACGCACACGCACACACACACATACCCGGAGCCTCCTCTGGTCGGGGGGAGGTGAGAATCCACTCTCCGGCAATCTGAGTTTCTCTTTATCCTCCCCATTCAACATTATTACACATAAATGCCAGGACACAGTGATTAGAGGTCATGCCTACTGTTCATAACGTTCCTGGATCCCAAGAACATGAGGATGAGGTGTCTGCAGGGGATGGACGGGGGTGGGGGTGTGGAAGGCAGAGAGTGGGACACAGCACTGCTTCTGCACTGCAGAAAGGGAGGGGTTGGGGAAGAGATCAGTCACCCCATGAACCAAGCGAGTCATGTCTCATTCCAAGCCATGAGAAGTAAGTCATTTCTAAAAATTACTAATGGCCTGAAAACTAAATGCTTTCAGGGATGCTGGCCCACGAGGCCAAAATGACTAAGAAAAAGGGGAAGCCCGTACTTCCTAGAGCTCTTTTCAATCATTTTTAATCTCTGAAAGGATTTATTTATAATCTAAAAACTTTAAAGGTAAAACCAGACGCACAGAATAAATAATGTAAAGAGAGCCCAAGGCAAATTAAGCCGTCTCCCAAAGCCTCGAAAGTCAGAAGGTCTAGATGCAGTGCCTCTGAGACATTCAAATTATGCACGGCAAATGGCTGCAGATTTTATTTCCAGTGACCCCATGGAAAGAACTTTCGCTCACTCTTCTGGGAAGCAGTCTTGTCTCCAGAAAGTCAGAGTCAGCATCTTTACCACTCTTGTCATAATTCGGGGGCACCATGAGATAGAGAACATTCATTCCCAAGGCTCATACAATTAAAAACAAACCAAAAAAATCCCAGGAAGCTTCCCTTGACCTCCTCCTCTTCTACCTGCACAGTTAACTGTGGTGAGCTCCCACCAGGAACAAGACGCTGTGCTGTGATTCGCGATGGTGTCAGATCAAATGGTAGCAGTGTAACTGATGTCTACATGTGCGTGCGGACAGACCCCATAACAGTCTTCATCCATCCAGTTCTATCAACTGTCTGTCTGTCTGTCTGTCTGTCTCTTTACATTC
Source organism: Camelus dromedarius (assembly GCF_036321535.1). Lineage (NCBI taxonomy): Eukaryota > Metazoa > Chordata > Mammalia > Artiodactyla > Camelidae > Camelus > Camelus dromedarius. Next base: position 79,109,823 of record NC_087443.1, on the reverse strand, counting down.
ATGTAAACATTCAGCTACAACAAGACCTCCAAAAGTTGCTCAAGTTTTTGAGGTTCTCATATTCTCAACTAACACGTAAAGGTACCAAATTATGGGGACTCAAGCTCCCTTGAACTTTGAATCTAAGGGTTTTTTTTTTTTTTAGCTTTGAGGTTAAAGATAAGAAAGAGGTAACGACACATAATTATAAGTCATTTGAACACTGTGACCTCCACTGACACTTTACAAAGGGTGAAAAGGGGAGACATACCCGATGACTCTACGGCCGCAGGTGTTTAGGGGACAGGCTGACGGTCATTGGGCCGGGCTCTATGCAGGAGGTGGCCGCGGACTTCCAAGCCTGCCAAGTCCAGGCATTTTCCACAGGGCATCCCGCCGGCCCACATCCCCACTCTGTCGCTGAGTAAAAGGGCCGCGGAGGGCTGGCGAGCCCCAGCAACGGCCCGCCCCTAAAGCTACCTATCGGAAAGCAGTGTGTACTGATCAATGAACGTAGCACCGTCCTGAATAATTATGTGTTAATTGAGTAGAGGGGAACTTTGACAGCGGAACATAAGCAGGAACCAATTTAACTACTAGAAGCTCCTGGCACAATTACAGTCACTAAAATGACTTTATTATGACAGAGCCGCCGGCATTTCTCTATCTCTGCCACCCGGTGTTTGCTGCCAATAAAACTGGGAGATGAGGGGCCTCGTTACTACACAGGGAAACACATCGGGAGTGTGCAGGGCATCCGGTGCCAGACAAAGCCCCATTTCTCAAAAGGTGACACCGTGGAGCTTTTCCTATCCCTCCCCCGAACTTACCTCACGTTGCATAATTAGGCCGTACAGTTCAACACGAGGGCATTTAAATACCTCCGCACTCAAACAAGAGTCGCTCTGGGGCGGCCAGGAGGGAAAGCCCTGCGTCTTTTCACAAAACGTTTTGCCCAAAGTGGTTGGAAAAAAGGAAACACATTTCAAGTGACAGGTTCCATCCCTGCAGGACAGCCAGTCGAGGAAAAGCTGCTGGAAACTTGCCTGAAACCGACTGCCGCGGGACTCAGGAGCGCTGGGAAGGAGAGGCGACTTAAGGTGAGGTGATGAGAGAGATGCTGCGGACGTCGCATCAGTTCCATGGGATGAGCACTCCCCTCCAGCTGACCAGCTTTGGTCAAGTCAGTGACTAAACAGGATCAGCTGCTCCCCATGGTCAGATCTTGGGTGGGGAGTGAAGACTACTGCACACAGAGAAGTGACTTCTAAGAAAGACCCTGGTGTGTCGAGGTGGCCCAGTGCACAGAAGGCGGGGACCTGGGTGAGACCTGCCTCCAGTCTTTGCGACTTGGGAACCAGTGGGAAGATGGGTGTCGCAAGAACTTTCTGGGAATGAGGCTGGAAGGGGCGGCTGGGGCCAGACTGTGGGGAGTTGGAGATGCTGGGGTACAGAGTTGGCTCCTTTCTTCTTCAAATCAGTAAGCCTTCAATGTCCATCAGACTCAAGTAAAATCCAAATTGCTCTGAACCTTTCCGCTGGCCAGCCCTGAAGACGCCAGCTGAGTCCGTGAGTCCCCCAGGAGTGCAGGGAATTCCCAGGGAGCATCTTCTCCAGACTTAGACGGTCTCATCCCTGCCGGGGTGGGGGGAGGTGTATGGGCTGGGCGGGGGGGTGGTCTCCTTGAGCAGAGCTCTGTGGGCCCTGGGCTGCTTGTCTGACGCGTGCTCAGTGCAGCTGCACTCCGGACACCTCTTCTACCTCAGGTTCCCACCAAAACAGTGCGTGCTGCCCACAAACCACAGCGGGCTGAGGACCAAGCACCCTGAAAGTGGCTGGACCGACCCCAGCCCTCCTGCTTCCTCTCCTGCTCGACCACCCCTTCCATTCCTGCTGCTCTGCTGCTGAGCATCTACCGAGCACCTTGCATGTTCCACACAGTGTTGTTATTTCATAGGAGTCATGGGGTTTAATGCTCACAAATCTCATGCGGTATGAATCACCTAATATTTTTACAAATAAGGAAACGGAAGCTCATAGAGGCAGACGTGCATGTTTCCCAGCAGGCTTAGGTCAAGGTCACGATCGGTCACAACTATGCTGCCTTCCTTAGGGACATCAGTCAGTGTGGTCATCATGATACAAGTGTCACCCTACAACCGTGGCCCTTTTACACCGTATTAAGGAAACTTTCCAACAGATACGAGCAAAGGAACCCACGTGCTCTTCACCTGGCTTCAACAGTGATCACCTTCTGCCCTTGACTGCTTCACTTCTTCCCCATCCTGTACCTGCTCCCACATTGTGACTGTTACGATTATTTTAAACAGACTTGACTTCTAACAGCAGTTGTAGGTTCTGAGCAAAATTGATTGGAAAGTACAGAGAGTTCCCATGACCTCCCTGGCTCCCCGATTACTGACATCCCGCGCCAGAGCGGCACCTGTGTTGTAACTGATGCGCTTACACGGGTTCATCATCATCACCTGCAGTGCAGGCTCATTCGTGGCATTGGACACTCCATGGCTCTGGACAGATACACAATGACACAGAGTCACCACTGCAGGACCATCTCGAACAGTTTCACTGCCCTAAAACTCCCCGTGCCCTGCCTGCTCGCCCTCCCTCCCTCCCATGAGCCCCTGGGCCCCCGATCTTTATGGTCTCCATAGATCTGGCTTTTCCAAGGTCTCACGTGGTTGAATCATACAGTATGAAGCCTTTGCATTTTGGCCCCTATTATTTTTAGATGCTTTTCTAAGTTAGTTTTTCCCAGGTTTAAGGCCCTTAACACTGAAGGCACTTTACTGCAAAGAATTAAAACACATTCTCTTGTCAAACTCTTTTCTAACTCATCTTGGCAGCAGAAAGGGCTTGCCTCCCACAGGGTTCCTGGGTCAGCCAGCCTCCGAGCGTCTCTTGCCCCACACTCCCAGCTAACGAGCAGGAGGCTCGTGTCACTGATGGGCTGGATGGTTTGGGGTGGGTCGCTCTGCAGAAAATAGGCTTTTAACATGGACCTCCCCGGGCTTCCCTGAGGTCTCCGTGTCTGCAGAGGAGCGGCTGCTGTCTCCCGCGTGGCATCCATTACCGTTATGACTAAGACACACACGCACGTCGCTCTGTGCATAACTGGAAGACGAACCCTCCTCCGGCTACTTCTCACCAAGCGCGCTGGCCTCAGAGACCTCTCCCATCCTTCAAATGGGAGGGTTCCCAAACCACAGCCTCCGGCCCAATTTTGTAAATTAAGATTTAGGCGTCCTTTTTTTTTTAAATAAAGGCTTTAAAAAATTGTGGTAAAGTACATATAACAAAAATTTACTATCTTAACCATTTTTAAATGTACATAAAGTTCAGCGGCGCTAAGCCCATTCACATTGTTGTGCACCCATCACCACCCTCCATCCACAGAACTCCTCTCTTAAAGCAGACACTCTGCACCCATTAAACAGCCACTCTCTGCTTCCTCCAGCTCCCGGGCCCTGGCAACCACCATCCTACTTTCTGTCTCTATGAATTTCACTACTCTAGCTTCCTCGTATAAGTGGAATCACACAATATTTGTCATTTTGCGTCTGGCTTACTCCACTGAGCGTACTGTCCTCAAGGTTCGTCCATGCCGTGGCCTGTGTCAGGATGTCCTTCCTTTTAAAGGCTGAGTAATATTCTATTGTGTGGATGATGCCACGTTCTCTTTATCCCCTCATCCATGGATGGACACTTGGGTTGCATCACCTCTTGGCTACTGTGAATAATGCTGCTATAAACACGAATGAACAAATATCTCTTCAAGTCCCCGCTTTCAAACCCAGAAGTGGGGTTGCTGGCTCATGTGGTAATTTTGTTTTAATTTTTTTTGAGGAACCAACCAATTTTCCACAGCAGCTGCACCATGTTACATTCTGGCCCACAGTGTACAAGGGTTCCAATTCCTCCACATCCTGGCTAACACTGCTGTTTGTTTCTTTGTTTTTCAGTCATTCTAATGGGCCTGAGGTGGTACAAATAAAGTTTTATTAGAACACAATCATATCCATTCAAGGATATTCTATGGCTGTCTTCTCACGACAGCAGCAGTGTTGAGCAGGTTTCTGGTCCTTTACAGAAAGTCTTGCCAAGCCCTGCAAAGCTGTGCTTCAACTCTGATCTGTCTCTGACACAGATTTTCAGAGTTCTCCGCTTATTTCAGGCAGGAGCCACAGCTCACGTCTGCTTCCTGGTATCAGAATATAAAACTTGTTGATCAGAAGGAATTAAAAAGCCCCCTCGAAAGCTTAGAGAAGAGAGCTTCCCTCTTCGCGCCTGGAAGTGGTCTTATCAAGAGTCAGGGGAAGAGATTTGGAAACCAAAGCAGGTAAGTTCCCTCCATGTGCACCTCCAGGCACCATGTCTTAACTAACAGCCTTATTTCAGGGTCAAGTTTTAAAAATGAATAAAGCCCTCCCCGCTACTCTCCATTACCTCCTTCTTCCTACTCTCCTCTCCTCCCCAGTCCTGCCTGCCTCACTACTGCAACATCACAAAGTAAGTGTTGACTGATGTAGGGGCACTTTGTAGAGGGGAAAAGTCCCTAAGACAGAGACATCAGGAATGCCCCCAGCAAACCCTAGAAAGTGAGACGTCTCTACCGATGGAGGGGCATGCAAGGGACAGAGTATCCTCACTCTAGAGTCAGCCACACCAAGCAAGCGAGGGTCCTGGCTCACCCCAAAGCCCCTCCACCAGCACCCCAGTGTCCGTCCGGCAGGCCTCCTCCCCCTTCTCCCAGGGCCTCCTATTGCTCCCCTGATTACCAGCTGGAGGTGTCGAGTACAGCCACGGTGGACCCGCCCAAGGACAGCCTTGGGGAGGACAGGCCAGAGGGCAGAGGAGCCGGGAGGGAGAGGTGACCAGAGAGCCGGCCCTTGGGCGTGGGGACCGACTGCACCAGAAGATCTGCCCTCCAGGGTGTGAGAGTGCGTGGACCTGTCACTGGGGTGTTTTCCGAGTTCCCAGTATGTGGGGTGGGGAGGAGGGGGCAGAAATGAGGAGTCAGGAGTTTCTATTCAGCGATGACGTATTTGGGGGATAAACAGCGGTGATGGTTGCACACACGGTGAATGGAATTAATATCACTGAATTGTGTATAGACACGTGGTTAAAGTGGCAAATCTTGTGTTATATATTTTACCCCAACAAGAAAGAAAGGAAGGAAGGAAAGAAAGAAAGAAAGAAACAAACAAACAAAAACACAAGAAGGAAAGAGAACAGGATATTTGCGGAAGCTGCAGCAGTGAGAGCCATGATTTTTCCGTCCGCACCCCCACTACCAGTGTGAGTTACTGCCGTGATTTCCAAGCCAAGCCAAGCCAACACACACAAACCAACTTGGGAATAAGAACCTGTGACCTTTACTCCCCAAAGAACCAAGCTGTTCAGATCTGTTCTGGAAGGAGTGGGGCATTAACAAACAAACGTAACACAAATAAGTAGGAATATGATAATAATAACAGCCACCCACGAGACCTTTACGCCCCTGGTATGTCATTTCTCCCTAATCCGACACAGGACAGAGGTCACTTAGCAGGGCATGTCTCAAATCTGCTGCAAGTCCATGGAAGGTCCAGCTGTGCTGAACCTTCATTCTCTACAGCCCCCAGCCATGTGTCTTACATAAAATACAGTATAACTGAACCCACTTGGTAAGCCCATGAAAGCATTAAGTGGTCTGAGGTCTTGAGCCAGCTGCAGGGCTCAGGGCAGGTAGCCTTAAGAGAAACTAGGACAGTTACACCAAGGGAATGACTCTTTCTAGTTATTCCCTGCTCGGAACATACTAGCGAGGCCTAGAATTTTCCTGGTTCATTTTCAAGACTTGCTAATGGGCACTGTCATCATTGAGCAAATGAATGTCATTTGCTTTGGGCTCATTTGCCAAAGGCTAAGAACTGGAACACGGTTTTCTGCTCCCTTGGGGGGCTGAGCGCGTGCGGGGAGCCGCCACCTGGCAGCTGGCGGTGTTTTCAGCAGCTCCCCGTCCTCACTGGCGGCTGGGGACCTCCCTGGGCTGGTGGGCCTCCCTGAGTGCGATGCCCCCTCGGAGAGGAGCTGAAGGAGAAGCACAAAAAGGGAGGGACGTGGAGAGACCGGGAGCCTTGAGCCCTGTGCTTAAATCTCACCCCGTCACTTACAGACTGTGCACATCCGTGGGCAAGTGAGTGAGCACCTCTGAACTCCAGCGTGCCTTACTGAGGGCCGTGGAGGGGGCAGTTAGAGGACTCGGTGTCTGCAAGGGGCCCGGGTCATCCTAGCTGCTCAGTATTCGGTAGGTGCAATCGGGCACGTGATAAACAGACAAAAGATGAAGGCCTCGGTCCTCTTCTTTGCTATTTGTTACAAAAGAGGCCTGTGAAGGATCTCAGCTTGTAGAGAGCACAGGAGAGTGGAGCACATCAGCGCTCAGGGAGGCTCAGGTGCTGTCCAAGCTCTTGGGGAAGGAGAACATCTTGAAACTTCAGCTCTTAGATTTCTGAGGGGCTCAGAATTCTCATCACTCACTTAATGAGTGTATGGAACCTTCTTCAACTATCTTTGTCCACGGAGAGCAGTTCAGACAGTACCCAAGACTTTCATGGGAGGGGCAGCTTCCCAAGGCAGAAGTGGGGGGGCCGGTGAGGCTCACGTCTGGGTTTTGAGACTGGATCCAGGTCCAACAGGCACCGCGTGAGGGCCTCCTGCCCCCGGGTAGGTTTTCTGCTGATGCATCACAAAGGACCACGAACGTAGTGGTTTCAACAACGGTGATCTCATGGTTCCGCGGGTCAGAACCCCCTGGGGGTTAAACTGAGTCTCCTGCTTCAGGTCTCAGAGGCCGAGGCCCAGATGCTGGCCAAGGTGGATTCTGGGGGGAGGCTCTTAACTCCCAAGCTCATCCAGGTTGTCGGCAGAAGCCAGTTCCTCGTGGTTGTAGGTTTGAGGTCCCCGTTTCTCTGCTGTCAGCCAGGGTCTGCTCTCTGCTCTTAGGGGCTCCCTGCACTCAATCCCAAGACGCCATCTTCAACTGGCCATGCTGAGCCTTCTCACTTAAACTGTCACTTCCTTCCTCTGCTACGAGCCAGAGAAAACTCTCTCCTTTTAAAGGCCTCCAGGGACCACACCAGGCCCGCCCAGATAACCTCCCTATCTTAAGGTCACCTAATTATATCTGCAAAATCCCTTTTCCCAAGAATGATAATGTATCTTATTTATAGTTTCATTCACACTCTATCAAAGGAGATTCTCCAGCGCAACTTTGGAACCACAACCTCCATGCCAAACGGGTTCTTCTGGGCCCCACTTTCAATCTTCTACAGGAGACTAGCCCCAGAGAGAGAGAGAGAGAGGCTGTCATCATGGAGTTCTTTCCTTTGTTGGCCCCTGGGCTGTTCTGAGCATTTGTGACAAGACGAAAGAGTCCCTGGAGTGAAGGGGCGGCGGGAAGATAAAGCTGGAAATACCAAACTGAACCAGGTCATGCAAGAATGAAGTGGCTGTTTCAGGAGGCCACTGTCTGCAATCCGCTGAGTGACACTTTCTATTAAAAGGCATAACCGTATTCTGAGCCCAGGATGTCATCGGATTCCAAGTTAATTTGTTCGCTGGATTTAGGGTAGCAACCCAGAACACAAGAACTCCCAAACTGAATAATGATTTTCTTCCCCATACAGTCCATAAAATCACCTAAATAGTCCCTCATATTTACCTAAGTCCTCTGATTTATACTAAAGAGATGAGGCTTCCTTTTTAATGAGAGTAGTGTGGTCCTGCACACTGAGTAATGGAACTAGAGATTCCTCTGCGCATGTTCTAACCCTAAGCAAGCAAATGTAAAACTGGACAGTATCAAATCTCAGCGGTCAGTCAACTACAGCCCATGGGCCAAGTCCAGCTCTCTGCCTGTTTGTGTAAATAAAGTTTTATTGGCACAGAGCTATGCCCACTCATTTACATGCTGCAACAGAGAAGGAATAGGCCAGAAAGCTGAAAATCTGGCCTATCTATTACTTAAACAAATGCTATTCAAGAAGCAAAGATCTAATTACCTACTCCGATCACTAGGAATAGTTCCCACTACTTTTTCCCTGTAAACCAATCAATCCCTCCCTATTTTCTAGTTAAAAATCTGTTTACTTTTTACTATGAAGACCGTTTGATCTTGTTTATTCTTTCCTGGATATAACAGTGAGCATTCCCACATCCTCAGCCCCAGCCATCAAGCATCCCTGAGCTTTTTCCTCAACAAAACCCTTGCCATGAGCCCAGAAGGCTGGGATTCAATACTTGGATGCTGAGAGGCAGGCAGCGCAGTGGCTGAAGCTGGGACACCAGGGATACACGGCCTGAGATGAAATCCAGGCTCGACCACCGACCAGCTGTGTAAGCCTTGAGCTGGTTTCCTCATCTACACAAAGGGTGTCAGGAGTACACTGACCTGCTAGGTGAGCAGAAGGCGTGCACAGTGCCTAGCACAGTGGCTGGAGCACATTAAGCACGAGGTAAGCATCAGGAGGTCTGAAAATCACCCCAAGAACTTCAACAGACAGTGCTAGTTTAAGGGATAAATTCTAAGTACTACTGTGGTCAGTTGGTCACCAGCCTTTGATCAGAAACCCACATTCCAGCAGAGATTTGGGCAAATGCTTCAGCTAAGACTTATTTTGATTAAAAGCAGAAATGTGAGAATAAAAATTGTTTTTATTATTTTCTTGTATGAAATCTGTGCTTTCTTAATGAACGAAATGGGTAACAGAAATGGGCTCTCCTAGCGGAGCTCAACGTTATGCAAGGTGAGTGGATGAGCTAAAATAGTTTAGAACCTCTGCCCGCTTACGTGTGAACAGGGTGCATGGGTCTCAGGAGCCCAGTATTGAGGGAAGGGGCCCAAAGCCCGACCCTCTGCTCCAGCATCAAGCCACTGGTTTGGACAATTCTGGTTGCCTGATGGTGACTATAACCTTAAATGAATCTTGCCTCCGGAGACTTTCTCAACGCCTAAAATGACAGAGAAGTGGGGCTTCTTGAAGTCTCAGAACAGACTGTGTGCATCGACTGTTGGTTTCTTAATAAATGTCTGTGTGGTGGCACTTTTGAGACAGGAGGGAAATGGGCAGGGCACAGACATTCAAGGAGTGACAGAGCAATTAACACCAAAATGGTGGAAGATTCAACTCCCAGTTGGCCTTGAAGCTCAAGATGGCAGCAGATTTGACTTCTAGTAGACCCCGAGCTTCACGATATGCTTATTGTATTATATTAGCATGATACATATCATGCCCACAGGCGCCAGGACAGTTCCAAGGGTGACCATAGAAGGTCAAACAGTGGCCGGTGGCCCAATCCCTGGCAGTCCCAGCCCCTTCCCCAGGGTGGTTGGAATGGTCCTCCCACTTGTTGGCAAGTGAAGCTGCCGAGCCCATAAAAACTGGCAACGGCGTGCCTCGTGGCTGCCTCTCTGACTCCCTCGTCTTCGGAGACGGCCCATGCTCTGTCTGTGGAGCGTGTACCTACGTCTGCTTTAACCTGAGCACAACCCCCACGCCTCGTGGCCTTTCTCTCGCCTTCTGAAACAGCCTGCACTCTATGTAGTATGTACCTCTCTAAGTAAAATCTACCTTTACTCAGCTGTGGCTCGCTCTTGAATTCTTTCCTGCGCAAAGCCAAGGACCCACACTTGGCGGGGCACGTCCCAGGGACTCAGCTGAGACCTGGGACATGGCCCTCCTCTCGTCCCACATTCGTTTTTCCTGCATCACTTTGATCTGACACTTTCTTTCATTATCATCTGGTAGCAAAGTGGTGGAGAACAGCTACACATTTTAAATGAAGAACAGCTAACAGCATCTAAGAAACAGAACCTAGAACTTGCCTTTGGTCAATTCCCAATAGGAACTGGGTTTCTCCCATTTATGGAGCAGTAACAGACAATGGACTGGACTTCAGCTCCTACGTCTGCAAAATGGGCTTAGAGAGAATGCTGCCTGGGCACTGACATACACAGGGGTCCCCAGTCCTGCCCCGGAACCTCAGTGGGGCCCAACCAAGCTGTCTTCTCAAGCTGCCCCTTAGGAAATCAACTTTCCTGTGGTTTCTAAATTCTAATGTTGACACGCTACTTTAACGAATGCCCAATTAATGGCAAGGATGAGATGACAGGGATGACAGTGAAGGCTGCCTCATGTCTCCCAGGAGATGTGGCTGGTGCTAGGTTGTCAGCGGAATTTGAGATGGGTTATTTCTGCTCAGCCCATCTCTGTCATTTCAGGTCCAGGGGTTGAAGGCATCAGAAGCAGATTTCTCATCCTACAACGGTCTCCTCTGAGTCAGCATATCCAACACACTTCTCCAGGGCCTTGAGAATGTCTGTGATCACTCGCTGATTCCTGATCCCGTGACAGCACACAGGTAAGCTGGGGAGAGCCAGAGGACCCCTCCTGGCTCCCTGAGAACCAAAACCCAGCTCTGTGGGAGCAGCAGCCTCCCTGAAATAGTTCTTTCCACGTCTGCGGCAGCCTCTCCCCCTGGAGGGGTGGCACGAGGCTCAGATGCACGGTGGATTATCTCACAGATGACTCTGACCCCACGCAGCAGGGAGAGAAACGCTGAACACCCGCTGAGATGCCGAAATGCCCCGTAGGAGAAAAGTAGGCTCTTGCTCAGCACACACGAGGACGAGAGGGCTGACCCCGACCAAGTAACTCTTAGGACTCTCCTGCATGCTCGTGGACCGGCCACGACGGACAGGCGGGAACTGTGAGGTCAGCGCTCGCCCAGGCCACCCAGACAGCAGGCACGGAGCCCAGAAGCCCAGTTACTGCCCATCCTTCTCCCCGCCCCATGGCTCACTGGCCGCTTGGTGCGGAGAAGGTGGAGGCCAACACCTAGACTCAGGCCCCCCACGGATACAACTGAGCTGCCTGGCATTCCCCGGAGGCACCCTTCACAGGGCATTTACATTTGGCCTTTAGAAATACGTGAGGGAAACTGCTGCTGAAATAGCCTGCCTTCCTCTTCCACAACTGGCTGGAAGGAGAAGCAGGGACTTTGCTCGAGTCCCAGAAGCATCCCTGGGGAGACAGCCCTGACGGAGGGACGTCCCCGAGGCTGCGGGGGGCGTGCGTGCAGAGACCACGTGGAACAGAGTCTTCCAAACACTGTCCGGCTCGCTCGGGGAGGGGCTGGGGGAAGGCCGCGTCTCTAGCTTGCCCAGGAAACGTTGTTTTATACACTGGGCAGCCCAGCCCTGGGTGCACCACACTAGGGGTTGGGGGCTGGGGTAACTGCACGGGGGCCGCACAACTCCAGAAGGTTACACGGAAAGCGTGGGTGGACATCATTCTCCACTTTATACTTGAATGTGCAAAAGGTGGAGGAGAGAGGGGTGGGTGGCAGAGGTGGGACTTTGTACCCACGGGAAGTGGCTGAACTCACCACCTGTAAGTGACGTGTGGGCTGGATGATCCTTAAGATTCTTGGGCACTAACGTGGGGCGACCCCATGATATCTGGGCACACGGGGAAGCCCTCATCGAGGGCCAGACCAGGGGACCTGTCATCTCTACTCGCCCTTCCGCTCTCCGTGCCCCCACCCCAGGGAGCGGGTGGGGCACCGTAAAAGGGGAGCCCAGGATGGAAGGAAACTCGGGAAGGTCTGTGGAGAGAGGGGCAGAGGCTTCTGAAGAGCGGAGGGTGGGGGGAGAATAAATGCTGTTCCCTCTTCTCCAGGCTGTCATCCCACTTGCCCAAAGTGAGAAGCGGCATCAAACATTTATGACCGTCATACATCTGATTATTTTTTTACTTTGAGATAAAGAACATCTCGATGAAACCGCCATTTAGAACAAACTCCACAAATGTCAAATTAAAAGAAGCAGAGGGCACAGCAGTCCTGCTTCGTGCCGACTGGTTCTCAGGGTCACAAGCAGACATCACGGCGAGTCCCGGACTGCGGCCTGGCCCGGGTTGGAAAGACAGAGGCCAAGGACAGGGAAAGTGGAAAGGACGTGGGACCAGCAGAGGGGTCTGGAAACCAAACCCTAGAAACCAAAAGGAGTTTCCAAGTAGGAAATTCCACAGGGGCCCAGCGACGTTCCTGAGTGCACTGCTTTCTTACTGCTGCTGTAGCAAATCGCACGGTAGCTGCATCAAACAACACAAATTCATTATCTTACAGCTCTGGAAGACGGAGGTCCAGGAGGGTCTCCCTGGCTAGAGCGGAAGTGTCAGAGAAGCTGCACTCCTTCCGGGGGCTCTACGGAAGTTCCACTTCCTTGCCTCCTCCAGCTTTCCACTTGCCACCTGTAACCTTGAGACCCCTGGCCACGTAGCATGATGGATTCACAGGGACGGGGAGGATGTGGGCATCTCTGGGGACTTCTGCTCTGCTTACCGCACTGATATAATCAAAGGAGCTGGCGACTGTAACCATGGAGGGAGGTGGAGGAGAGGGGAGGGGAAGGGAGGAGAGGGGAGGGGAGGGGAGGGGAAGGGAAGGGTTCCTGTAGGCTGGGCTGGGGCTGACTCATTTCCACACCAGCCAAGTCACATCGACTGTCCCATAAATATTTCTAGAGCAAACGAATGCCGAAAGGAACACATGAGATAGATTTTAAACTTCAGATTTGTTGCCACCATTGCTCCAGCCCCTTCACTGCTCTTCCCAGGTCCAGGTTTTGGGCTCCTTGCCCTCCCCGCCCACAGGCTGCACACCCCGTCTGCCTTGGGCCCATTTCTCAGCTTGCTCTCTGGTTTGCCGCCCCACTTCCTGGCTCTGACCTCATTTTGGACCTTCATCGGGTCCACAGTGTTGGATTTGATGCTATCAAACCTGACGTGCTCCCAGCCACGTGGACGCGCGGGAGGGAGCCCTGGGCGTCCCGTTCCACTTCCCCAGCCGCTCTCTGGCTGCGCTGGCCCCTGTGTGTCAGCAGCCCCAGCCTTCCCAGCCAGCCTTCTGGAAAGGCTCAAAATAGATTAAAAAAAAAAAAAAAAAAAAAAAAAAACCAAAAACCTAACTCCACATCTGCCCCTGCCTCCCTGCCAGATTCCTTCTGTTTTGTTTTGTTTTGTTTTTTCCTAAATGACCCTTTTTCTTTTTCCATGCTCTTACCCTAACTACAGGTCTGTGCTAAAGAGGGAAGGGGTGAGCCAAAGGGTGCGAGTCTCCACAGCCAGGCCCCAGAATCCTCTGCTCAGTAGATGGCTGCTGGGACAGAGAGGGAAAGGAACCATGGGCGTGGACTGGGTGGTCCCTTACTGACCTCCGCCTGAGAAGCCCAGCGGGCAGAGTCCAGGGCCGGTAAGATGTGAAGGGTCAGGGCTCCGCATCACGGGCTGATTCCAGATTGAGAGCCAAGACGAGTGGATACGGGCTGGCACCCCGATTTCCCCTTTCTCGAGGAGACTGTGAGGCACTCGTGCAGGAAGCAAGCCAAGGAGGAAAGACCCAAGTCTGTTTGTGCCAAAGCCTCCGCTCTTTAGATGCCATTAATAAAACAAAGCTGTTCAGACACACGTGGCCAGGCTGTGCTCTGCTTCCAGAAAGCCTGGTGACCCAAGGGCTACCTTTTCACATGACTCTGATTTTCGGGAATCAGACACTGCTCGGCCCGAAGGAGATGGAATCCAGGATTTCCTTGTTCAATCTAGTAAATTGCATTCATCAACACAATAGTTCCAGTCTCCACATTACTCCGCTTTTCACCCCCCGACTGCGGCCACAGCCACGGCGTGCACTGACTTTGCTACTAACAGGAGGCAACTGGGTGATCATGGGCTGATGGCCATCCACCTCACTATGCTAAGTGGCTTATTACCCAAGAACACATGTGGAAAGTGCTCCGGGAAGCCCCGCCCGCTGAACACATGCAAGTCAAGCCCCTTAATTGAAAATATAATCTGTATTGCAGAGATTAAAATATATTGGATTCATTTTGGCTCTATTCTTCCCCATTGTCCCACATACATTTTCTTTATGCTACACAATCAAATTAGTTCCCCTGCTATGGAAATTATTTCCACACAATAAATCAATTTTATGGTGAAGCGATGACTGAATGTCCTATTTAAAGGAAAAGCAAATCAGGGATGGAAACAGTTTTCTTACTGATGTGATCAGTGTTCGCACCGTAGCCTTTTGGCGATATCTGTCGGTCTTATCTCTTTTGATTACTTCGTTTCCTTTTCCTCCCCTTTATCTCCTTTGGGGAGGCTTCAGTTTTGTGTGGGGGACAGGAGGAAGGTGGGAGCAAGTCAGAGAGGAAGAACCTCTGCATTCCAGCCTCGGGTCAGGGACGGCGCATTCCCATCCTCCCAGGAAGTCATCCTGGACCCCCTGCCGGGAGCAGCACAGCCCCCCAGGGGCTCTCCAGCCCCTCGTAATCGTTACTTCTTCACAGCATTTATTAGTTGCTGAGTTATATGATCTAGTTATATGTTTGCTGGGTTAATGTCTCAGCCCCCACCCAACCAGAGTAGAAGGCAAACTCCCTGAAGGCAGGGGCTGGCTCCGTCCTATTCAGCCTCAGATTCCCGGCCTCTGCAGGAGGGCCTGGCACAAAGCTGGACAGACAGCCAAAGACCTTACAAAAGGAGATGACGCTGTGACACGGAGGCCAACGCACGATGAGCTTCATTCCGACTGGGGGTGGGTGAGGGAGGAGAAGTGTTTATCAAAGGGGTCTTGGGGCCCCAGCACACGGACTTCTAGAAGGAACCTAGGCCCCACCGACCTTGCAGTGCTTCCCATGTGCAGGGCCTTTGCATATGCTGTTCCCGCTGCCTGAAGGGCTCCTGCTTCCTGCCTGGACACACCTGGGTAATTCCTTTCAACTCCCAGCCTTCCCAGACCCACTCATCCCTCATAACATGCTCCTACAGGACCATGTACCTCTCCATCAGGGCACCTGAATTTCATTTGTCATTAGAGAGTCACTTGTTTGGTGGTTTGAGCGGAGTCCGGCATCCTCTCGCCGACTTTCAGCTCTATCTTTGCTTCCATCTGTCCCCAGCACCTAGCCCTCTATGTGGCCTCAGCAGGCACTCCGTAAACACCTGACCAGAGGGAGAATGAACAAATGCAGCCACGAAAATGATCCACAAGCTCATTCATCACTTTAAATTTGAATGCGGAGGAATTTAGTCAGTTAGTGTCCATTTACGGACATCCCTACGGACATTTCTACCTTAAGGTGGGACAAGAGAAGGTTCATAACTGCTGAGCCCGGACTGTGGCCCAGATATGCAGCAAACTGCACAGCAGACACCCTGCCTGCCTTCAGAACAAAGGCTCGATGATGACCCAAAGGCCCCTGTCTTCCTGACCCTTCAGCATCCTTAAGGCCGAGCCTATAGGCACGAGAGCAGCAGCAAGTTCCACAGCTGGCGACGTAGCGCACCTCCCAGCGTGGGGAGGCTGTTAACACCCTGGGTGAGTCCAAGTCAGAACTCGGTCCTCCAGGAACACATGGAGCCAGGGAAGACACCAGCATGTTAGCAGCATGCACAGAACAGTCAGAAGTTGGAAAGACTTAATGTTGTAAGAGGTTCAAACCCAAGTTCATTATCTCAACTAACCAAACCCCATGAGATGGCGCCAAGAAACATCGCTGTGTTGAACTGCCATCCAGGAAGCTGTAGCACATGGCGGGGTTTCAGGAACTACCTTTTCAGCGTTACTCGTGAATGCATTTGATCTGGACTCCAAAGCCGGATATTGGACGTGGTGAGTGCGTTCTCGTGAGCTGACTGTCAGTTCGGTGGTTATAAATGAATTCAGGTGATCAGAGGAGCAGTGCCCTGCGTGAGGACAAAGATACCTGGACTCCAGGTTGGACATTCTAGAATTAGGTACCGGGCAGGCAAACAAAGACAGAAAAATCTGTACCATTTCAACAAATCAAAGGATTCCATATTATACATCGAGTTTGAGGGGAAAAAAACTCTCATTTCAATGCTGTTTTGCAAAAGGTTGTAGTGGACTAAGCCTTTCTCTCTGGGTCCAAACAAACTCAGATGCACAAACTGCATGAGAAAAGCACGGCTGTTTTTACCTCGGGATCCATGCATCAGAACAGAGCGCGTGTCCTCGCTCCCAGACCCACGGGCTTATACAAAAATACACACTTAATGAGGTCACAGAGCTGGGACTGAAATGGCTGAAATACATAGTGTGGGCCCAGAAAAACTGTCAGCAGAGTCTCAAAATAGCTTTACTAAGGTCTGTCAAATTTGGAGGAATAGTTCAGGAAAATGATACAACAGCGCGCACGGAGGCCGCCGCTCATCGGAGCACGAGGCGGCCCGGTGAACCAGGCTTGGGGTGAGACATCTGATTACTGAAGGGGAATTTCTGTGTTCCACGGGGACATTTTTCATGGCCTTGGCATGAGGGGCGAGGTCTTTGTTCTCGGCGGGATGGGCTATTCCCAAGTCTGTCTGCAGGTGTCTGCAAATGCCCTGGGGTGGGGCCGGGGACGCGCGCAGCAGAAGAGGTGGGGCTGCCGGGGGAGGGGAGAGACGGCGGCCTCAGACCCGTTTTGTGGTTTCCCCATCCTTGCGTGTTCGTTTTTCCGCAGAATAACGCTGCGTCGTAGACCCTCACTCAGTTATCTTGTCAGCACCACCCTTTTGAGGTGAAAGTCATACATCTTTGTTAAAATCACCCACGGTCCGAAAAAATAAACCCCAAGGTGTCACAAAAATAAGAACCCAAACACAGCACTTTCAAATACAAAAAAGGGAGAAGAAATGAAGCTTTTGGTGTTTAATGCTCTATTCAGAAGGAATCCAAATAAAAGCTAAGCAGGATATGGATGGCTTTTTACAACTTTTTCTCAACATGATTTCTGATTTCTCAAAAAAAAAAATCTGTAATTTCCTCTACCTTGTCACCAATGTTGCAGTTTTGCTATTGGAGAAATACAGTCCACCCGTCTCCTTTTCACTGGAATGCTAAATAAAAGTAAGGACTCAAATGCTTGCTTCCCAGTGGTTGAGAAGGATGCATGGAACCATGAGACCCAGCTGATGGGACTTCAGGGGCAGCCCTCATGAAAGATGAAGAAAGCAGGGCTCCGTATTCGTTTGCTAGGTTTGCTGGGACAAGGCGCTGCGGACTGGGTGGCTGACACAACAGAAATGTACTTGCCCGCAGTTCCGGAGGCCGGGAGCCCGAGCCCGAGGTGTCAGCAGGGCTGGTTCCCAGTGAGGCCTCTCTCCTCGGCTTGCAGACGGCTGCCTTCCCCCGTGTCCTGCATGGTCTCCGTCTGTGTGTGTCTGTGTCCTGATCCCCTCTTCTCACAAGGACACCAGTCACATTGGATTAGGGTCCACTCTAATGACCTCATTTTAACCTTGATTATCTCTTTAAAGGCCCCTTTTCCAAATCCAGCCATATTTTGAGGCACTCGGGTTAGGACTTCAACATACAAATTTTGGCTGGGACACAATGCAGCCCATAACAGGTTCACCCCATGGAATCTTTGCCGTGGGTCCCGTGACGCACCTATGGGTACTGCTGGTGTTACTTTTTCCCCTTGTCAATGCTCCAGGCCACCATATCCTAATTCCTGGTCCCAGGGAGGGGACAGCTCGGCATGGTGCCAACTGGATAGCCCCTTGGCACAAGGAAGAAAGAGCTGGCTTGGTCCAAGCCTAGGACCAGGAAGCACCCCTGGCCCAGCTGGGCGGGAACGGGGACTTGCTGCTCCCAGGGTTCGCTGCTCACGTCTGCAGTCATCACCTTATCACCATCACCATCGGTTTTACGGGTCTATCTGCCCATTTCTTTGAAAGCAGAGCCCAACTCCTTCATCTCTGAATCCCCGATTCACAGAGTAAAGATACAACACACATATTCTGAACAGCAGCCCCTACAGCGTGTGGATTCAGGGTGTGTCAAGCACCTGTGTAGGTCCTAGGAGGGGTGAGCCAGGTCCGGGTTCATACATAAATGAACTTTCCGATGAGACAGACAAGGTTCCTTCCCCCACAGCCATTGCTAGTGCAATCTGCAGAGACTCAGAAAACCAGCTCCCCTTGGAGGTGCTTTCGGGACCCAGGTGCCCCCTCCAGATCTGGTCACATTGTGATTCCTAGTTTTCAACAGAAACCTCACGTTGGAGACAAGATACGTGTGGCTTTGCCTATATATATACACATGCATTCAAAATTGCTCAGAGGAGCGGCAGCTCTGCGGCCAGAGAGCATTCAAAATAACTGACAGCTGAACGAAACCCATTTACAGTGGAAACCGCCAGACTTGATTCGGACCCTCCCCAACACCAGTGTGACGCTCATCTCAGAAATCAGCAGGTGCGGCCTTCCATGGCTCATCCAGAACGCGCCCCAGGGGACCGTCATTCATTTCGGAGAGGTTTTGGTCCTTTGTTATTCCTTTTCCCTTCCTTCAGCTCATAGCTGAGAAAAAAATGATCTCCCAAATCATACTTAAACACACACACAAACACACATCCCAACCGACTCTAAATATTCCCACTCCTGAGAAAAAGCATTTCCACGGCCTGCCCTTCCTTGTTTTCAGGATGCCCTAAAAATAGACATCATTACAGTAGCCCAGGTCCCCGGAGGAATTTCATGTCATGAGCAGGCTCGTCAGCCCCCGTGTAAAAACAGGTGCGTGTGAGATGCTCTGAGTCAAAAGGAGTATTTCCAGTTTCAATATTCTTGGGCATGAAAAGTCATTTTCTCTAAAGAGTGCAGTGCTCCAAAAAACACCACATAAAATCTGTTCCACACAAAATCTCTTAACAGAACAAATCAATTGTGTACATCAGAGAGCTGCTGTATACAAAAATAACACACCGAGACCGAGCTCAAATGAAAATGTGCACAAGCTCAGAGCCACGCCAGATGGGAGCCCGTGCGAGCCAGGAGTCCGTGCAATCACCGGGCAGGAGCTTTCCTTCCAGATCAGCTCCCTCTGCCTTTAGGTGGATCCATCTCAAGAAAAGGCACCTGGCGATACACCTCCAAAGGGAGGTTCCAGGCAAACCCACATGGACGTCAGGCAATGAGAAATGAAGTCATTGACTCAAGGAGGAAATACTTCCTTTGACAAGGGCTTTGCTAATGTACGGGGATTTTGGAAACATCACTGGCTATTTTGCTGACTTCAAAAACCTCAAACTTGAGCAGTCCACAGGCTCCGGCCTTTAGCCCCCTTTGACGTCTCCGTAAGTTCACGTCTTAGTGGGCTTCGGGGAGCCAGTGCTGCCGGCAGCCTGCAGTGAAAGGAGAAGGGGCCAGAGACCTGCGGTCACACTCCACTGCTGCCTCTTGACAAGTGCCTGAGCTCCGCTCTGAGAACTTCTATCTACAGAACGAGCATCGACTGAGCTGCGTGAGGATTATATGGGGAAGCCGATGTAGAGACAAAAATGAAACAAACGCACCTCAGATCCATTAGGATGGCTCCTGCCAGGAAGGGAGGAAGCGGGGAAGGGAGGAAGGAAGGAAGAGGAAAAAGGATTGGTGAGGACTTGGAGAAAGTGGAATTTTCCTTCACCATTGGTAGGAATGTAGACTAGGGTAACCGCCGTGGAAAACAGTAGGGAGGTTCCTCAAAAAGTGAAAAACTAGAATTACGATCTGCCCCAGCAATCCCACTTCTGGGTATATATATATATACCCAAAATAACTGCAGGCAGGGTCTCAAACAGGTATGTACACACTCATACTCACAGCAGCATTATTCACCACGGCCAAAAGCACAAGCAACCCAAGTGACCACCGACAGATGCACGGCTGTGGTCTACCCACGCAACGGGACAGGAGTCTGCCTCAAAAAGCAAGGGGACTCTGGCACACGGACGAGCCTTGAGGACATTACGCTCAGTAAAATAAGCCAGTCTCAGAAGGACAAATACTGTCTCATTTTCCTTACATGAGGCATCTAGACTGGGAAAACTCACAGAAACAGAAAGTAGACGGTGGCTGCCAGGGGCCGGGGGAGAGGAAAACGTAGAGCCAGTGTTTGACGGGCACCGAGGTTCAGTTCTGCAAGGCGAAAAAGGGGCCAGCACAGTCATGTGAACATACTCAACGTGAGAGAATTGTGGGCTTTTTTTGTTGTTTCTTTTAGGGGGGAGACAATCAGGTTTATTTATTTAGTCAGTTTACTGGAGGTACTGGGGGTAGAACCCAGGACCTCGTGCACGCTGGGCATGCGCTCCACCACTGAGCTCTACACCCTCCCCGAGAACGGTGTACTTTAAATAGTTTATGATGGGAAGTTTTATATTATGGATATTTTGTCACAAGTAAATTTTTTAAAAATTTAATTAAAATTTAAAAAAAAATACAGTCAGCATGCCTAAGGCACAGGAAGGGCTCACGACATTGTTTTGTCAACATCAGCCCATGGGTTTTGCTGCTGCACCAAAAAGTCCATTCCTAGGTGAGGAAACAGCAGGGTAAGGGGTCTCTTTTTGCTCTGTGGAAAGGGGGAAGCCTTATCTGCTGCGGGTGCCAGGAGCCCTGGGAGAAGATGACGTAAGATTCACTGATCATCAGAGGCTGCAGGATTGGAGACCATCCCAGATAATCAGAGAGATCGTGAGGGGCCAGACTCAAGACCACGGCTCACAGAATGCTTAAAACAAGTCCCAGGACACCGGAGGAAGGGAGCGAGCATGACCGGGCCTGAGGAGAGCCGGAAAGGAAACAAGAACTTGAGCTGTTTCATAAATCCTGGACCCACCGCATGAAAGGCGGAGGGACCTTCCTTCTCCTCACTGAGGCTGAGTGACAAGGGACTGAGGAGCAGGTGAACCGGGAGGGCGTCAGGCTGGGTGGGGGCTCAGTCCCATCTCTCTTGGGAGAGGCCCCAAGTCATCTCTCTGAATGGTGACTTGCAGCAGTTGGCAGCTCTGCCTGCGATCAGCAAGGATGGATGAGAGCCCTGCTCTTCAGCGTGTGCCCCACGGAAGAGCTGCCTTAGATGTACCTGGGAACTTGCTAGAAAATGCAGAGTTCCAGGCTCTTTCCCAGATCTTTTGGATTCAAAGCTGCATTTTACTAAAATCTCCAGGAGATTCGTGTGCACAGTCAAGTTTGGGAAGCACTGGGGTAGAAGGTCCCCTGGCCTATTCTACTTTGCACCTCATCATATCCAAGTATCTGTGCATGAAAAAAATAAAACAAAACCCACTAAAGGAGCTTTAGATCCAGACTCAACTTGAACTTAAGAGCAACACATGCCTGCCTGCATCACACTCATTTGAGATGAATTTTCTGCCATCGGCTTTGGTCAGCCATTTCTCTTCTCCTCTTCTGACTGTCATCTAATAAGACGTAAGAAGGGATGAATCAGCCGCCTAGTTTGGGGCATAAAGAGATTGTAGTGATGTGTTCTAGCAGCCCCCTGGAGTTCACTTCCTTCTATTTCATGACAACCGAGGCATTAAATAGTCTTAAATCATCGGGCTGTCCCTTGCCTGCTCTGTGACCGCCCCTGTGGCTTCGGAAATCCGATATGAGGAATCGTTCTTCATGGCAACCTCCGTAGCTGCAAGCCGGGCGATTTAGAGAACGTTTTCACGAGGACAGTTTCTCCAAACTCTGCTTCTGTTACAAATTACTCCCTCGTTTTGACAACACTTACAAAATATGCAGTTTAAGTAATACAAATGGGTTATCAAATTTCCATGATGTAAACCGTCAGAAAAGTTGTTCCCTATCAAAAAATCCATAATAAGGCAGCGTCAAAACTCAACTATTAACTTCCCACCCAGCTAACTGGGCATTCAGCTATTGGAAGGGAACGTAATACGCGTTTCCTTCATTTCCCAGGGGCGGTGGGGTGTGGGGTTCAACATGCGACAGCCTCCCATTCATAGGAAACCCCCAGTCCTAGCTCTCTGCGTTAATGATCACCAGAACCTTCATTAAAAATGCAGAACACGGTACTCCCGTGACCTAGACCATAAGATGTGAAGGGAAGTTTTTAACATTGTGAATCATCCCATTGAAAATTAAAACGGTCCTTCAGAAGGCTGGACCCTGATAAGTCCCAGAAATGGTCAGAGAAACAGAGAAATGTGGTCACAGCTGTGTAATGTCCTAACGATAAGATGTATATAATCCCAGACTGAGCTCAAACAGAGAGTGGGTCCTGCATCCCAGGTCCCCCCCACCACGGATGAAGAGCAGGGATGCAGGGTCCGTGCTGGAGAGGCAGGTGGTCAGATGCCTACACACCGACCACGTCCCGGCGGGCACGCAGAGACTCACAAGGATTAGCAGAGGACAGTGCGGCTCCGCCGCGCCGTGCCAAGAGAGAAAGCCCCGTGGCAAGTCAAGTAGTTTCTTTTTTTTGGGGGGGAGGGGTGATTTTTTAATAATTTCCTTTTTTTTAATTCTTCTTTTGTTTGTTTTTATAGTTGTTGTTTTTTAGGGGGGGATAATTAGGTTTATTTTCATATATATATATATTAAAAATGGGGATCCTGGGGATTGAACCAGGACCTCCTGCATGCATTTTACCACTGAGCTATACTCTCCCCACCTCAAGTGGTTTCTGAATTTCCACAAACCATGGAGCCCACAGGATTGGATCAAGAAACACAATCTGAGACTCATCCTACGGTGCTGTTAGAAACAGAGCAACCTAGTCCACCACCAAGTAGACAGGATAACTCTAGTCATGTCCCCAGGGATCTCCTCCTGGTCCACGAGGCTGTCTTAAAGGGAACCAGCCCACCAGGGGCCATCCCATCACCACACGGGGGCCACTTACAAAGCCAGCCAGAGGGCTCCCTACTCCAGCCCCCCTCCCCAGAGACTCACCTTCTGGGCTGTGGCAACCCCAGGAAAACAAGTGGCAGAAGAGGTAAGAGATGCTCCTGAGGAGACAACTCCCACAGGAAGACTTGGTGGCAAGGCAGCAGGATGTCCCAGAGAGGGAGGCATGGCCTGGGGTGTGTCTGAAGAGTGAGGGTGGGGAAAGCAAGCGTTTAAATGCAGCCTTGTGAAGCCCGGGACGTGGGCCAGGAGCTCTGCGGTGGAAAGGGTCAAACGGCGCTCAGACTCAGAGCAGGGCCTCCCGGGGGGAGAGGCCAGGGCCATGGAGTGTCCGGCTGCCGCTTACGCCCAGGCCACGGCTGTGGGAAGGGCACCACCCTGCACGCCAGCCCTCCCAGGATCTGGGAGGAGCGCAGCGACCTGCAGGCGGCGGGCCAGGGGCCCTGTTCACCAGGACAGACGGCGCGTGGAGCACGAGGATCCCTTCTGAGGATTTGGTATCCAGTTTCAGAGACCAAGACCTAAATCATCACAGAGGAGTGGGTGGGCGGGAAAGGACGGAAGGTCCCGCCGAGAAATGCAGACCTGGAAAAGGCAAAATGGCAGAACATGACCGTGTTGCACTCCGTGTGGCCATGACACCCCATGCCAAGGACCGAGCTGCCCGAGTGCGTGCAGACGGGGGGAGGATTTTCTCCTGTTTTTCATAAAATGGCAAAGCTGTCAATCAAAGTGATGAAAAGGCAGAAAAATGAGGTGCCTTCCGCTGACTTGCACACTTCAGTGAACTCTCTCAACCACTTTCCATCCACTTCAAAGTAATGCATTGAAGCCATCAAATTAACATAAAAAACTGAAATGAAAACATTTTCTTATAAATGGATCTTACTTTTATTCCTAAAACGGTTCCCAAATTATTGTCTGTGTATTGCATCTTTTCAATTATAGCTAATTTAACGGTTACACTTTGCACGTAATACATGTAAATATTTTTCTTAATTCTTATCCAGAGAGACATTACGGTAAAATTCCTTTTAAGAAACCAGGACGTTCTGATTCTCAAACTTCAATTTTGATGCCTCCCTCATGGCTTTACTTTTGGTTTAATTTCGTAACGGCTAAAAATCTAGCATATAGAGATAAATTTAAAAGCCCCCCAAACAGTTATCCAAGCTTCCCATGATGCAGTCAATACAAACAAAACATACTTCCTTGATAAATTCATGAGACCATAAAGTGCCAAAGTCAGAGAAAGGAGACCTAAGGCTGAATGTAGGACAAGCTTCCACATGGAAAAAAAAACACCTCATTTCCAATGACACTAATATGTTTTCAGGGAGTCAATCTCCTGAGTGCCCCTAAGACCCCCTATGATACCTAAAGCTTTGCTTCTGCATGCAATTATGAACCAGGTTTTTGTCTGAACACCCACAATCACTGCTCCTGAATGTGTGGGCCAGAGGCACTGCATTAGCATAAAACACCATGAGCTCATTTAGATCAAAAAAGTAAACATGGAGACGTGTCCCAAAGAAGAACAGTGTTTCTGATGACCCACTTCTGAGGTGTTCAAGTTGGTACACCAACTCAAAATCAAATACATATCTAAACTATCCTTGAGTTAACCACATAAAACATTCAATCCCCAATGGCCTTATCTAGGTACACAGATGCCACGATCCTGGATTCAAACCACCTGATCAACCATGTAAAGTTCAGGGGACCGGTCCATGAAATGAGCAGATGAAAAGAACCCAGCTCTGAAGAAAAAAACTCCCTCTGAGACCAGCCAGAAGAGACGGATCAATAAGCTTCCGCCTCAGTGTAGAAATGCCACAGCCGAGGGACATCCCGACCCTGCAGCTCAAATGCAGTCCCTCTGGCTTCTTTCCTGCTGGCAACGAGCTTGCCAAGCTAACTTAAGATTTTGTTCTTGAGGATGAAATTTTGAGGCTGGAGAGCATTTCCTAGTTCCTTTTTGCCTAATCTCCTTGAGGGCACATCAACTTTTTTGCATTGTGTTCCCAGACTGCCATCCTGTGTGCTAAACATGCATGCCCTTAGGGCAGGACCGGGTCATGCACATCACAGGTGTTCCCCTCAGCACCTAGCACAGGGAGAGGCATGTGCTGGGCACTCGGGTACTTTAGAAATTCTCTTAAATCATTTTCAGGGAAACAGGTTCCCGAGTTCGCCGACACTCAGAGTATGCTGACCAGTGTCCAGGGTACAGCGATGCCACTGCGGCCCCAGGCTCCTTCCTAGACCTCTGGGCTCTTCTGGCCACACTCTTCAGAGCACATCATCCCAAGGTCCTTGCCGTAATTAAATAAGATATGAAGCAATGAATTATAAGCTTCCCAAAAGGAAGAACCATTTTTTTAATTAAATGGAATGATTTGAAAGATTATAAAGGTAAATAGCTTCAAATTGCCTGCAAAATGAGGCATGGGCAAGACAATGGGAAAAAAAAAGAAAGAAAGAAAGAAAGAAAATGTGAAGCTCTCCTAACTTAACTTTAAAGAAATCATAGATAGAACTGATTGCATTACAAAAGTTCATCAGTAGAGTCACATTCAGAAACAGGCACTGGCCCTCCATAAAAAGATCAGAGGAAGAAAAAGAGAAAAAGCTAGATTTGTGTGTTTTATATAAAAATAAAATGATTACAGTATGTGATAATCATAAGAATAGCTTCCATTTTTTTCAGTTAAACACCTAGACTTCTGGTCTAACTGCACTGCAGAAAATTCCTCCTACTCTTGACATCTAACTGAAAGTCACCAGTGGATAGAAGACACTTCCGGAAAGGAGCTGACGTTTCTCTCTTCGGTATGACTACTGAAATTGCAAAAACACACTAGAATTTTGCTGGTCATAAAGGAGGAAATTATTTTCCGAAGTACATGACGGACTGCTAAGATCATCCCACATCATAGACAGCTAATAACAAGTTGCCAAGGTAACACCTCACAGAATAGCATGGTTTTGATCATTTGATAATATGGGTAGAGGTCCCCCCTGCCTGCCGTTCAGTTTCAGCTCCTGCCCCTCAGTGCCCCTTGGGCCACGTGGAACTCTGCATCCTGAGAGGCAAGAAAGCTCTTGTGTTCAGCACCACTTCACATGCTGTTCCTTTACCCCCACGCCCTCTCCACTCTCACTCTCCCCCTCCCAAACCGCTAAACATCTTGTAAGAACAATCCCCAAAACAGCTTCTCCGCTGAACTCCCCCAGTGTCAGGCTGCCCCAGAGTGAATCCTACCAGTCAAAGAGCCTACACTGGGTTTTGAACATGACCCCAAGTTTGCACATTTCAGTGCACCGTGATTACATAATACCCTTTCATCCTCCACAAAAAAAGATTTTTAAACCCCAGGACCCAACCCAGAAGAGGTCAGTAACTGCTGAGTAATAAGACTAAATTAAGTGCCTACAAAGACTCTCTCTTGATGAAATTTGATTCAGTCTCCGCTGAGCCCTCTCCTTGACTTTAGCCCCCCACACTTGCTGGGCCTTAATAGGCCAGTTTTAGCAAGAATCCTGCTAAATCAATTTAGATAGGATCCCCCTTCCTCAATATCTAATCAAATTCTTCACCCCCCACTTTGGATATCCGGTCTTCCCTCCATATCCCTGAGTTCTTCGTCCATGGATTCAACCTTTTATATAAGGTGCTTGAGCATCCTCAGATTTTGTTATCCACAGGGGGTCTTGGAACCAATCTCCTGAGGATATCAAGGGACCGCTGTCCTTGGCTGGCCTTCAGCAAGAATCCTGCTAAGCTTCTCCAGCAAGAATCCCCCAACCCTGGATGTCTCAGTAATTCTCCATCCACTGGTCCTCCCAACCGGTTCCTTGGCTGTAAATCTCTACTTGCTCTTATTGCCCTTGGAGTTGAACCCGATCCCCCTCCTGTCATAACTGTCCTGACACCCATCACAGCCATCCTGAACAAAGTCTTCCTTACCATTGTGACAAGTGTCAATATATTTTTAAAACAATGCACAGAGTTCTTGTATTGTATTGCAAACAAAAACACAAGATTTAATCATGCTACCTTTTGGTAAAAAATTTTAATATAACACTAGTATCTCAAGGGGCTAGAAATTCATAGGAGAAGGCAGCTTTTCCAGTGTGCTCCCAGCTGCACTTTTACTGCACACAGAGCAGGCGCCCACGTCCACCTCACATGCTGTCATGACAAGACCCATGTGGAAACGTTTCTTTGCCACGGCTGTTTAAACACAGGCATGCATACCTCCTTCAGGTGAGAGCTGAGAAGAGGCTGGGCCTGGAAACAGTACACATACAAACTCTCATCACTGACCACAGAGACTTTAACGGAAATAATACAGTTAAAAACCCAAATCGTTTGGTTGGTCCCCTTCATCACTCACTCCCGAAACGACCATTTGCACAAGAGGGCCTAGACTTCCCCAAAGAGCCACATGAGAATGGATTCTGCGGGGAGACACCCTTGCCATCCTCAAAGTGACTTTAACCATGGGAACAGCCGCCGCTTTGATTCAGAGGCCAGCAGAGCTAACAGAGAATGACAAAGTCTCAGAACCCCCTCAGAGAGTGCTCCAGCCCCACAGGACTTTCCTCCTGGCTCCCTCCCTTCAGCTCAGGGCCTGTCTGTCTGTTCCGTGACGCCGGAGCACGCCTCACCCACCTGCCTTCCTGCACACTCTCCCTGGGGCTTCAGGTGCCTGGTGAGCTCGGGTTGGCCAAGCAGAGAGGTCCAGGCTGGCTTGAATTTCTCCAGGGCAGACTGAGGGTGGGAGACACAGGTCCAGCATTTGAGACTCTTACCATATGGGCAGAAGGGACCCTGGATTCTGAGACCTGCGGGCTGACCCAGAGGACTACTGGAAAGAAACAGGCCCATGAGATCATCACCAAACAAAAACACACAGGTCTAGTGGCAGCAGGCTCCCAGGGTGCAGTTGCACATCCTTAAGTAGCTGACTTGATATAAACCCTTGCCCACAACACATTCAGTCTTTTTTCGAATACTAAACCCTGGATGTACGCATTCACAGGTGACCCACAAAGCCTTGGGAAATTATCCCACCCGATGAAAGGGAAGCTGTTTTGCAAACACCTGTCATTTCTCCTACCCACCCCTCAGTTTAAACAAACAAACAAACAAACCCGATAGTATAGTACTCGTTAAAGTTAGCTTTACAAACTAATAGTCATTAAATCAACCAAATATTTGGGTCATTTTGCTGGGCTCAATACACAGAGCTAGAAGCTCAACCAAGGAAGCAAAATCTACTTTTCAAAGCTCTTGTTGAATCACGTTCTTGGGTAAAATGGGCTTGAAGAGATACAACCATTAGCAACTGGACGGAACCGACGCGCTGGCCCCAGCATCCCCAGTGCCATGGCAGCCGCGGCCCCGCGCAGCCCAGAAATGCACTTCAGCCTCTCAACTGCAAAAAGCTTCAAAAAAGCTCCCCTTTGTTGGTCTTGGCTTCTTTTCTAGAGATTCAATCACACCGATGCTAAGTTGTCTCTGCTGAGACAGGACCAGCGGCTGCTCCTGCCAGGGGAGGTGTGATGCTAACATCGCCCAAATGGCTCCAGTATTTGAACAAGGCTGGAAGGTTAGGAGAAGCTGGTGTCAGTTCTGTATCTGTATCTGCAGTGGAGGGGGGTACCTGGCCCTCACGCCAGCCTGGAAGCGTGGTGGGGGACTGGAAGGGTCTGTCACCCCCTTCAAAAGGGCCGGGAAGAAGGGATAGAAACTTCCACCACAAACACAAAATAAAGAAAGTCGGGGGGATGCCCCAGGGAGGACAGACAGGCCAGCTGGAGAAGGGAGGGCGAAGGCCTGGTACAGCCGTCCCGGGGGCGGCCAGGCTGCAGACCAAAGGCCCCCCTCCGCCCCCTCCAATGAACCGCGAGGAATCCCAGGGCCTGCAAAGGAAAAAGAATGTACACTGGAGCAAAGCCCCTGGCCCCAGCCTGACCATCAAGCTCATGATGTAAAGGGGAGGGGCAGCCCTGCTCTGTTCCGTGGCCTGACACAGCTCTTCCGGAGGGCAGTCCCCCATGGACCGTGTTCCTACGCATTTTCTTGAGTTCCTGCTGTCGCCTCCAGGGTCCTGCGGATGTCTTTGTCCATATCCAGTCTCTCGGTGGCTCTTTTCCTACCTGACTTTTTCTAAGTGACTCAGAAAAGAATCAGAATTATCGGGAAAGCACAAGGAGGGTGGGGCTGGGTGATGGAGGGGCAGGCAGAGGGGAGCCGATGTAGGAAAGAGGCTTTCCGGGTCTGCCTTTCAATGTCCCCCTTCACATGGTGAATGCTGTCTGGCAATTCTCAAGAGCTCCGTGGGGACGTGGTTCCCGTGCCGCAGTCCACCAGGGTGGGCTGTCAGGGGAGGATGCCAGCTCAAGCCTGAGGCTGCCACTGGCCCGTGGAATGTCCCTGAGAGGAAAGGCCAGAACTTGCTGAGCCTATGGACGTCACTGGTCACCGTCCCTTCTGTGGTTCCCCCAGCCTTTCTGCCTGGATCACCTCCTCCCAGCACACAATGAATGTGTGGGAGCTGGCTTGGGAGACAGTCAGCCCCTTCAGGCAGGGATGTCCCAAGAAAGGACACAGAGTCTGGGAGAAATGACACTGAACATTTTTTAAAATCCATCTCTCCAGAAAGGCAGAAGTAAAGGGACAGGGTGCAAGGTCTGGTTTCACTGAAGGAGGCGAGTATGTGGTACCAACACTTAGCTGAACTTAGCAAGTCTTGTCTACCTTTGACTACAGCATGGTGACCTTCCAAAGTCACCAAAATGATCCTGGGAGGTCACATCAGGACTCAACCAGACTGGCAGAGATGATGTGCCAGTGTCCGCGGACTGCCATAACAAATGACCACACACAGGTGGGTAAGACCACAGAGGTCTATTCTCTCACAGCTCTGGAGGCCAGAAGTCCAAGATCAAGGTGTCAGAGGGCCACACTCCCTCAGAGGGCTGTCTGGGAGGCTCTGTTCCATGCCTTCGTCTGAGCTCGTCGTGTCCCCGGCATCCACTGGAAACCCATCACCCCATCGCTGTCTTCACTGTCACACGGCATTCTCCCTGCATGTCTGTTTGAGACTCTATTTCCTCTTCTTATAAGAACACCAGTCACGGGGTTCGGGCCCACCCTACTCCAGTATGACTTTAAAACTTGATGACATCTGCAAATAATGTTGTATTCACAGGTACCGGGGTTAGGAACTCAGTGTATCTTTGGTGGGACATAATTCATCCTGAAACGGATGCCTTAGCTGGCTGCAACACACCTCCCCTGAACACCCATACGTCATCTGTCACATTACGGATGAAACAATCACCAGGCTTCTTGTCACCCCCGGGTAGATTTTCCTCTTGTCTCTCACGAGCAGGGTCTTCATGCTCCTTCCCCAGGCAACCAAAATGCAGGAAATCCCTGACAAATGTGCCCAGCTGACTTTCCAAAGCGATGTTCTGCTCACTGCAGGCGCTGGGCCTCGTGATGTAAACCCAGAGAAGTTTGCGAGGTATTTCTCTTGAAATCAACCGAATCAATCAATCAAAGCGGCTTTTATGCATTTTCATACCATTTAACAAGGCCCAGCTCTGAGCAGATTGTCATCCTCCGCACTCCCCAGAAGCAGACAGCAGTCTTGGTTGCAAGACTATTCACGGCCCAGTCGGGGAAGAGAGGAAGGCTGAGGGGAAATGCCTTCTGGCTGACAATGGTCAAAGCAGTGGCCTGGTTCACGCGTGGAGAACTGAAGGATATGCCAGCAAATTTTAAAAGAAAGGAAAACTCCCATTAACTCCACCACGAGAGATAATTTCACGAAAAGATCTCATTTCAGTTAATTTATTAGAAATGCAAACAAGCTCACCCTGTGCTAGCATCAGCACTAGGAGTTCAAAGGAGGGAACGCACTGCCCAATCAGGCCCGGACGGAAACCAGCCCTAAGCAGAGGGACTCACCTGTGGGACATCTGATGGGCCGGCCTGCGATTTTTGATGAGAATTACCATGCAGACATTATCTGGGCGGGTGCTAGGTTTTGAGGGCACGGAGCACGGTATGAGAAAGTGTGCAGGGGCAAACGCTGAAGTCATGGTGCTCCTAACTAGGAGCCACTCTGATCTTAATAACAGCGTTTCAATTCACACTGAGTCACACATAATGGATTATTTTCCCCACAGATAGCTTATGATACAGGCTGGGAATAACTGCTTTTCCCATTGTGGTGTGTGGTGAGATCAATTAAGTAGTGTGTGTTTCCCCTCAGGTTAATGGAAACCAAACTCTGACATGAACACCATTCAGACCAGCACGTGGAGAAGGCCTCCCGGTGGGCAGCGGGGTCGGGGGTGGAATTGGACTCTCGCCTCCACAGGATGCTCACAGCCACCATCACCTTCTTCTAAAGATGCTGCCTGCACATCCCTTCCCAGTGAACGGACTTTCATGGCAAGGGCTTCCCAAGCTAACGCGAGGGGAGTTTGGCTTACAGTTTCAATATTCCAAAATGCTGAAACACAACCACGGAGAGCTGCTAAAATGTACTGCTGTAAAACTGGGAGAGGGGTGTAGCATGGTTGAGAGGTGCTTTGTATCTCTGAGGGATAGCATTCCGTTGTTTAATTATAAGAACTCAATGAGGACACATCCCACCTAAGGCATCCTTCCTTGGCTTCAGGCCGGTCTTCTCTCTCCTCTGCAGCTCACTGCCCCCTTCCGTGAAGATGGTCCCCAGGACAGTGTCCCACATCTCCCCTGGGGCCCCAGTCAGGGCTCAGTATTCTCATGACCCCTCACCTCTCTGCTACCTACCAGGACCAGCTGTTCCTCCAGATGCTACTTGCTTCTAAGCTCCAGGCCTGTCCTCTCACGTTCCTACTGGTCAGCTCATCCTCCCTGCAGGCATCTCAGACTAGGCATGTCCCAAAGCAAATTTACAGCGGCTTTCTTCCCTTCCAGACCGACTCATCTCTAGTAATAGCGTCCAGCCTTGTCTCCTCTAGGCCCCCTCCTTGCTTTCTACGGCTAGCCAGCTGGCGCAACAATGGATTCTAACTCCTGAACACCTCTTGCTTCCTTCCCTCCCTGCTGCTGATGTCCTAGGAATTGCGAACTGCCCACCCTCTCCACCGGCCTCCCCGTCTCCACAGCAACCTCACCTGAGGCCACAGCAGGTGGTCCAGAACACCTAACGCAGTCTTCTCCTGGTGGAAACTTGAACGACCCCGCCTCCAGCCACGAACGGGACACGGCTCGCATCTCACACGGGTGACGGGGCCCTCTAGGATGTACGCCAAGCTGCTTCACTGTCACGTGCCCCTGAGATCTGGCCACACAGGGCTGGCTCCCCCCACACACCAATCTCTGCCCTCCGTGGGAAGGCCCCCTCCTTCCTCACGTGCATGCCATGTGAAGGCCACCTCTGCCGGTCTCGCTCTTCGCTCTCTCTTTCTCTAACAGTATCATCCTGTATGTTTTAAAAAGAAATCGGTGGACACAAGGGAACAGGTGATTCTCATTTTCTTCTCTTTGCTTGCTTGTACGTTCTAAGTTTTCTATGGGAGTTCCTGCTGGAACTCTCTTGGAAAGACTGGGAATGACGCCACTGTCCCAGAGCGTGGGTTTCCACACACGGACCCTGTCTTCTTTAGATCATGCTCAACAGCTGACCAAGAACATGGTGTGAAAAGCCACGACATGCCATCCTGTGAGCAGCCTGACGCAGACACCCAGGACATCGTCAGCTTCACCTTCAGAGACTTGACCCAGGAGTCCCTGCGGGGATGTTAGCCACACGCATGCTTCCAGGAGCCCTGTGGCTCCAAGGGATTTCACCCTCACAACCTCGTCCTGAAACTGGCTGCGCACAACCCTG
The DNA here is from genome assembly GCF_036321535.1 of Camelus dromedarius. Lineage (NCBI taxonomy): Eukaryota > Metazoa > Chordata > Mammalia > Artiodactyla > Camelidae > Camelus > Camelus dromedarius. Next base: position 79,077,164 of record NC_087443.1, on the reverse strand, counting down.
GCCTGTCCAAGGGACCAGGGGTTTGCAGAAGGTCAGCAATGAAGGAGATGAGCAGAGAATACGTAGGGTAGCAACTGCGTTCCAGACACATGAACACGGAACCAAGACCAAGTGCACGTGGGGACCAGGAAGACTCCACCTTCCATACGGGCACGGGGCCTGGGTGGCACCTCGCAAAGCGATGGCAGGTTTCTGGTTTGCTTGCTTGGGCAAGGACGCATGCCACGTCCGCCTTGGAGCCAACACCATTGCTCTGTTCCCTGAGAACAGACCATGAACCTGGGCTGGACTGAGTGCGCCAAAGGAGAATGCAAGTGACATGCGAAACTCAGTCCTGGCCCTTTGGGGCCCAGACAAGGGGAGCAATGTTCCTTCACCTCCCGAGCCACACGTACGGGAGGGCACATCCACCTGCCGGCCACCTGGCTCTCTCCTCAGAGCAGCAACTCAGTGCAAAGGGAGCCCCACGTCTCTGAAGCTCCCGGACCCCAAATACCACCACCCTCCTCGCCAGTGTGCCATGCAGAGGGCGCCCCTGGCATCCCACGGGGAGCTCTCAGCCAGCTCTGCCGCTAGCAGACCCCTTTGTCCCCTTGTCCTGCTGAGCTCCTGGCCAGCAGGTTTGCCAGGGCACTGCTGGGGCTCTGAAATTTTTTCCCCCTCTGAGCCTTTCATGTTACAAATTGAGCCTGTCAAGTTGGGACTTGCCGGCCCTGTTTCTAATGTCCCTAACAATGGCGAGGCGGCAGACGGGGGGCCGGGAGACAGGGCATGAAATCCATCTGCCAATATCAACTCTCAGGGGGTCGAGTGTCGCTTCTCATCACCAGCAGGTTCCCCGGCAAGCACAAAACACAGAGCTGGTCGCCGCGGGTGAGCCATGGGGACAGTTTTTATTTCTTGTTACATAAATGCAGTCAATGGCCTGGCAAGCGGGCAGGCTGCACCTTTAATCGGTCACCTGGAATCCAGAGACGGAGACACAATGTCTCTGAAAATAAGCCCCTCACAGGTAGTCACACCACACCCAGGACTGGTCAGTTCTCACAGCGTTAACACCCATTGTTTTGAGGCCTCGGTGCCATGTTATTTGGGGCAAGTGACCCCAAAGCTCTGTGACAAACGCTGGGGGCCTATGTCTCTTGTCAAGACACGTAAAGTCCCAGGAGCACTGTTTCACACGCCCACATCCACAACTCTGCAGCGAGGTGGCCAGAGGACATCGGCCACAGCGATGTCCCAAGCAGCAGAGAGCATCCTGCGTCCCTCTGGTCCTGGGGCCCCGGGAGAACTGTCAGCTTCTTTCCCTGGCGCTGGCTTACGGGTCAACAGAGCCCACGGGGGCTGGAAATATCCTGTCTTGCGTAGACCTGGAGGCTCCAGCAAACATTTACAGATTTTAAAAGGGGAAAAAAAATGGGGAGGCCAGGATTGGTCACACTGGAAATGCACATACTGAAAACTGTCCAAGATCAGAGTGGTCTGTCGGGGGCCAGCGGTGACTCAGCTCAGGGAGGGGGACGAAACACACCCAGAGGCGCGGTGGGCACGCGCACGCAGACTTTCCTAGGATCTGCTGCTGCCGTGTGCTCGTGAGCCACAGACACTCGCTCCAGGGTAGCGCCGGGCAGAGCCTGACGCGGCCAGGGACCGGGGAGGGGGGGCACACCGCGCAGGCAGAGGCAGGGCGGAGAGCCCAGCGTCTCCCCGGCCCTACGCAGGCCCCCTCCTGCGGGGGCCCTTGTTTAATAGACTGTTACTATTCATTAAACAATTAGGTGGGGTGGTTTACTTATTTCTTAAATGAAGTGCCCTGTTGCACTGGACCTGGCTTGTAACTGGACGTGCTGTCAGGCCTCAGGTTCCATCTACCGAAGCCGATCATAAGCAGGTCACGCCCACTGCGACAGGAGGCCAGGCGGCTGGGCTCCGCCTGCCCCGAGAGGCGGAGAAATAGCAGAGCCGCGGGATGGGAGGCCGCTGCCCGGCGCTGGCGGGCGAGCCGCTGAGCCCCGGGGTGGCCGGAGCGAGCCTCCCCCCCCAGGTTCTCACAGCGGGCGGACCCAGCACGGCGCACCCCTGACCTGTGACAGTCCCCCTCCTTGGCTGCCTGCTCGCTACACACGGGGACGGGTACCAGGCCTCGGAGCCACCGAGGCATTTGGAATCCCACTCAAGGACTGCGAGAACGCACGCTGAGGGGCAGGTATAAATTTCTGTCGGAGAACGGGAGCTGTGTACATGATACCGAGCGGGCGGGCAGCCGTGTTCCCGGCCTGCCTCAGGGACGGAGGGGGACAGTGGCAGGGAGAAATGACGCTGGCACACACGAGAGGCAGCGAGGGGAGATGCTAATCAAGCCACCCACGCTGACCTTCCCCGGATGTCCCTCTAACCCACGCCTCACCCGTGCCCGCGTGGTCCCCCCCGTAAGCCCACATCACGCCTGCACTCCTCTGGGCCTGCGTCCCGACCCTTGTACCAAGAGGCGGGACTAATTCAAAAGATGTGGATGAGAGGATACATCACACCTTGCCAACCTCGACCCGTCCCAGGAGCACCCAGGGTCTGCGTGTCCACGGGCGAAGCAGGAGGTGCTGCCACGTCCCAGTTACAACATGCAGCTCCAAGGCCCCAGCACCCCAAACCCTGTGTCCCAGGTGCTCATAAAACTGCACAAGCAACCACACGTGACCCCGCAGCTGGGCTCTCCATGCGTTTGCACAAGAGAAATGAAAACTTACGCTCACAAAAGACCCAGGCGTGAATGATCACACCTTTATTCATAACAGCCCCAACGTGGACACAATCCACCTGTCCCTCGATGGCTCAAACCCCGCAGTACGTCCACACTGGGCGAGAGTAGGCAGCAATAAAGGGAAAACTGCAGGGACATACAAGCCCGCGGGTGGATCGCAAGGGGACTATGATGAGTGAAAAAAAACAAAGCCAGTCTCAAAAGGTCACACACTGTACAATCCCATCAACATAACATTCCTGAAAAGTAGAAATTACAGAGGTGGACAAGCCACTAGCGGTTGTCAGGATCAGGGAGGGCGAGGAGGAGGGGAGCGGCTGTAAGAGGTAACAGGGCGGAGCTGGTGGGACAACCGTCTGTGTCCTGGTTATGGTGCTGGTCACATGAATCTACACATGGGACAAAACCGCATAAACCTAACTCTACACACATGGGCACACAAACAAATTTAAACTAGTGAAATCTAAAGAAAGTCCATGGATTGTATCAACGTCAATTTCTTGGTTGTGATATTTTATAGTTAAAGCAAGATTTTACCATTGGAGGAAATTGAGTGAAGGGTATACAGTATCTCTCTGTATTATTTCTTGTAACTGCATGGAAACATACAGGTATCTGAAAATAAAAACTTTCAGAAATACAAGTAAAAAAACCTGTTTCTCACTCAAAACTACCTTTGCCTTCATTCTGAATCGCACAGAAAAGGGCCTTGATTGTATTACATACATAGACACACAATAAAAACGCATGAAATGAAAAGAAAGAGTAAAGCCTCTCAGGAGTAAAATTGTATGATTCACAATCTCAATCAACACCCTCTGGGTAGATAGATAGATAGATACGTAAATAGGATCTCTGGCGTTCCTTTCGGAAAAACCCAGGCATTAAATAAATCAAGATATGTTCATAGACCAAGACCCTCTTATCCTCTCAAAAGATGACAGAAACAGGCCCACAGAGAGTTTCAGGGCTTAAAAGGCTGGACAGAGACTTCCAGTTTCTGATTAGCACAAATAGCCCAATGAAAATTCAACAATAGAAATATGTAACGCAAGGCATGGGTTCACCAGCAGATTACATCTCAGAAGAAGAAAAAACTAGAAGATATTTCAGCAAAAGCCATCTACCCTAAAATACAGGCATAAAATGGATGGAAAATACAGACAAAAAAGAGCATAAGGGATGCAAAAAGTCTAACACACATGTAACTGAGCTCCAGAAAAAGGAGAGGAAGGGCGTGAGGGAGAAGGGATAACACAGATACCAGCTGAGGGTTTTCCAAAACATTACGAACTCCAAGCACTACAGAAACCACACACCGAGGTATATAAAGCTACATCGAGATGCCTTTTTGCATGAGATAGGTTGGCAAAACCATGTACGTTTGGTGACATGCTGTGTTGGAAAGACTGGGGGAAAACAAGCACGCTCGTTTATTTCCAGAAACGCTCCACTGAGCAGCCCAATGGAGTAGGACGGGATATTTACCAAAATGGCACAGGCACTTGTCTTTCCATCTAGTCGGCCCACTGCAAAGAATCCATCTCAAAAACACACTGGCGAAACCATAAAAAAGCATGTGCACAAAGCTTTCACTTGAAGCACCACACAGCAAAAGAACAAAAACCACCAAATGTCCGTTAGTAGGAGGCTGGCTGAGTGAACTACAGAATATCCGTGCAATGAAGGACAACACAGGGGCAAAGACAGTGAGAAATAGTCCTATATGCTGCTGCTAACTGGATCTCCAGAATGTAAAATTCGATGAAAAAACCAAGTATGTATAACACGCTATCACTTAAGGGATGATAAGAATGGGAAGGGAATACAAATAGGGGTGTGTTTACTTATATTAAAATGTAAGTAACCATGTACCGAGAAAGGGAGGGGAAGAAATAAAAGCACTCTAAAGACATCTGTTTAGTCTATCTGAAACACATAAGTGTACAAGAAAATAAAACAGCAATCACTAAAAATCTAACAGAAGAAATTATGCTAAATATCAAATCGATGACTTTAGTTATACAAAAGGAATCACCTCAAATGTGCGCAAAACACAATAATTTGACCACATAGTTCTTGCGGAATACTAAAGAAAAAAAAACCTATTCTCAACAATCATTTTGTCAGTAATAATGCTAGTATTGCTATTCTGAAACATTTTCATCCTTGTGTGTGTGAGAAAAATCTACATTATATGCTGTGTATTCTATATCCTACACTATGTATTATAAATTATTAAATATTGTGTCACTTAGGTACATACATATGGACAAAGCAATAAGTAATTATGCTAATGTCATTAGAAACCAAGATTTTTAGTGTAAGAAAAAAATGACAAATAAAACAATCAAAGAAGCTAAGTAAAAAAATCCCTAATTCTACAGTTGGAATTGGGACCATCAGTGTGAATTCACACTGTTGCTTTTTCTACTGAGAATGTATTTTCAGCACTGTCCGCTAAAAGACCTAGAAACAATGACTAATTCAGTTTCAGTGAGCACCCTTATTCCCCAGGTTATGACCTCTAAATACCAACTCCTGTGAAAAGCCATGAGGCTTCACTGGCTAATTCCAGATCTGGGGCAGGAAATGTACCAGATCAGCCCGGGGCACCTTGTCGTATGAGAAAGCCAAGCCATTGTCCAGGATGACTTGGGCTGGGTGAAAAAGACCCAGGCATCCACACGAAGAGAGGCCAGCTGGCCCAACATGGGACAATTTGAGCAGCAGAAAGAGTAATGATGTAAACAGACTGAGACACGTGATGATTCATGATAATCCTTGTTGGACAGATGCTAGGAACCCAATCACTGTTCAGAAAATAGTAAATAAAAGAGGCAAGCATTTATCCTTTTGTTCCTTTGAAAACTGCTCTTTGGGGTAACCAAATCTTTTGTGAAAAAAAAAAAGCTTTCGACTTTATGAAAGAATCCAGCTAATAAATGCAGATAGAGTAACAGATTAAACAATAATATATTTTTGTAAGCCTCCCCCAAATAATGGACATAGTCAAAGATCATCATCGGTTGCTAAAAGCATGGAGTGAACACTACTACACGTGTAATAAATCTCAATGAATGGAACATGCTGACACCGCCTGAAGACCCTAATCAATTCAGCGTTTGGGACAGACGAGAAGCGCTTCCCAGTGTCCGGCAACACAGAGAACCGCCTGCCCGCCTCAGAGGGACTCTTGCCGAACAACAAGAAACAAAAAAATTAATCTCATTGTGTTTGTAGATATATCAGTTTACTGTGGACAGGGAGATCCAACTTGCAAAATCCAGAATGTGGGAATTTCTACAGGACAAACATGGCAATATTTTCAGTAAATAATTTTTTTTTTTTAAGTGAGAGGCTAAACCTAAAGATGATAAGAAACTCATTAGATATAATAACCAAATGCAATGTTTGTGCCTTGTCTAGACACTGATTCGAACTCTAGGAAATGCACGCAAGATAATGTTTTTTAAGGTATAATAATACACTGCGGTGGTAAAATTTTAAAAATTCTTATTTTAAGAGATACTGAATTATTTATGTATTACTTGGGATTTGATTCAAAATAGCTGTGAGAAAGACAAAGTTCGGCTGAGACCCATCACAAGTTTAGCCATGGGTAACAGTTAGAGCCAGATGATGGTTGTAACAGGGAGTCATTATACTCTCCTAATTTTCCGTATATGTATAAAAGCTTCCAAGTTAAAAAAAAAACAAAAAAGAAGAGTACATAGGCATTAAAAGCCCACTGGAGAAAAAGAGCCTTTGCCTGCAGATGAACTGTAAGACTTTGTAGAATAAATGAAAATCAAAAGGTAGAGGAATGATGGTCTTCAAGAAAATAATTTGTTCAAGCTGGAAAAAAAAAGTATGTGCCCGCCTAAAATGTTTTTCCTGAAATACGCTTCAAAAATGAAATCAAAACAAAGACAAACAGTAAAGACAGAATTCAAACCGGCAGAGACCCCAGTGTTTCTCACGCAGGAAAAAAAATGATCCCAGGCTGGAAAGCAGGAGACGCACAAAGGGTCATCATTCAATTACCGCGCAAAGGAAACAAGACAGAGCTGCCCGGGAAGTTACCCCGAAGGAAGGCAGGAAAGCGGAGTTGCAAAAGGCAGGCTGGCAGCCGAGTCCAGGAAAGCACACTAGGGGCTGAGTCCCCCAGGAAGGCCCCTAGAAAAGGGGCACTCGGGGACACCCTGCACCAACCACAGGAGGACACCTGTTCTGGCTTTTGAAGGATGATTTGAGAGCGAGGTGCCACCCCTAGGCTCGCTGGAGCCCAATTCTATCACAGCAGCTCACGGAATAATCTGCTTAGACAGTGCCACTGAGCCCGGAGTGAGGTCTTTCAGGTAAGTTCTTACTACAAAGTCACCGTTTCACAGAGAGCATATATTCAGGCGCCGAGGCGGGACCGCTGAAGTGTGTTCTTCAATCTGAAGAGCATCCTCAGATCCCCCACGTCACAGCCACTTTGCCCGCAGCCGCTGATAAAGACCCCAGCACCCAGAGGACAACATGACCTTAGTGGTCCGACTGTCCCTTCACCGAATGACCCCACCTGCCCCCCTAGCTCCCTGGACCTGGCCCTCGGCAGATGGGACAGATGGCACTGGGGGTCCTCAGCACGAGGTCCCTCTCTAACCGCCACACTGAAGGTGAAGCAGGGTTGGGGAGCTGAGCTGAGAAGCGACCCCCACCCACTGTTAAAGCCAGGAAAGGAGACAGATGCACACACACCGGAGGGGCTGCATTAAATGGTCATGTGTGGGCGGCGAGCCACTTCACTTTCTATCTTCCTATACCTTCCCTAATAAACACTGATTTCCTTCACAAAATAAACAAACATGTCAAGCATAAAATTCAGCATCATAAGATTTGCCTGTTTCACACTCATATCTAATGCAAATCCAATCAGAACTTGAAAATAATAATTTTTGATGGGAGATTTAACAGAATAATTTTGAATTTCATTTGGTAGAAAAACAGATGAGAACACTAAAGAAGAATCA